>NC_141990.1:136535679-137735679 GCF_049901715.1 Pseudonaja textilis | reverse complement strand
TATTAAAACCATCTTCATGAGCAAGGTTGCCTTGCAGTACTGGTGCCCTGTACAAATCCCAACATCAAAGTAAGTGGCATTTAAGAGTAAATAGCTCCTGCTTTTAGGTAGATCCTCACCAAGTTTTCTAAAGTTGATGTTTCCTTGATTTAGAAAGGCAAACGTGTCCCAAACTCCATATCTTGAAGAACAGGATGTTATAGAAATCTGTTCTATGCTCAGTTGGGGAGGCATCCATCCTGTAACTTAAAGTCTGTCCCTGTAGAACTGATGGCCAGTTGGCTTTGAACAAAGAGTGGATCCAAAGCAGTACCCCTTTCACAAGCTGATATCCTCAGATGAGTGACTACACTTCTCAAAATTCAAGAGAACATTTTGCAATGTTGGCTGAGAATGAGGAACTAGCAGCCTCAACTCATGTAGAGGAAGCTAAGATGAAGAAAT
This sequence comes from Pseudonaja textilis, assembly GCF_049901715.1. Lineage (NCBI taxonomy): Eukaryota > Metazoa > Chordata > Lepidosauria > Squamata > Elapidae > Pseudonaja > Pseudonaja textilis. The sequence continues at coordinate 137,735,235 of NC_141990.1, read as the reverse complement.
CCGGTGTAATGGGCTACTGGATTATAAACATCCAGATTCGCAATTCTTGTATTTGTTCTTTTCTTACTCAGTAAAGGAATGATCCGAACTTGTAATTCTACTTACTATTCTTGCTGTTGTGTGTTTTTTAAAGTTGCTTCTGTTGCTGTTTGCTTTCTTTCACATCCAACTCTGAGTGCGGGGACGACAGGATATATGTACTATCGCACACATAAGTTGCCCGTGTGCTGTTATTCTGCTGACATTTTCCTGGTGGAGGTTAGCTACATTTATCAGTGGCTGCAATGACACAAGGGCTAAGGTGTCAACAGAAGGCTTTTATAACATCAGAAGTCTATCACAAAGAGACCCTTTTAAGTTAACCCTAAAGATAGCCCACTCATGCCTCATGGAAGTAGCACTACTGAAATATAAACAAAACTCCCTCTGGCCCAGACATTTTTGGTTATGTTTACAGATTAAATCTCAGGATGTGTATATTAGATGTTCTTGTTTCAGGATATTAATGGCAAAATGAACCTGTTTTTGATGTTTAAATCACATTAATGTCTGATGGACTGTTAAAAAGTTAAAGGGTACATCAGCCTTACTGTAGTGTGTGACATATGTTAGTCATACCATACTAGCTTAGGAATTTGGGATTGTTTATAATGAACGTAAGTTGACTGAATTTAAATCCCCCAACAGTTTAATCATGTTAAGTTCCACTTCCTCCAAAAGACAGCTTAAAAAAGAAAAAGAAACATGAAAAGCAATTGCTTTCTTATTTTAAACAGTAGTATAAAACTGGCTATTGTTCCAGGAACACACATAGGCACATACAGACACACACATATCCTGTGTAACTCCATTCTCTAACTTAGCTAAAAAATCTTTTAAGAGGAAAGGAAATGTCCTTTCATTCCAATTTCTTGCCTCAGCCTAATAAAAGAAGGAAACTTTATGAAATCCAGTTACAATCCTCCATTTTGTTTCCAAGATGGCCAGCACCTTCCTCCCACCGAAAATGCTTAGTCCAGCATATTGTGTATGAATGAAAAATTGTAGCCAGACCCCAACACCTTCCTGCTACTAATTACAGTTACAAAAACATTGGGTCAGGGGAAAAGAAACCATACCTTTGACCTCTACAACTATTTGAAGAATTATCATTCATCTGGATAAATTTGTTGAAATTTGCTGCCCCTACCCTCCCTTTTTTTCTGTCCACAGATAGGAAGAAAGATGTCAAGAAATTACTGTGCCTACCTTTGGGATAAGCTCTGAATGCCAATGGTCCTAGGATCAGCTCATAATGTCACAAGGAAAATAATTCATCCAGAGAAAAATAAATATAGGCAATTATATAACTGATAAAAGAGAATATTTGCAGCTCAGAATTAAACTGTGGGATCTTTGGTGCTCAGCTTGGTTGATTCCTTGCAGATATTTTATTAACCAAGTACCTAACCTCCTAGCAATAAGGAAGTTACCTAGCTGGATAATGAAACAAATGCAAGAAATCAACCGGGATCAAAGAGCATCAAGGACTACATGGTTGGTTATTAATGAAAACAATATCTTGGCCATTGCATTGGGCAAATCACCATAGTGAAACAGTTCTGCTTATCACATCTCAGATGAAATATCTGAAACTGTAGAACAGAGCTGGGGAACAATGGCCTCTTTATGAGTTGTGGACTTCAACTCCCAGAATTCCTGAGCCAGCCATGTTGGCTCACCATGGTTCCCCACCCTGGTGTAGAGTATGCAGAAGAGGAATTGGTACATTTGTAAGGGACAAAAACAATTCCTCTATGAGAAAAGACTCCTCATGGGCAGACTCTTCAGCTCATAAAAAAGATATCCAAATGAGGATTTGATTTAATGGCATTAATTGAAGCATGATATGGAGGAAATGAGAAATGGGAAAACTTTCCCCTTTCTCTTAATGCTGGAAACCATTGAGAGGACCCACAAAGACAACATTTCTGTAATACAGCTGTCACTCATGGAAAGGAAAGCTGTGGATGGCTGCCAGTCATGGTGCCCAAATAGATTACTTGTTTGATGTTTTTTTAAAAAGCCTGTTGCTGTTCAATTCTTTTGTGAATTAATATTCAAACCAGAAGCAACTAAGGCAAAATACAATGAATTTTAAGCATTTAGATACATTTAAGACCTTATGCCAGTATCAACTGTCCATCAGCATCTGGATGGCTGTTGTGTGAAAAGAACATGAGCCTGAATGATAAAATCTCACCTCAGTGGGTTGTTGTTCTGTTTTCATGTGCTTGTGACTAGTGGTTCACAAACCTCAACCTGGGTTATGAGTGTGTAATCCTTCATCTCCTACATTCTTAGGCTTCTAACAATACCTTTTCCCCAAAGGAAGGTACCCCTGCATCTAAGACTTTGCTCCCTGCAAGTAACATCTAAATGGAATAAGTTATTTGGTTTCATTGCTGTATACTCAGACCATTCTAAACTCTCATTTCGGGAACTAGGAACTCAACTTCCATTTAGTAGTGTTACAAGCATGTACTACCATTGATTGGACATATAACAATGTGCATATGATGTATGTACATCTCAAGTCCACTGGACACATTAACAGCAAAGGCTGTTAAAAGAAAGAATAGGACAGAGACGGTAGGCACATTGGTGCGCTTATGCACGCCCCCTGCAGACCTCTTAGGAGTTATACATTCTCATCATAAATACAAAAATATGTGTATAATATTTCCACTTATAGATATTCACAAGCACACATGTGCTCATCCTAGGAATGCAGTAAATCTCTTTTTTGTTTTACTGGCAGAAAAGTATTTTTCAATTCTGGCATTTTGACTATATGGGGTATGTTTCTGTGTATGGCTTCACATAGGGAAAACTGTATCTGTTTACATTTACAATATCCTGCCATATTTGAGAGCCTCATACATGACTTCCTTTAGTTTTTATAACAATGAACCCAAATTTAATGCAAATCAGATTGTTTTCATCCATTGACATAACTTTCTCCTTTGCATGCTTTTAAAAAGCTGCATTTCCCAGTGTCTTGTCTTTTATGAGGCATAAGTCTTGCTATCTGCAAATAACTTTAAGTTGCTATTTTTTTTCTTGCAGATGTTCCTAGATTATCATAAAAAATAAAGACCTGCAGGTTTTCTTTGTTATGATATTCATGCCACATTCCAACAGAGATAAGATGCCTATATTTGCTCAGTTTATTGCAGATTTTCTTTTATGTGGTACTTCATGTGAAAGTGCATGCACGCATGCAATTTAGGTGAAAAAGTTTGAAGAGGGAAACAGCAGCAAAGAACATGCAAACAAAGCCTCTATTCTTTAAACCATAGGAATGATAGAAATTCTTCTATAAACAGACTAATATATTTGAAGATCAACAGACCAGTTTAGTTGCACGCAAGATAATTGATTAGAAATACTCTTCTAAATTTTCTTTCTCAGGATCCTTGCACATTGTTAACAGACTCTTCTGCAATATGGTTTTTTTTAAAAAAAATATGGTACCAATTAAGGCAATCAGGTCCGAAGGTTATGGAAAGAATGTTACCAGCAATTTGTCCAACAATGTCAAGAACCCTTGAATTGACCCTAAAACCCAGAGAAAGTCCAGCTCCAGAGAGATTTGGCTGCCATTTTCCAACATGGGCTGAGTTTGAAATGGAGCCACTGAAGAGAATTTCCTCAACCACTCAAACCATCTTTGTGCATTACTTGAAGTCACCAAGCAAGACTTCCCCATAAGAGCTAGTGACTTGAGGGGTGCTGATCAGGAAAAATATTTTATACACGAGTCCACTCTTCCCACGGGTACATTCTCAAGCAATGCAGGAATACCCAGGGAATCTCAGTGGAGTTCAAATTATTCAGTGGGGAAAAAATGGAATAGTGTAAGAATACAAATATTGCAAAAAAAAAAAAAAATGTTCAGGGAGCATACCTCATCGGAGGATTGGTCCAAAATATAGCATATTTCAGAAACCTGCCAGAATATTCACATCTGGGTTCAGATCTTTAACATTCATTTCAAATGCCATTTTAAAAAAGAAATTGGCAATAGGATTAGAGGCCTGAATATGTAGATACTGAAAACAATTCAACAGTCCCCACCCTAACATAAAGTAAAGGAGCTTTAAATATTTCTCAGGTTTTGATAAATTTAAGAAGCATATTTAGAATGGAGATGGGAATCTGGGTGATAAACAAAATGGGATGAATCTTAGGCTTCGGGTTAAAATTTTATCTTTTGAGTGAGTTGAAGTAGTGTTGGGATAGGGACAAAAGTATAATTTTAAAGTGAGGGATTGGAGGCATTTTTCTCAGTTTTAGTTTTGCAATATCAGAGTATGCCGAGGGACCTAGTTGCAGGGGTAGGATTCTACTGGTTCGGACCAGTGCTATAGAACTGGTTGTTATGATTATGCGCAGTTGGGAGAACCGCTGGCTCCGCCCCTTTCCACCCACCCCTCCCCTTCCCTGCCAAGTCAGTCCTTATCATGTATGCCCAACATCACTGACTGCATTCTCCCTGTCCAGTCACTCCTTAAGGTATTTCTTTTAATTTTTTTTGCTCCTGACGATTAGTTGTTCTGATGATCAGCTGTGCCGGGATCCTCCTTGCTGTCTTGCTGCTTTGCCCAGGAGGCTTCCCTGAGGCCCAGAAGGCCCCCAAAATGGAGCATGGCTCCATTTTTTGCCTTCCTGGCCCCCAGGGAAGCCTTCTGGAAGCAAAAAAAATGGGGGGGTGGGGTTGCTGAAAAAAAAAAAAGAGAAGCCACGCCTAGCCAGTCACATGACCATGCCCACCTAGCCATGCCCACAGAACCAGTTGTTAAAAAATTTGAATCCCACCCCTGCCTAGTTGCCTTGAATATAGGCAATAAATTCACTCAGATGTCATAACTCAAACCAACAGAAGATAAAACAGTGGCTCTTGTTATCCTACTATAGCTCAGAAAATAAAATAAAATTGCCAGTAAATGAACCGGGATGGGCCTAATATAAGGCAAAATGACATAGTAATGACTATGATAAATGCTGGGAGCGGCAGCAGGATGTTGAAGGATATAGGCTTTTGCTGTGTCCTCTAATTTAATTTAGCCAGGATACACAGACTTGACTTGCATCCTTGTGCAACAATAGCATTGTGTCTTCTTAGACCAGATTTGATACCTATCAGCATGTAGAACAAATACTGGTAGCCTGATTACTTTTAATATTACTGGCTTGTGGGATGCAAACTATCATTATTTTGCTGCAGTCCTTTGCTTATTAACTGATTTAACTCCACACCACCATCCCCAGAACTTTTAATGTCCGCTAAAGAGAAAACAAAATGTAGTTTCATTGTTGTACAAAAATACTTCAGAAATGGAGCTGTGCTGTGGAAATTGCTGGATGTTTTAACACAATCCAGAATAGCTTGTGTATTTTTACTCAAGGGTGTGGTGTTAAGAACAGAATAAAACTGGGGATTTTGGCTGTGTGAGATGTGCAGGATCCTTTGGGGAAATACCAGAAGTGATTGGAGCACAAGAAGTAATGTTTTCCAGAGATGAACAATCATATCCAAATGCAGGACTTAAAGCCTTTTGACAAGATTTCTTATAAAGTAAGCCAAGCCTGGTTTGTGCAGTTGTGGGCAGCTTGGAAAAAAAATATTTCTTTTGTTTTACAAGGAAAGCTACAAACTGGAGAGACTCCTTAAATGGCAGTCTAGCTGGGTCCAGGTTCTGCCATTGGTGCTGAGGGCAAGCGGCATAATCACCTCCAGTGTGCCTCAACCACTGAAAATATGTTGAGGGACAGATGGCTCCTCAGGGGATAAGCCCACTTGGCTGTTATCTCACATAATACTAAAAATACAGTGGCTAAGTCAAAATCAGACAAGTCACAGATATGACTGTTTGCTAACTTGTGGCTGTGTCTGTGTGCATACACACACACACACATAATACATTGCCTCCTTCCTAGGACAAGCTGGTTTACAATAACACCAACAGAAGCATATGCCTCCAAATAAAATCCCGCAAAACTGACTTAAGGCACTCATACCAAAATTAGTGCCCAATGTCCTATGAAATAATAAACAGCTTTCCAAAAGCTGCAAGGCTGGGGGCCCTCTGTATCACAGGATATTTTTATATGATATGTACCAAAGAAAGTGGGAAGTAATTCTTTTATTCCCCTTTCCCTCCCTTTTTCACTTTTTTTTCTATTTGTGCTCCTGAGTTTGCTTTTTTAAAATCTTTTTCTTAACATTCCTTTTTGTCTTTTATCTTTTGCTGAAACTTTATTTAAAATTATACATAGAATTTATTAATTTAAAAGAAAGAAAGAAAGAAAGAAAGAAAGAAAGAAAGAAAGAAAGAAAGAAAGAAAGATGGTAGATACGCAGACAGATAGATAGACAGCCACAGCCACAGCCACAGCCACAGCCACAAAGAAGTCACTTCATTTGGCTCCTGTTTCTTCACTTCACATCAGTTGGGGACCACACTATTTCTTCCTATGATGAACATGTATAGCAAGCTAAATCTTATTGGAAAATATGGCCCTGCAATTATCCCAGGACCAAGCTGTGATGACCCAGGATGGGATACAAAAACAACAAAGTCACAAAAATAGGTGAAGTCCCTTTAATTCCTTCAACTTGGCTTTAAAGGTCCAATTATCATTGACTGGAGAAAAAACTCCCCCACGAACAGTTGCGAAAAGGAAGAACTTCCGTTCAAACTCAAAAAACATATAAATTATAAATAGAAAAAACAACAACACAAACCACACTGAAGAATTAATGAGGCAAGGCAGGATAAGGGCTTGAAGACGTCCACAGATATTGAAATACACACACTGGGAAGGACGCCAGAACTCAAATAAGAACTGACAGACTAGAAATATTTTCACGCTTTGCTTCCAGCACTGTCCCATGTACACTTTGTCCTTTTAAACAGTCCTCACAGCTGAAGCCCGTGAAGGGGATCAAGGCCCTTTTCTCCCCCATAGACCACGTCTTTCACATTTCTCCCTTATCCGCTCCTCTCAGCATGCCCTAGGATGAAGACGGGATGGGCCTGGGTCTTCCTCTGAATTCCCAGCTGGCCTGTGCCCTTCCCCAGTTTCCTCCACAACCTCTGGAGCCACACTCCCACTCCCTGTCAGCTGTTCCTCCTCTCCCTCAGAGTCAGATTCTAACAGAGGCATGACACAAGCCATATAAAGCTTTACTAAGGATAACCAGCATTTTGAACTGAACCCTCAAGCAAAATGGTAATCAATGCAATGGCCATAGGGGTGGTATCACACTGCTAAATCAGAGACCCTTTGTTTCAACCAATTATAGCTTCCAAACCATGAGCAAAGGAATTCCCATAAAGACAGTGTTGTGGTAGGAGTTACTATCATTAGGGCCTCTTGGAGGAGAAAGCTCACAATTGAAGCACCAGCCAAAGCCGGGCAAAGATACTCCCAGCTCAGGCCTCTAACCTACTGCCCAAGAGGTAGCAGCAAGTCCAGAATTGTGGATATACTCTTTAGAGGAAGTGTGACTCTGTTTGGTAACAAAATTATAACATTTCTATAAGCTATGTTCCTTCTCAATCCCAGTCTCTCTGCTGCAGATATCAGTGTTCTGACATGGCCTTCTCAGAAGCAAGAAGCAGACTCCTCACAAAGAAAAACCCCTCTTTATTTACACCTTAGGAGTTAACTGCATTCACCAACAGAAAGTCCAGACAAGAGTCCTGTAAGGAGTTAACTGAAGCAATAGTCCTTATCAGCTCCTTCTGATAAATGCAAAGCTGCGAGCTCCCAGCTGGAAGACTGCAAATTAAGTCAGAGAAATAGACAAGTTCTGGCAAAGCAGTCTTTGTCACACAAAACACACAAGGAGTAAACTTTGTAGAAATGAGAATGTTGTCTGCTACAACCAAACACTCCGCTTTCCTCCTATCTATTCCCCAGCCAGGGAGTGGCCATTCAGCATCCATGTTTGTTTTGCTTCCCGAGCTGACTCATTGTCCACCATTGTTTCACCTCTCCTATCTTCTCTGCACATACGCACATTTGGAACAGGCCCCAGCTGTTCTTCCTCCTCACTCATCTCTGACTCCAAAGGCAGCTGCCTCTCAGGCTGGGAAATGCCCGGATGGCCCTGGCTCTATCTCTGTGTTCAACACTGAGCCTTCCCCAGGTTTCAGAACTAGCCCAAGTTCTTCCCCAACCTCCTCCTCATCAGAGTCTGCTGCCAGTTCTGCTGGCAGCTGGCAGGCCACAACAATCGGCCTAGTGGTGGGATTCAAATATTTTTGCCACCTGTTCAGTGGGTATGGTTTGGTGCGTATGCACACACTTTGCGTGCATGCGCACGCCAAATGCGCACTTTGCTCAGGTACAAAGCATTTGCGCAGGCACAGAGGCGTTCTAACTCACCTCCTGCAAGCCTGCACAATCCCGGTCGCTTCAGCAGCTGCTACACGGAGCTATTCTGTGCCGCGAAAAGCAGCTACGCTTCAAATTCAACAGATAAAGGTGAGTATGGGAGCCCAGGCGGGCAGGCGGGTCCAACAGCAGAGCAGTGGAGAGAACCGGTTCAGTCTCCGCTGATCATTGCTGCTACCGGCTCACCAGAACCAGGCCAAACCGATAGAATACCACCACTGAATCAGCCTCTGATTTCATGGGAAACATTGGATGTGATTGGTATGGTCATCTTCAATTTTCCTAATTTAACTTTATTTACAAGGAGTGTTTGAAGATGCACATGGTTTTGCAGTAAAAAGTATCCCGTGCATAACATTATATTCAAATAAAGCTGCTACAATGAAGTTGCATTACAAGGGCCAAGCAGAGGTATTTCAAATATGTCTTTAAAAGCTTGATTCAGATAACTATAATGTGGGATCTGCTTTTCATGGAAAAATTAACTTGTCCAAGATTGGTCTCTTTAGGGACATGGAAACTGGCAAACTTTCTGGCAATTATTTTCTTTTTGTGACTGTGAAAATTCTAAAGAACATTCTAAAAATGCCTGAATAATTCTCTTAATTTTTTTCTCTGATTGTACTAAGGGAAATCGGTTGTTTCATGTGCTACTGATTTTGTAACCAGCAGGCAGCATTTGAAGCTCTCCCAGATGCGCAAACTGATTCTATGTTGCCCTAGAAGAAAGGAAAGGTAAAAGGTTGTTGGAAAACTTTATAAAGATACTTGTATTCATTTTATATCTTTAATAATTGTAACAAAAATAATGACATTTTTTTTTCTATTCTACCTGTTCATCTGATAAAAGCAAAATGCACCAGGGACATGATTAAGCATTTAGTTTGCTAGTAGATACAAGAGCATCAACGCTAGTGCACACCATTAACAATTAGAGAACATCCAATCATCTTCATCCCAGGCCACGAAGCCCTGTTTCACACAACCGAAAAGTTTTACATCTAGACTATGAGGGATCAGATTGCTGAGCAACTCCCAAGTCTCGGAATAAGAGGAAAGTAGAGAATGCTTCATCATTGGCTTTAGAAGAGAGGGGGATTGAATGGAAGACATCAGCATCGCCAACTCAACCATGTCCAATCACAGTGTGCACAGAACTTAGTCGGATGCACACCCTGAAAAGTGATTGCTTTTCCTTTTTAAAGAATAGGTGGTCGCTTGTAGCGCCACTCACAACTAAAGAACAAGTGGAAATGCTTTAGAACATCTTGCCAGGCAGAAAACATTTCTAGAAATTGGAAGACAGATTTCACCAGGGTATCAGTTCTGATATCCAAGAGCTTAATGGATTTAAGACTTAATGGGATTTTTAGTCATAAGTTCTCCGGTCGTTGCAAAGCCATGTGCCCTCATATATACTTCATACAAATAACAATTCCCAAGTCGGCACTCTACGCCAGGGTCAAGTACAGTAAAAGAAGCTATTTATGGGGTTATTTTAACCTGGTCATTTTAATTCAGAAGTTCAGGAATTCAAGCTCTCCCTGGGGAAATGAATGTGAGGTCAGAGATGCCTGCGTTAATAATAATGAGTGAGTTTTATGTTGTTAGGGTTGTTTTTTTTCAAATCATTTTTCAAGTGAAGAAAGGCTTTTTAGAACACCTTTCTGAAATCCGCCTAGGTTACATTTCGTAATGGGTGATGATGAGAAGGCAGATATGGAGAGGAGACAAGAGATTGGCGTTGTTGCTGATGAGTCCTAGCCCCAAAGGAAGAAAATAAACAAAACAAAATGGATCCAACTGGCACAAACGCTATGAGAAAGACAGCATGTGTTGTGCTTGCCAAATGGAAAAAGAGTAACTCAATGGAAGAAGGATTTGTTTACCACTCTAAAAAGAAATTCAAGTCAGAGAAAGATTTTTAGAGGGTAAAAGGGGATTTATGTTTTTTTAAAGAAAGAAATAGTCACATAGGAGTATCGATTTACAATGCCTACAACTAATATTGGCTTTTTAGTTGTGAACAAAAGTGTGGAAGAGTAAATTACCCTCTCTGAATGCATCCACAGGGAAATTTAAACAAAGGGGAGGAAGGGTTGAGGGAAAGAAATTCTTCATTTTTTTTAACTGTTTTCATTTGTGATTAAAAGATGCTTTTTTGTATGTATGGAGACATTCTTGGCAACACGCTATGTTTTTCTTTTCCTCCTCTTTCCCTTTCTTGACTGGGTCTTGTCACCATGTATACCGAAAGCAGAAGATGAGAGCAAAAGTGCAGAACTGTAAGCTTTTCTTGACGTGTAAAATATTAGCTGCTGCTGTGTAGGATGGTTTATAAATCTCTGCGGCTGTTTACAGGAACCTGTTAAAGATCAGTACAAGATAGCACAATCTTGTGCACAATGCTGTCCAGGATCCTGCTCTCAATTCAGTTAAGAACCCGTCTGAGTAGAAACACGGCTAACAGCATTTTTTATTCCTATGATCTGCATAAAAAGCCCTTTCGTTCTTCACAAAGATTGAGGTCGAGATCATTTGCTTTGTACTGTTAGTGAACAGGGAAATCAGCAAAAGCTGATCAGTTCATCATGATGGTAGCTATGGTGGATTAAAAGTCCCATCTTAATCCAAATTAGAGTCAAGGTTAAAGACATATCAGACAGACACTGAAGTTTCCTGGCTCTGTCTTTAGAACTATGTGCTAGTTAATGTAAGAATTGGCCATTAATAGTTGTTGTTTTTAATAAAGCATTTAAAGAAATAGAAAAGCAGCTAGAACAAGATATAGAAAAACAGAAACTGCCTTTGCATGGAGAGAAAAAATGAGGGAAAACTGCAGTAGTATATCCTTGCACAATTTGTTTAAAATTTATTGATTTTTAATTAATAACAAAAGAAAAAAGAGCAAAACGTAAAAATGATAATAATAGTGACACGTATGTTGTCAAAAATAAAAGAGACATAAAAAGTACTCCAACAAAAAAGTTTTTTTTTTAAAAAAACCAATGTAAGATGTATGGAAATGTAGTAAGATAATATTTCTTTAAAGCATATTTATACAATGTTCTATGCTTACCAAGTTTGGGAACAAAGTAGTGGATTATATAAATATGATCATACAAGAAAAAATAAAATTCTCAGAGGATATTATTCTCTTAAACTGCATACTTCTTAGATGGAATTTGATAACCAGACAACTTAAATCAGGGGTGTCCAACCTTGGCAATTTTAAGACTTGTGGACTTCAACTCCCAGAATTCCTCATCCAGCAAAGCTGGCTGAGGAATTCTGGGAGTTGAAGTCCACAAGTCTTAAAGTTGCCAAGGTTGGACACCCCTGACTTAAATGGATGATGGCTCAGTGGTTAGAATGCAGTATTGCAGGCAAATTCTACCTACAGCCTGGAGTTCGATCCTGACCGGCTCAAGATCGATTCAATCTTCCACCCTTCCGAGGTCAGTAAAATGAGGACCCAGATTGTTGGGGGCAATAGGCTGACTATGTAAACTGCTCGGAAAGAGCCATAAAGCACCGTGAAGTGGTATGTAAGTGATATTGCTATTGCTATTCTCCATGTCTGTACTATGGCTAAACAACTGATATGGGAGCAATGGAAAGAGAAATGTAGGGTGCCTTTTACTCAATGGATTGAAGTCCTGATTGTGCTTACCGTCTATAAGCAGACTGCCTATAGACCTAGATCTTGCCTGGACAATGTAATGAAATTCTACCAGTTCAGCCTGTTTCTGGTGAGCTGGTAGCAGCAATGAGCAGCGGAGACTGAACTGGTTCTCTCCACTGCTCTGCTGTTGGACCCGCCTGGGCTCCCATACTCACCTTTGTCTGCTGAATTTGAAGCGTAGCTGCTTTTCGCGGCACAGAATAGCTCCACGTAGCAGCTGCTGAAGCAACCGGGATTGTGCAGGCTTGGACCCCATGGGGAATCATTTACAGTGGGTTAAAAGAACATGATAATTACAGAGGTGTATCAAAAATACATACCTAGCAGATCAATATTTGCAACAGAGAAGTATATATAGAATTGTGATAGTTTACTGTTACAATGACATACATATTCCTGCACGATTTTGAATCATTCCCATTTTAAATTCAAATGTAGGCCAGCTGACACGCATTACATCCACCAAGACCCGTGGATGATGCTCCTGGTCCCATTGTTTTGCAGTCCTGACAAGGCAGCAAAACTGTCCCTACCTGGTGGGATAGGCAGATTCTACTCTGTGTGGGTTTGGTAGGTCAGAAATTTCAGGGCCATGCTGGCTATTAATGGTAAAAGAACAATGTCCCTGTAAATTGCAACATTGACTTAAGAACTGCAATTCGAAAGGACCTTCCCTGATAGCCATCAATGCTGGAAAGCGAAGTTATCCCCCTGTTTTTTTACACTTATGCTGGAAAGCCATCAAAGGAAAATAAAGCAGAGTTCTTCTGAACCTGTGATTCAGACAGAGTAGGGGATAACATGCCCCTTCTCCTCCCCTCCCCACCCCCACAGACCCTTCTTCTCAGCCAAATTAGCTCAACAACTGGCAGCTCTTAAATTTAGACAGCCTTGGGGTAAATGTGAGAATAAGCTGAAAATTAAGCATCCTTTGACAGATGGAAGTTTGCGGAGTGAGAAAGACCAGACTCAACCTTCAGCACAGTGCTGACAAGTGAAGGATTACACCATCTTTGAGAGTGCGAGCCACATGTTCTAAGTACCTCATCACACTGGCTGGGTACATGCACTAAGATAATCCTCAACTGCCCTCCCCTCCATAGCAATGATTTATAACCAGCAACACACTCTGTGCAGTCAAAATACTGAGCACATGAAACACCCCAAAGTCTTAAGATGGTACACTATGTCTCTCTGTGTTGTTGTTGTTGTTAGTCGGGAAGACTGTCCGACCCATAGCGACCCCATGAGCAACGTTCCTCCAGGCCTTCCTGTCAATATAAGTCCATTGCTAAGCACCTGAATTTTGGTCACATGACCCTGGGGATCAGAGGACGTATTCAGCAGGTTCTGACCAGTTCTGGAGAACCAGTAGTGGAAATTTTGAGTAGTTTGGAGAACCGGCAAATACCACCTCTGACTGGAGATTTTACAGTATGCTTCCCCTGCCATGCCCACCAAACCATGCCCACAGAACCGGTAGTAAAAAAAATTTGAATCCCACCACTGCTGGGGATGCTGCAACAATCATAAGTGCGAAAAATGGCTGTAAGTCGCTTTTTTCACTGCTGCTGTAACTTTGAACAGTCACTAAATGAACTGTTGTAAATTGAGGACTACCTGTAGTGGCGCTGTTGACCTAATTTTCCTGCTTAACAGCATTGTGAGGGTAGATTTGGGCTAGTATACAGGCTCCATGCATCAGGATGAAGGGGGTCCTCCCTCATAAAAGTTCTAGAAGAGGAAGTAATGATATAAGAGAAATTAATCAACAAGAGCACTGGCACATTAACACAGAAATGAAGAGACATGTACAATACCATGCAGTGTCCCTGTTTATTCATATGAGTTTATGAAAGAAACTTTGGACATATTTAAGCAATCTGTTATGTAACAGGTCAATATTAATACCCAGGAGATTTTTGGACATATCTTTGGTGAAAACAAAATAGCAAAAGAACAGTTATGGAAGAAAAAAAGGGGGGTTTCTCAGGACAAGTGAGATTATTTATATTTTCGTTCAGAAAAGTAATCATTTAAACTCAGTGCCTTACTTGTCAGCAACCACTTACTCTTATGTTTATCCAGTGCAAAAGCAGGCATTGCAAAAAGAAAAAAAATATGATGAAATCTCTGGAAAATTTTGAGAGCAAAGAAATTCAGAAACTTAATGTAGCATTTGCCAGACAATTATTTTATTTTTATAAATCTTACAGATCTAGTGAAGATTCAGCATAAGGAGGTTTTATAACACAGTGATAGCTAACTCATTGCAACCTTTTACTGATGGCATATGTGTAAAACACACACACACAAACACACGAGGGGGGGGGGAGGGAGGGAGGGAGAGGAAGAGGGCCTTGAATGCACCAGTGCTTCTTCCTTCTGTACTTTTTTGCCTGTATGCTGCAGACATCTCTGGACCAGCCAAATTCCATATCCTGATAAGAACTTTTTAAAGGTATATGTTTTGTTTACTGTACACTCATCTCTAGGATTACATGTATAGTAGATCCTGTGGAAAAACAATTTATTTAAATAGATAGAGATTTCCAAACACTGTCAGTAATGATTACCACAAGTATGTATATTTCAGGTACCGGGCATTGTATAATGTTCGTTACAGATATGGACTGTAATTTGAAAATAATAGAATAATTATTAGAGTTAATACCACTGAAAAGTATTGCAATGGGTCATGATATATTTCAAGGATTTGGAAGGATGCATTGAAAAATGGCACCATAGGAAGAACTGCACACCTTTTACCACAGATTGTGCCACCATCGGTATGTTCCTCAAAACATTGGTACAGTTGAATGGTGAAGAGAGAAACAATATACAATATACAATCAGTTTCACTAATACACTATGCTTTTTACTTCAAGATGCCTTGTGGAATAAAAACCTACAAACACAGAATACTATGGCTATAGTTAATTTTATATCTCTGTAAAATCTGAATACAGGTAATTTACTTCTTCTTAGCAGTGAGTGTGGCTAACTTTCATACTACACCAAAGTTAGACAGATGAGCCAGGAAAATGTCATGGAACATAGAGAGGAGATATTTTGTGAAAATGAAAAGCCACAAAAGTCAAATCAAATCTTTATTACAGTCATAGACCATCTTTTTAAAAAAGCAGCAGTAGATGATTGCCTAAATTCACTCAAGGTGAAACTTCAGAGTAGATGCAGGTGTTAACGCAAGCTTAAAAATACGTAAAATCCTCCAAAGTGAAGCTTCATTTCTAATGGGAGTTGCTGATAAAGTGCTGATAATTTGTTCTGACTTCCTGAACTCAAATCAATGAATTTTCAGGTACAATTTCTAAAATAAAGAAGCCATTTGATGATTTTAAAGCACTTGAACCACAATTTCAGGGTTTTTCTACACAGTATTATTTGCTATGGAAAGTGGTAATGTTGCAGAACACCACTTTGGATGGTGTTACTGGAGCTTCAGTGTAAATCCATTTTGAAGAGGAGGTATATGGAAGAATTCCAGATTTCTGCAAGTTTCTTTCCTAAGAATATTTAGGGTATCTACTGTTACAATCTGGATTGCTTGCCTTTTAAAATGACTTATGCTTTTGGCTCTTAATCTTGAAATGGATTTGTAGGGATTCTTCTCTTTCCAGCTGATTGATTGCTAAACAGACAGACAAACATTTACTAATTACTACTGGAAGAAATAATCACTGGATACAAAAGGTAAAAAGTAAAGGTTTCCCTGTCCAATTGTGTCCAACTCTTGTGCTCATCTCCGTTTCTTAACCGAGGGAGCCACGTTTTCTGAAGACAATGTTCATGGTTATTTGGCCAGCATGGCTATATGCCAAAGGCTCATGGAACGCTATTATCTTCCCAACAAAATGGTACTTATTTATCTATTTGCATTTGCATGCTTTCGAACTGCTAGGTTTGGGGCAACAGGAGCTCACCCTCTTGCACGGAGCTCAGGTCTCAAACCTGGGCTGTCAGCTCTCCAGTTGACAAGTTCAGCATTTTTAATCACTGAGCCATTGCACATCAATTTGTATACTCTCCACCTCATATGAATGCCAAACTTCAGAAGCTTGGGGACTGAGATACTGGCAGGTATGGAGAAGGCCTGGTTAGAAGACTTCATAATTCAACATATAGGCACACATTTTTTAAAAAAAAATCTCCTACAAAGATTCCAGTTTCTTCAAAGTATTGACTCTGGTTATTGAGGAGATGTACCATAAACTCACCTTTCTACCTAGCTTTCAAATCTTAAAAGTCTGCTAGACAGGTTACTGAAGTATAAAACAAGATCGGGTAATTTAAGTCAGTAATTCATAGACTATTTTAGTTTGATCATGGCAACTCTCTGTCATTGTCCAAATCTGCAGCCAGGTTTAATCCAAAACTGCTATATTAGTATCACACCTTTAGTACAGCAGTAACAAATGACTGAGATACAGAGTTAATAAAGGTATTCCTCCCTTAGCAACTACAGTTGGGACTGGCAACTCCTTGGCTAAGTGATGTGGTTGCTGAGTGAAATATCATATAATTGTGCATAACGTACATCACTTCTGCCATAGCCATCAAGCAAATCACCCATGGTTGTTAAACAAGACATCAAGTGACTGCAACTTTTCATTTTACCGCCAGCTTCTCCATTGACTCTGCTTTTTGGAAGCCAGTTGTGAAGCATGCAAATGACATGTGGGACCATTGTAAATGCCCCCCCCCCGCCCCCGGTTGTGAATGCCTGATTCCCTATCATGTGCCTATGGAGACTCAGCAAAAGTCAAAAAAGTGAGGACTGGCTATAAAGTTATTTTTTCAGTGTCATCATAATTTTGAATTGTTGCTGAATAGCATAGCCCTTAAGTGAGTATTATCGATTTTGCAATAAACAACATCACCATGTTTTCACTTCCCATTCTTGCCTCTCGGCATCTTTTGAAAACCACTCACGCCAAACATCCTTTCACATGCCTTCCCCTACTGATATATTTCAGAACTTTCCATCCCAGTCTGTTCAAATGATCAAAAAGGTTTGGGCAGGCATGTACAGTTAGTAAGAAATTCCATTTGGTGAGAAATTCCATTCTTCCTTTAGAATTGTCATATTTTTCAGCGACAGCTACAGGACTGGTGCCAAAAACATATTTCTGTGCTACAACGCTTCAGGCTTCCCTTTCTAGCTTTATGAGGACTAGTTAAAAACAGAAGTATTAGGTTCAATGTTCATTTTTATGAATCTTTCTTGATAGAGAAATATAGTTATGGTTATAAATTGTCTTTTGGCTTTTAGACTTCTTTATATAATCAAGCTCAGTCCACTGTAATCTTTGAGAAACTTCTCAAGCCAACAGTCTAAGCCAAATGTCTTTTTGTTCCTGTTACTGAATTAGTTTTCCTGTTGGTTGCATACTTATCAGTGTACTGGCATTGCAATCATAACTAATTACATTGCCTTGCCATTATTCAGGGTCTCTGTTCCAGATGTATCACTAAAGTCACGAAAAGGCTTGCTTTATAATTGAACTATCTTAGCTGCAGCAAATGGTCCTGAATTTTGGTGGGATAGAAATGTTGTATGTAGAAGTCAAGCTCATGTCTTACTTCTGTTGCCTCGCACCTTCCTATAATTCTCTGTGTTCAGCCTTCGGTGCATGTCTTCTACTTTATCAAATTGTTAAGCACTTGATATTCTCTCTAGGAAATGAATTGGTTTACGAAGCAGCTGTTCCATCTATTAAGTTTTAAAACAAAAAACTGCTGATTGTAAACCCTAGATTACTGTTTTTGATTATTTTTGAGAAGCACTGTCTCCTTCTAATCAGCCATTTCTAGTTTTAATGACATAGCCTTCTGATGGATGTGATGCATCTGAGAATCAAATAACCACACAGCAATATATTTTTTGCAAATATAAATTGCAGAGCCTATGATGCTGATCTGAACAAGGGCCAAAGAATCAGGAATCAGGAAATACTCACAGCTACTTACACATGTAAAGATGTACTTCAACCTTTAGCATTCAGGGAAAATTGAGCCAAAAATATACAAGGAAAGATGGCAATTGTTTAAAAGTATTTTATAATTTCTCAGGGAGGCAGGCAGTGGACCATTATACACAAACGTACATGAATTACAACCACAACTGAGCCCCAAATTTATGTTGCTAAGCAAGACAGTTGTTAAGGGAGTTGTGACTCATTTTGCAACCTTTTTTGCCCGTGTTTGTTAAACAAACCACTACAATTGTGAAGTAAATCGTATGGTTGTTGAGTGAATCTGGCTTCTCCCATTTTAGAACAATTATTTCCAACATTTAAAATAATGGCTTCCTGTGCCAAATCCTGTCCGATCACCAAGTCCAAATTAATGTTCTTAATTAATCAATTCACTTTAAACTCTTTATATTTCCCTTTTTTTCTTTTATCTTCCAAACCGCCACTGATTCATTTCTTTACATATCTTCTCTGTTATAATCTTTTGGGGGTAAATAAAACCGAGTAAATTCTTCTCACCTTCTCCATACACCATTCCCGATCTCCTCTCTAGCACTTCACTTAGGTGGTTCTCGGCTGTCCCAACTTTATAGCGGCCATCTTGGCCGCTCTTATCTCCGTCGTGGCATAGAGAGCAAGGGTTCCCACAGGGGAGTTGCATTCTCCCCCGGAACCTCACTGGGCACCTCTCCTTAGCTTCGCTGTCCTTTCAAGGTGGCTTTCGGCTCCATTTGGAGCCCACAAGCGAAGAGAAGCCAGCGCAGGAACAGAGACCTCTGTTCGCTGCTTCTGGTCTTGTCATGACATCAGCCGGAAGTCAATTCCTGGCTTCTCCCATTGACTTGGCTTGTCAGAAGCCAGTGGGAAGGTTACAAATAGTGGTCATGTGACCCCGGTTTAGTGCAACTGCCATAAATACAAGCCCCTGAGTTTTGATCGGGTGACCATGGAGAGGCTGCAATGGTGTGAAAAATGTCACAAATCTCCTTTTTTTCAGGGCTGCTGTAAATTCAAATGATCACTAAACTTGCTGTAAGTCAAGATCTACCTGTAATCAAAGTCATCTCCTATTTCCACCCTCAGAGGCCAGTGGGACAAACTATTGGCAGAGATTTGCTTGTTTTGCTTTGCATCAGGTGCAAAAGCTTTAAAAGAAACCTTCCAATCGTAGGAAGCTGTCAGTTGTGGAAGGGCTGCTATTCTCTCACGGTATTCTGCCATCAGCTTCACTACAGAAAAGAACTTCCATGATAATTTCCTCTGCATATCCAAGCATGGTGCCCGTTTTTGATAACAGAGGGCTCTTAACCACATTACTGATATATGCTTTATGCTCTTGCTTATCATCACCTTTGCCTGGTTCCCTGTGTAGGCTCAGATGTGACAATTTTAAACATCTCAGATGTGCCAGTTTTAAACATCTACTGTGTTTCCAGCAGCTTGTCAAACTACTCACCCTTTGCGCCTCCATCCATGCCCCACAAATATGCCCCAAGTAGCACTGTTTCTGTCAGGATGCAGAAGAAATAGTCAAGTGACATCTAGCAAACTGAATGGCAGGAGATTAAAAATAGTATTTGCCACACACCTCGGCCTTCCTCTCATGAGACCGCCCTGAAAATAAATTCAGTTTTTGAAGATACGCTTGGACTTCAGGTCTCATCATTCCCACCCAGCTTAGCCTATTAGAGAAGTCTGGTCTACCTGTGGTGAAAACAGCCTGGTGTCCATATTACAGTCCTAACACCACCTTAGTGGTATTAAGGAATGAATCTGTGGCCTTTTTGCAACACTGTGCTTTAGTACTGAAGGGGGGGGTGTCCCTCCCTCATGACATCATTAGATTTTCCAAACTACTTTTCATAAATTTAATCATAAAAAGTAAATTGTTTGCACAGAGTATGGTGCATCTGTTTCCAAAGAGATTCAGTCTCTCCAGTTTGTACAAAGCTTGCAACCTTGAAACAATCCATATGTAAAGTATTCATCAGCTGACAAGCTATCGCCATTAGATTATTCACAGAAGAATTATGTTGCTAAATGGATCCATTTTTGTATAGTTTCTTTTTAGCAATTACTTAAACATGGTTTAATTTGGCCAGTATACTGGGGGGTAGGGGAAGGGCTAGAGGGGGGAAAAAAATCAATATTATTACGGTATCACTAAAGAACTTATTGGCCTTGCTGATTCTGTATTGTGCAATGGATTACAGATGCTCTTAAAACCCTAGCAATCTGCTTGGACAGTTTAGTTATAGCAATTGTTCCATCTGTAAAGAGTAACTACTCTAATACGACTATGTGTTTCAGCACTTTGAAGGCTACTTATAATTACAAAACCCTGGATGGATCATAAATATGGTAACTCCTTAGGGATGTATTTCTTATACTTTTTTTTTTCTCTCAGAAACCCATCCCACTTTTAAAAATTATGGAAGATCCCAAAATAACTTTTGCTTGTATGGATTATATTCATTGATATTTATCATATTAAAAATTATGCATCTGCTGCCACTACTGTTTTCCGTAGTTCTTTGATGGGATTTTAATATTAGATTATTGTTCAACATAGGCTAGTAAATCATCCTGACTTTGCAGAGCCCTAAGAGATCTTGGGAGTCTGAAGACCATACTTTAAGAAACAATTCTGTAGGTACTCCTAAATTAAGGTTTCCATATCTGGGAAGCATAAATCTGAGCAGCCACTAGATGGCAACAAAGAGGCCATCATGGTTACTCTTCTGGAAGTTGTCAAAATGGGTGAAGCAAATTGTAAAATTTGTACCTATGACAGTGTTCCCCTGGTTCCCAGATTCACTCAAGTTGATGAAGATATATTGAACTATCAACAGTATTTAGTATGCTCTGTTTTATATCAGACCTATTTGTTTTATATACAGTAAGATATAACAGCAAGATACTGTTAGCGTATTACTGACAGAAGGATAGAGCTCAGATTTCCAACTATGTATCCTGTCCTGAAAAATTTAACTCTCATGTCAACTGATTAGAAATTGCATCAAGGATCAAAAGCATGAGCATGGGCATGTTTCTATAAACACAGAGACAAATATGTAAAATACAACCTTTCTAAGTAACATGCGTAGATACTTAGCGGAATTTCCCCTTCCTTATTTCACTAACCCAGTTTAGAGAATGGACATTTCATCTCTTTATCAGCAGACACAATCAACTGGTTTGTAAGAGGAGACCCACAAGTTCGGTGACGAATGTAAATCTAGACAGCAATGGTAGCTCTGCTTTTCGCTCTAGACAGTTTTCCCCTTTGACAACCTACGAGGGAGCCTATAAAAACAGCCAAGGAAATGCAAGACATCTGTAACAGACTCTGCGAACATGCTATTGATTTGTTCCCCTTTGCTGGTGCGGTCCTGGTATTAGTCTGCTTTCTCTAGAGAAATGAGTCAAATAAACAAGTCCAGTAGAGAACACGAAATTCCACTTCCATTCATCTTGTTAATTTTGCAAGCGCCACATTCTGCAAAGCCCATGCCAGCTCAGCTCTTGGATCAGGCCTGGAATTTTTCTGGATCCTTAAGGGAAGAGATTGTGACGCTGGCCAAGAATCTAAGTGGAAACTGATGACAGCAACTGACATTAATCAGCTCCACCGTATGCTCTGCCCAGCAGGTTTCTTCCAATAAATCAAAGCCCTTAAATTCTAAAGGGCATTTAACCATTAGACGGCAACCATTCTTGGAGGCCTGGAGCTGGTACAGATGATTAATCTAATATTTAATTCAAAAACACAATCAGCCTTTTAATACCCACCGACATGCATGTTACATATTTAAGCATACGCATACAAACATTTTATTTTCTGGTTGTAAAAGTAACAGCATTGCTGGAAAAGAAGAGCTATCAATACATGTGGCTTTTAAAAAAAAACAATTTTCTATGAATTTTCATCCTGGTTGGAGCTGTAAAGAGGGGATTTTTTCTCTCTCCCTGTTTTGAAGCATATTTTCTTTCTAGCTATTTCCTTTCTAGGAAATAAGGGTGGAATTCTTTTTGACGTTGTTTTCTGTTGCAGGAGATGAAACATCACAATGCATCAAGATTATAGGAAAGCAACGGTATGAGAAGGATCATCCTCTCTAATACAGGTTTTAGTAGTACATTAAGAACAGATCAATGAACTCATTAAGGTTCTGTATTTGTGCTGCCTCAACAGTCACAATCAGGGGTGGGATTCAGCTGGTTTGGACCAGTTCAGGCCAACCGAATGTTAATTTTATATCCAGTTCACCAAAACGGTAGACCAGCTGGCCCTGCCCAACCCTTCCCAGAAGTCCCTACGCACCTGATTCTGGCAAGGAGGCTTGCTAGGCCAAAATGGGGTGCAGGGGGAGAGAGAAAGGTAGGGGAGGGAGAAAGAAAGAGGGAGGAAAGGGAGAAAGAAAGTAGGAGAGGAAGGGAAAGGAATGAGATTTGAAGGGAAGGAGGGAGAGAGGGAGGGGAGAAAGAGAAAAAGGAGAGGAACAAAGGACCACAAGCCCTGGCACTAGACACAGCTTCAGAGGATGCCTTGAAACAGCACAGCAGCCCAGGGCTGGAAGGGGCCTCAGAGGTCATCTAGTCCAACCCCCTGCTCCAAGAGCATTGTTAAAGTGAGTTTCTCTCTTTTGACCCACCCAGTCACATGACTACCTAGCCACGCCCACCCAGTCACATGACCACCAAGCCACACCCACCAAGCCACACCCACAGAAACGGTTATTAAAAACAATTAATCCCACCCCTGGTCACAATATTGGTGCTGTGACATAATAAATATCGGGAAGGATACCTGACAGGTTATTTTTTTAGAGGTGGACTATTTGAAAAGCATTTTGCTTTCAATTAACCAAGCCTGCATTCTTCACTTCAACTGCAATTTAATACTGGTAGCTAACAAGGTTACCAGCGTGCTTCATTAGGCCTTCGTTTTAGCCAAGTTATGTGCCTTCAGTTATGCCCATGCAACAGTGGCCCCAATAGAAATTCTAAGCCATGTTATTATACTGTTTCCTATATAAGAAACCATAGACTGAACCTTGTATATCTTGTCATGAAGAAATTTCTGGGTGGGAAGTGTGATTTGTATTTAATGTTTCTTCCTTCAGACAAGAAAAAACAATCTCCCAAGTTGTCCAGTTTTGTGCTACCATTTGTATGATATGCTGCACCATTGCTTAGTTTTTACAATCCCTTATAATAGTGTTTCATTTGGGTTTATTTTACTATCTTTATTCTTAATTATTTTTTAGGTTCTTACTGATTTTTTTTGCTATGCATATTTACAGAAGGATGTGATTGTTGTATTGCTAGATAATTTGTTTGTATCTGGCTTTCGGGCTTGGAATACATTTGGCTTGATTTAAGTATGCTCTTTTATATATTTATTTGAATTTGGAAGGCACTGCCCTCCTAGGGGACTGTTAGTGATTTACATTCAAGGACAAGAAGCAGTAAAATAGAATAAAAAAACCACATGTAACCTGGAAAAAAATGCAATACCTCAGAGAAGATGCACTGCCTAGATCCAATACATGACATTATTTAACTCAGGGGGCTTGGCATGTGCCCATCTTGCCCGTTCTTAGTGAGCAGATAGAAACTATTGGTGATGGGCAGTTCCTCAGATAACCAGGTCATATACCACAATTATAGGTAATGATCAGCATCTTTGAATTAAACCCAGAAGCCAACAGGTAGCCAATGCAACTCAGGAAGCAGTGGTGACCTATGGGTATATTGCAGTGTATCCATACCGCACTGCTGTATACTGGATCAGTGGTAACAGATGATCTTCAAGGGCTATCTAGAGCCTATCACAGTATTCATTTGTGTTCCACCTGCCTGTCGTGCCCCTGTTGGAATCTGACTCGGAGGGAGAAGCCGAACAGCTGACAGGGAGTGGGAGTGTGGCTCCATTGGCTGTGGAAGAAACTGGGGAAGGGCAGCTGGGCAGAGCAGGGGAGAGGTAGAGCAAGGGAGATGGGATTCAGAGGAAGACCCAGACCCACTCCCTCTTCATCCTAGGGCACGCAGGGAGGAACGGAGAAGGGAGCAACATGAGTTGTGTGGCTTACAGGAGAGGAAGGAGCCCTGATTCCCTTCATTAGCTGCAGCTGGGAATACAGTGTACGAAAGAGAAAGCTGCACACAGCAAGTTGTTGCGAGCAAATGTGAATTTATCTGGTATCATTGTGGCTTACCTGTGTTCCTGGCGTTTTCCCAACTGTGTGAGTTTTGCCATGCTTTCAAGTCTGAAATTCCTTCTCCTTCCCTATCAAGTTAATTACTTCAGCTTGGTTTGTTTGGATTTTTAGTTGCAATCTGTATGTACCTTGTTTTGGACTGAATTTTCTACAGTTAAAGGCTGTTCCTGGGACAGTTTTTCTCCAGCTGAAGGTAACCTGGACATTGGAGATAATAAAGGGACTCTTATTGCTTATTTGACCATGTTGCCTTTGTGCCACACCCTGGGTCATCACACTGCCTGTCCCATTAGCCAGGAATGACTATTAGACAGAGGGAATCACGGCTTTGTTCTGCCTCCCAATGCTCTTGTTTATCATGATTTGATGATACACAGGAGACCCATGCTGTTTCAAACATGTAGGCAGGGAGGAGTCACTCTTGCATGCGGTCAGGCTTAAAAACCACATTAAAAGAACCACTCCCACTAAAAAAAAATCTTATGTTCCAAATAAGCAATTTTTCCTGATTTATGTTTCTTAAACACCCAATCCCCAAGCTACTCTGGAGGATCAGGGAACTCTAGAAAAATGCCACATAGTTGTTGCAAAAGAAATCTAGACATGAGACCTTGCGTTCCTTTAATCAAAGGATCCTGGCAATTGAGGCAAGAATAAATTTGATAAGTAAAAGAATAAGAACGAGTACTTTCTTCTACAGAAAACTAACCCTTTTATCCAACCCATCATCAACAATGTACAAGTTTTGGTATGTGTTTGTAGGATGTTTTTATGCCTCCATATTTAATTATGTCTTTTAAACCAGTGTTTCTCAACTTGCAATTTCTATGTACGTGGACTTCTGTGTCTGAATCTGAGCCAATTAGCATAATATTTAATGATCAAACTGAAAAGAACAAGTGCTTCAGCCAACCAATTTTGTAGCCAAGCCTTGATTATCTTTTTCAAGCAGTCTACAATGACATCATCTGATCATACAAGTAGAGGCATCATTTTACAGTGGTTTTAATCCTTCCTTCATGGGAGGTTCCAGGCAGTTTTGGTGGAGGAGGAGTTACTCTCTAGGCCCCTCCTCAAACAAGATTTGACTCTTTTCCCCTTCTTATTTAACATTGGCATGAAATGCTGGACAAGGTTGTCTACCAATTGGGGTTCAATATGACGCGGTGGCTCAGTGACTAAGACGCTGAGCTTGTCGATCAGAAAGGTCGGCAGTTTGGTGGTTCAAATTCCTAGTGCCATGTAACAGACTGAGCTCCCTTTACTTGTCCCAGCTTCTGCCAACCTAGCAGTTCAAAAGCATGCAAAAATGCAAGTAGAAAAATAGGGACCACATTGGTGTGAAGGTAACAGTGTTCCATGCACCTTCGGCATTTAGTCATGCCGGCCACGTGACCATGGAGACATCTTCGGAAAGTGCTGGGTCTTCAGCTTTGTAATGGAGATGAGCACTGCCCCTTGGAGCCGGAAACAACTAGCGAGGGAAACCTTTACCTTTACCTATGCTGATGGTACCCAATTAGTCAACTCCAGGTGGAATGAGGGAACATAAATCCAATTTTAAAAAATGATATTTTTCAATCCTGAGCCAGCCAAGTAATGTTCTGTTGTGATTGGAGGTTGTGTGGGTCCCGATGGGGTGAATCCAACTTCCAACTTAATCTTAATGGCTGTGCATAGTTCCGTGAGGTTTTTATTTCTTTTTCTTACTGTAAGTTTAACGTTTTGGCTTCATTGCTTGCTAATTCCTTCCCTGCAATCAGCATAATATTGCTTATCCCCATAGAGGTAGCATAATGAGAATGTGCTTGCATTCAATTACATGTTTAAATACGGTATAAAACAAAGGGGGAGAAAATACCGCTGTGATTTTTAAGAATGTGAGGAGCATCTGGACCTAACGAAAGATTACACAGTCACAAGTATTGTAAGTTAATAAATAAGTTAAAAAATATAGCAGCTATGGGGAGTCCTCAGCCTTCATCAGCTAAGCCCAGAGCATTTGGGGGTGGGGGAAAACTTGAACCTTTCATCCTTTCCAATTTCCAGATTAAACAAACCTTGTTTTTAATGCTGCTATTGGGAAAACTTTCTGATAACAGGTGAGTGTCTGTAAATTTAGCAGCTTTGATAGGTAATGAAAATGAGAAACAAATGTGGTTGAAAAATGACACACATACCCCACCCAATGCAGTAATCCGAATCTAATTTGGAAAACACTCAGGACTTCTACTGTATTAGTTATACAAGATAAAGATACCATGCAAAATATTTCAGAAAACAATTTCCAGTATCTAATATCATTAAGCGCAATGCCATCGCTATCCTGCCGGCTTCCCCATTAACTTTGCCAACATCTGGCAGGAAAGATCACAAATGGTGAACATGTCACCATGGG
This sequence comes from Pseudonaja textilis, assembly GCF_049901715.1. NCBI lineage: Eukaryota > Metazoa > Chordata > Lepidosauria > Squamata > Elapidae > Pseudonaja > Pseudonaja textilis. The sequence goes on along the minus strand of NC_141990.1, from coordinate 137,708,484 downwards.
GATGCTGCAATGGCCACAACTACAAAGACCAGTTGTAAGTATCCTCATTCAGCACTGTCATAACTTCAAGCAGCAAGGGGGCACCTTAAGTGAGGACTACTTATACTACCTGTCTTGGAAAATTCAGAATAGAACGCAACATGGAAGAAAAATAACCAATCCTTTGTTCAACAATTATTGGGTTAAGTTTTACAAGAAAGAGGCACCCCAAACAATGAAAAAATAAATATTTTGATAGAAGTTGAGGGCTACCAGACAGGAAGTCCTAGGGTACTGATTGGTAGGTAAATTCTGGGGAAGCCAGGCAGTGCTTGGAATTACAATATTTCTAAGGCAAAACTTCCCTTTCAGAGGCAGTAATAGACTTGGAGAAGTCTATTGTTAAGGAGGTAAACTAACTGGAGATTCTCTGACAGGATGAAGCAAAGAAAGGAGCTTGATTTGACCGGGGCCACATCCAAACCACAGCAAGGAAGGATGCTTAGATCTCATTTGTTATATCCATTTTTCTCTAACCTGCTAAGTAACAATTTTAGCCTTTGGTCTAGATGTCAGGAATCTTGACTTTCCAACTATTGCTGAATCATAATTTTCTAGTCAAAGTGGCCAATGGGAAGAGGTAACCAAAGTTGCAATTAGGTATCTGATGGGTGCAGGTTTTCCATCCTTGCTTCAATCTGAAATAGTGGTTTAAATTTTATATTTATAAACCCCCTTATTCTGATCTGATTTTTTTTTTAAAATAGACCAGATAAATAAGTAATGGCTCTGAAAGTGTTCTGGACTGTACAACTATACTATACAACTGTATTCTATTTAGCTTCCAGACATTCAGCCTCTTTCTCCCGGACAATTATCATGTGCAAGTATTCCCCATTTCTAATTTGGCACCACGTTTTTATTAGAATTCAGAAGCTCCAAACACAATTGGAATTATTCCATAATTGTGGAATAATGTATATTTATTGTCTCTACAGCCTTCCCAAAGGATTGAAGTTTTCTGCAACTGACTTTGCCTCGGGCCCAAACCAAAGAGGATTTTCCCCACTGGAGCAAAAGTAGCTAAATAAAATCTATACAGCCCCCAGTCAGATTCTATCTGGCAAAAGGGGCTGCCTCTACTAAGCACGAAGAAGCAATAATGTTTTCTGATCTTAAACACGGCACATCTGGAAGAGATATGGCAATCTCTCCTTAACCTGCAGAAGCAGAGCCAGCTTTTTGATAAAATATTTCCTGTAGCGATGCAAGAACATAGCAACTTTTTGCTTGCTTATGAACACCTAAAACAGATGTGTCCAATGTTACAGAACCGTACTTCGCTCTTTCATTTTCACGTGTGATTTACTGGTGTGTGTTCTACCCCATTTCAGCTGTGAACATTTATTTCTAGGAGAAAGCTCCCTCTCTTTTTTTTTTTGGTTCTGAAGGAAGGCAGATAGTATCTAAAAGTAGTTTGGAAAACAGCCATTCTCATTAACTTAAAAGCTGAACCTTTGCCAAAGCTCTAAAAAATATCAGAGGAAGAAAGGATGCACCTATTTAAGTCACGCATGCACAGATCTGTAAATGCAGAATTCATCAGCATGAAGAGGTACCTGACAAAGCCTACTGTCATGAACTTAATTCTCCCTTTATTAATTGGCCACCTCACTTTTTCTTTCTTTCTCTTGCTCCACATATGATTTAACCCCAGACTGGGCTGGATCTTCAGCGTTGTGCAACTTATATGTCCTTCATGCCAACTCTCTGCCACTCACGAGTTCTACAGCCAACTTGACCATCATTGTTACCTTCATCCACCATAACCTGGATCCCAGATATTGCATTGTCCATCACTTTCCTCCTCCTATATCTCTATGGTAACAGGACCGCCCAGCTTCTGTCAATACCAATTCCTATAACACAGTGGACATTTGATAAGATAGCAACCATCCAACAAAATTAGTATATTCTGCATATGTCCCCCAAACATAAGCAGAGCCATCATCATATAAGCCCAAGGAAAAGTAACTGGGTTTAAACAAAGCTATCTGCAAAACCTGATTTGGATATAATGGCTAATTAATAGTGAAAGCATCATCTCAAAAGAGCGGTATAGGGCAGATGGATGTAAAACAGTACTGATGCCAGGCCTGATATAACTACTTCTTTACCATAATTGACTTGTATTTCTTTGCATCCCTTATTTATCTGACTCATAAACCATCTGTTTGGTAGGATGAAAATAAGTAATACTCTTATCCCATAGGGCTCATAATGTAAAGCACACGCATAGAAACCCTCAAGGGGGTGTTACAAGACAGGCAAGTAGCTGTGGATTATGGGCTTTAAAGTACTGCACCCGGAGAGTACAAAGTTAGAAAAACTGCTCTAAATTTCAGAAACTCTAAAACCTCTTACCTGCCAAGTTCTATCAAGCCCCACCCCCTCCATTTTCCTTTCTTACTTCAGCCATATAATGTGATTTTTTTAGGATTCTAGAAGGTCTAAGCACCCACATGCTAATTAGTCTATATTCTATCAAGTTATTAAGAAGCAATGGGGTTTCATAGGGAATCTTGAAGCAGCTTCTTTTTGACGCTGATTTTATCAGTATTTTAATTTAGCAGCTGAAACCAAAACAATAGCAGAAATTTCCCAGCTTCCTCTAAAACTGGCAAAGTTTTAAGGCTAACATTGTGGTACCAAGCAGAGAATAACATAAACTTTGGCAGAGAACATTGCAGGCTCTTTATTTTCTGCATTTCATCAAAAATGGTCATCACTGCTTTGTACCTTTCGAACTATGATTATTAGATTATTGTTCTTAATGTATAATTATAGTTCCAAAATTAACATTACTTTTGATTTTCTGGTGAATTGGAAACTACAAATATCTAATGCAGAACAATCTAGTTATCTACAGTACTCATGTGGGATTCAATCTCACAGCTCTCTTTGTTACTGGAAGACTCATAGCTGAATCTGTAAACTGCCTTTGTTGAACAAAGCATTTGTTCAACAAGATTTAATGGCTCTGAAGATCTTTGCATACATGCAGCCCATCACCATCAATCATAACTAAAAAGGCAAATGTGAGCTCTCTGACTGTCTGATGCCAAGATAGTTGGTACTCCGTGACTTGGTGCAGTTTCTGTATTGTGTTCCCTTGCTTGCTTGTTTCTTTATTTATGCCATAGAATTTGGAGCCAAAAAGAAAAAAAAAGAAAGCTCTCAGGGCAACATACTAAACCCATTTTACAATTTAAAAGTCATTACACACAAAAGAAAGGGATTTTAAGAGGAGCCAGAAAAAGGGTGAAATAAATTGGGCAAGTTGTCCAGGGGGTTGGGAATATAACTTTAGCATTCTTTCATAGTTTTGCATCTGATTGTGTTCTGTTTTATCCCGCAGCTCCTTCTGACTTAGCTTGTTTTAGCTGATCCTTTCCTCTTCTTGAACATTCCCAGGGATTAATTTCCCCTCCCCATCTCTTTAACTGCACATACCCTCCTTTATTGCACAGTAATGTTTGCAAGCCAGGGCTGAAGAGACACACATTTCCAAAGCTTTGACCTCTCATTGCCCTTGGAAAAATTATTTGCATTTCTTCTCCCTGCCTTCAGAGCTCAATGGAACTTACGTCCCAGACAGATCACTGTGTGCTTCTGGATGTCCTATTTAAAGGATTATCTTCCATACATCCAACTAGTGTTCATTTAGCACAGTTCAGGGAGAAGTTTTCTAATACTGGTATGCCATTTTTCACAGGATGTCAAGCAATACCGATATTCTTAGACATAATCTTATGTCTAAGGACATTTACCCATGTAGTATGGCTGTATTACTATTATCCTTCTCATCTTTTCTACTACCTTCTCCTATTGGTGTCATTTTATGATTATATCACTTCGTTGTTTACATATACATATATGGGAAATTCTGCACTGGATACAAATTCCTTGTGTGTCCAATCACACTTGGCCAATAAAGAAGTCTATTCTAATCTACTCTACTCAATTCAAACACGTTTTGCAAGGTTTATTGGGAGAGATGTGAGAGAATTAAACTTGAATCATTTGAATTCTAATGAACATTTGTACACTCTTAAACAAACAACTTTTCACTCCATGCATTTGATAAATCTTTTCTGGGATCCAAAAGCATGAGAAAAATATATAGAGTAACCAATATTTATATGAGTTAATAATGAGATTACAACCATTGAAAGTTTTATAGGACCTGAAGAGAAACTAGAATTCCCAATCCAAATCAACTTTTCTGTATTTCTTTGCTGCCAAGTCTAGTGGCCACACAGATATTTTTTTATTTCAGGCATGGTAGCTCAAGGGTGAGGCCTATGTATGGAAGGAGAGTGGAAATAAAGGAAGAGTGTTCCACTGTGTCATCTTCCTCTGGTTGCTGCTTTAAGGCAACTATTGTCTCTCAGCAGGTGTAACATCAGTGCCTGAGAGTTTCTTCCTCTTCTTGGTTCAGTTAATCAGACAGCACACCAGCAAAGATGCTTGTGACTAAACTGAGTGAGGAAAGTGATGGATGGATGGATGGATGATTGGATGGATGGGCCCATCTCCTCTCAGGTGTAAACCTTTATGGTCCTTTGAGAAAAAGCAGGAGCTGAACTACGCCTTGGGGAAGCAGAGGCAGGAAGCATTTCTGCTTGGTGCAGCTGCTTTTTTCAAAAGCAGACCACGATTCTGTCTGTCTGTCTGTCTGTATATCACATTTTTAAACCACCCATCTCTCTCAGAAAGGGACTCTGGACAGTGTACAATAAAACATTAAAAGATTAAAAACAGTTAAAAATTCAGAAAGAAAGAAGCAATCCCACTTTCATTCCCTCACATGACTTTCATGCAATACAGTCACTCTGTGACTGAGATGGGCAGCATCTAAAATTTGACAAATAAATAAAGTATTGACCAAACATGCAAGGAAGAGGTGCTGCTTGTGGTTGGGCACTGGAATGCCAAGTTCAGAAATAGTAAGGAGGGAAATGCAGTTGAACTGTATGGACTAGGCAAGTAACATGAGATTTAAAAGATCTAAAAACAACCAAAACAGTGGCTACACATATGGACATCACCAGAAAAAGTACACAGAAATGAAACTGACCACATTAGGAGGTGAAAGATCACAGTTATAGCAGCAAAGTTTTAGCCAGTGGCTGATTGTGGAACAGATCATGAACTGCTCATGTCTAAATTCCAGATCAAGCTAAAATGGGAGAGGAAAACCAAACAATTTCCAAGAAATGATCTCAAGCACAGATCCATCATCTTAAAGGGGGGAAACATGAATTATATTTAAGTCTTGAACCTCATTTATAGAGAACTAGAGCAACTGTAGACTGAATCAAATAAGTTGTTAAAGAGGAATATGAAATGAGGCTGCCAAATATAGAAAAAAAAACCTAACTAGATATCAGAACAAATAGTGAAAACTGGCCCCAAAAAGAAGCCAAAGCCAAGAAAGAAAAACATCTCAGGGAGAAACTTAACAAAGAATTTAAGATGGCTGTTAGAAGAGACAAGAAGGATTATTACAGTAGCATCTGTAAAGGCACTGAAGGTAGGCACAGAAATCAGAAAAGAAAGAACTTTTTTTCCCAAAAGAACTCCAAACTCAGGAAGAGGCTCTAACCTCACACTGGCGTTCTAGAGAATTCTACCAGCAAATAGATGGTAAATGATTTCAAGGAAATCAGATAAGGAGGGGAAGAGAATATTGAAATTCTGCACAGTAGAGATATCAGCAACCAAGATACTTTAGAAGCTATTCCCTACTTATATGAACCTTTGTTATCAGAACGTGGTTAGATCAGTATTTCAGTCATTAGAAAGTTGGAAAGTTATAAGAATTGATAGAATTTCCATGGAAATATGACAAACAACAAAGAATCTGTAAAGATTCTAAGCAAATTACAGTATGTTAGCAAATCTGAGAAATCATACAATAACCAGCAGTTTGGGAGAGGTAAATCTATATACCAATATCAGAGAAATGAGACTTTATCAAGTCAAAGCATGCCAACTATTGCACAATATCCCTGATTTCCCCATGGAAGCAAAATAAAGATCATCCAATGCAGATTACAGCGTTATATGGAAACAGAGAGTCCAAAGGTTCAGGGTGAGTTTTTTTTTTTAAAAAAAAGTCCAATGAACAAGAGAGATTACTAATGATGCAAACAAAATACTTGAAAGAACACCAAAAAGAAGTTAACATATGCTTCATTGACTGGAAAAGCCATAGATCAGAGGTTCTCAATCTGTGGACCACAGATCCTTTTGGGGTGGGGGTGCAATGTCATCACAGGAGGTCCACCAAGGCATGAAGAAATGTTATGATTTCAGTCTTGGGGGTCCGTGGCCACCAAAGATATTAAAAGAGGGCCCATGGTGAAGAAAAGGTTGAGAAGCACTGCCCTCGATTGTATCACCTATGTCAAGCTGTTAAATGTGCTGAAGGAAATAGGGATCCAGAACATCTCATGCAAAACTATGGACAGATCAGGAGGCCACATCCTGGACACAACATGGTGAAACAGGCTAGCTGCATCTCACTAGAAGACAAAGCTCTAGTCCAGTGGTGGCTAACCCTTTTGGGCTTCTGTGCCAAAAATTGTGCGTGTGTTTGCACACTCGCGCTCATGTACCAGCACCCAGAAGGCAATGCGCCCTCCCATGCCTCCTACGCACACACGCACAATCCTCACCCCACCGCCCCCTTACCCGCAGTATGTCTCACAGCTGATTTTTGGCTGGTTTGAAGCCTTTTTCGGCCTCCCAGAGGCTTTAGAAAGGCTTTTGCAGGCTTTTCAGGCCAAAAACTAGGCCCAGTTCATCACTTCCAGTATTTCTGGAAAAACAGGAATGATGAAACGGGCCTAGTTTTTGGCTTGAAAAGCCTGCAGAAGCCTTCCTAAAGCCTCTGGGAGGCCAAAAAGGCCTCAAACCAGTCGAAAATCTGCTGTGAGGCACGCACATGCGCAGTGAGGTAAATTTGCCTGCAGCTCGCGTGCCGGCACAAATGGCTCTGCATGCCACCTGTGGCACATGTGCCATAGGTTTGCCATCATGGCTCTAGTCTATGCTCTCTCGTTATTTATGCAGCCCATATGTTGGATATATATTATGAAAAGCTGAATTGGAAGAAGATGAACTAGCCCCATGCAAGAAATGATATTCCCTATGAAAATGGTCACTGAATTTGGGGTATAAGAAATGTACAAATTGTAAATTGCAGGCAATTTCTGGGAAATATTACTACATGTGTTATATTAAATATTATACTGCCATCCAGAGTAAAATTTGTATATGACATTTAGAAAAATATAGCTTGTATGGACAAAACTCAAATGCATATCTAAGAAAGAAGCATTTGAAAACATTATTTCTATTTAAACTGCAGTGGCAAAGAAAAAAGAAAAAAGATTAGGCATCTTACCTTACAAGAAAGTAGGCAGATGATTTTTGCTACAGTTGGCAACATATTTAAATATTGTTCAAAACCAGAAGTGTATGTGATAAAGCTGCACACACTTCTTCCATAGCAACAAAAGTATGGAATCTAATTCCCCAAACACCTTCAGACTCATTTGAATAAGTAATATAGCACTTATCAAACAATACACCTCAAGGACTACCTGTAATTGTTGAGCTGCTAACAACAGCACTAAAATTATCAGTTGTGCATTGCCCTGCCTGATAATTTCTAGATTTAAAGTTTTCATTTTCTGTAGATCCTGTTTAAGAATGGTAAGAACCTGATTACTGTAACACAGCAGGTACAGCTGAATAATAAAGATACCCTCAGGTCACATCTGCCTCCTAGTGACTGTATCTGTGCAATTTCCTTGAGACCATTAGAGATGCTGTGATCTAGCCAAGCACTAACCAGAGCTGACATCCTGAGATTGGTCAAGATACATTAAGAACTGTCCCTACCTCCTCAGAAAAGCTTTATGGGCCGTAATCATATCTGGTGAAGAAGCTAGTTGCCCTCAAACTATAACGACAAGGCCCTTTCCTGACAAGGGGCTCCAAGTAACATCAGTCAAGAGTCATACTATGGCTCCAGATTTTTTATGGTAAGGAAAAATATTGGCTACTGACAGACACCTATACCCTATTAAATCTATGAACTGTGTATGATTTTGGCGCTTGCAACCTAAGAAATCCACCACTGATTTCGCTGAGGCCGCCTTTCAGATACTTGAGCAAATTGTTTTCAATTGTGTTGGGATTACTATCGATGGAAAATAATTATTTAAGTTGTTGATATGAAACAAGTAAGGAAACACAGATCCAGAAACTGGCTTCAAAAAGGAAACAATTTCTTTTTCCAATCCTTTAACATTTTGTACATTGCTTCTTTGGTCACCCTTTGGTGTTTTTGGTTTGTTTTTTTACTTCTCTGTGTAAAAACTTTTAATTCTATGAGTCCAGAAGAGGCAGCTGAGCCTACAGAATGCTCTGCTGCCATCTGGTGGGGAAATACTGATTTTCCTTTATATTCTAGAATGAAAGTGTGGAGAAAATTCTATTCTGCAGAACCTGAAGCTCAAATAATCTGGTGAGCAAAACATTTTGGGCACATGCAGGCTTGCTGAAAACAACTCTGTTGAACAAAAATTCACTAAGGATTTAAAACTGAAACATAACCCTGAAATTCCAAGTCCTTTTTTGATGTTAATACATAAGTTAAAACACTGAATATTCAGTATGACTAACTGGCCCACTAATGATGTTGCTGTATTTAAAGAGTTTCAGTCACTTGCTGGACTTCGTTATTTTAAATTTGACCGACAATTTGGATATTAAATGTAAGACATTTTTTCAACACTGTAATATGTACATATCCCAAGGAATCCCTATTTCTTACGAACAGCAATATGTCATGTTGTAGGGATTCTGGTAGGAAACAGACCCCCAGACAATGAAATCAAGCAAACTCTAGTAAAGGAGAATATTTGTACCTCAGGTTTGACATGAGAGATCCTTGGAGCTCCCTGAGCTGGGTTATTTTCTTGCAGACATTTCATTACCCAAACTAGGCAACATCATCAGTACATTAAGGAGTGAAATTTGTTCTCAATTTATATTCTAGTGGCGTGCTTGTAAGTGTTGGTGGGGATGGTCAACCAAATAATTTCTAAAACCATCCCCATAAACACTGACAGGCAGGCCACTAGACTATAAACGGACATCAAACTTCATTCCTTACTAACACTGGTGATGTTACCTAGTTTGGGTAATGAAAGGTTCCCAAGAAAACAACCCAGCTCAGAGAGCACCAAGGACTCCTTAAGCAAACTCTGGCATAAATTCTACAGGAGAAGATTGCATGCTAGAGAAAGAAAACCAGAAGACTGACTGGCTTATTTAAGAAAAACCTCAAAAAACAAAATCTGGCTCCACAGATAACCGGATCAAGCCAGTTCTATAAATCTGTGCACAGGTACCTTCTCACTATATTAAAAAAAAAAAAAATTATCTGCCTTCAGTTCTAGCTCTTTTTGATTGAAAGGTCTCAACTTAAATCTAACTTTAAAGCTTTCAAGTAAGGGGAGAACATCACAGTATCTTAAGAAAAATGAAAATGTGTTTCTTGATATCAGTAAGGCCCATTAAAATGTAAGTGAATGAGTTTCTATATGCACTTCCCCCGTCATTCAAAAGCTCCTTTATTAATTAATGTATCTATTCATCTTTGAAACAAATCATTGGTTTAGTTTTGAATGTGGACCCTTCCAGTTAAATCTTCATGAAAGCACAGAGTTAAAATTGTTTTTAAAGGTCAGCAAACTTAATTACAGAATAAATTGCATTATTGTTGTTATTTGGCCAGGTGTTCCTGTTTCTTGTACGCAGCTGTTTAAAAATGAGACAAAGATCAGAATAAACCATTACTTTAAAAATATTAAAACTGAACGAGTCAATGTAGCAATGCACACTGAACCATAACAAACAGCAATGAAACGAACAATAATGAGATTCTAAAATATCTGGGTTACTTGTAGTTGTAGAGGTGGAACTGAATCATTCATCTCTTTTTCATTTAAAAAAGTTCTATGTTGTGTCAATCTTCACATCAGATATTGCAGCACTAATTGTCGCAAAGCCTGAAATTGAGAAACATCAGCTAAGATGAGGTCACAACAAGCAGCGTTTGCAGACAAAAATCTGACTCTTGTTTCAGTGACAGGTTAAATAACGCTCCAGCTTGAGACAAATAAAAAACATAAGATTTCTTACCTGCATCAGGAAAAGAACATTGACAGTGAGCAGCATTAAGATACATCATAGGTGGCATTTGTTGAAGCAGTTGGAGAAACGGAAGGAAGCAGGTGATTGGCAGATCAATCATGATCAGAAGTAAAGATGGAGATTTGATAATGAATGAGGGAAGGGGAGGAAGCTGGAAAATAACAAAAACTCACTATAAGAACTTAGAAGCAAAACTTATGAGAGTACAGTCAAGGAAAGCAAGAAATGAGTCAAGAGGTTTTTAAAAGGTAGGATTTGTTATTATAAACCAATCCCTCTGGAGGCTAGAAATGGGGCTGTTTCCGGCCTTCCAGAACTCCCAGGAGGTCTGTTTTTTGCCCTCCCTGGCCTCCGGACGCTTTCCTTGAGCCTTCAGGAGGGCAAAAATGGCCTCCCCGGGCTTTGGAGCCTGTTTCTGGCCTTCCAGAGCCTCTGGGAGGCCCGTTTTTCACCCTCCCCAAGAATCCACGTAGGCCCTGTACTTATCTGGCATCCAAAATGGGTCACATGGGGACTCCTTGAAGGGGCGCGGAGGGGTGGGCAAGGCCAGCCAGGGGTGGGATTTACTGGTTCACTGAACCAGTCATTAAAAATGATAAAATTAGCTACTGGTTTGCCTGAATCAGGGAGTACCGGTAGCAGGCCACCTCTGATTAGATTCCAATCTGAGGCTAGTTTATTTGTTTGTTTTATTGCAAAACATAGAACTGTGCCCTGGTCCTTTATTTCAGTTCTCTTTCTCAATACTCAAGACCGTCATCTCATTACAAATTTGCATAGATGAAATACCAAAGCCCTTACATTATTCAGCTGAATGTGATCTTTAAAAGGCAAGGCCAAACCACAACAACAATAACAAAAAAAAAATGATTTCAGCTGTTGGAACAGTATGTTGGATGTTTTGGAATATAGAAGGGTATAATATCATTTCTAGAGATCCAAAGCCAAGAAAAACTGATCTGAGGGTGATGGAAATGGTGGGATTGTATCAATTATAGAAGGGTATGTGTGTGCGTGTGTGTGCGTGTGTGTGTGTGTGCGTGTGTGTGTGTGTGTGTGTGTGTGTGTGTGTGTGTGTGTGTAAAATATATTTTTAAAAAATTAAGCAGTGTCTTGCAAAATCAGTAATTTGGAACTGTAATCTGGCTGCTTAGAGTCAGGATCAAAGGACCCTGACATAAGGATTTGGTGTTATTTCAATGTTAAAATTTTGTGTCCAAATGGTTGAATATTTTGAAAGCTTTTTCAAACAGCTTCTCTTCTTAAAAATCTTAGTCTTATAACCCACGGTTGCCCAAAGATCATTGCTTTTCTAGGCTGAACTGCATATCTGTGTGTATATCTGTATGTGTTTTCATATAGCAATAGCAATGAAGACTTTTATACCGCTTTACGGTGCTTTACAACATATTACCCCCAATAATCTGGATCCTCATTTTACTGACTTCAGAAGGATGGAAAGCTAAGTCAACCTTGAACTGGTGATATATTTAACTATATGAACATAGGAAAGTATGTGCTCTTTGTCACTACGGCTATTTTATGAGGAAATCAATTGGGGCAATTCCTTTTCTATTGTGGTCATTAACAGATGGCCCTTCTGCGTAGGATAAATCTAGACTCTAATCTTTCCAAAATAGAACACACTAACTTCTAGAAGTGGAGCAAATTTATCTGAAACACATAACAATGAAATAAATTGATAGCACTCTCTCCTTTTCCTGTTTCTATTTCTTTCACTTTTTGCAAACAACATATCTGAGCATTCATAATGAACAGAAGGGATCTAATTACAATAGCTACCCTGTCTGAAGAATTCCAGTGCTGATCTTTAGGCATAATAAATTACAGAACAGACCGATCATCAGTTTTCTTTCTGCCCCTAGTCATGACTGTTCACTGTCTGGGCAATAAGAATATGATAGAAAGAGATGATAATGTTGTACAGAAAATCTGTATTGTTAGGTTGCAAGAACACAATATAAAGACACCTCCACACCAATATTTTTTCTACTGTACTGGAATAAACACAATTCCCACACAGCAGAAAATAAAAAGCAGTTTAAAAACTAGGCAGCCTAGCTTTTTATGCAGTTGCTGATCCCCTACTGGAAAATCAGGGAGGGAAGATAGATCAGAATTTTTCTCTGTTCATCCATGCGAAATAAAGTCTGCACCCTGATAAAGAACTTGCTCAGAAAGTTGGAGATCAAATTCTACCTGTAGAGGGACAGGAGAAATAAGAGTTTTCCACCTCTGCACATCTCCACCACTGCAAATAAACGAATAATAAAGCCTTAATTTGGGCTGCTCAAGAAGAATGTATTTGAACAAATGCAATCAAGGCCAGAGTTGAAAAATTGTCAATTGATTCAAAATGCAGATTTTGCAAAGGAGCAGGGGGAAAAAAAACAGTAGATCATATACTTATCTCATGCAAGAAGATTACACAAACTGATTATAAGCAACTCTTGAACGGCATTTTGAAAATATGTACATTGACAAATTTTCCATTTGTCAATTGCAAAATGCCACACTACTTGGATTCACCTTATGACATCCTGGGAAGATCTCTGTGTGTATGAAGGCCAACAGCAGTTAAAGAATTGATAGCTGTGACTTCACATTGTTGTGAACAGATAGTAATAATCATCTGTCAATTACATTTCATTTACTGACCGTTCAAAGTTACAACAGCACTGAAAAATGTGACTTATGACCGTTTTTCAAAGTTACGACCTTTATACTATCTCCTTGATCATGTGACTGATAATAAATATTATCATATTTATGAACGTTGCTATGTCCCAAGGTCAAGTGATCACCTTTTGCAACCTTCTGACAAGTACAGTCAATGGGGGAGCCAGGTTCACTTAATAACCAGGTTACTAACTTACCAACTGCAGTGATTCACTTAACAACTGTGACAAGAAAGTTCGTAAAATGGGGCAAAACTCACTTAACAAATGTCTCACTTAACAACATAAATTTTGGACTCAATTATGGCCATAAGTCAAGCACTACCTGTACTTAAAAATAGCTCATAAGAAAGACAAAAGAAGTCTAGAGAGTGAACACTGCAGTACCTGGAGACAGTAGAATAAACAGAAAGAACTAGAGAAAAGTACAAAATTAAAAACCTGCAAATAGTAGTAGAACAACTGTGGCAAAAGAAAGCAACATCTCCTTATCCCAAGTCCTTGGGAAGTACTTAATAGACAGATAAGAATACCAAATCCAGCCTAAACATATAGATGACTGTGTGACCAACCATAATAATAATTGTTCTGTCTCCCCAGAGCATCTGCTGCTCTGGCAGGACAGGGTTAATTTTTTTTCTATTTTGCTAGCTTATGGATAGGTTTGGCAGCCTTCACCTTACTGGCCAAAGTAGATGCAGCATCATGTTCAGGGATTATTACATATTTCTCCTTTCCTGTCTCATCACTTCCTGTTAGAAGCACTGATGGGAAAGAGTAGGCAAGTGAGGCCATGCCAGCCTGCCTTTTCCATTCAGAGAAGCCATTCACAGTTCTTCAGATGAAATTTCAACCCATCTGAGGGTATATGCTGGTGAGCAGCTATCCTCACACACCTTTAGGCAATTTAGGCTCTGTGTGTGTGTGTGTAGTTGCACGTGCAGGGCCAGTTATATTTTTTGCCTAGGATTGTAAGTAGGTCACATTATAGTTAACAGCACATGGTCTCCTTTATGAAGCATGGCTGCTAGCTATTACATATTCATGTAGCAATCATATGCCATTGTTTATTTTCTTCTAGTTTTGCTAGATCTTTCCTGGATGGCAAGAAGGATTAATTGTCTGGATAGCTTTCTATATAGTCACAAGGTTAGAGATTACAGAGTCCAGGACAATAATACTGTAGAAATAAATCAGCTCAGCTGCTACATGGGGTTGATACCTTAGAACCATTGAAGTCTACAGCTACTTTTTAAAATCCTATTTCAAAAAACCTATATTTGAGTCTTTATATGGACGTGCCCAATATTTTCTAGAAACAGAAAAAGTTAGCTGAACCTTCTCCACAGTTTATGAATGTTAACTGTTTGCATTTTTTAGCTTTTTATTTTAAATAAAAATAAAAATGTATAAGATAAAAATTAAAAGCAAACACACTTTATTTGTTTAAATACAATTTGAATTAATGTTTTAATTTTTTCTAATGTTTGTATCCATTTATTTCCAGCATAATTCTTAATCAGTTTGTTCAATGTCAAGTGTATCAGGCATGATAGATAATATGCAACCCACTGGAGGATGAATCAATGTATGTTTTTTGATGTCCTGATAACATTATGAAATGCTGTAATGGCATTGCCATAATAAATGCAGGAACAGAAAGAGCATCTGAGTCGTCACAGAGCTGGTTCCTCTATGCCAGGGGTCTCCAAACTTGGCAATTTTAAGACTTGTGGACTTCAACTCCCAGAATTCCTCAGCAGGCATAACATAGCTAGCTGAGGAATTCTGGGAGTTCAAGTCCACAAGTCTTAAAGTTGCCAAGTTTGGGGACTCCAGGTCTATGCAAAGTATGACGTGGTCTATTGTTGCTACTAAGAAGCTGCTTTTGGTTGTGTGGCTGACTGTAAGCTAGTACAGACTCAGCATGGAGAAAACTACCTTTGTCCAGGATGCTCTGAAAGTGACTGCAAGCATCTGAATGATTTTAGCTGAAAATTGTAGGAGCCCTAAAATAACATTATAATTTATATACCAAAAAAACCACCCACCAGAAATACCTACACTTCCATTCTTCTTGAAAGCAATTTCAAATTAAATGTGTATTTCCTTTTTCCTCTTTTTAGGGTTTTGCAAAATATCTTTTACGAATCATTTTCAGACTCTGAAGAACCAGTTACTGCATACTGTAATAGTTTATATGGCTTACTAATAGTCATTTCTGAACAGAATGCTGTTTACTTTTCCAAAGATCTTTTTTTCCCTTATTTTTAAAAAGAAGACCACAACCTCCCTCGTCCACCTTAAATTTGCTCAACACTCTAAATCAGCAGTTCTCAACCTTTTTGATCTCAGGATTCCTTTACATTCTTAAAAATGATTGATGACCCTAAAGAGCTTTGGTTTATGTTAGTTATATATAGCAATATTTACTGTATTAGAAATTAAAATTGAGAAATGTTAAAATATTTATTTGACTTTGTGAAAGGGTCTCAGAGACCCCTGTGTCCCCAGGCCATATTTTGAGAACTGCTGTTCCAAGTCTAAATGATACTATTCTATTCTCAAATTGCATTTACTTTTTGTTGTGTTGTATTCTACTCCCTCAATTCTTCGAATCACAGATGGCCAGACTTCTTAACTGTTCCCTTGAATGCTTACATTCCTCATACTGTTGTCTAAAACATTGCCTCTTCATTATTACCACTGGCAAGGAATTGTAGGGAGGTTGCAGTCCAAAATATCTGGAAAGCATCAATGTTATTTATTTACAAGATTTATCCCTATCTCCATTCACAGAGACTTTCACAGGTTGCAAATAATTAAAAAACAAAGCAACAATAATAAACTGAAGTAATAACAGTCTGAAAACATTAACGAATGCAGGCACTGAATTCTGGAATGCAGGCACTCCATCATGTATGCATTATCAAAGGACCAGCCTTATGAGGCAGTTTCCTTCCCTGAGATTCAGATAGACCTAACCCTGTTGGCTTTTTCTTCAGGCTTTGGGGCAAGTTGTTGTTAATAAAGCCCAACATATGTAATTTAACTGGATTATAATTTTTAGGGGCTTGTATTGTGAGACGCAAAGATTGATATAGGAAGCTACAGTTTATATCAGGGGTCACCAGCCTTTTGGACCTCAGGGACCACCAAACTCATAATTTTAAATCTCGCGGACCAGAGACCCTGGGAAAATCACCAAAAAAGTCTGCAGGAAAATTCCCCATCCCGTTTTCCAATCGACCGTTCTTTATTTGGGGTTGCAGGATACCATCTCCAGCTCCATTCTCAGAGGGAGAGAGAGAGAGACTTTTGGCTTCATGCAAGGAAAGCAGCAGAAGCAGCAGAAGTCTTTCTTTCTCTCCCCCAAACTCCGTCAGAAATGAGTCTTTGTGAGACCTGTCATGCCGGCACAGCTTCTTGGAGCAGGATGTCTTGCAGGGTCCCAAAGACTTATTTCTGGTGGAGTTTGGGGGAGAGAAAGAAAGACTTTTGCTGCTTTCCTTGCATGCAGCCAAAAGCAGAAGCGGGAAAAAAGCAGCCTGGTGGCCAGGCCAGGCACGTGGGGCAAGTGGAGCAAGTTCTCCTCTCCGCTTTTCCCTCCTCCCCACACTACCTCGTGTTGTTCACAATGCAAGCCTGCAAGCCTTGTGTTCCCGCACAAGCCTGGATTAATTGGTTTTGGGGGTAACATTTCTCTGCGGACCAGCAAATTTTTCTTGCAGACCACCAGTGATCCCTGGCCCACTGGTTGGCCACCACCGGTGTATATGGTCTATACATAAATAAAATCCTCCCAAGGAGCCAGGTTTTACTAGCTTCAAGGCCAAAAGTGTTAGAACCATATTTGGAGGTTGTCTGCTATAACTGAACAAAGACTAAGGAACTGCTGAGTAGACCAATTCCTTGGAACCTCATCAGATCAGGAGAGGATGGGAGATTGCCATCATTTATTACAGACACTGCTCTCCATGAAGAGACCACAGGATAGTGGTTTCTGCATTTTTGAGCACTGGGAATCAACAGGATCAGCCATCTTGTTTGTAACCATGGTGGAGACTTTGAAAAGACACAATGTTCACAAGCTTCTTGTAATGACTTTCAGGAATTGTCTAGTAACCATCTTAAAGCTACTAGAGACCTTTGGAATGACAAATTTTAAAAGACTTCATCAGGTGAGTTTACCTTCAACTGTGAACAAAAGAAAAATTAATTATAAGCGTAAAATCTACAAAAATTTGAAATAAACAACAAAAAACTAAATAAGATTTTGAACCAAGAACATTATAAATGGATTAAGGGTTCAGATAAAATTCGAATATTGATTTTTACTACAGTATAAGATTTTGGAATTAACTATAAAAGAGAACTTATGGGAAAGACTTATTTTGGCTATCTTGGTTATTGCAAGTCATAACAAATAAGTGGTGATTTTAAAAATTGGATACAGAGAGAACTAAAGATTTTAAACATAAGAAAAAATATACAACCCTGTTCTTAATCTCACTTAATACTACGACTTTCAAAATGACACCTAGCATTATAACATCAGAAATAGTAAAGCAGATCTCTGAAGAACAGAGCCAGAATTTAGTGACTACAATATTAACACTGTCAGTAATGATGTCTGCTTCTATGGACAGACCATGTCCAAAAGACATTAATGAAGGAGTGACAGATATAGAACAAATTTTATCTGACAAGATAAAGAAAGTAAAGAATTTTATTTGACAAGACAAAGAAAGTACAAAATAACAGGCGAAGAGAATGACTTGGAAAAGTCATTCAGCTTTACTGAACATACAAAAAACCTTGGGAAAAGTTTTAAAAAATAAATAAAGGATCAAAACTATTATTGCTTGTGAAAGAATTCAAATATGAGAGAATATTGGGAAACACTTCATTATATTGCTGTGTTCTTTCCATGTCAAAATGTTAAGTTCTTCACAAAATGTTAGGTTCTCCTTATTGGTCTAGATCCCAAAAGGACATTAAATTAAACGATTCTACTCTAAAACAGCTAGGAGAGTATTTTACAAGGTGCCAGGTTTATTTATGGAAGCATGAAATTTGAATTTAATAGATAAATGTTGGAAGTATGAAATACAAATTCTCAAAACAGGAAGTGGATTTTTATTACTGATTCATTTTATTACAGGATCAGCTGCCCAAAACTGAAGAATCCTTCCACTCAGGAATAATTTGCTCTCCAGTTCTGAACCACAATATCTTAACCATCAATTGCACAGAATATCTGCTGCCAAAACCTCAACTGTAAGCACATGCTACTTTGTCTCTCCTGGCTGATTTTCTACATATTGATATGAGAAATATCATTTCTATTCTAAAGAGGCATGGTGATTTAAAACAGTGTGGACTGATGTGCTTGAGACTAGGAAAGGAATGTTTCTTTTAGCTCTGAGCTATTGACATTAAGCTACATTAGTCTCAGGTAAAATAGAGGGGAATATACAGTATAAATATTCAGTAGTCTCAGGTAAAATAGAGGGGAATATACAGTATAAATATTCAGGACTGATTTGCTGTATTTACAGGGTTGACTGGAAATCAAGAACTATCTTCTGATTAATTCTCATGGTGATTGTTTTCTTTATTTCATTTTTATCCCATTTTTCTGTTTACTCAAGGTGAATAAGATTAAAAGAAAAAAATACTGTGATTAAATGGCAACTCTAACATGGTTTGTTGAATTAACCACAACCAACTTGATTTACATATGGCACTAAATCAACAGATGCCATTATAATTTATCTTTATGCACATACCCGGCCAATCTTGCTTGAAGGCACCTGAGATTAAATTATAGTCAGTCATGTGCCCTTCTTGCTAAGTTATGAGCTTTGTCTGGTGTCATATGACAAATTGATGTCAAATTTTAGCTTACCTAGTAGAAATGCCTAACACTCACCAATATAATAAATCTGAGAAAAAGCAATTAACATAAATGGACTCTTAATTGACATTAATGACCCTGGTCTCAGGGTTCTCAGGTAGGAAACCAAAGTTATTATGATTGACAGTGTAAGTGTCTTCCCTTTATTTTTAGGTACAAATGGTCCTCAGATTCACATTTTGCTAAAAGCTCCTACCTTCTAATCATTACCAGAAATAATTCAATAATGTTAGCTGAAATATTAACTCACCAAATAGATGAAAGAAATTGTTTTAACACATGAGTTAGTAGAAAGACAATCTTGTAAGTTATTTCTGAGCGCATTGTTTTCAAATACCGTTGAATTCTTATAGAATGAAATATTATTGGTCCATTGTATAAATGGTTTTCTTTCATTATAATCCTTAGTTTTCTCTGATTACTTCTAGTCAACCTTCAAAGTTCCCTCT
Organism: Pseudonaja textilis; assembly: GCF_049901715.1. Lineage (NCBI taxonomy): Eukaryota > Metazoa > Chordata > Lepidosauria > Squamata > Elapidae > Pseudonaja > Pseudonaja textilis. The sequence goes on along the minus strand of NC_141990.1, from coordinate 137,689,141 downwards.
TATTATCTGTTTATTTTCCAATCAGCAAAACTTTTCCACAGGAGGATTTTTTACAATTAATTTCAAAATCTTCATTATAGTCTTTTATAAAATGTTAACTTCCCCCAGGACATATGCTTCTAAGTCCACCTAGCCCCTAAACTTTCCAAAATCAACATTCTAGAACTACCTTTGCTGTTTTCCAGAAATTAAAGGTTTTTTTCAAAACTTTTAAATCTTTGAAATTTCTTTCATCCAGGATGAAAGGAGATTCTCCTGGCAAAATAAAACTTGCCTTTCAGAAGGTTCTTAACTAACCATGGCTTAGACAAGATGGTTCCCCTTCCCATCCCCCAGCTCCCAGAATTCTTAAACCTGTTGGAGATCATGCTTTTATTATCTCTTCTCAGTTAGATTTTGTTTTGAGGAAACTTGTGGATGAGCCTTGTCCTCTCCTTGATTCAGAGAGGAGTTTCAAAGAGCTGATCCATTTACCAGCTTCTCTTTTCACCAAAATATTAGCTCTGCAAAAGCAGAGCCATGTTTAGCTACCACTTTAATAGGCTTCCCCTCTCCCAATAATTACAAAAGGCAAAAATAACAGATAACAGATAATCAGAGTTGGAAGGGACCTTATAGGTCATCTAGCCCAACCCCCTGCCCAAGCAGGAGACCCTACACCATTTCTGACAAATGGCAGTCCAATCTCTTCTTGAAAATCTCAAATGATGGTGCTACCACAACTTCCAAGGGCAAGCTGTTCCATTGGTTGATTGTTCTCACTGACAGAAAGTTTCTCCTTATTTCCAAGTTAAATCTCTCCTTGTTCAGTTTTCATCCATTATTCCTTGTCTGGCCTTCGGGTGCTTTAGAAAATAGCTTGACCCCTTCCTCTCTGTGGCAGCCCCTCAAATATTGGAAGACTGCTATCATGTCTCCCCTGGTCCTTCGCTTCACTAGACTAGCCATGCCCAGTTCCTGTAACCGTTCTTCATATGTATCAAATCAATCAGTTCATATACAAAACAAAACCCTAGTCAGCACAGCTCTTTCAGATGTTTAAATCTTATTTCACTAATTCATTAGCAAAAATTCAGAACCCATGAAAATGGGGAACAACTTATTTCAATTACATTTTAGGCAATGTGATGTACTTTAAAGAGTATTTCACCCATCTCATCAGTCAGGTCCACAGAGAAAAAGGAGGCTCAAAGTCTTGGAAACTATTCCTACAATCTTAAGCAATTCATCTTTGGAGGAATGTACATATGGTCTATACAAATCACTTAAAAAAAAAACTTGTAGGAGGACTCAAATTCATCTTACATTATCAAACATAACTTCTCAGCAATCACAACTAATTAAAATGCATTTTGTACTCATACAGTATTTCTTTATAGAATGATAGTTGGAGGTCTGAAAAAACACACAATACCATGCTTACAAATCAGGTTTTGTACTCAAATACCAGAGGAAGATTCCTTTTTAATTTCAGTTAAAAAAAAAAAACCTTCGGTAGCCTGCAAAAGGTGACCTGCTAAAAATCCTATGCTTTTACAAAAACAACACCACCCTTTCAACTAATTCTGAAACCTTGCACTATGTTTCAACTTCATTCTGAACTTAATTACAAAATGTCTTACAATAAAAAAGCAAACTAAATAAAGAAAACACAATTGTCGTGGCAACTAAAAAAATCCTGTTTAAATAAACCTGTTCAAAAATTTAAATAGAACATTTTTAAAATGCATAGCATATTTGCATGACTTTGAAGCAGAGAATTGCAAAGAGAAGTGCAAAAAAGAATATAAATTTGCAAAATGCAGACAAATAGCAAAATGCTGCCTTTCTTTACATGTAATATTCCAATCAACCAGAATAGAGCTGAAAGGCACCTTGGAGGTCTTCTAGTCAATCCCCTTGCTCAAGCAGGAGATCCTGTACCATTTCAGACAAATGACTGTCTAGTGTCTTCTTAAAAACCTCCAGTGATGAAGCACCCACAACTTCTGAAGGCAAAGCTGTTCCACTGGTTAATTGTCCTCACTGTTGGAAAGTTTCTCCTTAGTTCCAAGTTGCTTCTCTCCTTGATTAGTTTCCATCCATTGTTTCTTGTCCTGCCCTCTGGTGCTTTGGAAAATAAATTGACCCCTCCTCTTTGTGGCAGCCTCTCAAATACTGGAACACCGAAATCATGCTCCACCTAGGTCCTTCTTTTCTCTAGAATAGCCATACCCAAATCCTGCAACCATTCTTCATATGTTCTTGTCTCCAGGCCTTTAATCAATTTAATTGCTCTTCTTTGCTTTGATGCAAATTATTATACATGCACAAACATCCTTACTATTATTGTTATTACATCTTTACTTCATCTTTTATATATACATTGGTCAAATTAAGGTGGTGAACCTACCTAATGCTCCTTCCTTCACCTATTTTCCCCATAACAACAGTCCTGTGAGGCAGGTTGGGCTGAGATAGAGTGACTGACCCAAAGTCACCCAGATGGCTTTCATGCCTAAGGGAGGCTTAGAATTAATAGAATTCTGGTTTCTAAGCCAGCAGCTTCACCATTACACCACTAGGCTGTTATAGCAGTGTATGCATGCTTGGGTATGGGTGGGTGTGGATGGGTATGCATGTGTGCACATGCACAAACACAACCATAAATACATATATATAGATACATACATTATGTGGATCTTTGGTTATTCGGGTTTTCTCCCACATAAGATTGGAAGTATCTAGGCAACATTTCGATGAAGTCTCATTCATCATTTTCAGGCTTGTGTCTTCGGCTCTCTGAGAAGCACAGAGCTGAAGACACAAGCCTGAAGATGATGAATGAGACTTCATCAAAATGTTGCCTAGATACTTCCAATCTTACACGGGAGAAAACCTGAATAACCAAAGATCCACATACAAATACCCACGAGAACCTCAGAAAACAAATACATACATTAAATATACACGCAGACTATATACAAATGCACATACTCCTCTTTATATCATCTCATTTTAAGAACCATATACCCCAAAGATGAGTGATCGAGAAAGTTAACTGTTTTGAAATCAATTCCTTCAAGCATTTTTTGAAAAAAACAACAACTCCAGAACATGTTTAGTTTGAAAAATGATTAATGGAAAACCTGATAGTAGGACTTGAGGGGCATCAGATTCAAAATAAAATAAATCTGGCACTTGTTCTTCATCAAAAGGCCCCTTTAGTTCTTCCTATGTTGAGTAATATCTTTGCTGTTTACATGCAAGATGTAACTGCATGCAAACCTGAGCATGAAGTCCTTCCATGCAATTGGGAAAGCTAGTTTTCAAGAACAGTTGTCCATTAATATGGCATTAGACAGGCTGAGCTGACTGCATAATTGTCTCTTTTCTCCTGTCTATGAATACTCAGTTTAAAATTACTTAGGGAGAGATACAATTACACAACATTTGATGTACATTAGTTGTTAATTCATTTCCCAACATCTAACCTCAGTCATGTACTGCTAGTAGTCTTGAATGAAACTGATCTAGAAGCCAAATTTTAACAGATGAAATAGCACAAATATCAGGTGCAAAGAAGAACCAGGACCACACATTAAGTTTCAGTCAAGATGATTTATTGCTCAAGCCTATGCACAGGAATCTACTCAACTAACAGTTAGCACTTAATTGGCACTAGATAAGAGTTAATGGAATCTAAGAGAGGTTGGACTTACATTACTTGTGGAACCTAACAATTCCATGCTGATTCTTCTCTTGACTCCACCCTCACCCACCCACCCCCAGGCTCTATCTGTGCTTCTGCTACAAGAAGTCACAATTAATGCTATTTAAGTTGGACTACAGATCAAACCATGTACATAGAAAGGAGACCATGAATTTCATCTCCCATTCTTTCATTAAAAGACATTATTTATCTTTATAAATAAGAGTGTTTATCACAGGCTTTTCTCTCTTTTCTTGCCTTCGGGGGATAATATTAAACTTTGTCTATTCCGACAATGTAAGATTCTTGCATTTTAATTTTTTTTTTACTATTTCTAAAGGCAAACACTGATACATCAGTGGCCATGCCATATGATGCTGAATTTTTTCTGTTGTCCAAACAATATAACAAGCCTCTCTGCTGAGCGAGAAATGCTTGATTGATGAAGCCAAAATACAAGCAGTTGTCTGGATAAATTCAAAACTGATCAAAGAGAGCAGACAAATAAATATCCTCAGAGCTAAAATAAAAATTATAACACAATTAAAGTGGCTTGGGAAAAATCAAGAGTTTTTCCTTTCTCCAGATAATGATATAGACACAAGCAGGAAGTTCTTTGAAGGATATTTAATCAACTGGGTGCCACATTTGGAAAGCTCAGTTATCTCCTAGCTGTCCTTCATACTCTACTTGGCAGAGAGATTCATTGAAGAGTCGGATGTGAAAAAGATGTTGGAAGAGAGTATACTTAAAACATCAGAAACTATTCCCTGTCTTCTTATTAGGTCAACTGAACAAGCAGAAGCATCCTTGCAGCTCACCAACAACATGTGGATTAATCTGATACTGTACAAGGACATTTACATAATTTTCCACTCTGCTGTGGGGATTTTGGGGAAATTGAAATGGAACCAAACCAGTGATGGTAGGCTACCGGTTTGGACCCATTTGGCCGAACAGGTAGTTTAAAAAGCTGACGATCAGCTGAGAGGAGGAAAAAAAAATCCTCTGACAATCTGCTGAGAGGAAAATGAAGAGAAAAGCGCAGGATTGGCCCTCCCAGCTGCCCCTGCACTTTTCTCTTCTTTATCCTCTCAGCTGATTGGCGTTGCAGGCCCCAGCTGGTGTGGGGAAAGCTGTATGCCAGCGTTAAACAAAGCATGCCCACCAAGCTACGCCCACCAAGCCAATGATAAAACAATTTAAATCCCACCACTGAACAAAATACACTTTATATATTTATTTTACTACATACCCTGACTTGACCCTAACAATCTCTACTCACTTTTTAAAAAAAATTGTCCTGCAAGTCTGCAAGATTCTTGACATTTTCATCACTTAGTTAAGAAAAAAAATGTTGCATTATATTAGTACATTTCCCTGCTTTGCTTATGTACTGGACAATGTGGACCAGCAATGTGTGATTTCATCATGACAATGGTTTCAAGACATTAAACAATCAAAAAGTTAGAATTGAAAATAATTCTACTGAGAGGACAACAGAGGAAGTCATTATGAAGTTTGAAGAACTTCTGAAATGGAAAACTCTTATACAACAGGTATATGGAAAGGAGGGTCATCATAAAAAAAAAATCTGTGCTGCAAAATACCTAAGAATCTGGAACCTACAAGAGCCTTGAATTCAAGGGCAAGATTAAGCCTTAAATTCAAGGGCAAGCTAACATGTTGGTTTAAAATATGGCTTCTGGCCTATGGGCCAGATGCATCACATGCTGGCCACACCCATGTCCAGTTTAGCAAAGGGGGGGAAGTCCCTATATGTCACGTGATGCCACTATGATGATGTGAGTTTGACACTCCTGGTTTAAAAGAAAGAAAATTCAGGAAGTACAGTAGAAGAAATTCCCTAATAGTAAGAACTGTTAAATAGTCTCTGCAGATGATGCACACAGTACAGTCATTCAATAACTTTTTGTACTGTCTTGGTATATCTTGATATACTTACCTGATGTTTTTCAATGATATCAATCACTTGTAGACACCGACTTGATTACTTTAATACTTTCCATAACTTCCTATTAAACCAGAGCTTCAGAGCCCAATTTGATTGCAAAGGGAAACTGAATCTCCATACTTCAGAGCTGTGATGTCAATTTATTTCTCCTTCTTGATTGAAATTTAAAGGTAGCTCTACTTAAAAGGTATCCACTAACTCATATCCAATAAATCTTCAGTTAATTGACTCCAATTTAGGTCTCACTGGTTTCACTAGGTTTATTTTAAGGGGGATTAACTCAGGATATACTTCACAATATACATTCATAGAATCAGCTCCATTATTGTGAATGTTTAATGCTAAGCCTTCTCTACTTCATTGCTTTTTGAAGGGTCATGTTTTATAATCTAATAAGAGATCATTTCATTTTGAAAGCTAAAAATAAAATCCAGCAACCTCGTCTAGAGCATATTTTAAATCTGGATTATTTTCTTCCGATAATTCCCTCACTGGCAACTTTTTATCTCAGAAGATTTCTCATTTTTTACTGCTCCAGAAAGAAAACACAAGCAGAGAAGTAGAATTTCCATATTCTAATAAGTTTTCAACACATCACTCTTGAGAATAAAATCGAACTGTTTAAGCATACATTATAAAATAAATATCTACATGTACATGTATTTAGATACCAGAGTCTTTTTTAATTTAAATTGCGTTCATTTTCTTTTCTATAGAGAGCTCTGGAATATGAAATCTCAGTGAATCCAACCTTAGCATGATCAAAACTTAAAATATAATTAAGAGTACAGCTTCAAACATTTGAAGAACCACCACCAGATTATCAAACATTTTTCATTTATTTCAGAGGAAAAACCAAAGCAATGAACTCCAAATTGGGGTGGGTGGGGGGACATGGATTAAAATATTAGGAAAAACCTCTTAAGCACTGCCATCGATCTGGCATAGGATTGTATGAACTTTTAGGTCCCTTACAACACAGCATTGGTAAACCAATTGTTAAGACCAATATTTAAAAGAGAGTCCACTCTCCATCAGTTAACTACTTTTTGCAAACAAATTGCAACTTAAGTTGAAACTAGAATACTTTAGAGTGTGTGATAGATCAGCAGATCAAAAGAAAGGAAAGAAGAGGCAATAAAGTTCCTCTCCCCCCCGCCACCCCCCTTTTAAAAATGTTTCTCATTGTGAGAAATAGGAGGAAATATATTTAGATCAGACCAACGCAAATTTTCTTGTGGCTCTGACAGGGGATGAAACAATTGCTCCAAAGTTCTATCATGCTCCCTCTTATTCCAAACCTCATAAGGCCACCTTTCTGAGGTTCCACCCACTACGTTCTGCTAATGGCTGGAGGTAGTCTAGTGATGATTTTTCCCCTCTGCAATCAGAGGCAGAGGCACCATCCATAACACACCTTCAGGGGCAGTTACCAGGAGTTCCCTTTGTGAGGGAGATGGGTGATTTTAAAAGGGGAATAAATAAATAAAACAAACAAATTATGCATTCCACAATACGATTCTATCAAATAACATCAAGTATAAGTCTTCTGAAATGCATAACAAATGAAAACAAGTTTCCTTCTTAGCTTTTGTTTCAAAACCGGTTTCCATTTACTTCTTGCTTTCCCCTCAAACATCATAAATTTGACCAAGGGCACTTCTCATGCTGTAACAACAATTTAAAATATTTCTGTTCTTTTTAACTTAGCAGCAGTTGCCAGGTCAAAACAGAAAAAGGAGCATTCCAGCACACAGAGATTATTGACATGGAACAAGATGATTTTTTAAAAAAAAGTCAGTCGATGCTGCCATTTAAAAAAAAAAATCTGATTCACAGCCACACATGGTAGCATTAAATAGAGCCCCTCCATGAGGGAGATAGGCGAAGTATGATATATAAATAAATTATATCTATCTATCTATCTATCTATCTATCTATCTATCTATCTATCTATCTATCTATCTATCTAGTTTCAGGACGTGGAATAAAGCATGATCTAAAGCAGGCCAAAATGACTAGAATGAGGTTTACCTCACCAGAATTATATAAAACAAGTGGCTCACAGTCCAGTGATATGTCCATCTCCTTGTGCCTCTGGAAGCTAGTCAAACAGTTGCCTTTCCTGCCAAAGCAAACAGCAGCCTTTGGAAAACTGCAGCAGCCTTGTCTGTCTGGGAAAAAGCATGGAAGGAGAAGGTGCCAACTATTTGCCTTTCCATTTGCAACAGAATTTCACTATAACATGCCCCAGCCAGAACCATTTAGGGAAGGTCTTTAGACAGCACCTCCATCTTCCCTGCACCAACCGTTGTAAGAAAAGCCCTCCACCCTCCACATTTTTCTGCCTGTTCTGTAGACCTTTGTCTAAGCAGAAGGAGCTTGCAGATGTTTCAGACGTAAGACCGAGGTGAGGCAGGTGAGGTAGACACTGTTCCAATTTTCATCCTTGCTGGGGTTGCCTAGCAAAGAGCTGATTGTGGGAACAGAGAGGAATTTTTTCCATTAAGTGGCAATACACTCTTGGAGAGCCAAAGCAATCTGACGGTCTGTTTTCTTCCCCCTCATGACCAAACACACTCTAGGATTAAACTCTTGCTTCACTGGCTGCTGCTGATCCAATTGCCTGGAGACCTTGGAAAGGAAGAGGTCAGATTTAGCCCAGGGTTGAAGTCATCCTTCCTGATGAAGGAGGCCTCAAAGGATCTATTTCTGCAAGATCTGGGTGGTAGTGGGCACATTTGTTGTTGTTTTCTTTCACATTGTTTATTTTATTGTTCCTTTATTTGTTTGCCCTCTTTTCATTTCTTCCTTGTTTTGTAAACATTTTTAATTGAGTTATAGAGTATTATAAAATGCAAAAGTAAATAGAAGAGCAGGAAGGGGGAAGAGAAGTGAGGAAAGATAAGGAAAAGAAAAAGAAGCAGGGGCTTCTGACTCTCCCTCTTACAGTAAAATGAGGCATTAGCATCAAATCACACCTTTTTTTGCTTTCCTATAATAGTATGAACAAGCCATTTCTATAAAGATCTATCAGTCTAATTTGTAAAACCCAAAGTCAGCGTTTCATTCATTTCCACCCTAACCTAACCTCTCATCTTCCTTAGATCCTTCTCCAATTCTCTTTTATTCTAACAAATCAATCATGGTTTTAATTCATTCTTTTTCCATGTATACGCATGAATACAAGCATGCTTAAGGTATGCACTTGAAACAGATCTTTTTCTCAGCAGGACCTCACCAATCAGTACGCTCATTCATTCGTAGATAGCCCAATTGCTTTTCCTGTACTGTCTTGGGATAAAACTGTGTTTTTCTCCTTGAATCACAGTCATTTAAAAAGTTGCATGATTTTTCACTAAAACTAATCTCATTCTTCGATTAATCCCATTCACTGGAGCCTAAACCAAAGCCGTGGCGGCACAGTGGCTAGAATAATGTATTGCAGGCTAATTCTGCTGACTGCCAGGGGTTCAGTTCTCACCAGCTCAAGATTGACTTAGCATTCCATCCTTCCGAGGTGGGTAAAATGAGGACCCAGATTGTTGGGGACAATAGGCTGGCTCTGTAAACTACTTAGACAAGGCTGTAAAGCACTGTGAAGTGGTATATAAGTCAAAATACTATTGCTATTGCTATGACTAACCTATGGGTTCCTCCTTTCCTATCTGCCCCAAACAGTCTAAAGAACAACATCTCATATCTTTTGATGTATTATTTGAGCCTTCTCATTTGTAATTAATTAACTTCCCTGCATATACATCAACTCCCCTCCACAAGGTCAGATCACCTTCATTAAGACCCTTCTTTCTTTTAACAGATAATTAATGTCATTCATTAATTTATGATCTAAATAATCTACCATTTATTTCTCTTAAATTGCAGTCTTCTGAATGACATGCCTCTCAGTAGATAGGACACGTCACCTGAAGCAAAGGTAGGGTTTGACAGTAGCCTTGCTTTTACTGGCAGTCCTTATGCACGGGTAACCAGAGCGCTCTCAAAACATACTCCAGGTTTTATTCCACAATATGCCTGAGCAAGTCTGAAGAGGAATAAATTTTGATCAACACACCTGTCTTGATAGACAAGTCCAACTGGCTTTAAAAAACATGTGCCTCTTACTTAAGTTGCTCATGGTTCCCCTCTGTGGTTGCAACCGACAGTTTGAGCATGTCTGTCCTAATGAGTAATGATTGGCAAGTGATCTACTGTTCTATTTACAATCCCATTGTCCTACAGAATGGTTATGAAATTCTAGATAAGCTTCTAAACATCCTAGAATGCACAGGTTAAAGCTATTAGCCAAATTGTGTTGGCTTTACAAATGTTGATGTTGATAACTCTATAGACTTAATATGAAAATGTATCCTTTAGCAACAGAGCCAGGACTAGAACACAAATAGTTCAAATACCATAGGAATGTATGTGTTTTCTGGGCCGTGCTGCAGTATTCATAAACATGACATTGGAGCCCATTCTTGTGTGCAATTTCTAGTCCAAAGAGCTGAAGCTAACCCCCACTCATCCCACGGCTGGGACACGCAGCCAGCTTTATTGGTTTTCCACATCCAAAAATGTGGACGTTCACTCCTGAGTGTCAGACTGCACTTAATCAGTGCAGTACATGAATCACACAACTGGCTCCCAATCAGGTGGCGAGTCCAATTTAACATTCTGATTCTAGACTCAACATTCCTCACTGGGCTTGGAGATCAGAGTATTTCATCAGACATTGATTACCAAAAACCTCCTCCTTTTGGAAGATGAGAAAAAAAAGTAACCTGGACAAATTAGTCTGAGAGCCTGAGGCATAAATGATTTTGGTGTTGGCACTTTGTTCCTGGAAAACCAATACAGACGGTTTTCATAGCTCATTGTATAAGTATGCTGTACATCCTTTGTCCCCTATAATGGCAACCACCTGCCCTTATAGGGGAAAAAAAAGATCTCCAGTACAATTCCCCAAACCAGACTAATGGGATCCCAAAAGGTAAAATATATCCTCTCTATAAATACATCAGGCATCTTTAGGGCCTCTGGACATCACATATTTTTGTATTCAAGAGGATATTGGAAACAAACAAGTAAAGCACACAAGCAAAAGTTGCAACCCGTAGCATCCCTCCAGGTCCACGTTTCTCTTTGGATATGAGACTTGTATGCATCTGCAGAGGAGACGAAAGAAGCTTTTGTGGTTTTGCATCTGTGTTTTATTTTTGTACTTGACAGGAAAGCAAATGAGATCTGTGGGGACAGGTAGTCCTTGAGCGTAAGCATGTATGTTATGCCAGGGAGAGGTAAACACTTCATTGGAAAAGAACTGCATTAATATAAAAAAACAGTATTAATATTTAATTAATATTATTTGTTAGATTTTTATCCCATCTTTATTATTTGTTATAAATAACTCAAGGCAGCAAACAAATATAGTACTCCTTCCTCACCCTATTTTCCCCACAGCAACAACCCTGTGAGATGGGTTGGGCTGAGAGAGAGGTTGGCACAAGGTCATTCATCCAGGTTTCATGCCTAAGGAAGGACTAGAACTCACAGCTCCAGTTGATTGGCCCAAAGTCATCCAACCAGCTTTCATGGCTAAGGCAGAACTAGAACCCACAATCTCTTCCTTTTTAGTTTAGTGCCTTAACCACTAGACCAAACTGGCATCCCCAGTCCACTTTTAAAGTCTCTTTATGTGACCCTGGTGAGTGTTGCTACACAACCTCTGACAAAGGCTGAGATGGCCCTTAATTCAGTGGAAGTTGGGAATGTCAAGTAGGCCTTTCAGACCACAATCGATATATAGTGTACAGTGAAGGCTGTTCTTCACTTAACTCCAACTTGCCAACATCCAGTCTGTAAGTTGCCAGGATTCAAGGGTTTGCCAAGCCACTTTAGTATAAACCAAAGAATACAATTGTTTTATCTATTCCTTAGAGGAGGAAAAGATAGTTTTGGAGCAAATGTTATTAAAATCCATTCAAACAGTAGATGTGTGATTTATCTTGGCACAAAAAGTAGAAACAGTACAGAGAAAGATACACTAACCCCCAAATCTGGCTCAGGTTTGATAAGTAAGTATAATCTCCAAGCATTTGGTTCTCTTTTGTACATTTTCCTCAATATTATAAAAGAAAAATTGCCCTTTGCAAGTTTCCTGATTTTTTTTTTTTAGGCTACGAACTTCGGAATTGCTGGGAAAGAGATCAGCTTTGACCCTGCCTGGATTTCAATAATTTAGTAGTATAGAAAAGGCTCAGGAGACCTACCTAATGGCATAGTTTGTTATGCGTAACCTTCAAGTAGATTTAGAAGTTCCAGAAGTCAGTTCCAATGTTTATAGTCCATTAAATGAGACAGGGTGAATTGTACATACTTTCTCTTCAGAAGTGCTGGAGTTTCTTTTCCTGCAAAGAAACATTCCCTTTCTTTGGAATTTAAATGCTGGACAGATAAAAGACTAAACATGCTTGCTTGGTTACAAAACAATCAGGAAAGAATGAAAATGAAAATAATGAGGTAGAGAGGGACGGACAGCCTTTGGTCAAATCTTCACTGGATCTGGGTCACAGCACACTAGTGAGCAGTAATCTGTTTGCAATCGGGCCGCGGAAACAGTGGGCAAACACATGCCTATGCACATCCTCACTTGCACAAGCAGCAGGCGAGCGCATGCACTTGTGGTTTATTTGCAGGAGCAGTGGGAACACATGCACGCTGCTCGCACAAAGGAAGCTGCATGCAGATGCGCTTGCCGTCTGCTCATGCGGGGCCATCCCCTCTCCCCATTCCCGCCAGTCCACAAAGCCGGAAAGGTTGGGGAACTCTGAACTAGAGGACCTCTAAGATCTCCGTCCAATTTTAATGGTCTACAAGTTGCATTTGTGCACTTATCTTATTGTTGTTCATGTATGATCATTTCTTAGCAGATTTTCAATGCTACCCTCTTTCCAAAGCATCTTACAATTCAAAGTAGTAGATGTGAGAATCAAATTTTAGAAATCATTTAAAGAAATTATATAAACTGGTTCCAATACATTTTCAAATGCTGCAAAGTAACAGCTGCAACTACTATAAATAGTTTTCTTTTGAAAGCCAGAAAGAATGCATCTCTGAAGCTGTTTTCCAAGCAACCCCACATGCAGAGAAAGACCTCTAGAGTAGTCAGAAAACCATTTGGATTCCTTAATTTTCATCTGAATTCATCAAGCAGCAAACCCTACAAACTTGATTCATTCCTCACTGAGGTTGTCAACAGTTTGGGGAATCAACCTGATCAGGTCATGATCTCTCCCTGTCAATGGGGTCATTGCATTCTTATCCTCTCACAAAACTTCTTTCCTGCATTACATAGTATCAGATGCAACGTTGGGTGAAGACCCACAAATTCTGGGGCTGACATAATATCAGATGAGCTTTGAAATCTAAGCCACTCTAACTAAGGCTATCTTGAAATCAGTGTTGACATCCCTAGAAACTCTCAATGCAAGTTGGAAACCATTTCTATCAGCCTTGGTAAGCAAACAGTTGGGGAGTAGAGCCAGTGAGACATTAACAGAATCCCTAGTCTGTTCCAGATTTCCAGTACCTGGTATGGACAATTGAAATTGGAAGACCAGTAAGCTGGATACTTTAACACATTTACAGCACTTCACTGCTTCTCAAATTTCCTGGATAAATCAGGGAAAGACACGGATACATCCCTTTGTCCAACCAGAATTCATTAATATGAACCAAATAAATAGATTGTTCTGGAACACCACGATGTTAGCACTGTAGTGGTTACCCAAAAAGTTGAGAGGAAGAAGAAACAATATCAGAGTTACCTGTCAGGCATGTAGGTCTGTATTCAGATGTCAGAGTAGACTTTATACCATTCTACAATTTTATGTAAATACTAGAGATACAGAGAAGCAAGATGTCATTATATAGTTTTCTTGTGAGGTGGTAGCTGATTGAGTATCCCGAAGGTGCTTTTTCAAAAGGCAGCTGGAGTTAATTTTTTTCCTTGAAGATATTTTGTTCTCATCCAAGAAGCTTTCTCAGTTCTGACTGAATGGCGAGGGAAGGTGGGAATGGAAGGCTTTATATTCCTTACAATCATCTGGTTGTGAGCAGACAGAGATTGTACTTCAGCTTTCAAGGAAAAGTAAATCCAAGCCACAAAACGGAGAGTCATACAGCAATGGATAGTTGCTCAAAGTATATTCAAAATTTCAAATTTCTTATAAAATGTGCTCTATCTAGCTTATGCTGAGAAGGAACAATTAATGCAAAATGAAATGAAACCACCACTTACTTCCTAAATCTAAGCAAATTATATTTACAAACAGTAATATTGGTCAACCATGATTGACACCAAATTACATAAGCAACTATTAGTGAGGTTCTCTAAATGAAATCTGAGGGAAGAAATGTTGCAATATTGTAAAACTGTAAGGAGCAACCATTAGTTTTCATCCAAAATGGGAAATAATTCTGATAGATCTTTCCCCTTCCTTTAATATATTATAAACCATTGAATAGCTGAAAGATTTGTTTCCACTCTAGAAACAACAATCCAGATACTGCTTAAGTCTAAGTGACTTTAATGTTAATTAAAAATCAGTATAATTTATGGTATATCCAAGATCCTTCCAGGGCATCATTTAATGTGTGGGCCATTCATTGCCCTGTGTTTATCCAAACATTCTTACAAATTACTGGACTGTTAAACTATTTAATGTCAAGCATGTCTAGATTGTAGCAGTGGGTTTCATGCTTTTCCCCCTAACTTTTAGCTTGTAGTCTATTCATCCATAAATACATCAGAATATATTAGAAGCTGAGACTTTATCTCCCTGAGAGCATTAGGGAGTAGCTTTTCCTTAGTTTAGGAGACAAGACTATCACTGTTTTTTTTCCCCTTTGATTCTGAGATTTGATTTATTACGGTTTACTTTCAAAGCTTCTGTTTCAAATGTACCTACTCCCTGAGATTTACTCATTCTCCTTTTTGAGCTCTGATTTATATACACAGTGTGGGATTTTTCCTCCCGACTCAGCTGAATTTTTATTTATTTATTTATTTAGGACTGGAGACATATTAAGTGCATTTTTTAAAAAATTAATGGTTAACTGGCTGAAGTTCAAATTAAATTATAGTGGTTTGAAGAATGGACTTCAAATAAATTAAAAACGATTGAATTCCAAAACTTGCCTTACATAATTTTGTAAGCCAAAGTCTCATCACCAAATAGCAGGTTTGACATTCAGAATAAACCTAGAGGAAAAAGATTTACGAGCTTTTGCTTTTCTAATCTTATTACAGAATTCCCAAGTGATTTGAACAGCATATATAAAATACTTGGAAGAAAATAAAATTAAATAATTATTCAGATTTTAATCATGAACTTTGTGGTTTTGGCTGTACATGTTTTGATATGAATGTTCAACATTTTATGAAGTTTTCATTTATTTATTTTCTCTTTTCTTCTCCATACATGTATTTAATGAAACTTATGGGAAGTCCACCAATGCATATGGGAATATTTATTCTTTGGCCCAGGCGTCTTGAGCTACAAGAATACAGAATCTGAATTCTTTAGGATCCAAGAAATAGGAAAAATTAGGAATATCTTGTAGGTTCCCCACCTTGAGTGTTTTATAAAAATAATAAAGGATGTAAATAAGTAAACAGATTAATAAAGACTAGCCAAGTGAGTGAGCGGGTGTATGATTTGTCTTTCCTGAAAGACTGAGCTCCAATCCCTGAAATGAATAGTTTATATATCTCAAATAAAAGAGCTTCTTGTATCATCTTATCCAATTACATCTTTATAAAAAAAAAGCAAGAGAGAAGTTTGAAATCAGAGACAGGAAACAAAACAAAAAAAAGACTCCAGAGTGATGCTGAACTTAAACAACAATTTACCAGTCCCTCTGAAGTAATTAAGTTCAGCAGCACAACACAAACAAAGTCTAAAACATGATTTTTTTTTTTTAAAAAGAATCAAATTCAATGAGGTGCGGGGGGAATTGTACAAGAAATTGGAGAAGTGATTTCAAGACATAGGAACTCAGAGAACTTCTTACAAAAACATGCATAGGTTGTGGAGTTGTCTCGTGGTTCTTCCCTTGTCCATTAATTTAACTCCTTTGCAGTATAGTCTTGTATAGTAGTATACAAGTATAGAGCAGTATAGACTGTTTGTAAGAAAAAAACAGTCTAATTGTTTTCAGTGACTAATTCCCCCAATGAAAACTTATGTGATAACAACTCAGATCACCCTACAAATATATTTTTTTTAAAAAAAATGAGTTTGGGTCAAATTAAAAGTTGAATTTCTGATAATATATGCTCCTGAGCAATCAACCTTTACAGAGAACTGTAACTGCATTTCCTCACTGTGGTATGCAGCATGACACCTTGCAATTAAGCACTTAGATACAAGCTTAATGGCATGACATTGTGGAATGTGATTTATAGCCACTGCTTTATCTTCACACAGAAAATAAGATTTCCCCTGCTCCGCCCCTCCCTCTCTGCTGATTCAAAACATCGGTGGGCAAGACTTGCTTTCAGGTACATCATGTTTCTCCTATTTTATTAATTTCTGCTGTTTGGACAAACACTTCCAGAGCAGCTGACATCCTCTCTCATGCTTGAAATCCAGCAATGTAGCAAAGCAAGGGATTGCCTCCATCTAGTGGAATTTTCTGAGCACGTCACAGCCAGTGGTTACATTGGAACCTTTCTCCACCCCTGCTGTTAATACGCCTAACTCATTCATTCCCCCCATACTTGACCGGGAAGAAAGATACACCATACCTGTCTTCATTGCTAATCCCAGTCCTGACTCTATTTCCAATCTTGGGGTCATCTAAATTCCCTCCATACATGGATGGATGACAAAACCTAACAGATTTTATGCAACAGTTAACGTTGTGGAATCTACCGCTGGGTGGAAGGAGAAAAATATTCTTCCTTTCGCGTCAGCTCTGCTAATGATATTTAAGGCAGGCTCCTTACGCAGGGGAACCTTGTAAAGGGGAGAAACATGGGTTCTTTGCAGTTAGTTATTATAATGGTTCATTGCACATTCAGCCAGATGTTCAGACTGGATTTGGCATTTTTATTCATGAGTTGAGGAGTCCTTCCCAGGGATCTAGGATGAGCAAACATTAATATCTGATGGTTTTAGAGATACTGTCACTGGAGGTAAGCTGTTGTGGGTAAAGCTGCCTTTTGCAATTAACCAATGGTGATTATTTTAGTTCTACTTGCGGGTTTTCATATTTTGCTACCTTTTCCAGTCTTCCTCTTCTCTTCTACTGTCCCCAGCTATTGCCACATTCACTCTCCAGACTGTTTTGTATTTCTTATCGACAATTGGCCTGTTATATGGCAGCTGCCTATCTGTTTGAATGTTGAAGTTCCAAGAACCCTTTACCTTCTTCATTTTCTATGCTTTATTTCATGTTCTTGCTTACAGGCCTACGGGTTGTTGTTTTGTTTTGTTTTTGGCAGATTTTGCAATCTACTTGTAGGAGCTAAACCATGGAGCACTTGTAGGTGGTCCATGGTTTCTTCAGCTTCTTTACAAAGGTAGTACTTGCTATCTGCTCTCAGCTTCTCAATTCTGGTCTTGTGTGCATTTGTTCTTAAGGTTTGGTCTTGTGCAGCCAGAATTAGCCCCTTGGTCTCTCTTTCTTCAACCTTCCTGCTCTTAGCCATTGCCAAGTCTTTTTATTTTCAGCTCTGCCTATTTATTTTTTAACATGCAGACAATGTAATACTTTGACTTTCCATGTTTCATTTCTATTCTTCATTTACTCTTTCTTCTAGATCACTTTTGTAAAATGGGCATGCTGAAGTAAGAGGCAGGACCGTAGATTGCAGGAAAACTCTTTATTTAAGGTTCGGGAACAAAGTGGCGAGCCGCAATAGGCACTGGCTTTTATAGCTGGCGCTATCCAACATTTCAGCCACTGATGGCGTTTTATTATTCCTGCCATGACTGGATCTATGAGTGGAGTCTGATATCAGACTTTACTCCTGTGTACAGCATACATGAATATTAATGAGGCATCATTGCATATTTAACACCCCTCCCCTCTTAGTTAGGTTAACCAATCACAAACTGTTTGGCAGACGTAGTCCCGCAGGTAGGTGGGGCTTCGGTGGGTGCAACTGCGCCTGCACGTCTCATTCATTCCTGGAGGGGCGGCCTGTGCGGACAGGTCCACTGCTGCTCCAGACCCCACCTTTGGAACCGCCAGAGGCATGGTGGGCTCTGTTGAGCTGGAGGTGCCAGAAGTACTACACTGGACTTCTCCTAAAGATAATTCCCCCACTATTCCACTCGGGTTTGAGTCTAGGTGTAGAGTTCTTTGTGGTGGTTCTTCTCTATTCATAGTCCAGTCCAGTTTTGTTTTTTTGTTTTGGTTTTCAGTTTCTTTTGGTGGTTGTGTTATTCGGCCCTGTAACTAGTCTATGTGGCGGTTCCTTATTTTTCTCCCTTCCACCTCTACTTTGTATGACCTGGGCCCAGTGCTTTCTAATATTTTAGCTGGAATCCAGGTAGCCCCTCCCATGTAGTTGTGAGTGTATACCTGTTGTGAAAATCCTACATTTCCCTGTAGAATCTGTTGAGGTATCATTATTGTAGTTTGGGTGGACCCTGTTGAGGGACAATCTTAGTTTTGTACCCATCAGCATTTCTGCTGGGCTTCTGTGGGTTGTTGTGCTGCGTAATGTGTTGGATCAGCAGCATTTTATCTATATTTTCTTTCCAGTCCCCTGGGCCCATTTTCTTTAGGATTTCTTTGGTGGTTCTTACCATCTTCTCCACTTGCCCATTGGTTGCCAGCTATACCAGCATTGACAGGGCATGGCAGATCCCTAAGCTCGCTAGGAACCCCTCAAATGGATGTAATGTGAATTGTGGCCCATTATCGGACACTAGCACATTGGGTAGCCCATGGGTGGCAAATAATTTTCTTGAGGCTCTTATGGTGGCTTCTGTTGTAGTAGACTTCATTAGTACTACTTCTAACCATTTAGAATAGGCATCAACCACTAATAGGAAGGTTTCCCCCTGGCATGGCCCTGCAAAGTTGATGTGTACCTGGGCCCATGGGGCTGAGGGCTTTTCCCACTTGAGGTAGAGGTTGAGGAGGAGGGCTGGTTGGGATTCTTGGCAGGGTGGGCATGTGGCGACCCAGGTTTCAATCTTGTCCAGTCCCAGCTACCATATGTAGCTCCTGGTAGAGCCTTCATCCATACTATGCCTTGATGACCCTCGTGTAGTAGCTCCAAAACTCTTTTCCTTAGTTGTTGGGGTATGATCACTCTCTCCCCCCATAACAAACACCCTTCAATGCCTATAATTCTGTTTGTCTATGTTTAAATGGTGCAAATTCATCTTCCTCTGTTGATTCCGGCCATCCCCTCCATACCCAATTCAAAAACCTGCACCAAGGTTTTGTCTTTAGCTGTGAGCCTTGCGATTTCTGCTGACGTTAGTAGGCCGGATTCAAGATTCTCAATGAACAACACAGAAGTAGAAGGTTCTGGGTCTTCAACGAAGTCAGGCAGGAGGCATCTGCTGAGGACGTCTGTGTGTGTTATTTCTTTTCTGGGTTGTGGAGTAGCTTGAAACTGTACGCTGCCAGGAAGACCATCCATCTTAGCATTCTTGGTGACAGGATGTTGGGTGTTGGTCTGTCCTTGCGAGAATGCCAAGTAGCATACTGTGGTCACCTCTCAGGTCAAAAGGTCTGCTATAGAGGTATTCGTGGAAGCGTTTCACTCTGGCTACAGCTGCTAGGGCTTCCTTATCGATCTGGCTTTAGTTTTTTTCTGCTTTTGATAAAGTTTTTGAGTAGTATGTGATGGGGGTTTCTCTCCCGTTGGGTAGCTTGTGGCTCAATACTGTGCTGATGTCATACGGGGACGCGTCACAGGTTAAAGACAGTGGCAGCATTTCACTATACTGAATGATTACTGTCATGCCCCTGGTGGAGACTGACTCTGAGGGAGAGGAGGAACAGCTGACAGGGAGTGGAAGTGTGGCTCCAGAGGTTGTGGACAAGGCTGGGGAAGGGCAGAGGCCGGCTGGGCAGTTAGAGGAAGACCCAGGCCCATCCCCTCTCCATCCTAGGGCATGCAGGGAGGAGAGGGCCTTGATCCTCTTTGACAAAGCTTTTGCTGTTTCTATTGACTCATGATATTTCTAGGCATTTGATTATCCAGTCAGGTTGCATGGAGCCACATGCCTTCTTGTAATCAATGTATGCTACATTCAAGTTGCTCTTGCTTTTCTTGCAGTTTCCACAAATTATTTTGTCACTCAGGAGCTGAACTTTTGCTCCTCTGCTGTAGGGCAATGCTCTTTCTGCTCAGGTGGAAAGAGCTTGTTTTTGATTAGTGTTGGACTGCATCACCTACCACACCAGTTAGCAATTTGAAAGTTACTTGTAAGCAGGCTTATTGTTTATTTATTTTCTTGGCATACGGCATTTATGCGTTGAGTGCCAGGGAGTTTACAAGGTTATCACAGAGTAGTTTGGCTGCCAGAGATTGTTAACTGTGGGAACACCGATTTCATTTTGCATTTATGCAGGATTGCTACCAGTTGATTTTTTACTATTATATGAAGCATAATTGGCTTCCCACCAGACTGCTACCTATTTATCTACTTGTATTTTGCATGTTTTTGAACTGCTAGGTCGACAGAAGCTGAGGTGAGTGATGAGAGCTCATTCCTTCAAGTAGTGCTAGGGCCTGAACTGCTGTAATATAGAGCAGGGGTCTCCAACTTTTTGGACCTCAGGGATCACCAAATTCATAATTTTAAATCCCGTGGACCACTAATATGAATCCAGCATGCTGTTCACTGAAGTGCCTGGACTCCCACTGATGGGATAGGGTCTTTCAGGCATTTAGTTGGCTGCCTGTTTCTGCAACCTTAAATACTCTGTTAGGGATATACCCTAGCAAGATCTGCAGGGCAGGCAGGCAGGCAGGCAAAATATGTGAGATAAGTGTTGTGTAGCTTACACTCAGTAGACCATACACAGTGCCAATTAAAGTAGTTTTATTCCAGCAAGAGTTAAAGCATAGTCAAAACAGTCCATATATCATACACTTATTTCAGTCCGTCCAGGGATTATTCATTTGCAAATTCCAATGTCCAAAATGAGAGGTCGGTACACTTACAAAATAACAGTCCGGTAATTTATCTCCTCGCAGTAGAGAGAGATATGCAACAAACTCAGAAACTCCTCTCTTCCTTTTTGCAACTCCAGTAATTGCCAGCAAAGCGTCAGGGAATCGTCAGCATCTCGTCAGCGTCTCTTGCTCCCTCTTATGGTGGTTTCACACCACACCCAAAAATACATGCTTTGCATTTAAAGTAACACACACTTTAAACTAAGAATCATAGCTTATATATATATTATCTTACCCAAACTAGTTAGGTGACCAATGTTATACCTAACATACTCAAAGAGTCATTTGGACCCACTTGACACCTACAGAAGATATTGAAAAAGAATAAACACTATGTTGCAAAATTGATTTAAATTTATTACCAAATGTTCCATGATAACTTTTCTACAGAATAAAAATATGTAATGTCTTGAAAACTGTATCATTTACCTTTTGTATGCAATTAGGTATCTCTTCTGGCCGTTCTCTGGCAGAGACTGAAAAGTGTTAAAACAAATATTTTAGAATGAAGTAGTGAGTCATCAACTGAAACATGTCTATTTCTCTACAAAAACAGCAGGGCAAATCTTACCATCTTGGTCTTCCTGGGATGGGCAGAGAAACAAGTTCGGAGGAGACATCATCGATGGCCTGATCCCGAGCCATTGCCAGGTCTTTTTTTCTCTCGTTTTCTTTTGAGATCTCCTGTAGAAAGAAATCGATGAAGTACAATCAAAATTAACTTTTCATGCATTAGAGGTTGTTCTAATTTCTTATTATCATGATGATACTTACTGTTTTCATTCTATTTATGGCTTTCTGGTACTTCTCGTGTCTCTCCTTTAGCACCTGATATTCTCTTTCCCTGTCTCTGTCTGGATCGCCTGGCAAAAAGATAACAAAAGAACTAGAACTTGTACAGTAAAACTTAAGATGAAATAAATCACTTTTCCTTTTTCCAGTGAAAACAATTAGATGTTGTTAAGTTAAAATGATACTCACTTTCTGGATTGTCTTTCATTTCGTCCTCCATCTCCTTATTCTCCCGTATAAGGTGAACCATTTCACTGTCTAAATTGTTGTTCTTTTCTTGCAACTAAGATGCAGAAATTACAAGAAGCAAATATCAGTCATATAATATAAATACAAAAAGAGCTTAAAGCAGCATGGTAAGGGAAATGAATGACTTACAGCTCTAATGGCGGTATCTTTTTCTGCCAGCTCTCTTTCTTGCAGAAACTCTAGTTGTTCTATCCGCTCCTTTTCTATATTTTAATGGAAAAGCACTTGTGCTATTAAACAATATTTACAAAAGACATTACATATTAACCCACCAACAACCCTGAAATTTAATTCTGGACATTAAATAGGAAGGGTCGGGTGTGATGCAGAGGGAGGATTGCTTTTGTATCCCCACTCCTGCTAGTTCAGGAGTCTCCAACCTTTTAGACTTCAGGGACCACCAAACTCATAATTTTAAATCCTGCAGACCACTAATATGAATTTTAACTGACGGTGGTTTGCTGACATTGGTGGGAAAGTCAGCCCCATATTCCAGAACTGCAGTAGTCACAGGACTGGCCCTTTGGTCATTCCAGAGCAGCTGCTCCTCCATCTGGATGCACCAGCCTGCTATGGACTGGAGGTGCTGCTCTAGGATGACCAAAGGGCCAGTCTTGTGACTACTGCAGCTCTGGAATATGGGACCGAC
Organism: Pseudonaja textilis; assembly: GCF_049901715.1. NCBI lineage: Eukaryota > Metazoa > Chordata > Lepidosauria > Squamata > Elapidae > Pseudonaja > Pseudonaja textilis. Next base: position 137,666,568 of record NC_141990.1, on the reverse strand, counting down.
TTTCCCACCAATTGAGCAAGCCACCCTGGGGCAGATTTCCCTCCCCCACCATTGGTTTTACCTTCCAGTTCCAGCTTGTGTGGCTCTATTCAAGGTAAGGTTTGTGCTTGGCCGATTCGAGGTGGGGGGCAGTGGGTGTATGGGCCATGTGGGTGGTGCAGACTTGTGTTCCTGCACAGCCTGGATTAATTGCTTTGGGGGGGGAGTGCTTTGGGGGGGACATTTCTCTGCAGACCACCAAAATTTTCTTGTGGACCACCAGTGGTCCCTGGCCTACCAGTTGGCAACCACTGTGCCAGAGGTTGTCACACAGGGGTGGGATTCTACTGGTTCGGACCAGTTCTATAGAACCGGTTGTTATGATTCTATGCAGTTCGGAGAACTGGCAAATCATGCCCCTGGCTGGACCCGCCCCTCTCCACCCACCCCTCCCCACCCAGTCAGTTCTTATCATGCATGTGCAACATTGCATGCATTCTTGACATCACTTACTGCATTCTCCCCCGTCCAGTCACTCCTTAAGGTGTTTCTTTTATTTTTTTCCCTCTCAAAAATCAGCTGTTCTGATGATCAGCTGTGCCAGGATCCTCCTAGCTGTCTTACTGCTTTGCCCAGGAGGCTTCCCTAAGGCCCAGAAGGCCCAAAAACGGAGCAGGGGGGGGGGTGCTGTGCATCCCCCCAGGCTCCATTTTTTGCCTTCCTGGGCCCCAGGGAAGCTTCCTGTGAGCAAAAACACCCTCCAGGAGATTTCCCTGAGGCCCAGAAGGCCCAAAAAAGGAGTGTGGTTCTGTTTTTTGCCTTCCTGGGCCCCAGAGAAGACTTCTAGGAGCAAAAAAAAATGGGAGGGGGGGGTTGCTGCAATAAAAGAAAAGCCAAGCCTAGCCAGTCACATGACTATGCCCACCTAGCCATGACCACAGAACCAGTTGTTCTCACACAGACAAAATAGTTGGCTACTTACTTTGGTCTCTTTGATATTTCTGGTATTTCTCCAGACATACCTGCCAAAAGAAGACATTTTGAACAGTTGAGTACAAATCAACTTGAGGGACTGAATTTACTAAGTATTATAAATCAGTCTGGATACAATCATACTGTCTGGAGTCTTATCTAGTTGCAATGTGCTTTGTCTGCATCTCTGGCCATTTTTTCTAAAACACTTTGAAGTAATTCTGGCAAAATGCATGGACCATAAAGCTACCTTTTGAAAAGCAAGATAACTACATCAATCTATTATCAACCTTTTTAAAAAAAGTATATTGTTTCTAATTTTCCACACAATAGATTAAGAAACAGCACTGCAAGAAGTAATCCTGAATTTGTTTTCAATTTGCTATGCTGCATCAGTGAAAATGGTGGGGTCCACATGTTAAGGGATCAATGTCCTGGGATTAAGTTTTCAAAGAAGCTGATCATCTTTGCTTCCTTGCTTTGTCATCCTTCCAGAAGTCAAAAATAACAGGACTCTTCATTTATGTTAAACAAAATGTTTCAGATTTGAACATGGCAAGCTATATTTGCATAATTGAACAAGGAAATCCACACACATTGTGCCTCTGGCTTGTACTTCTGAGGAAAAATGAAATGTGTGCACGCAGCCCAGCTTTCAATTCACTTCCTTGATTGGGGTATTGTTTATTTCTTGATTGTTGGTTTGATGTTAGTCTTGGTGTTAATGCTCATCTAAGTGTTGATTCTGGTGTGGAAGTGGTTTGTTCTTCTTGTTCCCTTTTTTTCTTGTTGACTGTCTCTTTTGCACAATATGTAGTTGTTTCTGTCTCTGTGTCTCTTTTTTTTCCCAAAAAGTTTTTTTATTTTTAACAACAAACATAAACATAAAACAACAAATAAAACCTTCTTTCAATTATACAGTGTGTCAGTTGGTACCTATTTCTGGTGCACAGTATCTATAGTCTTTTCCTCTTAGATATTGCATTAATCAACTTTCCATATCATATTACATTATTATTACATCATCATTAGATTTTAATTTCAAATCCACATTATCCTTTAAAGCAAATCTCAGTTCTGAGTAATTTAATTCATATTATAATCCATTCCAAAATAATCAATTGTGACATATCATTGCTGTTGTACTATACTTCAATTTCCTACTTTTCTATCTAACCATTAGTAAAATAAGTCCCATATCTTATAATTCTCTTTTTCTTCTTGCTCTCTAATTGCTAATGTTAATCTACTCATTTCTGCACATTCCATTATTTTCTTAATCACCTCCTCCTCTATCGGAATTTTCTCATTTTTTAAATTTTGAACAAATACAATTCTAGCTGCAGTTAAAACATTAATAATCAAGTATGTCAATTCTATGTTGTAACCTTCAGGTAAGATTCCCAATAAAAATGTCTCTGGTTTTAAATCTATATGCTGTTTTGTAATTTTTTCCAGCCATGTGTGTATTTTAGTCCAATATCTTTTAGCTTCCGCACATGTCCACCACATATGGTAATATGATCCAGGTATCTGATGAAATTTCCAGCACTTTGTCGATTTGTCCTTGAACATCTTTGCTATTCTTGCTTTACATATAATATAAATGGATTGAATTCGGCCATCAAAAGGATTTTCTTTTTTCTAAAACTAGAAAAAATAAAATTAGATAAAATCTGCTTGCAAGAAGTTCATATTAAAAAACATGTCCAAATATTGAATTATTCCAGAATTGAGAATCTATACACCTCACTGACATAACTAAATAAAAGAGGAATAGCTTTATATATTAAGAATACAATCAAAGCTAAATTAATTTTTACAAATAAAAAAGGAAGAATATTGATGGTGGAAATAATTGACAATAATCTAAAGAAGCTTTTAGTAGTAATTTATGCACCAAATGAAAAGCAATTTTCATTTTATAAAAAATTGCATAAGAAAATAATAGAATTGGAATATGATAATACATGTATTTTGGGAGACTTTAATGTGATAGTGGATATAAAGTTGGACTATAAAACAGAAAGTTAATAAACAAAATAGAAAGACACTTCTGAAAGCCTTCTTCAAGATGGTAGAGGAATTAAGCATTCAAGACGTTTGGAGACAAATGAACGCTAAGAATAGACAATATACATTTTACTCTAATAGACATTTATCATGGTCAAGAATAGATATGATCTGGATGTCATGGAATTAATCTCTAACATACAAGAAGTAAATATAGAAGTAAGTACTTGAGTGGACCATAATCCAATATGGGTCAAATGGCAAGAACAAAGAAAAGATCAAGATGGACTTTGAACAATTCAATTTTGAAGGAAAAAGAATTTATACAAAATATGGAAAAAGAACTGACTTTTTTTTAAAGGAAAACAAAAAGGAAGAAACTTCATTACAAAATGTATGGGATACCATGAAGGCCTATACTAGAGGTTTGATTATAAATTACACGAGAGGAAGGAACCTATGTGCCTCTTGATGGCCAGTTTCTCAGAACACTAGGCTTCAATGAATTCTCTTCTGTTTTTGGACTTGGCTTGGTCTAAGATGGTCAATAATATGGATGCAAAAAGGCAATCTCTGTTCTGCCCATTAAGATTGTGCCACATTTCTAGGACTGAAAACCACGCATTGCCTCATAACCTTTCTTTTTCTTATAAAATCCTGTCTCAGGATTTAGCATCAGATTTAGCATCACTAGCTCAGTTTTTCTCAACCTTGGCCACATGAAGAAATGTAGACTCCCAGAATTCATGCTAGTGAGAAAATTTTGGGAGTTGAAATCTACACATCTTCAAGAGGTCACGGTTGAGATATAGTGCCCTAGTTCAGGAGTCTCCAACTTTTTGGACCTCAGGGACCACCAAATTCATAACTTTAAATCCCACAGACCACTAATATGAATCCAGCATGCCGCTCACTGAAGCGCCTGGACTCCCACTGATGGGATGGGGTCTTTCAGGCACTTAGCTTGGCTGCCTGTTTCTGCAATACTCAAAGAGTCATTTGGACCCATTTCCCACAGAAAATAAAACACTGGGATCCCTCATTTCTCTTTCTCTCCCTCTCATCTCTCATTTCCCCAGTAATGAAAAAGGAAAGATTAATAAGAACAAAAGGTCAGTTGGATCCTGTTTTTTAAGCTTATTTAGAGCATTAGAGTGAATCAAATCAGCTAGTTCATCCTCATGTCCCTGTAACCATAGCAGGAAGACCCTCACTCATGAGAAATATGCACAATTTAGAAGGAAAAATGGTGCAGAGGAGAGAATTGGAGAGATTTCTGTGCTTGGCAGAGTATATTACACTATGGCTCTTGCTCCACCCTCCTGTTCTTGCCTTTTACTTTTGGGGAAAAAACTTCAAGACAAACACAATATTCAAACTGAATTCAGCAACAGCCCTTTATTTTCTACCTGAGCTGTTGATAAAGAAACTGCATTATGTTGCATGGCCATTATTTACTGTGAAACAGTGCACTTTTCTTCCTGTTTTTCAGTCCACAGCAGACCCTTTTGGATGATCAGGATCAGTGAAAGAAAATCTGTGGTGTTTAAGGAGCATCTGTGTATTGAGCATTTAAACAGAAAGCATTCCTAGGATAAGCTGAGTCATGATGATGTCATTATATAACATACTGAATCTTAATTACAGAGAGTGGGTTTCTGCAACAGCCTAGACTTGTATTTATTAGCTAGTTTGTGGGACAAATGTGGTACCTATTCATTGTGGTGAGACCTCACAAAAAAAATGCTGCCCAACCCACACCAAATTAAGGAAATCTGGATGACAAACAATATTCTGAACTGGTATTATTATTATTATTATTATTATCATTGTTGTTGTTATTTAATCTTCAGTGAGATTCACCACCTTCATGACTGGTTGGTAGTTCAACTGCTCAAGTCCTAACCAAGGACCTAGGAACAGTTAAGGTAGTGTCGGAGGATATAAGCTGTTCCAAGTTGGGTGGTTTTTTGTAGATCCAGGGTATTCAAGTCTGATAAATTCAGAGTTTCCAAATAGCAAGGTAGCCCTTTAGGGCTCCAGTTACAATTGGGCTCCAGTTACAATTGGGATAACACACAATTTCTTTTTCTAAAGTCACTCAACTTCAATTTGTAAGTCCTGATATTTTTTCTTACTGCATGTGTTCAATTCGTGCATCAGCAGATATTGCAATGTCAATGAACCAAATCTTTTTCTTTTCAACTATTGTTATTTGAGGTGTGTTGTGGGCCAAGTACCTGTCAGTCTGAATTCTGAAGTCCCACCATCACCATAGCTTGTACAATGTGTACCAAACAAACAATGAGAACCGGGACAAAAGTTTTGGATAAAAACATGTTGAGTACTAAATCTGTTGTCTTTCAAAGCAGATGAGTAGCAAGATACCACTGTACAGTAATATATATGGAAGCCATTCTTGCTGAAATTTAGTAAAACCTCTGATATACTGTATGTAGTTAGTTTCCATATATATATATATATATATAATTTATTTATAAAATTTATTGGCCGCCCATGTTTCCATAGGGTAACTCTGGGTGGCTTACAGTTACATATAAGCTAAAACAGAGGTGTCAAACTGGCAGCTTGCTGGCCAGATGCATCACATGCAGGCCATGCTACCTCAGCTCCATAAAGGGAAAAAAACATCGTGAAATCTCATATGATGGCAATGTGACATCACAAGTTTGACACCCATGAGCTAAAACATAAAAAGTTAAAAACAAACATTAATACCAAACACACCTGGGGTAGCAGAATGGGGGGATAGGTGAGATCTTTTATTAGTCAATCAAACACTTCCATTGCTCTGTTCCCCCATTGGACCCTAAGCCAAGTGACAAGCCACATCTTTAGGCCTTAAGGAAAAGATAGAAGGGTTGGGGCCAACCTCACATTGGGAGACAGGATGTTCGAGAGAGTGGGAGCAGCAACAGAGAAGACCCTCCACCTAGACCTCGCTATCTGGAATAATTGAGCTGACGGGACCCACAGCATGCCTTGTCTGCCAGCATGAGTGGTATGGGTGAATCCCAGTGTGGTGAGATGGATCCTAAAGTAGCCTGGACACATGCCATGAGAGGCTTTAAAGGTGATCACCAACACTTTGAATTGCATCCTGAAGCAGACTGGTAATCACTGCAGCTCGTGGAGCAACAGTGTTACAGGGGCCATTCTTGGAGTCCCTAAAACTACCCACAGTGCTGCACTCTGTACCAGCTGTAGCTTCCAAATGTTCTTCAAGGGTAGCCTCATGCATTACAGCAGTCCAGTCATGAGATGACTAGGACTGAACGACTGAGTGCAGGGTATCCTAGTCCAGGAAAGGCTGCAACTGGTGCACAATACAAAGTTGTGCAAAGGCACTCCTAGTGTGACTGCCACCTGTTTCTCAAACAAGAGTCATGAGTCCAGGAGAACCTTCAAGTTGCGGATCAGGTCTTTCTGGGACAGTCAATGCCAACCCACCCAGAGTCAAAGCTGACAAAGTCCCAGATCCCAGAATCCCACACACCCAAAGCCATTCAGTCTTACCAAGGTTCAGTCAAAGCCTGTTGTCCTGCATCCAGGCCCCCACAATCTTCAGGTCTGCAAAAGGGCAGCCACAACATCACTTGGATCACCAAGAGTAGAAATAGCATCATTTGGATCACCAAGAGTTTGGTGTCATCAGCATAAAATATATATCTCAACCTGTGGTGATGGAGCAGTTTGGTATAGATTGGTGGGATTCAATTTTTTTACTATCAGTTCTGTGGGCAAGGCTTGGTGGATATGGCAGGGGAAGGATACTGCACAATCTCCAGTCAGAGGTGGTATTTGTTGGTTCTCCAAACTACTCAAAATTTCTGCTAGCAGCTCTCCAGAACTGGTCAGAACCTGCTGAATACTACCTCTGATATGGATGTTGAAAAAGAGTGGAGAAAGTATTGAGCCCTCTGGTACACCACACAGTAGCAGCTGGATCTCTCACTTACCAGTTAGGACCTGCCACAGAGAAAAGAGCCGAACCAGCTCAGAACTGTGCCACCCAGCCCCTGAATATAGTTGTCATTATTGCCCCAAAGCTTCCATTTAACAAATTGCATCACTGTTTGGTTTGGTGGCAGCAGTGTCTCAGATAGAAAGTCCATTCAGAGTGATAAGGACAGCTGAGAAGATTGTAGGAAGCTTGCTTCATGTCATTCAGGATACTGCTTGTAAGCACTATGTGCTTAGAGCTCAAAGCATTGTTAGAGACCCCACATACCCACTTCACGTTCTGGTTCTGTTGCTCCTCTCTGGGAGGAGGTTTTGAAGTATTTCTAGCAGGATTTCCATATTCTGTAACAGCTTTGTTCCCTATGCCATCCATCTGGTAAATTCGCAAGATTCGTTTCTCTTGCCATGTACATGTATCTATCCGAACTAGACTGTGTTGTTTCTCTGTGTCATATATGTGGGTATATGCATAATTTTGTATTTATTTATTTATTTTATTTTGACATGTTTATGTAGTGTATATTAGAGGTGGTGACCCTTTGAGAGTTGTATGCAACAAAATTTCATTTTAATGTATGCTGATTAGTGTACATTTAAAAGTGACAATAAAGTTATTCTAAGTCTATTTTCTGGGTTTAAACAGTTACATTTTGAAAGCTGCCTCTAATTTGGAACTAAGATATTAAACATTTGGATAGTGAGGTTCAAAAGCAGTTGATACTCTGCAGTGATAAACTGAAGCTTTTACTTGCTTGGATAAAAAGAAATGAGCTCCACAATTTGGGGAAAAGTGGAAAGGATATATATAAGCCATGAAATTCTTGGGAAAAGTTGTGCATTGATTTACAAATTGAAATCCTGCTCTGACTAGGAAAAATGGTTTTGGCACATTGATTTACTTTTACAGAGGAGCCAAGATACAAGTTAGGGTGAACTATAAAACAGATAATCTATTATTTATTACATTGCAATGCAGAGGAATAAATCACGCTGTAAATTGTTTTTGTACATAAAAATACTTTGGAGAGCATTGATTTCTTACCGTGTTTAATAATTCAGGATGTTTGATCAAGGTTCTTTAGACTAGACATACTGCTTTAAAGGCACTGTTGTTGTTTTGAAATCATAAGCAAGTGTTAATTATGATCCTATTCCTCTGACCCATATCCTCCATCTTTATGATTTATCTTGAGTTGGCAGATGGTGCCAGGCTGACAGCCCTAGAATATTAAGGTGCAAAGCTGAAAGATGTGACCTCCCAGAGGGCCTCATTGTCAGATATTTTTCAACCTAGCAAGCAAGTTGAATTGTGCTGAACGAAACAAAACCTTTCACTATTTTTCCACCAAAGGGGACTTGCAGCTTGGTCGCAGTCTACCAAGCTGGAATGGAAAACTCCTATGAAACCATGACTTAGATAGATTTCAGTTTTCATCAGATGGGATCTTCTTGCCACTGAGATAATACCAAGCAAGGATCTTATTCCTAACTTCTAGGAATGATAAACTGAATCTTTACACAAGACAAAAAAAATGACAGGAAAAAGAAGAATGGCTTTTTAAAAAGAGAAGATTGTTTTTATTTGTGGATGCTACATTGGTTTTGAAGTTTGAGTGTCATGAAAATGCCTGAAGGATGCACAGGACATGAACATGGCTGAGGTTCCCAATTCATACTATAACCTAGACACAAACACTATCTAGGCCTTATTCAAACATGTAAATGTGTGTCTTAGGAAGGAGATACAGGCAGGTACATCCCTTTACTCAGTCCCCAATCTCTGTGGATTTCTGCAGCAAAACCGCACCAACAGGCAGGGTGAGCTCCCATCCTTGCCCCAACTCCTGCCAACCTAGCAGTTCAAAAGCATGCAAGTGCAAGTACATAATAGGTAATAGTGTTCCATGCTCTTTGTTGTAGGAAGTCCTGAGGTGGTATTCAGCAGGTTCTGACCAGTTCTGGAGAACTGGTAGCAGAAATTTTGAGTAGTTCGGAGAACCAGCAAATGCTAGCTTTGACTGGAGATTTTACAGTATTCTTCCCCTGCACGCCCACCAAGCCGTGCCCACAGAACCAGTAGTTAAAAAATTCAAATTTTTTGAATTTACTACTGGTAAAAAAATTTCCACCACTGAGGAAGTCCTGTAGGTGACAAGGTTTCGACTAAAGAATCCAAGCAAATCAGAACTCTGAAACTAGAATCCTCAAAGAGCCATGGTCAGTCACATGATATCTGATTTTTAATATTCCCTGCTGGCTTCCTGGAAACAAAGTCAATGGGGAAACTGTCAGGAGGTCACCAGTTCTTCGGGTCACAAATACCTGAATAACTCTAGGTTCTCCATCCCAACTCTACTATTAATATTGTCAATATATCTATTCTATTTAGAAGTTTCTTTATCCTAAATCCAATGGTAAGTGTAACTGTCTTGTTTCAGAGAATACAAGAAGGACATGTGCAAGTATAGTAAGTATAGTATATAAAATCATACATTGCAATGTCCTACCTGTCAATGAATACTTCAGCTTCAACCATAACAACACAAGAGCAAACAATAGATACAAACTCAAGGTTAATCGCACCAAATTTGATTGCAGGAAATACGAATTCAACAACAGAGTGGTCAATGTCTGGAATACTCTACCTGACTTTGTAGTTTCTTGCCTACCATCCCTGTCCTATTGTTTCTTTTTTAATTTTATTTTTCTTATATGTATCCATTTCATGTATTCATAATTATGTTTATACTTATACCTGTTATCTTAAATTGCTTGACAAAATTAATAAAATAAAGTGTTTTGTCATCAAAAGTCATACTGGACTTGAAGACTTTATCTCAAACTTTGCATAATTAAGATAACGAGAAAGCAAAATGGATCACATTATGAATTAGGATATAAATATATTGACATTTTCTAGATTTGGAGTTAATGAAAATTCCATGCAGAACTTACTGTTAGTGGCTTGCAGTTTATCTAAGTAGGAGAAGTCATAGCTGCATTCTGTTTAAGTGATTTGTTTAAGTCATTGCTTTTCTTGTGCCTGAGCTGCACAACAAGTCAGTCAGGACAGTCATAATATATTGTAGTGATAAACCAATTAAATTTATTATGGAAGAGATATTGATTTTGTGCAGGCATTTAGCAAGTTATTGTGTGTGTGTCTGTGTTTGTGTGTGTGTGCATGCACACACACACAGAATGAGGTGTACGACAAGGCAATACAATACCACCTATCCTCTTCTCAGCCTGCCTTGAAGAAGTATTTTGCAAACTAGACTGGGCAAAGATGGAATAGAAATCAATGGTACCTATTTAAACCACTTAAGATTTGCAGATGATGTGGTTCCTTTCTCATAAGACCCAGAAGAGTTAAAAGACACGTACAAGAGCTGCACAAAACAGGGGAACCATTTGGCTGAAAACTAAACCTGAAAAAGAGCTAGCTCATATTAAATAAATTCACTCCCTCTCCCCCACCAAAATTAAAATTTTTATATTTGGAGAAAAACCAGACATAGTAGACCACTATATATACCTTGGCTAGTGGATCTCAATGAAAGGTGGTACAGTAAAGGAAAATGAATGGCATGTTAAATGTGGTTGGCAGGCATTTGGCAAGCTAAGCATAATTAAAAAAAAAGCATTCCCCTGTTTCTGAAAAGTTTTCAATCAATATGTGCTACCTGCCCTAAGATATGCTGGTGAAACATGGACACTAACCTAATAATCAGTTACAAAAGCTACGAGTGGTGCAAAGAGCTATGGAAAGATACCGGCTTGGCATTACAAGACAAGATAGAAAGACCTGCACATGGGTTAGTGCAGTGCCCCCGCTCCAACCTCTTGGGCTCCAGGGACCGGTTCCATGAAGAAAGGTTTTTCCGCGGACCAAAGAGGACGCAGTTTTCCATGCTGCCTGCAGATGGGATTTTGCTTGTTTGTTTGCACGGCCCAGTTGCTGGCATGCCGCAGACCGATACAGGTACATGGCCAGGGGCTGGGGATTGTTGGATTAGTGAACAAATAAAAATATACAATATCAAGAGAGTAAAGGAATTGCAATGGAAATGGACTGATCAAATAGCAAGAAGAGCTGATGGCAGGTGGACAGGCAAGGCAGTCACAGAATGGATCCCACTTGATAAAAAGCATCCATGAAAGACACCTAAAACGAGATGGATTGATAACATCAGCAAGTATTGCAGGCCCAATTGGCAAAAGAAAGCTCTGAACCGTATAGGTTGGAAACATGTGGAAGATGCCTTGAGTGGACAGTGGCTAAAATGCTGATATATATCAATCATCATTACATATGGATGATGGAAATGAAATCTGGGGAACAGTTGCTGGTTTGGTACTACTGGCTGCTGCTATGCTGCTACACTGGGAGGGAAGAGGAAGGGAAGGGAAGGGAAGGGAAGGAAAGAAAAGGGAAGGGAAGGGAAGGGAAGGGAAGGGAAGGGAAGGGAAGGAAAGGAAAGGAAAGGAAAGGAAAGGAAAGGAAAGGAAAGGAAAGGAAAGGAAAGGAAAGGAAAGGAAGAGAACAACACCCCCCCAATCACTCTTCATGAACCAATGCCACCCTGCCTGCTCTCCAAACCTATGTTGCAGCCCCACAAGCCTTCCCCAATCCATGCCACTTTCCCAATTGCCTTCCCCAACCCAGTCTGCACCTCTTGCAAAGCGCGACAAACACTCCTTAATTTGCGCCATCCATCTGCATACTGTCTCTGACCTCCACAGCACCTCTTGCATACTCCTGTGGAAAGGGAACTTCACAAAGACAGTAGTGTCACAAAAACAGGAAAAGCCCAAGGGGAACATCAGGTCAGCCATAAAACAAACTTACATAGGAAAAGGAATCAAATAAAAAAGGTATTAAAGAATCCCTATAGACAAAAGCCTAAGTAATTAAGAAAACTAGACAAATAAGAAAAGGAAACAAAAAGATAATTTAGAAAATCCTTACAAACACAGGACATACCAAATAAGCAAAACAAACAGACAAAAGACACAAAATATAAATTACAAAAGGGACAGACAGGAGATTGCCACAGAACAAATATGAAAAACTATCTTAAAGCTAAAAGAGATTAGAGAAAACCAATAATACAATCTAGCCACCCTGAGGAGTTTGCCTTCTGCACCCCGCGGAGTTTGCCCTTCGGTGGGAATAAAGACAAACTCAAACAGAATTTGAAACATTAAGCACAAATACAAACATTCACACAAAATCAACTTACAAAGGGAGAAAAGGGTATAAAAAATCAGGGACTTGCCATAAGAAGCTAGCTAGCCCAGGAACGCAGACTTCTCGCTGTCCCCTGCCTTCCTGAAAAATAAAAAGATCCAGCTTTCAAGCAGTTGTCCATATCCTTGAGCCAGAGCTCTCCCAGCAGGAAAATCGAATCCTCGAAAGAAAGGCATTTTGACACCTTTCAACACTCCCATGCACTCTTCTTAACCATGATGGAATGGGGATCTAGAGAAAGAGTTTGGGAGAATCTCGGTAGCACTGTGGTTTCTCAGGGAGGAGGCAGTACATTCCAGAGAGAAAGCTAAATTAAGAGGTGGATGAGGGAGGGAAGAAGAGGTTCAGAATAGCCACATGCTCGAATCTCCTAGGATGTACTTAGTACCTTAGAAGGTTATAGTTTTAGTCTGGCAAGATTCTGTCCCTTGGTGCAAGCAAATAAAGGATTGGACACCCTTCCTGATCTGCACTGACCACCCACCACCCCACATATACACACCAGATGTGAGCTGCCTGATCTGTCTTACCTATTTCCAAGCACACTTCCCAACCCACACCACCACATCCTAAGATAAGATAAATTTTATTGTCATTGTACTCAGAAACCTGAGAACAACGAAATAAGGTGCTCTTTTACAACATACAACTGAACAACACCAAAAGACATATACAAATAACAATATAAAACAAATTAAAACAAATAACAGTTAAAAACTGTACAACCAGGATATATATATGTTAAGACCACCCGATTCATAACTCTGCATTTAACCTGATCACAGCACTTGGGTAAAAGCTATGTTTAAATCTACCTGTCCTGGCTTTCAGCACTCTATATCTTCTTCCTGATGGTAGGATCTCAAACAACGAGTGGCCTGGATGAGAAGGGTCTCTCAAGATCTTTTGTATCTCCCTTCTACATCCCATGTTATACAACTCCTCCAATGAGGGAAGAGGACATCCGCTGATCTTTTGTGCCCTTTTTATCACTCTTTGGAGTGCCCTATGCACCATCACCAGCCAGCACCGTATTGCTCACACACCCCACAACCCCCATGCATTTTTTATCTGAGCCAATACCCGTGTGCCCTACTTGACCAGCACGGCACCTCTTAAACACTGCCCTGTGACTCATGCATATCCTACTTGATTTGGGCCATTCCCATGTGCCCTTCCCAACCACACAGAGCCTCTCATACACCCCCAAATACTCTCCCTGACTCACACAGTGTCCCTGATTCCCCCACCCACATACTCTTCCCAACACATGCAGCATCTCTCACATTTCCCCAAATATCACTCCTGACCCACAACCCCATGCACACTCTCACCCCTCCCCACCTAGCAGCAGTCACTTATCTCCCACTCCCACTGGGGCGTTTTTTTTTTTTTTGCTCACCTGTGGTCAATCTGTTTCCCTATTTAAGTAATGGAGTATCTCTGAAACAGTGATCCAAACAGGGCATGATTTGCCGAGTGACTCGCTATTCTCATCAGTTACAAACTCTGATTACAATTCATGTAAAAATTAAGATGCACAGACATCAGTAGACATTATACCATGAAAGCAACTATTTAATTATAAGCCAATTGTGGTTGATTATTTTTATTTTTATACAGTAAATTAAATTATTCTGTTTCATGAAACGCTTGATTATATATATTTGCCTCAGCATGCAAAAATGTCACTGTCTTTCTGAAATATAAAAATGGTATTTTGAGTGATACCAATGTACCAGGTCCAGAGTGTGTTATTATTCCGAATTGTAAATCTGTACTGCAAGCTTTAAAACTTATTACCAATATAATCAACTGAATATTTTATGCACATTGAACTGAGGAATTATGAATCCATCAATTTTTCGTTATTTCCAGCATAAAGCAACATAAAGCAGTACGGATTTCAGTCATTCCAAAAATAACAACACAAACCTTACAATAGAGATTAAAAATCAGCTTGATTAACATTAGGATATATATACATACAAAATTTCTGATTCAAATTAATTCTACAACAAAAGAGTAAGATACAAATATAGGACACAAAATAAAATCTACAAAAATTAAGCAATAATAATAATACAAGTACACAAAACAGAGGAATAAATGTCAATGATTAGATTTAAGGGCATAGACATAGCGTTTACATGTAATTCAAGCAGTTCACCATGACGAATTCCTTGTGTGTCCCACCAATAAGGAATTCTATTCTATTCTATTCTATTCTATTCTATTCCACCATCATGGAATATCGTAAAATGGTTAAATGTGGATACGCCCTCTGCCTCTTCACAATAAAAAAAAATACAAACTGTCTCTTTTCAACAGCAGTCATTCTGAGCATTACTTTTTTTGTTCATACAATATAACTCAATATAATGAGACACAATTGGCCTAGTGGTTAAGACACCAGGCTAGAAATCAGGAGACTGTGAGTTCTAATTCCGCCTTAGCCACGCAAGCCAGCTGAGTGAATTTGGGCCAGTCATTCTCTCTAAGCCCAACCCATCTCACAGTGTTGTTGTGGAAAAAACAGGAGGGGGAAGGAATATTAGGTATTTATAAAAGTACAATTGAGTTACTTATAAAAAAATAAAGGTGACATAAAAAATAAAGGTGAGACTAAAGGCTAAAACACATGAAGAATGTTTGCTGGAGGTGGCTTTGTCTAGTTTAATGAAAAGAAGGACTAGGGGTGACATGATAGCAGTGTTCCAATATCTCAGGGGCTGCCACAAAGAAGAGGGAGTCAAGCCATTCTCCAAGGCACCTGAGGGTAGGACGACAAGCAATGGATGGAAATTAATCAAGGAGAAAAGCAACCTAGAACTAAGGAAAAAATTCCTGACAGTTAGAATCAGTGGAACAACTTGCCTCCAGAAGTTGTGAATGCTCTGGACAACCATTTGTCTGAAATGGAATAGGGTTTCCTGCCTGAGCAAGAAGTTGGACTAGATGATCACCAAGGTCCCTTCCAACCCTGTTATTCTGAAAATAAGTAAATAAATAAAAATAAAAATTTCTTCACTCCTATTTGCTTTCCAAAGAAGATGGGGCTTTTGATATCAGTGGTCATGTGAACTTAAGGATCAATTTTATTCAAGAACACTATATATATAGGTAATTAAAGTAATTTACTCATTTAAATCATGATTAAATTACTTGTCTGCCCATATTCAGGATCTGAATTCTGAATTTCCCCTGCCCTGTCCAAACACTTGTAGAAGAGTCATTAAAGTTTTCCTCGTCCTAATGTTCCCCAGATGGTTTCAACACCATTCTCAGTGTGGTCCAAGTCCATGAGTACCACATTAATATACAATTGTAATAGACATGAGGGGGGAAGGGGGGGCGGACATTGTGAGGTGAGGCGTCCCTTGACGTGAATGATGTTGAGTTGGCCATGCCCACCCAGTCACATGCCTACCCTGCGGGACATTAAGGCAAAGAACCAGTTGTTAAATTATTTGAATCCCACCACTGGAGGGAGCTGTTGGAACTTCAAATCTGGGTCAAGGTACCTCCCAGGTAGATCCTTGGGAATTTTGCTCTCTAAGCGATTGGCTGTAAGTGAAAACTTACCCATACTAGCTTTCATAAATTGGGTTTCCTAGTCTGATCTACTTACCTTGAATTAGAAAGGCTAAAATTAACAGAAGCTGTTTCAGTGCTGCTGATGCTAAAAGCAGCAGTAATTGTTGTTTTCAATGTGAACTTAAAATGTGTTTTGCTTCTTTTTCTGGGGAGAGAAATGGTCTTATAAATTGAGACTATTATGAATGGGCATTCATTTATCCAATTAGTAAAGCATAATACAAAAATAAATTGTAGACTTGTAGAAATATGATTCTCTAAAAGTCTTGCTTCCCCATTTTGCTTCCACCCTCCAAAAGTGAATCTTAGTATAGATCTGAAATCCTGAAGAAGTGATACACACATGTCAGCTTCAGGGATCTGTTCACTATCATCCTTGAGAGGCAAAAGGAAAATAAGGATATCTTTGTGCTATATGTATGTGATTGTTACAATATCCTGTTTCTGTCAATAAATCTCTTCAGTGTTTCCCCGTTAGTGTGCTCATTGTCTTTGAATCTGACCCAGGTCTATAGCATTGTTATGGACATGCGCTTTCTCTCATCTTTGTTCATTTTAAAACAAAAAAACATTTTTACATTTTTGGAGAAACTCTGCAAAGTTGGCCACTTTCTACTTTTAAAACTGCAAAGCAATAAAATTCCCCCCGCCCCCCCACCTTTCTCTACATTTCTGCTGAATCTCTCCTGAATGAAATTCAGTCTTCTCTGTTAAAAAGAAAAAAGAAAAATCAGTTTATAAGCATCTCTACATTGTGAATTCCTCCAGCGTCCTCTTCCACAAAAATATCTCAGCACAGACAATAGAGCCTAGCTATGAATTCACACCTTCTAACAATGGGCATTTCTTTTTGCTCTGTTACCTTGCATGTTATTTGGCAGCCAATCAAGTTTACTTTCACAAATCTTGTGCTCAAATGTTAATACAATTGTTATGATTGAATGCCAAACCTCAGCTCTCAAAGGTATACGGTTTCTTCTTGATGACTTGGTCTTGCTTTTTGTTCTTTAGGACAAATAATGGAAATGCTTGTCAGCTGGAAAAAAAGATGAAAAACTAAAATAGTTCTAATTAATCATCCTGGTGACCTAATCTGCCTTTTCTGTCCTTGCAGAAAAGCAACATTTCTGCTTGGTTCTAAATTTGGTGCTTGTTATTATGGAGCAGTATCCCTAACCCCCTTCTCTCAAAATGTGTGTGAAGGATTTTTTGGTTATTTGAAATAGGTGCCAGGTAGAAAACTCTTATCAACTTGAACAGTTGATAAGAAGCCAAGCAAGGAAACCAAGCATTAATCCATGGGCAAAAATGGTTAAAAAAATTTTTTTTGGCAAAAATGGAAATAATGTAGAAGAATCAGTTGCAGATAACATTTATCGCGTTGAGTTATCCCTTGTAGATTGTCCCATGGCAAATTGTCTTGCGGTGAATTGGCCACCATGAGTGGAGGTATGTGTGGCAAGATGGCCAGGGCAAGATGGCTACAGCGAGTTGTCCTAGACCTGTATTGGGTGCTCTTCTCACCAAGTGGCTTGGAATTATCATTTGAAGTTCACATTATACCCTTATTGGAATATCACTTTATTTATTTAGTGGGAAAGCTGCATGGCAATCTTTAGCAATATAACGTATTAATATGATATAATTGCCTTCCACTGAAGACCTGTATATTGCACGAAGCAGAAAGAGAGCTGAGAAAGTATCTGCAGACCCTTCACATCTTGGACATAAACTGTTTCAATTCCTCCCCTCAGGACACCGCTATAGGGCATTGCATGCCAAAACAATCAGACATAAAGGTAGTTTTTTTCCGTGCCACCACTCTGCTGAACACTTAATTCCCACAGCACTGTCTCATTTCTCATCATTTCTCATCTTCTCCTTTTTCCTACTATCTTTCCCCATTGGTTTCTTATGATTTATTAATTGTTGTTTGTAACTTATGATTAATTATTGTAATTATGATTTATGACCTATGAGCTTTTTACTCGCAGTTTTCTATTCTGTTCTGTTCTATTCTCTGTTTTAGGATATATATGTTCAAGAGTATAAGAAGATTTCTTGTAAATGTTGAAGCCCTGCTGATAGCCAGTTTCTGATTAAGTCTCTTAATCAGTCTCTTAAGTATTCCTACTGGTGAGCTAAGATATAAATTCTTCGTGCAGGCCCCCAAATCATCATCATCATCATCATCATCATCATCATCATCGTTTCAAATCTTGCAAGCCAATTGCCCCAAATTTCATCAACATTAGACAGTTTGGTGATGGATTTTACCCCCTTAAAATGAAATTTCAGTTTATTTGGGGATAACATCTGAGAGTTGACTGTGTCATGGTGCCTGAAAATATTATGTAGCTGACCTTGGTTAGAATGGTGATTTGCCATTACCTCGGTCATGGCTCACAAAAATACAAAGGCTGGGAACTGCTGTTGTAGGCAATGCAGGGGTTATGTACCTGAAAAAAAAGTACAGTATGCAGAAGAATGACATCCAATGGTGGGATTCATCCAGTTCGCACCACTTCGGGAGAACCGGTTGTTAAAATTCTGAGCAGTTTGGTGAACTGGTTGTTGGAAGAAACCATTAGGGCAGGGAACTGGTTGTTAAATTATTTGAATCCCACCACTGGTGACATCCCGTTCCCTTCCATTTCTCTCTTTTTGCTTCCAGAGCATTAAGAATGCTTTAATTTCAGTGCCGCTCCAGTCAGCATACTTTGCCAATGCGAAAACATCCAACTTTGCTTTCTTAGCTGAATTCCTTTTAGCGTAACTTAAGAATTGAAACTGAAAATAGTCTTTTACTGCAGAAAAAAATTATTGACTGCTATTGATCATTATGGTATTATGGGAAACAAGAAGGCGGGTCATATAAATTTGTTGTGATCAAGAATTGCTGTTTGTAGTTTACAGGATGTCCTTGACTTACAATGACAATAGAGCCCGGAATTGCTGCGGTTGTAAGTTGAATCACTATATGATCAGACTTGATTTTACAACTATTTTTACTATGGTTGCTAAACAAGCCATTGGCATCATTAAGACAAATTGTGTGGTCATAAGCCTGAATCCAGCTTATCTTATGGACATCCAATTTTCACCAGAAAACAGCAAAAAGCATTACAAACCATGATCATATGACTGCAGGACACTGCAACTAGTTGTAAATGTGGGCCAATTGCCAAGGGCCCAAAATGCAATCAGGTGATTGTGAGAGTGGTAGGGCAGTTGTAACCTTGAGGTTGGGTTATCAGTACGTATCACTTGAGATTTTCAAGAAGAGATTGGACTGCCATTTTTCAGAAATGGTGTAGGGCCTCTTGGTTGGGCAGGGGGCTTGGGCCAGATGACCTATAAGGTCCCTTCCAACTGTGATTATCTGTTATCTGACCATGTATTACATTTTTGAGTCTGTTATAACTTTGAAAGGTCCTTAAGCAACCAGTCATAAATTGAAGGTTACCTGTATATTGTACTATGTTGTATGGACCTGAATGATCAAGCAGAGTTTATAATAGTTCTACCCAGAATATGTTGTATTGAACTACTCTCCAATTATAAAATACCTATTCTCTTTTGATTAGGGTTCTCAGATATGGGCTGCAAAATGTGAATGGCAGCAAAGAGACACAGAAAACTCTCACGGCTACCACTTAATGAGTAATAAGATTGTTGAAAGTCAGATCTGCTAGTTCCACAGGTTTGGGACGAACACAGGTAGTCATCAACTTCCAGCAGTTCATTTTATGACCGTTCAAAGTTATACCACCATTGAAAAACAGTGATTTACGATCGTTTTTCACATGTATGAGGGTTGCAGCATCCCCATGGTCACATGATCAAAATTTAGCCACTTGGCAACTGACTCATATTTATGACGGCTGCAGTGATCAGGTATCATTTGATCCCCTTTTGCGATCTTCTGACAAGCAAAGTCAATGGGGAAACCAGATACACTGAATGACCATGTTACTAACTGAACAACGGCAACAATCACTTAACAACTATGGCAGGAAAAGTCATAAAATGGGGCAAAAATCATTTAACAACTGTCTCACTTAGTAACAGAAATTTTGGGCTCAATTGTGGTCCTAAGTTGAGGACTACTTTTATATTTTTATTTTATTTGTCAAGCAATTATAAGATAATATATATAAGTATAAACATAGTTATGAGTACATGAAATGGATACAGATAACAAAAATAAAAAGAAACAATAGGACAGGAATGGTAGGCACATTGGTGCACTTATGCACGCTCCCTACAGACCTCTTAGGAAAGGAGTGAGGTCAATAGTAGACAGTCTAAGGTTAAAGTTTTGGGGGTTTGGGGAAGAAACCACAGAGTCAGGTAGAGTATTCCAGACATTGACCACTCTGTTGCTGAAGTCGTATTTCCTGCACTCAAGTTTGGTGCGATTAATCTTGAGTTCGTATCTATTGTGTGCTCTTGTATTGTTATGATTAAAGCTGAAATATTCATTTGCAGGTAGGACATTGCAGTGTATGATTTAATATACTATACTTACATCGGACCGAAGGTGGCGTAGTTCTAGTGTTTTCTAGGTCTAGAATTTCAGGTCTGGTGGCATAAGGTATTCTGCAATGAGTAGAGGAGTGGAGAACTCTTTTTGTGAAATATTTCTGGACTTTCTCAACTGTGTTAATATCAGATATGTAATGTGGGTTCCAGACTGATGAGCTGTATTCAAATATTGATCTAGCAAATGTTTGGATGCTCTCGTTAGTAGTGTGATATTACCAGAGAAAAAGCTACACAGGATTAGGTTAACAACTCTTAATGCCTTTTTGGCTATGTAGTTACAGTGGGCTGTAGCACTTAGATCATTAGAGATGAGTACTCCAAGGTCCTTGACAGAGTTTAGATCCTCAACAAGGTCTTGACTATTCAGCTTGTATTTTATTTTCTGATTTTTTTTGCCAATATGTAAGACAGAGCATTTATTTGTTGAGATTTGAAGTTACTTACTTGTAACCATGTAAAAAACCCATTTCCACTAAAAGTCACTTCTTTTTTTTCAAGCTAAAGTGACAAACTTTACAATGTCATAATCATTAGCATCTACAGAGCCATGACTTGATAAACAATAGATGTTTAAGAAGCTATGAAAGAGGAAGCAACTAATTATAAGCAACTTTGAAAGCAATTCCTTTGAAATGGGTGGTTATATATGCATAGGGCTTTTATTGCATCTATAACCAGAAACCAGCAATGTTCTCTTGTTGCAAAGCTTTAAATCAATGCATAAATATGTTCTGTATACCAAAGAGGAAGATTAGAAGGCTATCAGATCACCTGTACATTAAACTCTATTATATATCTGCCTAGAAAGAAAAGAAACCATGTGAAATATATAGACTTTTGAAACCCGGTTCAACCATCTCCCTCTATTATATGGAAAGATGAATATTTAAAATATTGGCAGGCAGAAGATAAGTCCCAACATGTAAAAACCAACATTCAAAATCTTATCCATTATGAAAGAGTGCAAATGCATAGATTGAAAAAAATAGGATAGAGATTGTCTTCCAAATAGCTTTCTGAGAGAAGGGACACATCTAGTTTTGTTATTCGAATACTTCTGTGAAATAGTTCTTAAAAAATAAAGTAGTAAGGATAATTCATACTACAAATGTGACAAATGGTTAAACCATCCGGTTAGATGCTTAACTGTATATCCCAAACAGATGCAGCTTTGGTTTGAAGTTAGATACGAAGCTGAGCTGTCAAAGGCTGGATAAAGAAGGCTTGATATTTGCTACCTGTGGTTGAAACAATGCATAGCACTTTTTATTTAAAGGCATTAGAATTTAATTAATTAGTTAAATGCATATGGTCACCCAATTCTGTAATGACTCGGAGCACAGTACAATAAAAACATTACAAAAACACAAGTAAAATACAATTGGAAGCCTCCAAACAGCCAGAAAAGACAACTATTATAACCAAAAGAGTAAAAGGTAACCAGACTGTCAAAGCACAGGGTAGCTCGATACCGTTAATGCTGACACCAGGCCTAGTATAGTAAAACTCAAAGAAGTATTGCAAAATTGGAAGACGTAGAGAGACCTGGCCCACAGAATCACCAAAAGTCAGACTCGACTGAATGGATATCATCATCATCATCATCATCATCAAAAGAATGATAGAGAACCATTATTCATTCAACTCAGAGGAGCTGAGGTTTTTTTAAGGGTCTCTTAAACAGCCAAGGTGGGGCCCAGACAAAACTCAGGGGCATGGTGTGATGTCTCCTTTGGACGATTCCTCTGATGCTTCCTCAGAGGCCAGCTCAAGGGGGAATGAGATCATTCCTGGCACATCAGGAATTACTGACCCTGAACTGCTGGCAGAACTGGCTTCAGCTGGAGACAGCTTGCAGGCCAGTGAAGAGGAGGGGGAGGAGCTGCCTGCCATTATAGATCTCAGGTCACACAGGGCAGAGAAACGGAGTTCTGCCAGATTGCTCGGGAAAATGCCCCCCCCCCTTGATGGGCTGCATAACTGCAACAACTGGGAGCTATTTTGCATAGCAGGTAGAGGGAGGTGTTGCTAGAAGCAACGTGTGCGCATTGTGGCTGTGTGTTTGTTCGTGTATCCTGGGACTCTGAATTTTTATAACCCGTGGCTAATATGGATGTACTTTAAGTTTTGCTTGGTGGCTTTATGTTCATTTATTGGACTTACTGTTTGAGCAGCTTTCTGTTTGTGTTACGGAGCAATTGGCCATTGCCTGGGGAATTAATCTGGACTTGCCCGTGGCTGGCTTCAGTTGGGACAGTTCTAAAGCTGGGCGAAGAAAACTGCTGAGGGGAAGACAAATAAAACCCTCCATAAACCACAGTGACGTGTGAGTGTGAATGGGTGGGCAGTACACATCAGAAAAGAATCTTATTGGAAAGCCTCAGTAATGTAGCTCTGACCCCTGAGCAAATTGTCACCATTTCAGGCTACATCTGCCTGCTGCAGATGTATATATTTAATATATCCCAATTCTCTCCAGTTCCTAGAGGAGTCCCACTTCTCAGGAACTCCAAACTGTGCAACAATTTATCATCAGGAAGTGTTCTCCCTCTTGCTGTGGGAAACCCCATCTGGCTTTGCATTAGGTTAATCCTCTCCGTATGAAGATGTTAACAATTGTCTTGCACGGTTCCCGTGATCCATTTGAGTGCCCCTTCTAAGTCATAATGAAAATGCATTCAACCCTTCACCTTTCCTTCTTGGTCCTGGACAACCCTCTGAATGAACTTCTTCATCACCATCGTTTCCCCAACGTGAGGGGGGGGGGGAGAAGAATTTGAAGTGGAATAGCAATTAGGTTCTCACCACCGGAAGTCTCAGGCTCAAATATCTGGGAACAAGCAAGTAACATTTCCACACCTGTTCTTCGGGATTTGCAGGATTCCCATAACCCCAAGACCAGAGATTATGCCAGCACTCCTGCTTCAGTACTAGCAGGCAGCCTTTACTCAATGGAGGATATGAACTGGTTAAAAGGGAGAAAAATGGTTAGCCTCTGAAAGGGGTCTGTGATAATTCGACTCAGCCAATTTGCCATGGCCAACTTACCACAGCCAACTCATGGGGGGAATAAAAGTTACACTACTATCAGAGAAATGGTGAAACAGAATCATTAAAGAAAGGATGCAAAAGGAGGGACAGAATGAAATGTGAACGACAAAAATTAAAATATTTTTAAATTATTTTAAATAATTACATTAAATTGTTAAATTGTCCCACAGTGAGTTGGCCATGGTAGGTTGACCCATTCCATTTGAAAGTGATTGTGTTGTCCACTGTGGAGAAGGAAAACACTGAAAGAGGAAGAGGAAACTCTGGAGCCAAGGGGAAGGGTTACATTCCTGCCGGTGGAGAATATCCTCCTAACCAAAAAAGAAATGAAAATCCAACATCATCCCTCTCCCATCAGCCTTCTGAAGACATAAATCTCCACTGGGAAACAGAACCTCTATAACTGCAATAGTAAGCATGATAAACTTTCCTTTTTCCTCAAGTTCCCTCCCTTGAATTCCTATGAGAATACTAAGATGCTGGAGTCTGGGGAAAACTTAGAAGACCAAGGTTGAACAGAGTTAGTTCGAAGCATTTATCATTTACATATGAAATTTTTAAAAAGTGAAAAATGGCTCCAAATTATCATTACACTACAAATTTCATGTGTGAACATCAGTGGAGCTCACTAGGAAGAAAAGACAAGAAAGAGAGTGACCAAATAAATAACGTTCTGATGGATTTTATGCTGAGCTGTAAGGGAAGAAAAAGTTACTTCTTGAATGATTCCTGAATAGTTGCTGATTGTAAGAGTGTGTCCTTAAAGCTGCTGATTGCCAATTGTGGATGATTAAGCAGAGGCTGAAGGAATATAAAGCAACCAGTTGTCAGGGAGCAAATCTGAATCTATTAACAGAAAAAAGCAACTAGTTTGACAGTGAGGTTTCAGAAGAAAATTCCTAACAAAGTTTCTCTCGAAGCGATTCATGTGTATTTGGCTAACCTGAGAGCCTGAGGGGAAAGATAAATAAAAGGGGACTAGAGGCTAAATAAAAGGGGACTAGAGGCTAAAAAGAACGGTTACTGGAATTTGGTATGTCTATTTCAATGAAAAGAAGTTACACAATGGCAGCCACAAAGGACAGAAAATCAATCTATTTTCCAAAGCACCTGAAGACAAGACAAGAAGCATGGATGGAAACAATCAAACCTAGAACAAGGAGAAATTTCCTGACAGAACAATTGATCAGTGGAATGACTTACCTCCAAAAACTGTAGATGTTACAACACTGGAAGTTTTTAAGAAGGGATTGTCTGAGATGATATAGGGTTTTATTCCTGAGCAGGGAGCTGGACTAAAAAACTTCCAAGTTCCCTTCCAACTCTTTTCTTAAAGATATTCTACTGATATGTCCTAGGCAGTGGTGGGATTCAAATTTTTTTACAACCAGTTCTATGGTCGTGGCTTGGTGGTCGTGGCAGGGGAAGGATACCGTAAAATCTCCAGTCAGAGGTGGTGTTTGCCGGTTCTCCAAACAACTCAAAATTTCCGCTACTGTTTCTCCAGAACTGGTCAGAACCTGCTGAATATCACAATTGGTCCTGAATAGCAGAGGCAGTATTCAGAAGATTCTGATTAGTTCTGGAGAACCGGTAGCGGAAATTTTGAGTAGTTCGGTAACCTTCCCCCAGAGTGGGGTGGGAATGGAGATTTTACAGTATCCTTCCCCTGCCACGCCCATCAAGCCACATCACGCCCACCAAGTCACACCACATGCACCAAGCTGCACCCACTGATGAATAGACATGCCTTTGCAGTCATATGACCTCCAAATCTTGTGCTATGTTTGTATTCCTGCCCAAGAATAACCCTGCAGAGATCTGCAGCAGATATTTTGTGTCTCAGTGTGAAGAAACAAAGAATTGGAGCATCGAGTGACCAGTTTTAGTCAGTAAGAGAAAACAACAGTTTATCACCTCAAAAACACCACAATGGGAATAAGAGAGGAAGCAATTCTATATAAGGTAGACGGTCAAATAAAGAAGCAAGCCCAGTGGAGCCGAAGAATGATCAGAAACAAGTGATAGAAAATTGAAGCGAAGGAACAGAACCTCACAGGAAAAATGGGTTCTGAGCCTCTAAGGCAGGGGTTCCCAACCTTGGCTACTTTAAGACAGGTGGACTTCAACTCCCAGAATTCCCCAGTCAGTATGGTTGGCTAGGAAATTCTGGGAGTTGAAATCCAGACATCTTAAAGTTGCCAAGATTCGAAACCGCCGCTCTAAGGAAGGAACAAGTCTTTGGTGTAATCAAGAGTGAAAAGACTGGCGTTCTAAGGTCAAGAGGGATGTGGCTATGTTGCTGTGAAGTAACCTACTCTGCTACTATTGGAAAATGAGCAAGAATATCGTTTTGTAAAACTCACGGCCTTTCTTGTTTAGACAGGTAGTCCTCAACTTACAACAGTTCATTTAGTGACCGTTTGAAGTTACAATGGCTTTGAAAAAAGCGACTTATGACCATTTTCCACACTTATGGCCGCTGCACCATCTCCATAGTCATGTGATTTACATTTGGATGCTTTGACAACTGACTTACATTTATGACTATTGCAGTGTCCCAGGGTCTTGTGATCCCCTTTGGTGACCTTCTGACAAACAAAGTCAATGGGAAAGCCAGATTCACTTAACAACCGGATTATTCATTTAACAACTGCAGCAATTCACTTAACAAATGCGGCAAGAAAAATGGAGCAAAAAACTCACGTAACCAATTTCTGACTTAGCAACATACATTTTGGGCTCAATTGTGGTGGTAAGTTGAGAACTACCCATATACTAATGGTCTAAGCATGAGAAATGAAAAATAAGCTTGAATTCTTAGTACCTGAAGATAAGCATGACATAAAAGGGAAACCAAGCCCCCTTGTAATTAGAGAATCCAAAGACCCTGTTGGAGATTTCAGGGGTCTAGATACGTTGCAGCAGGGGTGGGATTCAAATTTTTTAACAACTGTTTCTGTGAGTGTGGCTAGGTGGGCGTGGCTAGGTGGGCGTGGCCATATGACTGGGTGGGCATGGCTTCTTTTTTACAGCAAAACCCCCCCCATTTTTTTGCCTCCTGGGCCTGAGGAAGCTTCCTAGAGGGGCATTTTTGCTTCCAGGAAGCTTCCCTGAGGCCCAGAAAGGCAAAAACTGACGCGCAGGGGGAGCATGCAGCATAGACACCCCGTGCTCCATTTCTGGGCCTCCTGGGCCTCAGGGAAGCATTCCGGGGGGACATTTGTTCCCAGAAGGTTTCTCTGAGACCGAGGAAGGCAAAAAAATAGAGCGTGGGGGGAGGCATGCAGCTGATCATTGAAACAGATGATCATCAGGAGGTGGGGGGAGAAATACTTTAAGGAGTGACTGGATGGGGGAGAACACAGTCAGTTATGTCGGGCATGCACGCGATGTCGCACATGTGTGATAAGGACTGACTGGGCAGGGAGGGGAGGGGTGGGCAGAGAGGGGCAGGGCCAGCCAGGGGCATGATTTGCTGGTTCTCCAAACCAGGGGTCCCCAACCACCGGTCCCCGGACCAGTAGCGGTCCATGGATCATTTTTTACCGGGCCGCAAAGCTTGGGCGCCGCCATCTTGTTTCGATGGCGCTTCTGGGTTTTTGGTTGCTTCCGGGTTTTCGGTTGGAAAGCGGCGTTTGGGTGCTTGCGCCTTAGTTTCGTTGAAGGGGGGCGGCTTCGACGAAGAGTTGTCCTGATGGTGGTGGAGTCTCGCATTACTCAGGTACCGGTCCGTGGAAGAATAAATAATCGTGAAACCGGTCCCTGGTTCAAAAAAGGTTGGGGGGCCACTGCTCCAAACTGCACAGAATCATAACAACCGGTTCTATAGAACCGGTCCAAACCAATAGAATCCCACCCCTGCGTTGCAGACATTTTATAAGTTGGATCTACAAATCATGAATGGCACCACCGTTACTGGTTACCTGACAGAGTTTTCACAATGGGCTGGCCCAAGACCCTCTTTGACTAATTAAAGTGTTGTATCAAGAAATCTATGCTCCTTGATCCTTCAATTCTATAATGACAACCACCATAAGAGTGATCACTGTCCCAATGTTCTGCTTTGAAGCCCTTTAATTTCCCTTTTGGAAAATCATCCTGCTCCATCTAAAGATATCCCAAGGGACAAACACGAACAAAATAGGTCAGATGAAAGTCAAATTAATCCAGAGGCTCTCTACCAAAGAGGTACCTCAACTACATACAGCTATTCTATATGACAGATACCTTGATTGAATTTTGCTGTCTATTTATATTCAATTAATTTACCTTCTTCAGCCAATTCTCTGTATTCGTCCATCTGCTGTTAACAAGAATCAGTGTTCTTTTAACCAACCTTGGTTTGACAGTTGAATGCCATGCAGCCAAGAAATAAGGAACATTAATTTCCTGCTTTAAAAAAGATACTTTTTTTCCCTAATTCATCCCAGAATCTATTGTTCTTCATTTCAGTGGAGGCCATTCAAAACAATTTTGATTGGTGGGTACGCATTTTGGCTTCCCTGTTCACATATTCACCTATATTGATATCCATGCAAAGGTCCCTGATGATTGGGGCCTAATTTTGGTGATTCCAATCTACAAAATAGAAGGTAGAGATTTACCTGCCAAATACCAGCCTATTAGACTTCTCAGTTTGGTTAGTATATTATATACTGGATACTTATACAGCAAGCTACTGAACTGGATTATAACTGAGAACATCTTAACAGATGAGTAGGCAGGCTTTAGAGCCGTGATGGCGAACCTATGGAACGTGTGCCACAGGTGGCACGCAGAGCCATTGTGCGGGCATGCGAGCCCCAGGCACCTGCCCCACCTATCTCACTGCACATGCGCATACCAGAAGTGATGAAACGGGCCTATTTTTCGGTCTGCAAAGGCTCAGAAGCTTCCCTCAAGCCTCTGGCAGGCCGAAAAAGGCCTCAAATGCACCAAAAATCAGCTGGGAGGCGCAATGCAGGAAAGGGCGTGAGGGCAGGGGGGATCGTGCAATGCCTTCTGGGTGCTGCCACGCGAGTGCAAGTGTGCACACAATTTTTGGCACAGGAGCCCAAAAAGGTTAGCCACCACTGCTTTAGAGGAAGCCGTTCAATTATTGACCATGCATTAACTCTTCAACATCTAGTTGAGAAATACTTCTCCAGGGCTTGCTCATCACTCTGTGCAACGCTTATTGATTTTAGATAGGCTTTTAATCTCACCGCTACATCCAAACTTTGGGAGAAATTGAATTGCTCTTCAACTGATACAAGATTAGATGTCCTTATATACAGGCTTCACCTGGATGTAATGCACAAGGTCACTGCACCAAGAAAATTCCTGTCAAGAGGGGAATGAGAAAGGCCATATTCTGCTCCCCTTCCTTTTAATATATACATTAACACTTTTATAGACAAACTGAAAAGTCCATTTCTTCATCCATCAAAATGGACAAACAGACACATTTTTATATGCAGGTGATGCCATGCTGCTTTCTCTGACATAGATTGGTCTAAAACTGGTATTTTATACTATATACGTGCTGAACACTGTCAAGGAGAAACTAATTATTGCAAAACCAAGATCATACCCAAAGGCATATGACTAAGGCATATGAATAATCATTCAGTAGTGCAAGTCAAAGAGTTTTAAACAACTTGAGGATGCTTTTCCATGCTACAGGCAATCAAAAATCTCACACCAATTATGTTACTTTAAACGCACACACACAAAAAAGCATTGGTTTTACAATCACTCTTGTTCTCCAAAGGAGCTCAGCCAATATCTGCAGCAATTAAAGACTTTCCAGCTGAGATCCAACTCCAGCTCCTTTGGGGAGTTCAGAGACGAAAGAGTTCAATCCAAGTTATTGAGATCAATTCTTCAAGCACCTGACTGCATTCTGAACGTGGTGCCTTGCCATAAAGCCAGTCTATTACAATAGAATATAACAATATAGATTTCCTTTACTCTAATTGGTTCAGCTTGTTTGACCCCTTTAATTATGACTGGTAGCTTTCAGACTTCCTGGTGCCAAACTGGACTTTGATGGCATTTCATGACCGGTTATTACCCTGATCCTGATGGCCTATTAAAGTGCACTAGCAGATCTTAAACAGCAGGCCTGATTCAGAATGGCAAGCAGATTGACTGGCTCTACTTAGAAACTTCTGCCTTAAGCCACTCTGCATACCTTCTCCAACCAATCTGATATTTAATCACATAATGATTCCAAAATTTAGAAGGGCCTTATCCCTGACCAGATTCAACAGCCTCCCAACAGCTATTACTAAAGGGAGATACCAAAAGATTTCCTTTAAACAGACACTGTGTCCATATTGTGGAGGAATAATTGAAATAACAAAGCACATTATTTTGTATTATACACAGGCACTCACCAGGAATTATTATTTCCACTTCTTAGGAAAAATCCTGGTCATTCCTACTTGTTTTATCTTAAGTTGATATTATCAGATTTTACTTCTTTGACTACAGCTAAGTACTGTACTATAGTTTGCACAACATGCTATAGTATTTCTTCTTATCCTTTTTAGGTATTTTAGAACAATATTTTTTTCTTTTTGTCCTAAATAATTGTTATTTTTTATTTTATTTGCTGGTGAATTACTAGTCTGACTCCCTTGAAGAGTGTAAGTCTGTACCTTCAAGGAGAACAGAAATGTCAGGAAAGAGGAGTTGTACTGCATATTAAAAGAATCCATACTTGCTCAAAAACACAAGTGCATGTACTCGGAAATACTGTGTAGGAAAATATAAATATAAATATGTTATCGGTACTGAAAAGCAGGTATTTCAAAGAAGTTATTCAGTATGATAAGGAACTTTAATTATTGCAACATTTATTGAAAACTACAATATAAACTGCCAAGTGTGCTCATTACAGGAAATTCTTAAAAGGGTTCTTCAGTTGGTTCAAAATGTGGTGGCCTGCGTAGTCTTGTGCAAATCTAGTTTTGTACAAGTGTCACTTCTCTTGCAGGAACTGCTTTGGTGGCTGATTTGTTTCTGGGCCCAATTCAAGATGGTGGTTATTATTTTTAAAGCCCTATGTGGCTATTGGATTCACATTATTTGAAGGACCATCTCTTCCCAGTTACATTTGTATGGCCCACCAGATCATAGAGACATGATTCCCCCCCACCCCCATTAAATAGGTCCACCTAGTAAGACCAAGGAGAAGGGCCTTTTCGGTGATGGTTTCCATGGTATGGAACATCAATCATTTCTGCAGAGTGTAGTAAGTTAGCACCCACCCTTCTCACGGAAAAACGACATATCCTAGGAAATATTAAAAAGGCAGAATATTTCCCCTAAAAAGAGAAGTTGAAACTCAGAAGCAGGAACTCACCTCAGAAGCAGAAGCTCACCCCCATCTTTGTTAATGGTTAGGCCATTAAGGCCTGGGCCAGAGTATTCTACATAACAAAGGCCATCTCACCATCAGGCCTGGGCAGATTGCATCAGCCAGCACTCAGGTGAAGCCATGTGGTCCACACAAAGCCTACAAAGTTAGGTAAGACACCCACCCCTGGGAGTCTGACAGCCAATGGGATACATTTCTTGCACAAGAACAGGAAACACTAAGGTCGGGCCCAACAGAGGGTAAAAATCTAAGGGTCTCTCAGCATCTTGGCCCTTCTTTTCCTTCACCCAATATCTTGAAGCATGTGATCGTCCTTTTCACTTTGGAGCTCCAAGCCATGTGGTCTTGTCCACCATTAAACCATCTTTCCAAACAGCCTCCATGTTTCCAGTGTTTTTTCCCCCACGTGGAACTGAACCCAGAAGGATATTTCTTCCAACAAGAGATAAGACTGGCCTCCAACTTGAAAGGCCCTGAAGGCATGGTTTTGCCAATCAGGATGGAGCCATCAAACAAGGAGGAGATGGAGCCCATCACCCCAGGGGGGGAGGTGTTTGAGGATATATTGGTTTCTGTATTTGTGGTTTAATCCTGTAAGCCAACCAGAATTACCATGAGTGAATTGGTAAGCCATATAAATTTCCTTTAAAAATAATTCAATACTTGGTTTGTCTTACTACTTTCTCCTTCAGAAGGTGGAGAAAAGAATATGATCAGCCATACTTGACTTTACCCAACATAACATGGAAGATTTAGTCAAAAAAGAAAGTGAGAAGAATACAGGGGGTACATGAATAGTAAATTTCTTGATTTTAAGGGAAACAAAAGGTGAATGCAGTTGCAAATGTATCTAGGACTTCAGTAAAGCAGATTTTAATAAACCCATAGAAGTTATAAGAAATCCACAACAGGAAAAGCCAATGGGATAAAGAACTTAAGTGGAATGGAATTGCTATATAAGAAGGTACTAAAAGTAAAGGGTTTTTTTTTTCTGTTTTGTATTTTACTTTTTATGATAAAACAATATTAAAAAGTAAAAATAAAAAGGAAAGCATATGCAATATGAAGTATATATGGGAGGGAAATGAAGACAGAAGAAGCAGCACAAAAAGACTGGTGAAGGTCTGAAAACAAAAGGAGACAATTTGAAGATTTTTAAAAAGTATAAAGTTTAGACATACGTTTTCAAAATATTAGATATTGCTCGATTCATTAAAATTAGGATAGCTTTGATAAGTAATCATTAATTGTTTATTCTGATTGATAACTCAAACTACACAGGCTATCTTGTTAAGTACTACAAACATTATTGATTTAATTTTAATAATAGTTCTGAAGTGCCAAACTGCATTGTTTAGAGTTGTCTGAGATGTATTTGTAGCTTCTATCATAGCTACTTGGTTTTATTGCTGAATTCTTACCAGCTCAAATAGATGCAACAATAATTGCTAGCGCCTAGAACTTTATGAAACCTGCAAAGCAAAATTGATACAGATTATCCCTAAGGCATTTCAATTTTATAAATTATATGGCTTCACTTTCAATAGCAAAAAAAAACAAAAACAAAAAACCACTGTATTCTTGTTCTCAGTCATATGACTCCCTGTACTACTACCTATTGCAAATTTCTGCTAACTTCTACAGATAAAACACTGGTTGTATTTATTTAAACCACAGTGTGTGTTTCTAGTCCAAATAGATGGATTATAATCAAAGGCATTCCCACACATCACATTGCACATATATCCAGTAAGCCTCTGAAATAAGGTTTATCATTAGTATGAATAAATACATGTTATAATGTTAAGGACATTTTTTTTTTAAAAAAAACAGATCAGATCAATGTTTCAGGCTTCTTCCCTGATAGCTTCTTTTTCCCAGAGGTAAGTAACTGATTAATTAAGTTTGATTAATTATACAAGGATAGTAAGCTGCCTCACTAATCCATCTAACTGGTGCTGATGGCATCAATTCTCCAGATTCTTTGTCTAAGCATAGCTGATTAAACCTGAAACCTACTGCACATTGAGATGGCCTTCTATTATTGTTTCATTCTTCACTATGTGTTGGCATCAATTATATTTTTCCCCACACTTGAGGCATGCCTTGGGTCATTCCTAGCACAACTCCCTCCACTCATAGAATTCAAGACAACTATTCCCAACCATCTGAATTGGAATGCCCACCTCTAGTTCAAATATAACATCAGTTTCTTCTAAGATCAAAAAACTGGTGTACCTTTGCTGGCTTCCAATAGACAAAGTCAATGGGAAGCCAGCAGGAAATTGCAAATCATGGGCACATGATGTCCTCATTTAATGATCTGCACTGTTCTCAATTGACAGCAACCAGGACTGCAAGAAATGTCATCACCAAGTAGCACAGTCATGTGGTTTTCAAATTATAACCACTCATTTAATGATGGAGTTTCTGGTCTTAATTAGTGTTGTTAAGCAAGAACTACCAATTGATTATGAATCAGTTGCCAAAAAAAAAGGGAAATGGAACGTTAAGCTCCATCCAAAGAAGTATAAAAAAAATCACATGTACATACAAAAGGGATGGGATTTCAATCACAATGCCACAAAACCATCCTGCCTCTTTCAACCACCTCAGCAGATGCCACCATGGTGGTCAAAATCTATGGAAAATATTGAGCCCAGCTACACAATTTAGAAAAACTGGTACATATTCAAAGAGGAGGATCATCAGGGCGTAAAATCCTTGTTCCTTTGAAGAGAGAGTGAAAAGATTTTCAAATGTTAGCCTGGAGAGAAAATATAATGGATCTCTTCTTCACTGCATACATTTAAAGGCCAGAGAACCATGTGATTTGCATATCTTAATTGGAGCCTGTTCAGAGCAAAAGGATGAGTATGATATCCCAGAGCAACTTTTAAGATGGGTAGGCCCAACATCTTGGCTGGGGAATTCTGGAGTTGAAGTTCACACATCTTAAAAGTTGCCAAGATTGAGGAACACTGGCCTAGAGAACTCTTTCAACTCTTGAATTACAGAAATCATCTAGCTATGAAGCAATGCGATTTTTTTTTAAAAAGCCAGATGCTTTATTGTGACATATTTCTTTAATATTCATGGCTTATGTCTGATTGTGATGAACTGTGGGACTCCAACCAAAAAGCTTGTTTATTTGGTCTGCTTCTTGTCCCATTTTCTTCACTTGACTGTTCCTTGCATTGCTTCTCTTTGTTGCGACTTGTCATCTAACACACTCTTGCAGCTATATCTTTGGGGAAGGAATGATCTGCTGAATTTCTGGGCAGCTCTTTGACCTAGCAAACGCTCAATGCATGAAGGGTAAGCAGAATAAAATACTGATCCACTGGGGACAGTGATAGTACTATGCATGTAAACTCATTAGCAGCTGGCTGTGAAACTCTGGAAAGGCAGAATTTTTGTGATGCTTTCCAACAATTTCAAATGAGGCCAAGGGGTATTTTGCTCAGCATTTACACCATCTATTACCAAATCCCACGAGTCTAAGAAAATCCAGGAAACTTTCTATATTCAGTCATAGGTTATTGCTAATAATTAGCTACAATCAGCATCAGTTTGTTGGATATTTTAGAGCTTTTAGAGGTCATTGCAACACTCAATGAAGTGATCAAGAGTCTAAAAATACTATTTATGGCACATGGTGGGTTAATTATTAATACTTTTTCCTCATTAAGATGAAGGGAAATGCATAATGAAATCATCAGGGCATGAACCACTGAACATTTTAGTCCTGTACATATATAGACATGAGTGCATGTGAAATTGATATGCAATTGGATTTCTATTAGATTTGGAGGCTTGTCTACACTCATATAAGCCACTATCTGAAACATTTATCTTCATAGTGTATTCCTCGATTAAGGCAAAGTATGGCCTACTTCAAGCATTCAAATAACAACATGTACTGATTTATTTATTTTTAAAGTACACATTTCTTTCCTTAATTATTTTTCTCAGAGATTTGGCATAAGATGAGCCAGAAGCTAAATGAACTGAGTGAAGATTTGAAAGTATTTTTTTTCCTTTTAAATGGGAAAACAGGCTGTCCTGAACACCTGAGTTAAATTAAAGCAATGCAACTTATCAGTTCAAGCAGAAATTGAATATAGCAGAATTCGATACAGCCTCAGGCCAAAGAAGATTAAATTCGTGTCATGATGTTTCAGTAACTTCCTCTGTTATTTTTCAGTTTCATTACAAATTTTGAAGATGACAGAGCCACCATCCTTTTTGAGAATGTGATTTAGTTTTCTGTTAATTTAAAGTGAAACACCCCCCCCCCCAAAAAAAACCTAATTACTGCTATCCTGTTTCAGTACTTCATTTACTATAGTATTTAGAGCAGGGGTGTCAAATACAAGGCCCACAGGCTGCATCCAGCCTGCGATGTGGTTGGATCCAGCCTGCAGGGCCGGCCTGGAAAATGTAAGTGGCCAGCCCATGTCACTTTGGCCCGGTCTACCCAAGGTAGACTGCGAAGAAGAAACATTGGGCCAGTGTGGCTTCAGTCCGGTCTACCCAATGCGGAGAGAAAACATGCTGGCAGTTTGGGGAGTGGCATCAAACTGGCCATACCCACCCAGTTGACCATGACCACAGAATGGCACCAAGCTGACCATGCCCACCCAGTTGGCCACACCTACCCAGTCGGCCACACACCCCGCTCCTCCCTGAGGTCAATCACAGTCCTGATGTGGCTCTCAATGAAATTGAGTTTGACACCCCTGATTTAGAGGAAAATCTCATGTTTCTTCTAGTGTTTTATGTCTCTTATGCTAGGAAACTACCGTCCTTTCTTGGTTCAACCAAGCACCTAATGTTCATTGCAATCCTCAGGAAAAAAAAAAGTTCTTTAAACCCAATGATCACTAAGAGTCAATATGTGGTTTTACAGAGGAAGACTCTTAGCAACAAAAGTGGTACCATCATCTGCCAAAATATCAGGAATGTTGAGAAGACTATCCAGTTGAAACTAGATACTGTATTTCCCCATGTATAAGCCACCCCTTTTTTCCAAAATTTTCAAGCCCAAAAAGTAGGGGGGTGGCATATACAAAGCAGGTACACTTTTTATACGTGAAAAATGCATAAAATAATAAAGTAGGAATAAACTGGTTTTCCAGCAGTATGCTATACTTTTTTTAAAAAATTGTAAGTGATGATACGATTACGAGTGCGAGTACGCGATAGAAATGCATACGCTAGGCATCGGCCTGAATGCTTCGTTCCTACTCTCGTTCCGATGCGTAGATTGCTAGCGTCGCCCGCACCGCTTTCGGCGTCATGACCGAAGTTGTAGATCTAGATGTCGAATTTTGTTTCTTTGTAAATTTTCTTTCTTCATAACTTGTTTCTCTAATAAAATATTTTTTTCAAAACTTCACAGTCCAAAAATTGGGGGGGTGGCTTATACAAAGGGGGTGCTTATACATGGGGAAATACGGTAATTCCTTCCTTTCATGGTAATATTACTGATAATGCTTCTTTGCAAAGTGGTTTGGATTTCCATCAAAACAAAAGGCTGCATTTCTGCTGGCTGAAGGAAAAATCTTTTGCAAACCTTTTTTTTTTTTTTTTTTGGCTATTTGAATCTTTATATTAAGAAGCAAAATGCCGCATGAAATTTGAAGAAAGAGCAGACGTTCTATTTTTTTTCAGTGCATTAAAAAAGTGCATTAAGCAGCTGATAGAATCAATGCATCTTTTTTTTTTTTTTAATAAATACAAATTCCGAGTCCTAAAAACCTGGAGAATAGGGACCAAAAAGTCTGCTCCATCCCCAATCCGTCACTGCCAGACGCTCTCTGACTCTTGCTGGCTTCACGCCCAGCCCCAGAATATTTCCATCCAAGATGTCTACTTTCAACCTGCCAGATTCATAGCTTCTAATCAGTTCTTCTGAGCTTCAATTTTTTTTCCTCCCAAAATGGAGCCATTGCCACTGCACTGGAATTTTAGAAATGGATTAATGTTTCATTTCATATTCGTACATTTTCATTATTTGTCATTTTGATCTCTCATCCTGAGAAGCGAGGTTACTGAATATTTTTTTATTCTGTAGTTTGATGTAGTATAAAATTGTCAGAGTGTAAAAATGCCTCAGTTTGACTGTCCTGACAAACCATTAGCTGCCAAACTATTAAAAGAATCATTTTCTCAAACCCATTCTTTTTAAACAGTGTTAAACGAGAAAGGAATACAAAAAATAAAGCATAGAAAACAGTATAGCATGGCATTTTATCCCTGTCATGACTGCAGAGTTTTGCTGTGGGCATAATATATCTGAAAATTATGTTTCTTGAACTTGGATAGCCTATTGATACCTTATGCATAAACAGTAAAGAATCAAACAAATTGTTTCAGATTTTATTATTCCATATATGTTGTAACCTGTAATAATATTCTGCCTTAAACAAAACTATTACTCATATTAAAAAAGAAATTTAGATGTCATGGATTCTAAGCTTCTCCAAAATGTGAACTTTGTAGGGAGAGTTTAATGTCATTACAGGTATTAATATTAATAGCCTGCTCTTACTCCAAAGATGTGGGGAGAATACAGATGCTCTTTACTTTTTTTACTTTATCCTCAACTAGCCTATTTTGGATTAGATTGGAGCTTCAGGTTTCAGAGGTGAGATTTGAACTTGGAGTTTGGTTGATCCAATCATCACTTCTATTATGAGTCATTTTTCACAGACTGAACAACATCAGATCTATATATTTATTCACATTTATAAACTTCCCAGGTTTTAATAACTCACACAAACTATTTTAACTATTCTAGATTATGCAATGCCACAATTGTAGTTTATTTTTTTTTTAACACAAGTGGTTTGCTATTGCATTTCCTTAGGACTGAAGACTACTTAGCTGGCTTTGTGCCTAAGGTGGGACTAGAACTCACAATCTCCCAATTTTGAATATGGTGACTTAAATAACTAAACCAGAGACTTGTTGAGAGGGCTATCTTTTTATTCTCCCTTTATTTGTGGCTATATTTTTGATTTTTAGGATATTTATTACTGTGACTTTTATATTTGCATTTGCTGTCTTTATTCTTTTCATCTATTGTGCTGCCCCGAATTGCCTTCAGTAAGATGGGTGGTTACATATTTGATT
This sequence comes from Pseudonaja textilis, assembly GCF_049901715.1. Taxonomy (NCBI): domain Eukaryota; kingdom Metazoa; phylum Chordata; class Lepidosauria; order Squamata; family Elapidae; genus Pseudonaja; species Pseudonaja textilis. Next base: position 137,628,661 of record NC_141990.1, on the reverse strand, counting down.
AATAAATAAAATTGGATTTTAAAAATTAACCAATCTGGCACTCTCTCTCTCTCTCTCTTTTTTTTACATAGTAGAGTTTCTTTTCTACAATTTATTTCACCGATTACAGGGAAGAGGAAAGGATATTGAGGCCCATCTCAGTGGACTACTAAGATTTCATTTGTCTTGCAGTTATATGCTGCTCTGGCTTTGCATCCTTAAAAGTTATGACATTGCTTTAAAAAAACATAAATAAAAGTTAAGATTGTCAGGGACTATATTTTGTGATCACATTCTCCTTCACTTGTTTCCAAGAATCAGTATGAACTGTAAAGCCAGGGATTCATTGACTCCTATATTATGATCACTCTGAGACCAGATGAAATATGGTTCTGGGAAGAGAAAAAAATTGGTTTTTATGGAATTGTTTATTTGTTCAGAATGTAAGCAGCGAAAGTTAGACACAAATCCTTTAATAAATTGCAGGACTCTGCTGAAATTGGTAACAATCCAATAGGATGTAACCGAAAACAAAAAAAAGGAGCAATTACATGAGATGCTAGCAGCAGCTGGAACTCAATAAATTACAAGCAGAGACTAATCAGAATTTCAAAATATGTTGTTGACTTATACTCCGGTTAGATTAATGTAGGAACAACAGTATCATTTTATGGTGTCATCTGGGGAGAATGTTTAATTACCATGAAGTTTGGATGGAATCTTATGAATAGATTTTTCCCTCTGCCAGCTGCTCAAAATTCCTGTTTTCCACCATCTTTGGTCAGGCAATGTACAGGTAGTTGTCAACTTACAACATTCTGTTTAATGGCTGTTTGAAGTTACAATGGTGCTGAAAAAGTGACTTATGACTGTTTTTTCCACACTTATGATCATTGCGGCATCCCCATGATCACATGATCAAAATTTAGACGCTTGGCAATTGAATTGTATGATCAATTAAATTGAATTGAATTGACTCTTATTTATGATCATAGAAGTGTCCTGAGGTCATATGATCCCCTTTTGCAACCTTGCGAAGTCAGTGGAGAAGCCAGATTCACTTAACAACTGTGTTACTATCTTAACAACTACAGTGATTCACTTAACAAATGTGGCAAGAAAGGTCATAAAACGGGGTAAAATTCACTTAACAAATGTTTCATTTGGCAGCAGAAATATTGGGCTCAATTATGGGACTAAGCTGAGGACTACCTATATCACCTTTAGTCAATCAGTCATGTGTTAATGTGCTCTGTCTTCTAGATTTGTAGTATTTTGGGAGCATGTAATGAACAAGTCAATACACCTTTAACTTCAAAAGGTCTGTCTGATTAGAACTGCAGGAAGTTGGAAAACCACTGAAGGGCAAGTCTATCCATCCAAAGCTCAACAGATATAAAAACAAAACACTTAAATTGACCCTAGAAAGAAAGCAGTTCACTTGGTTTTAAAGTCAATTTAATCCATTTAACAACCAAACATTTTTCTAAAGTGAAAAATCAGACCACCAACATTCATTCCTTTGCTGATGAATTTTGACAGTTCAATTGCGGTCCAGACAAAAGATGTGGAAAATGGATTGCCCATTCCTCGAAGAACATCTAAAGGGACCAATGAATTCAGTTCTGCAATTGGCAAAACTCACTGTATATATTCACAATAGAAGCTTAATCAAATTCAGGAAAAAATGCCCCCCTTTCATATATTACATAATGCACGGCAAGCTTAGATATTTAGAATATAGTTTCTAAGGAAAAAAATAGGAAAAAAAACCCTAACTAGAAATCAGGAATAATTCCTAATATAGGTAGTCCTTGATTTATGGCAATTGAGCAAAAATTCTGTTGGTAAAATTTGTTAAGCGAGTTTTGCACCATTTTACGACCTTTCTTGCCACAGTTTTTAAGTGAATCACTGCAGTTGTTAAGTTAGTAGACCCATTGTTAAGTGAATCTGGCTTTCCCTTTGACTTTGCTTGTCAGGTCAAAAAGTTGTTCACATGACCCTGGACATAGCAACCCTCATAAATATTAGGCAGTTGGCCAGCATCTGGATTTTGATCACATGACCATGGGGATGCTACAATGATTGTAAAGTGTGAAAAACAGTCATTTTTTCAGTGTCATCGTAACTTTGAACGGTCACTAAATGAACTGTTGTAAGTTGAAGACTACTTGTACTTACAAATATATGCACTTGAAATAATAGTCAGGATACAATAAGAGGAAAGAGTATAATTTGAAAATAGATAGTTTCTTAATAATGTTTTGTTGATTTTACAATTGTATTAAATCTACAAAAAAAGCTTCAATGCCAGGAAAAAACCATAAAGAACCAGCATATCAGCCAGCCCATTTGTCAAGCTACTACAGCCAAAAATGTAGTACAGCTATCTTGTTACATAAACATGCTTTTCTTCACATGAAAGTGTTAGATTAAAGCTGGAGAGATTCCCCAATATTCAAGTTCACTCAAATTCACTTTCAGCCACAGAAGTTTACTGATTGAGGCTGAGTCAATCATTCTTGTACAGTCCAAGCTACCTTATTAAGATTATGGGTGGGAAAAAACTGGAGGAATATAATGCCTGTCACCTTGAACTTCTGGAGGAATAGCAGGATATAAACCCAAGAAATAAATTTAAAAATACAATAAAATACAAATAAGCTATTATAAATACAATTATTTATTTAGGAAAGACAGAGAGTCAATTTGGTCTAGTGTAATAATTAAGGCCCCAGGCTAGAAACCCAGAATCTGTGAGTTCTTGTCCCACCTGAGGCCGGAAAGCTGGCTGATCATGGGCCATTCATTATCTCTCAGCCCACGACGTCAGGCTTGGGTAATAAGCTGGTCAATCAATTCTTGTTTCAACCAATGACTCAATATTCAGGTGGTTTGAAAAAAGCAGACCCTGCACTTGCAGGGAAACAATTAATGGTAAAATAACTGTAGAGGAATTTAGATGCTTGTGCAAAAGTGACAATGTTGAAAACTAAAGTCACTTTAGTTTTCTATTCTCAGGATTGAGAATTCAAAGCTACAAATGAGTCTTTCTCTAACTTCAAAAGCTCTCCCTGTTAATAAATCTGACTGATCAAAAGCCCTGGAGAAACAAAATGATGCTATCTAGCTTTGTAAGCTTTAATAGTTTAACAGTTTTAGATATTGGATAATCAATATACCCTGTAGCAATGAAATGGCATGGCCTACAGATCTTAAACACCTATTTGGATCATTCAAAAGACTGTTTAAGAAAAAAAAATAGGTGGACTCCATAATGAATTTAAAGAATGGAAAAGACTTATCATAGTATGTCTTTGGATTTCTGAAGCCACATTATCTTTCGTGCTTGTTCTCCCAACCCTGCCTAATGGACAATTTTCATTGAGCCCATGATTATTTTTAGATGAAATGATTTAATGATGTTGCAGGACATTAGCTGTTAATGAGTTTTTGCTCTGGGCTTAATGGAAACATTAGCCGATATACTTGGCGAAAGGTAGACAGAAGATTTTTTAAACATTTTTAACATTCAACATTATGGTTCTCCATAAAATAAGCAAAGTATGTGTTTATATCTCTGCAGTTGCTTTAAAACAGCATTTATTGGGTTTCCTCAGCCTCAAAAAACTGTAAAGCTAGTCATTTTTCTATCAGAGGGGATTAAGAATGAGCTCTTGCAAAGAATACAATATGTGTCAGCTTCATTTAAATATTGGAAGATAAGTGACTCTTAAAACTGATATAGCTCAATAGAGTCATAAGTACGTACATGCATAGTTATTTCTCTTCAATTTTGTTGAATTTTGTTGGATATTTTTTCAAACAAAGCTTTAAGCCCTTCTAAAGCAATTAAAGCATTGAACACATAACCATAAATTAGTCACCCACATTTTAGTTTAATGCAAGGAGAAACAATTTCTGCCCCACAAACCTTCGCCTGTGGCCCCAAGGCACCCTGACATGGCACTGCCAAAATTCAACTGGGCAGTTACAAGAAAATCCCATTTAATCAGTTGCAGAAATCAATGTTCATTTTTCCCACATTGTATTTTTATAAAATCTGTACATGAAATATATCCCTATTAATAGTTAAAATTCCAGGGCATTTGGAATCATTCTATCTTCAGAAGTTACTGTCAGTTAAGGATAATGTAATTTCATTAAATATTTGTAAATACTGATATTTAGTATCTAAGTACATTCTTTATATGCTAAATATATATTTACTCTGTAATTCTATAGCATATTGCAATGACTGCTTATTTAGTATTAATGAATCAATGAGGACAAGCTAAGAGTTCTGAGAGATTAATCAAATACTAAGGGAGTTTGCAAACTGATGGCAAGAATTTAATATAAATCTGCAGTTTGAATACACCAGACAGATTTTTCCTCCTTGCCTTACTTATCTCCACCCTTCCTTCTCTTAAATTAGGACGCTTAACTTTGTAAAACTTTTTTAAAAAGAAGTTAAAAATCCAGTTTGGTATAGTGATTAAGACATCAAGCTTGAAAATGAGAGACCATGACTTCTAATCCTGACTTAGGCATCAAGCAAGCTGAGTGACCTTGGGCCAGTCATTCTCTCTCAGCCCTAGGAAGAAGGCAATAGCAAGCTGCTTTAAAATCTTGAAAAGAGAACTGCAGAAATCCTTAGTGCTCTTTGAGCTTGGTTGTTTTCTTGCTGATATATCATTATCCAAAGCAGGTAACATCATCAATGATAGAAGGCAGTGGAATTCATTCTCGTTTTATATTCAAGTGGTTGTCCCTGTCAGTATTAGCGGGAATGGTTTTGGAGGTTCTTTGGTTGGGTTATTTACTTCTTCGACAGTTCCTTGATTGAAGTATTGTTTGTTTCTTGACTGTTAGGGTTAGGTGACTCCTGTTTCTTTTCTGGGGCTATGTGTGATTATGTGTGTAATTGAGGAAGAGATATTCTTAAAGTGTCTTGGGAACCAATTTAATGGAATTATTGTGATATCTTGGGGGTCAGATTTGGTAAATGGTATTTTAGGATTAATCTTTGGGCCAAATTTGGTAAACACCCCTGGAGGATAGAGCTGACTAATGGGTTCACACACTGCTAATATGAAAAGTCTGAAAGGACTGTTCCAAGGTATTGACTAACTGAATCCTACTGTAGACTCAGTGCAGAGAGGATCATTCAAGATATTGGGTGAGCTCATTAGATCCCAATGCAGTGTTCTTGTTGTCAGCCATTCAGTCATGTCTGAGCCTTGGACACTCCATGGGTCAGCATTCTCTGTGCCCTTCTGTCTCATACCATTTCCTTCAGGTCTGCCATGATCATCCGAGTGTCATCCTTAGTAGTGTCATCCTTAGTTTCCAACCAACAGGTACCAGGGAGGCCTAAACTCTTTTTTCCACCAATCACTTCCAGCATGATTGGCTTTTTGAGTGAGTCAACTCGCATGTCATGACCAAAGCATGACAGCCTATGTTCAGTAATCTTGACTTCAAATGATTTTTTGACATTTGGTTTAGGATTTGTAGCCCATGAGATGTGTAATAGTCACCTCCAGCACCACAATTTAAAGGCATCTACCCTTCTCCTATCTACCTTTTTGGAGTCCACATTCACAGATATAAGAAGCAATTGGAAGCATTTCAATAACTAATCTGCATTGGTTTGTGAAGCTGATGTCTTTACTCGTCCAGATGTTATTCATGCCAGACATTGCAGTTCTTCCAAGTGCTATACACCTTCTGATCTCAGGACTGCACTAATATAGTGCGGTTATGACCATTATTCCCAGAGTCACATGATTTACATTCAGATGCTTGACAACTGACTCACATTTATGATGGATGCCGTGCCCCACGATCTCCTTTTACGACCTTCGTACAATCAAAGTCGGGGGGGACCAGATTCACTTAACAACCGGGTTCCTAATTTAACGACTGCCATGATTCGCTGGACGACTGTGGCAAAAAAGGCCGTGAAAAAGGGGCAAAAGTCACTTCAGGGATGTTTCACTTAGCAGCAGAAATTCAGGGGCCAATTGTGGCCGTGAGTTGAGGACTACCCGTGTTTGAGATTGGTGAGGTTCAGCAGCCCAGGGAGCTGTCTTTTTGATGGCCTGTTATATTACTTTCCTTTATTTATATATATTTTTAAATTAAGTTTGTTTAATTGTGGCAAGCATTTCTTTTAGGGATTGTTGGTTTTATTGTGATCGCTTTATTTAAGATTGTTTTGATTGTTGTCTTGGAAATTGCTCAGGGCCTCTTAGAGAGAAATAGAGGAAAGAAAGAATGTGACTGCATTTTTCCCCCTATAAGGTGATTATTTCCTTCCCAGTTTCTCTGAGGGAAATGCAGAGATAACTGTAACCTTCCGCTCTACCTCCTCCTGAAACAGGTGTTCACCTTTATCATCCATCCATCTGTCTATTATCTATTTATCCATCTATCTGTCTGTCTTTCTATCCATCTATCCACCTATCTGTCTATCGATGTCTATCTATCTGTCTATCTATATCTATCTATGTCTGTCTCTCTTTCTATCATCTGTCTGTCTGTCTCTCTGTTTATCTATCCATCTATTTATCTGTCTATCCATCTATTTGTCTCTATCTGTCTGTCTGTCTGTCTGTCTATCTATCTATCTATCTATCTATCTATCTATCTATCTATCTATCTATTTACCTACCTACCTATCTATCTATCTATCTATCCACCTATCTATATCTATCTATGTCTGTCTCTCTATCATCTGTCTGTCTGTCTGTCTCGTTGCTCTCTATCTATCCATCTATCTGTCTATCTGTCTCTCTATCTATCCATCTGTCTGTCTATCTGTTTATCTATCCATCTATCTAACTATGTCTATCTGTCTATTTATATCTATGTCTGTCTTTCTATCATCTGTCTGTCTGTCTGTCTCTCTCTCTATCCATCTATCTGTCTGTCTATCCATTTGTCTATCTCTGTTTATCTATCCATCTTTCTGTCTATCTATGTCTATCTGTCTATCGATATATATGTCTGCCTCTCTATCTATCATCTATCTGTCTGTCCGTCTATCTATCTATCTATCTATCTATCTATCTATCTATCTATCTATCTATCCATCCATCCATCCATCTATATCTATCCATCTATCTGTCTCTCTATCTGTCCATCTCTATCCATTCATCTATCTGTATATCTATATCTATATGTGTCTCTGTCTATCATCTATATCTATCTATCCAACTATCTATCCATCTCCATCTATCTGTCTATCTAACTGTCTATCTATATTTATCATCCATTTATCTATCAACTATCTATCTGTCTCTCCATCTATCTATCTAAGTCCAGTTGCCTCCAGAAAAAGGGATAAGTGGATCTCAAGATTTTGTTTTCAACGTCTACAGAAATTCTCAGTCATCCAGGCCATGGTTGTCCCAAAGATGCTTTTTCAAATGGCAGTTGGACTTTCTTTGTTCTCCCTTGAAGACATTTCATTTCTCATCCAAGAAGCTTTTCAGTTATATTCTGATATAGTATGAAGCCAAAAAAGAAGTCAGTGAGTAGAAATTTGTGAGAATATTCTGGGTCTCTGAATTAGGTATCCACATAAAATAACTTGACAGACCAAGCAGCCCTTGTATGCTATAACTCAATGTAAGGGGAGGAAAATGTGCAGCATTTGGTTTCAATAATAATGTACGACTGAATATATAATACCAAGTTTCTTTGAATGACTCTGAATAAATGTCACACTATGGTTTAATTAAGATCTTCTGTGTAAAATTATGTATTAAATTTACCTTCTCCACATGATTTTCCTATGAAATCTCCTTTATTTCCTGACTGTTTAAAATAAATCATACTTTACTTTGATGTCTGAATTAGCAATTTATTTATTTGTATTTCATATTTCTAAACAGGCCATTTCCCTCAAAGAGGGACTCTTTATGGTTGTTGTTGATCTGGTTGTTTTTGACTGATGAGATTTTGACTTGTGATGTTTAATACTATTCTTTTTTTTCCCAGTGATATATAATTAATAATTTTTAAATATTTTTTTAAAAATCCTTATTGCATTAGCCAAAGAATATTAGTAAAGCAATTGATTGCAATATTGGCTTAAAATAAATGGGCCTCTATAGGCTTTGCCTTTGTCCTTTTTTTCCTTTCCTTCAAGCATCTCCAATTCTTGGAGACTGCCTGGACAAATCCTTGCAGTTTTCTTGGCAAAGATTTTTATAAATGGATTGGCATTGCCTAATTCCCAGGGCTGAGAAAGTGACTGCCCAAGGTCAACCAGCTCATATGTGCCTAAGGCACAACTAGAGCTCCTAGTTTCCAGTTTCTAGCCTGATGCCTCAAGCACACCAAACTGGCTGGATGTTCTAATTAATTATAGCGCTATCCATTTATCCTTAAGTCAGCAGAAAACTATGGAGGCATGAAATTTGCTTTTCATTGCCAATCCATATTCTGCCTCACACTACTTCCCAGCTACTGCAATCATTTGACTTTCCTCCGAGATAATTAGTGATAATGATCATTTTTACAGTGTCTGACCTCAGACAGTGTTGGAATAAAGGGAAATACAGCTAAGACAAATTAAGGAGATCTCACTCATGAGCCGAGAATAAGTTAAAAGCAAAATGATGCTGAGCATGTTCATGCTTTAATTAGGTACAACTGGTGGATAAACCTATATTTCTTGGTAAGGCAATAAACACAATTTTCTGCATATTTGATAATTGCAAGCATTCAAAAATTAAATGATTTATTATAAAGCAAAATGTCTGATGCTTCTATATTAGGCATTTTAAGAGTCACATTGACATCAATGGGTTTGTTATTTTATATTAATTAAAACTGCTTATAAATAACTGAACTTCAGTCACAAATTGTTTATCATCTAGATCTTAAACAAAACTAAACATATGAGAATTAGCCAAGATTCAATTCAATTTTGAGATGTGAAGGGTTCAAATGGGCTTCAATTGAAAACATTCTTTATAAAAGTGTGTGTGTGTGTGTGTGTGTGTGTGTGTGTTATTCCATTAAGCTGGAAAAAATAAAAGTGAGTGGGGAAACAAAAAGATTCAGAATTCCAGATTTTTAGCTCAGAAAATTCCATTTTGGCTTTTATAGCTGAATAGAACCAGGGATGTTTGGATGCAAAATTGCATCCCCCCTCAAAAAAATTAAAACTCTTTAACATGCAAACTGAGCAACAGCCAGATTCAATCTGTCTTTCTCTTAAAAAGCCTTTTCTTGCTAACTTCCTTAGTCCTTGACATTATTAGGTTTCCCTAATAATCAACACTGAAAATGACCAAGTGTCTTTGAATTCATTAGTAAGATGTATTGGGGGGGGGGTTATAGGCATGGAAAATCTTTCAAATGAGAAAGCTGCTGGAAATACCCCATTTTTAAAATATTCCTAAAAAGACCGGCAGTTCCATCACTGTGGAGATGGTGATCAACAGAGCAAGGTCCAATACCAACCAAGTGAAATCAAGAAAGCAAAGCGTGACTTCTGAGATTCTGCTGAAACTGTGCAGAGGAAAAACACATTCCAGTGATTACTTGTCGATTCTTTTTCCCCAATTCCTGGAAACATGATCAATATTGGTTGATTCTGCTTTTTCAATAGTCAGTGTAACCCCGGAGTTCCCTCTGGATCTCCAAACCAGGGATAACCTTTTCAAGATCAACTGGGGCTAAGGAAAAACAAAGGTGGGGGTGGGGGTGGGAGAGCTCAGAACAGACTTGGGGCAATGATGAATATGGGCTAATTAATATTAGCCCCCCCAACACACACACACACTTTTCTTGTTGTTGGCTCAAACCAACAACATAACACTTTTCCTAATCAAGGCTCTGTTCCTCCAAATTTGGAATGGAGGGCAAAGAAGGAGCGTTAGGGACAAAAATGTATGCACTATCAAATTTCTTCCTCAGCCGTTTTTAAAAGATGCTCAGAGCTTGAAATAATAATAATAATAATAATAATAATAATAATAATAATAATAATAATGAGTCCAAAAACACAATTAGACTGGGAAAACTGCAACCGGATTCTCAGGGAGTTGGGCTATTATATTAACATTATAAATGGTAAGATTTATTCATCCTGCCCAAATCGCAGGAAACAAAGACTTTTCCAAGGATCCGGATCTTTTTATTTCGGCGCTTCTCTTTTCGTGATAGTTCTGAAGCGTAGGATAAAGGATAAAAGACACCGAAAACCCTCGCTCTTTCCCTTCTCCCGGTAGAGAACAACCCATTAGAATAGCGGCTGAAAAGGCCGCTAAACGTTCAAGCGTCCATTTCCCTTAACTCGGAAGCGCTGCGATTCGCCTCGCCAGATATATATTGTGCTTCCGGTTTAGGGTCGGTTGCCACGGCGGCCGCACTCCGGCGGCCGTTGTTGTCATGGAGACAGCGGCTCCGGCCAGTTGAAGCGCCTATCCCGCTGGCGCGGAGGACCAGGCGGGCAGGATGTTTGTCTACTTGAGCAAGAAGGTGAGATGGGTGCTTTTTCTGGGGTTTCTTCGTCCTTTCGGCGCCCCCCCTCCCATCCCCGCCTCTTTTTGCAGGAAAAGTTAGCCGTCTAATCCGAAAGGCCAATGGGACGCGGTCAGAATTTCTCCCTTAAATAACTTTTCTTACGATTTCTTTCCAGTTTTGACTCGGTTTGCTGCTCTTATTTAATCTCTAAATGGCCCGAAATGTATTAAGAGTTATGCACTAATCCCAGTGCAGATTAAAAGGCAGTGAAGAGAAGGGAGTTGCAAGAGTTTGTGCTCCCAGTCTGATGCTGTATACAGGTGGTCCTCGATTTACAATAGTTCATTTAGTGACCATTCAAAGTTGCAACAGCACTGAAAAGAAGTGTCATAGGATCGTTTTTCACAGTTAGGACCATTGCAGTGTCCCCGTAATCATGTGATCAAAATTCATCAAGATTTATGACTATTGTTGCCTCCCAAGGTTCAGTGATCACCTTTTGTGACCTCCTGACATGCAAAGTCAATGGGGAAACCAGATTAATTTAACAACCAGGTTATTAACTTATCAATTGAAGCGATTCATTTAACAGCGGTGGCAAGAAAGGAAATGGGGCAAAACTCACCTAAATGTCTCACTTAACAACAGGAATTTGAGGGTCCATTTTGCTCATAAGAGGAGGCCCACCTATAGAAATATTAATACTTCTAAACTGTATATAGTCATATTTTTGTAGCTGGGTATTTGGATCCATATCCTTGGCAATAAATGAAACCTTCATAGTACTTATAGATGTAAATGTATTCTTTTTACATCTCCTATGTTTTTCCCAAAGAGTTCACTGTGGCTTCTCTACCCCTATTTTATTTTCACAACGATGTGTAACGTAACCTATGCTGACACATGTGTATGCCTATGGAGAGAATATACACTGCTTAAAAAAAATAAAGGGAATACAAAAATGACATCCTAGATCTGAATGAATGAAATATTCCTATTAAATACTTTGTTCATTACATAGTTGAATGTGCTGACAGCAAAATCACACAAAAATTATCAATGGAAATCAAATTTAGCAACCCATGGAGGTCTGGATTTGGAGTTACACTCAAAATTAAACTGGAAAAAACACTACAGGCTGATCCAACTTTGATGTAATGTCCTTAAAAGAAGTCAAAATGAGGCTCACTAGTGTGTGTGGTCTCCATGTGCCTGTATGACCTCCCTACAATGCCTGGGCATGCTCCTGATGAGGTGGCGGATGGTCTCCTGAGCGATCTCCTCCCACACCTGGACTAAAGCATCCCCCAACTCCTGGACAGTGTGTAGTGCAACGTGGCATTGGTGGATGGAGTGAGGCATGATGTCCCAGATGTGCTCAATTGGATTCAAGTCTGGGGAACGGGCGGGCCAGTCCATAGCATCAATGCCTTCATCTTGCAGGAACTGTTGACACACTCCAGCCACATGAGGTCTAGCATTGTCTTGCATTAGGAGGAACCCAGGGCCAACCGCACCAGCATATGATCTCACAAGGGGTCTGAGGATCTCATCTCGGTACCTAATGGCAGTCAGGCTACCTCTGGCGAGTTAATGGAGGGCTGTGCGGCCCCCTAAAGAAATGCCACCCCATACCATTACTGACCCACTGCCAAAATGGTCATGCTGGAGGATGTTGCAGGCAGCAGAACGTTCTCCATGGCGTCTCCAGACCCTGTCACATCTGTCACATGTGCTCAGTGTGAACCTGCTTTCATCTGTGAAGAGCACAGGGCGCCAGTGGCGAATTTGCCAATCTTGGGGGTTCTCTGGCAAATGCCAAACGTCCTGCATGGTGTTGGGCTGTAAGCACAATCCCCACCTCTGCCCTCATACCACCCTCGTGGAGTCTTTTTCTGACCTTTTGAGCAGCCACATGCACATTTGTGGCCCACTGGAGGTCATTTTGCAGGGCTCAGGCAGTGCTCCTCCTGTCCCTTCTTGCACAAAGGCGGAGGTAGCAGTCCTGATGCTGGGTTATTGCCCTTCTACGGCCTCCTCCACGTCTCCTGATGTTCTGGCCTGTCTCCTGGTAGCACCTCCATGCTCTGGACACTGCTGACAGACACAGCAAACCTCCTTGCCACAGCTCGCATTGATGTGCCATTCTGGATGAGCTGCACTACCTGAGCCACTTGTGTGGGTTGTAGACTCCGTCTCATGCTACCACTAGAGTGAAAGCACCACCAGCATTCAAAATGACCAAACCATCAAGCAGAAAGCATAGGAACTGAGAAGTGGTCTGTGGTCACCACCTGCAGAACCACTCCTTTATTGGGAATCTTGCTAACTGCCTATGCTTTCCACCTGTTGTCTATTCCATTTGCACAACAGCATGTGAAATTGATTGTCAATCAGTGTTGCTACTTAAGTGGACAGTTTGATTTCACAGAAGTGTGATTGACTTGGAGTTACATTGTGTTGTTTAAGTGTTCTCTTTATTTTTTTGAGCAGTGTGTGTGTGTGTACACACACACACACACACACACACAAATCTAATCATTGTATGATTGGCTGAAACACTATTTAAACTAACAAACATTTAACTGAGCTTACTCACAAGTGAAGAAACCTGAACCATATAACAATACAATCAGCTTAATACTAACATATAAATCACAATTTTTTAAAAAAGTGAATTAAATAACTTTATGTGTGTATTTATACACACACATACACACACACATACATATATATATACACGTTTTCGTAGATTTTCACGGGTACAGGTATGCAGGTCTTGGCGTGTTCGGGCCTTTTCCTATGTAAGAGTGAGAGCATCTTGGCAACGTTTCAACGAGGTCCCACTCACCATCTTCAGGCTGGTGCTTTCGGCTTCACTAGCCTGAAGATGGCAAGTGGGACCTCGTTGAAATGTTGCCAAGATGCTCTCAATCTTACACAGGAAAAGACCCGAACACACCAAGACCTGCATATACACTGCTCAAAAATGACCTCCAGTAGGCCACAAATGTGCATGTGGCTGCTCAAATGGTCAGAAACAGACTCCATGAGGGTGGTATGAGGGCCCGACGTCCACAGGTGGGGGTTGTGCTTACAGCCCAACACCGTGCAGGATATTTGGCATTTGCCAGAGAACACCAAGATTGGCAAATTCGCCACTGGTGCCCTGTGCTCTTCACAGATGAAAGCAGGTTCACACTGAGCACATGTGACAGACGTGACAGGGTCTGGAGACGCAGTGGAGAATGTTCTGCTGCCTGCAACATCCTCTAGCATGACCGGTTTGCCAGTGGGTCAGTAATGGTGTGGAGTGGCATTTCTTTAGGGGGACGCACAGCCCTCCATTAACTCGCCAGAGGTAGCCTGACTGTCATTAGGTACCGAGATGAGATCCTCAGACCCCTTGTGAGACGATACGTTGGTGCGGTTGGCCCTGGGTTCCTCCTAATGCACAACAATGCTAGACCTCATGTGGCTGGAGTGTGTCAGCAGTTCCTGCAAGACGAAAGCATTGATGCTATGGACTGGTCCACCCGTTTCCCAGACCTGAATCCAATTGAGCACATCTAGCACATCATGCCTCGCTCCATCCACCAATGCCACATTACACCACAGACTGTCCAGGAGTTGTGGGATGCTTTAGTCAAGGTGTGGGAGGAGATCCCTCAGGAGACCATCCACCACTTCATCAGGAGCATGCCCAGGTGTTGTAGGGAAGTCATACAGGCACGTGGAGACCACACACACTACTGAGCCTCATTTTGACTTCTTTTAAGGACATTACATTAAAGTTGGATCAGCCTGTAATGTTTTTTTCCACTTTAATTTTGAGTGTAACTCCAAATCCAGAGCTCCATGGGTTGCTAAATTTGATTTCCATTGATAATTTTTGTGTGATTTTGTTGTCAGCACATTCAACTATGTAATGAACAAAGTATTTAATAAGAAAATATTTCATTCATTCAGATCTAGGATGTCTTATTGTTCTGTTCCCTTTATTTTTTTTTGCACAGTGTATAATATTTTCTAGTATTTCAATTTCATGATTCTTGCATGGGAAACAATTCTACAATTTTTCCTTCAAATATTTCTTGTTTGTCTTTGTTGATGTCAATTTATGGCATGACAATTTATAGCATTTTGAATTCATTGTACTACTGTTTATGAGCATTATAAGATCAGTTATAACTAGAATTCGAAGAGACTTAGCAAATCCCATGGGAGCAGAGGAAATAGTCCTGCCCATAAAACTCGGGCACCTGAGTTGGCATAGAACTGGAAAGAACGTAGTTCCTGTATTTAAGCATTCCCAGTACTTTTGAAGTGGCTTTTTCACACATATACACCCAACAGTATGAACCACAAGTACTTCAGGCAAAGCAAAAAGCATGTATTAAATAGGGCTCAAGTCTTTATATAAGGTACAGAAACAAATTTGATATGTGTGATGCATCAGAAAGCAACAAATCAAACAACAAATAGCATAAAGTCTTTGTCTTGTTAGATTTGTGAAAAGACCCTCTTAAACTATGTTGCATCTCCTCCTTTCCCATCGGGTTTTTTTCTGTAACACCTGTATATACACACATATACACATACATATGCACATATATAGGGACTTCAGAATATAACCTTATCCTTTCCTCAAAGGAAATGGCTTTAACTTATAGAAAAACTTGAAAGCAGTCATGAATGCCTTCTAAAATGCTAATACCTTTATTAAAACAAAGCCTAAAATTCTATTCAGTAATTTCTACTTACAGTGATCCAAATCAATTTGGAATGACATTGAACTGATGATGTTGACACTCCAGTTAAATAGAATAATATAGTTGGAAGGAATCTTGGAGGTCTTCTAGTCCAATCCCCTGCTCAAGCAGGAGATTAGTTAGATAAGGGAATAGAAGGGGAATTCATCAAATTTTCAGATGACCCTAAGCTGACAAGAATAGCCAACACCCTAGAAGACAAGCTCCGGATCCCAAAAGATCTTGACAGATTTGAACAATGGGCCCTATCCTACAAAATGAAATTTAACGTGGAGAAAAGCAAGGTTTTACACTTCGACAGGAAAAACCAAAGGTACAAGTACAGATTAGGTGAAACATGACTCAAAAACAGTAACTATGAGAGGGACCTTGGAGTCACTTAAATATGAGCCAGAAAAGCTAATACAATCCTTGGTTATATAAATAGTTGGCATAGAATCAAAATCAGATGAAGAATTAGTACTGCTTTATAAATCCTTAGTAAGACTACACCTGGAATACTGCATCCAATTTTGGCCACATTAAAAAAATACGTTGAGACTTCAAAGAAGAGCAACAAAGATTATTAAAGACTTGGAGACAAATATATATGAAGAACTGTTGCAGGAATTGGATATGGGTAGTCTAGAGAAAAGAAGGACTAGGTGTGACATGATAGCAGTATTCCAGTATTTGAGGGACTGCCACAAAAAGAAGAGGGGATCTAATTATTTTCCAAAGCACCAAAGGGCAGAACAAGAAACAATGGATGGAAACTAATCAAGGAGAGAAGCAACCTGGACTAAGGAGAAACTTCCTAATAGGGAGAAACAACTTGCCTTCCGAAGTTGCAGGTGTTTCATCACTGGAGGTGTTTAAGAAGAAATTGGAAGCTACCTATCTGAAATAGTACAGGGTCTCCTGCTTGAGCAGGGGGTTGCCTTAGAAAACCTCCAAGGTCTCTTCCAGCTTTATTCTGATTGGTTGATTGATATAATATTATTATATAATATTATATGGCATAATAATACGGAATGTTATTAATGGTTATTTTACTATTATATATGGAAGTTATTCCATGTAGCAACAGTTCTCAAACAATTTGGTCTCATTCTTAAAAATGATTTCATACAGAAAATGTTTTGGTTTATGTGGGTTAAATCTATCAATATTTTTCTGTATTAGAAATTAAAACTGAGAAATGTTAAAATATTTATTTGTTTTTTCAGACATTTTCAGAATTGCCATACCTTACTTCCGTGTCAGTCAAGAAACCTTTTTAATGTTGAAGTAAAATTATCTACTGTGTCAAATATTTCTACTTTTAGAATGAAAGAGTTGCATAATTTAAAAGGGTAGCACCTCTGGAAATTGTTAATAATTTTTGCAGGCTTGTTCTCTCTCTCTCTCTCTCTCTCTCTCTCTCTGTGTGTGTGTGTGTGTAATATACAAAATATATAAAATGTACAAAATGTTTTATACACACACACACACGCACACACACATATTATGTAAAACATTTTGTACATAAAATATTGTATATGCCAGCTCTGATTTGAGTTAACTTAGTTGCTGGAATTATTCACAATTAGAGTCTAGTTTTAGTGTTATTATTGCTTTCATTTTGTAAACAAATGTATTTATTTCAGATTACAATTCCTGGTAATGTTAGACTTAGATCTATTTGTTGGAGCAAAGACCAAGGTTATATAGCCTGTGGAGGTGAAGATGGTCTACTGAAAGTTTTAAAGTTAGAAACAAAAACAGGTAAATGACATTTGCATCAATACAACTTTGTTGGCAAGTAGAGTATACAGTGACTTTTTTTCTTTTTTGCTGTGTTGTAACTTGTTCATCTTGTTCTCTCCATGCATTACTCACATTATTTGTTCTAGGACAATCCCACAATCTCTGTTATAGTCTAATCTTCCAATATTTTGGAACATTACTATAACTAACCTGAACAGTACGAAATGTATCTGAGACACATTTTGTTGAGACAGATTTTATTAAAATTCCATGTATATTTACATAACAGAGTTAGGTAACTTGCATTTTTCTATTCATATAGAGTACAGATAGTCCCCACTTCAGGTCTGTTCTGTAACTATTTAACATTATGAATGTGGTGGTGGGGAAATGGAATTGTGACAGGTCATTATGACCATCATAGTGCCCCTACAGTCACATGATAAAAAGATTGAGCCAAACCAAATTTATGATCACACATACCCGCCACTCCTGCCACCTCCCCCAACAGATGATCATATTCACCTGCCTCCTTCTGCTGGGCTCCCCATCCTGGCCGTGCATTGGGGGGCGCTACCATAGCTCTGAGGCTAATTGCACCCTCACACAGCTTCTTTTACCCAGCAACAGGCATCCCCAAACCTACTATGCCTAGCCAATCACCTGCTCACCCTCACAGACCATCTTCCACCTAGCAGTAGCCATTTACTTGCCTCTTTGCAAATCACGTGGGACTTGCAACTTCCTGTTGGCTTCCCCACTGATTTTGGTCATGGAAAGACCAAAACTATGACACATTACTTCATAGCAGAAATTCTAGTCCCTATTGCGTTGTTGCTGAGATCTACCTGTATGCAAAATTGGCATGATTATGAGAGGCCTGAATATGACATACTCAATATCAAAGGTATGAATAAAGGATATATTTTTTCTAGGTTATAGAGTTGTTGAGGATTTTTCATTAAAGCTTAATAAGATCTTAATATAATTGATAACAAGGAATATGTTATATAGATCTCATTGTTGTGACCATTGTTTTTATCCTTTGATCAAAATACTGTTTAAAAAAAATACAAAGAGAATTTGGATTTGGGATTTCAATTTCTTTTTAATGAGCAAAAGAGTAATTTCAGTTCCTTTGGAGTTCCTGCTCAGTTTCTGCAGGACATACAAAAGTTAAATATTATGATTAATTGAAAGGGGGCACCATTTAGGAAAAAAGTAAGCTAGTAAAAATGATAAATGCTAGTTTATTTAGGATTTATGTCTTACGATTTTTGTTTTTAGATGAAGCCAAATTAAAAGGACTTGCTGCACCTAGCAATCTCTCAATGAATCAGACACTTGAGGGCCACACAGGTAAGAGTTGCTACTGTTCAGTAAAATCAAATTGCTTTTTCACTAATTTGTTCAGAAAATGATACAGTTTCAGTGATGAACTTTCAATTTCTGCTAGATAAATTGCAGTGAATTTCTTGGGATATAATTTTGAATTGACATGCTTAGAAATAAAACTGGCAACCAGAGCAGCTCACAAAGCAATGGGGTAACATGGCATTCTAGGGGCTTCAAAGACTGCTGGTGCTGCCACACTTTGTATTAATTGAAACTCTGAATACATTTGAGGGGTAGCCCGATGTAAAGCATGTTGCAGTAAGCCAGACAAGATGAACTAGGTCTTGAATGACCAAGCATAGGGAGTTTTGATCCGGGAAAGGCTAAGACTGGTGCACAAACCAAACCTTTGCAAAGGCTCCCCTAGCTACAACTGCCACCTGTTCATCAAGCAGGAGTCGCGAGTCCAGGAGAATCCCTAAGTTGCAAAGTGGGTCTGAATGGGTCTTTATGTATAATGTTTATTTTTAATAGAAAACACATTACCTTTTTCCCCAAATAAACTTCTTGTTACTAGTGTAACAACAACAGTTGTCAACAGTTTCGCTATACCATTTTATAGGTGCTGTGCAAGTAGTGACTTGGAATGAACAGTATCAAAAGCTAACTAGTAGTGACGAGCACGGACTTATTATAGTGTGGATGCTGTATAAAGGTAGGTGACTTGCTAGGGAACAGCTATTACATATTTCTGGAATTTCAATCCGTAGTTGGCTCAGAGATTTCTACAGAATAGCTTTGGCTCTTTAGTTGTAGGCTAAAAGATTCTAAAAAGAATTATTTGTTCCCCCCAAAATTAATATGGCAATTTATTCTAAGAGATTTATTTTTATATTAATATCATGTTGACCTTCTTACCAACTAAATATATTGCTCTGGCCCCATGGTTTGTTGATACTAGAATATTAGGGAAGCTTCTTCAGTTTCCCAGCCTCTGTATATTAGGAGCAAAGTATGAAAAACCACAGACACCCAGATGAAATCTAGAGCTGCATGAGCTTTTTAAGAAAACCTGAAACACATAAACAAAAATACATTATTACATATACATCAAAACTTCCTTTTGCTAGGGAAGAGGAATAGAAGAACAGTTTTTAAAACCTGCTTCCTTGCCACCTCCAGTTCTCGGTGTTGGAATATTCCTCAGAGCAGCTTCATGGCAGTGACACAATAACCATGAATCAATGTCCAGCTCAATAGAAATTACTGAGTTTGCAAATAATTCCTTTTGGATTACTTTCAATAAGAACAGTTCAGATGAAAAATAAAGTGTGGTAGATATGGATGATTTATTTTCCTCTTTGGTTTTAGGTGCTTGGTATGAAGAGATGATCAACAATAGAAATAAATCAGTGGTTAGAAGCATGAGATGGAATGCTGATGGGCAGAAAATTTGCATCATATATGAAGATGGTGCTGTAATTGTTGGTTCTGTAGATGGTAAAGTACTACTTATGCTAATAGAATATACAGTTTTTAAAAAGTTTAATAACTCGTATAGTGTAGTTCTCTTCAGAAATCATTCCCTTGCATAATTGCCCTGTTAGCTCCAGAGCTGAAGAAACTTCATAGATGAGAAGTGAAATGTCTTTTTTTAAAAAAACCAGCAAGTCCTTTTACCTCTTCAAAAAGCACCTTTGGGACAACCATGACCTGGATGACTGAGAATCACCATAGACATTCAGCTGAATGCATTTAATATCTTCCCAATAGCTGGAATTTTCAGATTATGTAGGATTTGAAAACTTATTTCAGCAACTCTGCAGTTTTTTATCAGGTCTTTCTGTTTAATATACAAAGTTGAGGGAGGGAGTCCCCCAAAGTGTAGGGGACATGAATGTTCATACGTCCTTGAGCAGAAGAGGTTAAACCATGTATTCCCACATACCCCTTCAAACATTTCCATTCCAGGAAACGTTACCATTTTGGAGAGTGATTGCTCTCCAAAAAGAATATGCCACTATTATTCAATAACTTAGACTCACTGGGCAATATCTGACCATAGAGAAGGATTTTCCATATATTTTATTTTATCATTTGTTTCCATATTAAAGGAAACATTTGAAATTAAATCACATTTAAGTTTTGCTTTCCCAATACATGAATATCATTTCTAAATAACCCAATTAGCTTTATTAAAATATAGACAGGCGTATATTTATGTTAATGTATAATTATGAGGACGTACCATATCAGGAGAAAAATAAAGCCAAAATAATATGATTTTATTACAATTCCATTTCAGTTGTTGACACACATTCTTAAAGCAGTTAGTGTCCTAATTCAATTAATCTCCAATTTAGTCACTGAAAGGAACAGAGTTGTGTTCTAAGAATGGAACCTTCCTGTCTTCCATGATCCCTTATGTTTTTTTTTTTTACACAACACTGAGCGAGATGATCTTCTGGTATGCAACAACACAGCACAAAAAAGAAAGCTGAAGAATAGTTTTATCAACAGCAAGAATCACATATTTGGATCCAAGTTTATATATTCAAGAATGTATATCAGTAATTTTGAAATGGTAGAGCTTAGAGTGAGGCATTGAGAAAAGAGAAATAAAGCTTTCATTCCTGTTTAAGAGATAAAATTCTTTGTAAATTTTGATTTTTAATATTTTCAGTTTTGAACATTTTGTTCTAGTTGTGAGATGCATTGAACTTATTTTCCTTTAAAAGGGAATCGTATCTGGGGAAAGGATTTAAAAGTACAGCTTCACCATGTTGCATGGTCTCCAGATGGTAGAACTCTGCTCTTTGGAATGGCCAATGGGGAAATACACATTTATGACAAAAATGGGACTTTTATGGTAAGTTTAGAGATATATTCTACTAAGTAGTCACCTTTTGGAAACATTAGTATCCAGTTGTCAGAAAGGTTTTTCTAAGCATTCCAGCCCAACCTACAGTGGAAGAATATAAAATCATGTTTTTTAATTCTGCAATTGCACAGTTTAAAAAGAGTTTTTCAAACATCACAGGGATTTAAAGTAGTATATTATACTATTTAATATAGCACAATACAGGGCTGATAATTAGCCTATTTGTGAAGTTGATTTAAGGGATATCAACTTGATTTGTGAACTGTAGCTATTTCTTATAATACATATTTTTGTGTGTATGTGTGTGTGTGTGTGTGCGTGTGTATGTATATATACACTGCTCAAAAAAATAAAGGAAACACAAAAATAAGACATCCTAGATCTGAATGAATGAAGTATTCTTATTAAATACTTTGTTCATTACATAGTTGAATGTGCTGACAACAAAATCACACAAAAATTATCAATGGAAATCAAATTTAGCAACCCATGGAGGTCTGGATTTGGAGTTACACTCAAAATTAAACTGGAAAAAACACTACAGGCTGATCCAACTTTGATGTAATGTCCTTAAAACAAGTCAAAATGAGGCTCAGTCGTGTGTGTGGTCTCCACGTGTCTATATGACCTCCCTACAACACCTGGCCATGCTCCTGATGAGGTGGCGGATGGTCTCCTAAGGGATCTCCTCCCACACCTCGACTAAAGCATCCCCCAACTCCTGGACAGTGTGTAGTGCAACGTGGCGTTGGTGGATGGAGTGAGGCATGTGTGCCAGATGTGCTCGATTGGATTCAGGTCTGGGGAACGGGCGGGCCAGTCCATAGCATCAATGCCTTCGTCTTGCAGGAACTGCTGACATACTCCAGCCACATGAGGTCTAGCATTGTCGTGCATTAGAGGAACCCAGGGCCAACCGTACCAGCATATGGTCTCACAAGGGGTCTGAGGATCTCATCTCGGTACCTAATGACAGTCGGGCTACCTCTGGCGAGCACATGGAGGGCTATGTGGCCTTCCTCCCCAGGACCTTCCTCTCTGGCAATGCCTACCTCCCTGATAATGCCTCAGGTTTCATCAGACAACCGAGAGGAACAGCCTGAGATTAATCAGGAGGACGGCATATCAGAGCAGTCCCTGACAGGGAGTAAAGAGGAAGAGTGTTGGCTTGATCCTAAGCAGCGTCATAGGGAGAAACGTGAGCAGCAACATAGGAGGCGTGGGAGGGTCAGAGAGTGAGCTGAGTCATTGAGCCACACCCCACAGGGGATAAAAGTGGGTGTGTTTTCGACTGGAACTTTGTATGGGACAAAGTTTAATCTTACTTCAGATTTTCTTCGTGAATGATTTTTGTGGACTGCCTTGTAATTTTCTGTGAGTAGATTTTTATTTGTTATCAGTTCGGACTTGGCAGGCAGAGCATGTTGGAATGCCAAGGATATTATCAGTTCCAAAGAATTAACTCTGTGAAGTCCGAGCGAGCTTGCCTGCCTGTGTTTGTGTGAGTTTGTATTCTTTCATCTTTTGGGAAAGAAGAAAAGTGAGACAGAACATATATGTATATATATATTTATGTGTGTATATTGAATTATTATTATAGATGAAAATGAAAATGAACTGTTTGGTGAACGTAACTGGAGCATTCAGCATTGCAGGAATCCATTGGTACCCAGGAACAGAAGGCTATGTAGAACCCGATTGTCCTTGCCTTGCCATTTGTTTTGATAATGGAAGATGCCAAATAATGAGACATGAGAATGATCAAAGTAAGCATACCTTGTGGTAACAGTTCAGAAGAAGTACCATAAATTCAGTTGCCTAAAGAGGGCTGAGAAAATATCTAAAGACCCTTCCCATTCTCGACATAAACTGTTTTTAACTTCTCCCCTCAGGACGCTGCTATAGGCCATTGCATTCCAAAACAACTTGGCACAAAAATATTTTCCCCCCATGCCATCATTCTGCTAAACACCTAACTCCTAGAGCACTGTCTTATGCCTAAAGAAATGTACCCATGTAGTAAGGTTGCATTGCTATTATCCTGTATTGCTGTTAAAAAGCCATGGTAGCACAGTGATTAGAATGCAGTATTGCAGACTAATTCTGCTGTCTGCTGTCTTCTAGCAGTTTGGCAATTCGATTCCCACCGGCACAAGGTTAACTCAGTCTTCCATCCTTTCGAGGTCAGTGAAATGAGGACTCAGATTGTTGGGGGTGACTTTGTAAACCATTTAGGGTTGTAAAGCACTGTGAAGCAGTATATAAGTCTAAATGCTACTGCTATTGCTATCCACATTTTCTCATCTTTCTCATTTTCTCATTTTTCCTACTATCTTTTCCTATTGGTATTTTATGATTTATCCCTTGCTTGTGTCTTATATTTTATGATTATGGCTTATAATTTATGATCTATGACTTATCATTTTGTTGTTTGTATATGCACTGAAAGATTGTGCCCTGGAGACAAATTCCTTGTATGTCCAATCACACTTGGTTATAAAGAATATTCCATTACATTTCCATATTCCATTCGGGGGTAAATATTGTAGTAAGAATTATCTTTCCATTAATATATCGTGTTTCTCCCAAAATAAGACCATGTCTTACAAATTTTTTGCCATCCAAAAAGGCACCAGGTCTTATTTTCTGGGGATGTCATCCACTGACTAATCTCACTTGGGCGCATTGCCCCCAGCCTCCTTTTCGCTGTCAGAGGACTTCAGGAACTTCTTCTGCGGCCAGCAAGGCTTTCCTGAAGCTGATAACAGATCTCCAGATCGATCTGGAGCTTTGTTATCAGCTACAGAGGCCTTCAGGAAAACCTTGCCAGCTTTGCTGGCTGCAGAATAAATGGGCCGGTAAGGCAGGTGTTGGGGTGTGCGAGGCCTGGCTACAACTGTCAAAAGGTAAGTAGTAGGGCAGCTCCACCCCGCATCCCCACCCTAGCTTAATTTTTACCCGTGCACTCTGGAGTGGGTGGGATCTTAATTAGGACTTATTTGTGGGGTAGGACTTATATTGGGCTCACGTGTAAAAATCAAGCTAGGACTTACTTCCAGGGTAGATTGTATTTTGGGGGAAGCAGGATACTTGTATATGCACTTTATATCAGTAATTGTTTATTTAAAACAACAACCAGATCCTGTCTTAATTGATGCGGCTCTGAATGTTGTGAGCATCCAGTGGAACCACTGTGGCAACGTGCTGGCTCTTGCAGGCGTCCAGAAGATACCTGTGCAAGATAAAGATATAAATGTTGTGCAGTTCTATTCTCCATTTGGTGAGGTAAAAATTATGGATTTAATGGATTTTCCTATTTCTATATTTAGTGTAAAATAAAAGAAACAAATATTGATAGTGAAAAATCAAAATGTTCAAACTGAGAAGTGATGAAAACAGTAAAGGCAGAGAAACATTCCTGAAACTGAACTTGCCACATTACTAGTTTTCCTCTGTAACATATGGGGGCTGGGGAATAACCAGTCCAGAAGTTTTGCAGACTGCCTTTTGTAACCTGTATACACATAAATATGGATGGGGAAAAATCCTTTTAATATGCAAGTGATAACTGATGTTCAACAAGTTTGGCAGAAAAACAAGCAGTATTGTAAGGTGGAGCTAGAGGCTATTCTGAATCTTTGTGCCAGTTTATGTAACATACATGTTCTTATAGGTGGAATGAATGAATGCGCAGAAAGAATTTGATTTATAAGTCAGCTATAGTGATTGTGAAGATAATTGTGAATAACTTGTATCTTCTAACATTAGCATTTCTAATGTTTTGTTTAAAATAGTTACTGTTGTTTTTACTATGGTGTGCTTATCTAATTCCAATGTATATGTGATTTGCTCAATCATTTTTACATGATTGAGGTGATATTTTTGTCATAGGTTTCTTTGCATCCTTTCAAACTTGTTAAGATCTGGGTTTTTTACAGCCAAAGGTTCTATAATTAGTATTCAAAAAAGTAAGATCACATAGTCAACCTTCTGGTAATTTATTTACATAAATATGTAACATTATCAGAAGATATATTTTTTTAAAAATTTAAGGATCAAGAAAAATAGAATATAAAAAAATTCTCAAGATTTTTCTTAGCTCATATAACCTCTTTCAGTAACATTCAAGAAATTATTCAATATGCTACTTATTTATTTCTATTTCAAAATACTTCTAATAGTATGCAGCTAATTTATTTTGATGTCATTTCAGCATTTGCGTACATTAAAGATTCCAGGGAAACAAGTATCAACTTTATCTTGGGAAGGAGGCGGTTTAAAAATAGCATTAGCTGTTGATCAGTGTATTTATTTTGCAAATATTCGGCCAGACTATAAGGTAAGGAACATATTAAAATATTATCAGGTCCTGAACAGGTTTTATTTGAGCATCTGCTTACTAGTATATTGCTTAATATGTTTTTGGATGGGTTTTTAGTATATATTATAATTCACCATTTATATTATGTTTATTGTTATAAACTCTATTCCAATTATTGGGATTGTGATCCAAAACATCAAGGTGTTTTTTTTTTGGGGGGTGTT
Source organism: Pseudonaja textilis (assembly GCF_049901715.1). Lineage (NCBI taxonomy): Eukaryota > Metazoa > Chordata > Lepidosauria > Squamata > Elapidae > Pseudonaja > Pseudonaja textilis. Next base: position 137,602,930 of record NC_141990.1, on the reverse strand, counting down.
TCCTTAAAGACCTCATGCCATTCTCATAAATAATAATTATCTGAAGATTCAACATTTTAAATGGGATTAATTATCTGTGTCAGACTGGCCACAGACTACTCCCTAGGAAAGAATGACCCTTGATTCCATAGGTGTTAGAGAAAAGGTACTTTTACTAGAGATGCTGAGTGCAGCATGAGCGAGGCAAGCACTGAAGAAGAACCGCACAAAAATCATATATTGAAAGCAATCCCCAAAGTCTAAAACCCTCCCCCCGGGAAAATAGTCCAAGTACTGTTCTGATGTTTTGGGAACCTGGTGCCTCAGGCACTGATGTAAATTCCTTTCCCGTGGCTGGCGTCCTTAAAGGCAGGAAGATGGCTCAGTTTAGCACCTCTGGTTCCTGCCAGTGTACACTCCCAAATTTCCCATAGCATTCTTCCAGCGCTCTTCCCCTCCCAAATGGCCCCTCCACCCAGGTTATAGAAGTTGCTAATGAGCTTCAAAGAAAGCAAAGATAGGCAGCTGATATTCGATATGAGAAAGATATTAATCAATGTTGACTTTATAAATACATTTCTACATGCTGTAGTACAATGTTATTCAGAAATATTCGTATTATTGTTTTTATTAACAGTGGGGTTATTGCACTAACACAGTAGTATATGCATATACCCGACCTGACCGTCCGGAATATTGTGTTGTCTTCTGGGATATAAAAAACAATGAAAAGTATTTGAAATTTGTCAAGAGTTTAATCTCCATAACAACCTGTGGAGACTTCTGCATTCTGGCAACTAAAGCTGATGAAAATCAACTACAGGTATTATTGCTTATTTTATAAACTTACCTGTTAGTCAAATTGTTATTCTTTCTTGATTTATAATTGAGTACTTATCGTGAAATTCTAAATTGTTTCTAGTACTATGGAACATATGAATTGGAAAGGATATTATGGGTTACCTCTGCTCAGTATAGAAATCCCCTAAACCATCTGTTAAGTGCCCACCCTGGCCCAATTTCTCCAGCAAAGAGTGTACCACACTTCTAGGCAAACCGTTATAACAGCACTTATCCTTGTGAAATTCCTACTAGTATTCAGCCTGTACTATCTTTGATTTCAACAAAGTACAACAAAGTATGTGACAGCATTTTAGAAATTTGTAACTTTTTACCAAATACAGCAGGATTTACTTCAGAAATCCAAATGATTCAGGCAAGAATGTTCTGCTGTACTTATCTGTAACTGCTACTACTTTATCTTCTGGAAAAAAACAATTATTTCTGTTATTATTTATATCTTTTGTATAATGCTTACAAAGGAGGAGGATGAAACAGAATGCGCTGGTGGAATGGTAAAGCAATTGTTTTAAATGTTGCCTTAACTGATAGAGTGGTTGTTATATGATAATATATCTATCAAAATAACAGTTTCTTAGGATGCAATTAGTACAGATTATATCTCAGTTGGTTATAATTTCTGGAATTGCTTTTTTTTATTTATAGAAGTTGCTAGATAAGAAAAATGACTGTCTACTACATAGGATGAAATGGGTTGAAATGATGCCTAGTTCTCTTCATGTATATATTCACATAACTGTCTATAGTTCTCTATAAAAAATGACTTATTTTATGTTTATTTTATTGTAATTCTTCAGAAGTGGTATTCTAGACTGGTTCATGATAGACATTCTAAATAAAATATAGTAAAATAAACAAACAAAATACAAAGTAATATAAAAATCAGAAAGACATGGTTTTTAGACCATGAATTCTACTCTCACCTTAGCTGTGAAAGCCAGCTGGGTGACCGTGAGCCAATCACTCTCTTTCAGTGCAACCATGCTCACAGTATTGTTGTGGGGTAAATAGGAGAAGGACAGTGTGTTGGATAGGTTCTCTGCGTTGAGTTATTTATAAAAATAATGAAGGCGGGATACAAATAAATAAGAATGGAATCATTTTGCCTAGTGGCAAAAAGATACAGAATAGAAAATAGATGTGCTCAATTTGTTTATTACCCTCCTTATTTCTGGTAAACACAATAAAGGTTGAAGGAAAAGGTTGAAGTACCTCCACTTAAGATATTCATAACTATCTCACATGACTCTTGGGATAAAAAGGGAGAGGTAACTGAGGAGAGGTTTATGTGAAGAGAGAATGGGGAACGATGAAGAAGAGTTGACATTGGTAAGACCTGAGCAACATTACCAACAGCTGTTGCAAAACTTACAAGGACCTCAACAGGAAGCTGCTGGATCAAGAGCCACATTAAGTAGCAGCCATGCTTGAAGCTCACCTTGGGAGTTCATGCTGATGCTTAGAGCTTAGCTTGGAGGTCAGCAGTTAATACTCTCTTGTAGCTGGAAAGGAAGAGACTGATAGCTCTCTTTACATAATACTGGTGCTTCTATTTATGAAAAGGAGTTGAAAAGCCTTTAACATAATACCAATAAAGAATAGTGTTGCTTTCTTTTTTTTTCTCCAATGAATTAAAAATATGATTATAATTTTAAATAATAAATCGTTCACTTTGTTCTTTATGTAATCCATGCAGAATCTTGGCGTGTGTTGGATTTCTCTTGTGATAATTGCATGTGTTTTTATTTTTGTCTAGTATGTACTTGTGCTTTGTAATTCCATTGGCACACCTTTGGATCCAAAATATATAGATATTGGTAAGCAAATATTTAAAGTATATCTAAAGTATATGTTTGTATGAACATTATTCTCAGTCTGCTGTCCTCATTAACACTAGTTATTTGGTAGACATTTTGTTGCAAGTTACAAGTCGTTTTACTTAGGCTTTTCTGATTTCTCCATTGTTTTAAAATATATTTTCCTAGACCCAGTTTCAAAATGGAAATAGCATATGATATTCAGTATAGAATAAGCTAGATCCAATTATAATAATAAAGATGGACAATATTACATTCTTTCTGTCAATGTAGGTCTATGGCTGAGAGACAGCCTCTTATAGAACTGATGTAACTTACATCACTAATCTTGTGAATTGCTGGATAAGATGAAATGACAAATTATTCTTCCAAACTGCAACTTTAACTCAGTCTTTAGACTACAAAATATTTACGTTTTTAAAAAGAATTTGTGCTGCTTAATATGTTTAATTAAGTACAATTTTGCAAAAAGCTATTCAGTGTTCACATCTGATACTAGATGAATTTGCATTAAAGTATTGATGGGCCTGTTCTAATTATTATTTATTTTATTTATTATTATATATTTATGCTGCCCATCTCCTTTGTAGGGTGATTCTTTAACTTGTATTTTTTGTTTGAATTTTATAATAGCCCCACAGTTTGTTACAATGACCAAAACCCAGGTCATAGCAGCTTCAAAAGAAGCATTTTATATCTGGCAATACCGCGTAGACAAGAAGCTCACAGCAATGGAAATTAATCAGGTAGCACGGACCAGAAAAGAAGGCAAGGAAAGGTTTGTCCATTGTTTTTTTTTTAAATCCTCTTTTCCCTGTGCTGCATATTTTGCCACTTATGGTGATTTTATGACATTTGATTAATAATCTTAGCAGGAGAAAAAATACTTTCTAGGAGAAGGATGTAGAAAATCATACCACATTGATGCCAAGAACTTACATGTAGTCACCAAAAGATCAAAAACAATTTATCTAAAAAGAATTAAAATGGCTGTTTTATGAATAATTGTAAATACAATTGAAATAATTTGTTACTTGTAAATAGATCTGATTTGTAAAATGAAAGTATGCTGATGTCAGGAGTCACAATTGAAATTTAGAACTCTTATTTGAATAAGTTATCCCAAATTGTTGTATACTTTCTCAGTGTAAACTTCAGTGCAATATTTGCTTGGTTTCTTTCAGGATTTACCATGTGGATGATAGTCCTTCTGGAGCAGGTGATGGAGCTCTTGACTATGCTAAGGTCCTACAAGTAAGTTCCCCTTTTAAAAAGTAGCTGAATTTCAGGTGCCAAGTTTGTTGATGGGTTACTATTTCTGTCTTAAATATGAAGTCACCTTTTTTATTTAAAGAGACCTGTTTTGTAGCTCAACAACATTTCTTAATGTTATTTCACCTATCCTGGTGGTTTTCTTTGCATCTTGTTCTAGAGAAATAAGTTAAATAACACTTATTATTTTCAGGGAACAAGGGATACTATTTGTGCAATAACTGCCTCGGATAAGACACTGATTATTGTAAGTAATAGAGAAGTAATTTTGCTTTATTTTACAATATTTGTTCTTTGCTTTTCAAATATAACTGTTCTTAAAGCAGCTGAGAAGAGTAAAATTAGTTTAAAAGTAAATAGTGTATCTGGTCATGATGGATTTAAATTTATATATTCACTATTAGCAAACAGAATTGTATTAGGAATAGAGAAAAATTATAAAAGGTAATCTGCAACAACACACACAGAGTATAATGCATCCGGCCCACAAGCTGGCAGTTTGACACCACTGTTCTAATTTATTTATTTGAAAATTGAAGGCCAAGTGTTTCAGCCTAACCCCAGCAAAGATTACAACATCTTACATAAAAGCACAATGCAACCACATACATGAAGAATTTTACACATTAAATATTTTTCTGGATGATAATTACAATAACAGTTAAAAAAATGCAGAATTAGAGTTATGCATCATTTGTGTATAGATAAATTGACAGACAAAACTTAGGAGTGAAACACAGTGACCCATTACAGGGAGAAAATCTGCACAAGTATTTTGCATTTTGTCATTTAAGAATCTGGCTTATACCAAATGTAATAACAATATTTTCTTAATTATGACTAAAAAAAGGCTCTATAATCATGTGTTTTGAAGAGAGGAATGGTAGATGCGCAGGCAAAAGATCTCCCATGTCAGTTTATTAGACTAACATATACATGTGGGAATGCACCAATTATTCATTTAGTCAATTATTAATTTAATCAGAATATTAATACAGAAGCATTTCCAAAGTGCAGCAAAGGTTTATTAAATGACATGATACACTACTTGCCTTACTAAGTGCCTCTAATGAGGAACCATTTTGCTTCATAGTGCCTCACAATTTATTTTTGCCTAGGGAAGAGAATCTGGCACCATTCAGAGTTACAGGCTGCCCAATGTTGGTTTAATTCGAAAATATAACCTAAACTGTCGGCCCTACCAAATGTCTTTGAATTGCAAGTCTAGGTAAGAAAAGAAAGGTTTATTTATTAAGGTGATTCTCAATTTTTTAGTTAAAGTGCATATAAATTAGTTAAATGGGTCTTGAAGAATTATAGTTAATGTACTATATTGAAAACAAGATTTTAAAATGGGTAAAGAACAATTATGATGGGAATGTTAAATTGTGTTTAAACAAATATTCCTATTCTCTAAATTTGTATTACAGAGCAAACTTCAATTTAAAATTCTTTTTGTTTTTGGTGAAGAGACATCCAGAGAAAATGTTTGTTTTTAATTTAATGCTGAAATATTAATCAAAGTATTTTTCCCCTCTGCCTTTGTTATGTTTGTAGTCGTCTAGCTATCATAGACATGTTAGGTTTGCTGACTTTCTTTGACTTGGATGCACGAGTAACAGATGGTTCAGGATGCCAAGGATTCGGTGAACAACTCAAATTGGAACGCAGAGATGTCTGGGATATGAAATGGGCCAAAGATAATCCAGATTTGTTTGCCATGATGGAGAAAACAAGGATGTATGTGTTTAGAAACCTGGATCCTGAGGTAGAATAACTAATAATAATGAAAAAATATTAATTTCATTATGATCATTATCATCACCACCTTTCAAAAAGAAAACAAGTGAAAGTTATTTAAGTAGGCTAAAAGTTCCATGAATAATCCAGGAGTTGTTCCTCCTTTGATTTTTGCCACTATCACCATTTGCCCCTTCATCTGACCATTTATAAAGTGATAAATGAATTAAATATTCATTTCTTACCATGTGGTAAGAAATAATTAACTTGTCTTCACATCTTTTGGCTATCTCAGTTGAATATCTTCCGATTTTCTGAATTATATTTTGAAGTCATCTTTGATTACCCTTCGAAACAGTTACAGTCATATCTGTTTTAATTGATACTTTTTATTCTGATAGTTTTCCCTTATTCACTGATTTAAAAGTTTCAAATATTTGTGCAGGGGGATATGGTGTTCAACCCCTTGAGCATTCTAATTGCAGGTGTAGAAACTATAATAGCATGGGTAAAATTCTTTTAAGCAGGATTCACTTTGTGTGGCACTTCCAAAATGCATTTAAGTTTTCCTTTTACCATTAATTATCTTTATATATTCCAAGGAACCAATTCAAACTTCTGGATATATTTGCAACTTTGAAGATTTAGAAATCAAATCTGTCTTATTGGATGAAATATTAAAGGTAAGTAAAAAAATTATGTTAATTGAAGAAAGTGCCACATGCAAAAAAATATAGCTTGATTGGAAATGAGTGAGATATTTTTTTCTATTTAAATAGAATCCTGAACACCCTAATAAGGACTGCATAATACATTTTGATATTAGATCATTACGAGATGCTCAGGCAATTGTTAAAGAAGCAGGGATTGCAGAATCTTCCCAGTTCATTGAAGAAAATTCACATCCAAGACTTTGGTAAAAATCTATTTCCATTTATATGTATTGTCAGTATAATGATTCAAAATGGTAGTTTGTAGTAGTTCCTAGAATAAACATTACTGACAGAAAATATTGTACGTAAATTATGGAAATTAAGAGAAATTATGGAAAAAATTTCAGGGTTATTTATTCCTCCTCAACCATGGATCGTTATTCTATTATGAATATCCATTATTATGGTCAGGCAGAGTTTTACCCCCAGTAATTTAAATTATCCTACTTAAAAAGAAACAGAATAAACAAAAGAAAGGGTACAATGTGCAGAGGTGAAAATTGGGACTAGAAAATTTTTGAGATTTCTTACAATTTTGATTTTGAAGGATAAATTCAATAGGACTATAGATGCTTCAAAAATAAGTTTGGAAGAATTATACACACAACACTTTTAGCTACTTATTACGGCATGCCACTCTCTTTTCAAATTTGACCGTTAGCTCTCACATCACAAGAGGCAGACTTCAACCAAAAAGTTTGAAATCGTGAAGCTTCTTGTGGAATACTGTGATAGCCATCGCTAAGCAAGATGGTAGAAAAGTGCAATCACTTTGCCTATCAACAATACACCAGGCTATCCCAGTTACTGAATCATTAAGGGAAGTACTTTCCTGCCAGCTTCCCATAATCAAGTCAGTGGGAAAGCTGGCAGCAAGTTGCAAACCCCACACGTTGCTGGGTGAGGAAGGGAGCAAGGGGATATATGAGAAGGTCTGGTCATGGGGGTATGATGCAGGGGTGTGAGGGTACAGCACAGCTTGGGGAGGGTCAGGGTGTTTGTGCAAAGGCCTCAGTACCACTTCAATTTTCAGCCCAAGAGTCAAAAGGCTTCTGAAGCCTCTCCATAACAAAAAACCTCCCTTTTTACAATTAATTCAGGGTATAGTCAAGGTGACTGGAGGGAGCTGAGCGTTTACTAGCCAGATGCCCTTCCTGATGCCTATGTGGAGTTTGTAACAGATATTTTTTTTTCTTGTGCCCTAGAAGAAAAACATCCTCCACTACCTAGGATTGAATTCAGTCTTCTGATTGGGAGGCTCGGAATCATCATCAGTAGGCCACCATGCCAGTCGCTTCTGAAGCCTCTCCATCTGGCTGTAATGTAATGCCTGATGCCAAAGTCCACTTGGATTTCAGCACAGAGCTTTTTCAGCTTGTGCTTAAAGAGAGGAGGGATCCTTTTAGAAAGTGACGATCATTTGTGATCTTCCCTGTCAGCTTTCCTATTGACTTCCTGGGGAAGCCAGCAGAGAAGATGATCACTTGAACACAGGGCATTTACCAACTGGTTGTAAGTGTGAATGCATTGCCAAGTGCTCAGATCTTGATCACATGATGGTGGGGCATTGTAATGGCCATAAGTTGAGGACTGGTTCATAAATCTTTTTGTTCAGCACCACCATAACTTTGAACAGCCGCTGAACAAAAGTTCATAAATCGAAGACTACCTGTATTCCAAATAAAGATGATGTCTTATGTGGATATAAAATATGTGTACTTTATACAGGCGTCTATTGGCTGAAACAGCTCTCCAGAAACTTGATCTTCACACTGCTGAGCAAGCTTTTGTACGCTATAAAAATTACCAGGGTATTAAGTTTGTAAAACGCCTTCACAATCTCCAGAGTGAAGCACTTCGGCAAGCTGAAGTGGCAGTTTATTTTGGAAAATTTGAAGAAGCCGAAAGAATGTATTTGGACATGGATAGAAGGTAATTGCTGTAGATAAATTTAATTATCCGAAGCATATAATAGCATTTGATGGAGGGAAGACATGTTTTTAAACTGATTAATTTTAAAGTGTGAATGCATACATAAATTACATTTCCCAAACTGAACTCCTTAGAAGGACTAACAAGAACATGAAACATGAAGAAGGATTACAGAAAGGTCAAAATAGCCAATTTAAATTTGCATCATTCAAATGTTTTGCTTGATATAAAGAATAAAGAATAACAAAAGCAGCTTCGTGTTGTTTCTCCCTTCAGGCTCTGCTCCTTTTGTACATGTGTGTGACATTTTGACTGATGTACAGAACAAGTGGAGTTGTGGTACAACAACACAAACACCGCTTTTGTCATTTGCCCACCCAATTGATTATCATCTTTGTTACTTAAAGCTGAATATTTTGTACAGCTGTGACATAGTTTTACAAAATACAGAGCATTTCTAACCATAATCCAATAATTTCTAAAGCTGGTCTTTGTAAAACAGGCCATTGTTATTGCAAATGATGCCAAAGCCAAGAAGATGAGATCTTGAGTGTCCACTGAGATGAGACTTGAAACAATACTCTCTTCATTTGCTACCCCTTTTCCCCCATTCAGTCATGTCTGATTCTGGGAAACTACCTAGACAAGTTGTGAAGTTTTCTTGTCAAGTTTTCTTTCTTCAGAGGTTTGCCCTTGCCTCCTTTCTAGAGCTGAGAGAAAGTGAATGGCCCAAGGTCACCCAGCAAGCTTTGTACCTAAGATGGAACTAGAATTCACGATCTCCCAGTTTCTAGTCTGATATGTAACCGCTACGACTAAGCGTAAATAGCATTGTTTTCCTTTTGATAAGGTTGCCTATTTGTCACATTTACAGAGACCTTGCAGTTGACCTGCGAATGAAACTAGGCAATGGGTTTCGAGTAGTGCAGCTGTTGCAAACAGGCTCAGGCCATGGAGACGACAGCCTCCTTGAACAGGCGCACAATGAAATTGGAGAGTACTTCGCAGATAGACAGAAATGGTATGCTGGTAACTTCCAGTTGTAACCAATTGTGATTGTGACTGACTCAGATGGAGCATTTTTGCATTTTGCGGTGCAAAGGATAAAAATGGAATAGAACCGTGTATTTCCCTGATTGTAATTTAAATTAAAGAAATTGTTTTCAAGGAAAATAAGGAATTATTCTTTTGATAAACCGAAGTACAAAGTGACTCTAATGCAAAATCTGTTAACATTCTGTTACAGAATTATAAATAACTGGACATTTTTTTCAGAAATCATGCCTTTGCTTGATTACACCCTGAATATTCATTATACGTTTAACAATATTCACAAATCATCAGCCATTTATACCCCCCTCTTTTTTTTTTTAACCATTTTAGGGCGAATGCAGTTCCCTACTTTGTACAAGGCAGAAACCATGAGCGTTTAGCTGAATGTTATTATATGCTGGAAGACTATCAAGCATTAGAAAATTTGGCTAACTCGCTTCCAGAAAATAACAAGTTGCTTCCAGTGAGTATAAAAATCAGCTTCTTGGGGTTAGTTACTGTAAGTTGCTTATCTTGAATATAATCGATTAAGAGCCATATAATGGCTCAGTGGTTAAAATGAAGTCTTGCAGGCTAAGAGCAGGCTAATCTACCTATAGCTAGGAATTCAATCTTGAACGGCTCAAGGTTAGCTCAGCCTTCCATCCTTCCACGTTTGGTAAAATGAGGACCCAGATTGATGGGAGCAATATGCTGACTCTGTAAACCACTTAGAGGGCGCTGTAAAGCACTGTGAAGTGGTATTTAAATGCTATTGCTAAGTTCTGGGAGAATTGTTTCTGGTTATATATGCTTATGACTGTATTCTGTGTTTTATTGATTTAAGCAAGTTTTTTATCTGAAAAAATAAATGCTTGTGGTCTGATTCTACTGAGGGTAACAAGACTGAAAACATAAACAGAAATTTTAAAAACTGTTTTAAAATTTTAAAGGTTGTTTAAATGTGTTGTTTCTCATGTTGAAATGGAAATCTAATAAAAAATATAATGCCATCCAATAAACATTAAAAATGATATTTTTAATCATACATGACCTTTAAGATAAAAATAACCTCAGCCATATTCTTAACACATTTTTAAGATTGAATACCCAGAGGGGCTGTGATTGTGAAATGGCTATAATAAAAAAAGCAGCACAGCATGGGTTATACTTTAAATTTATAAAACTTGATATGATGTTAATTGGGTATACTTCTATAAGTATATAAAAAATATAAAGAATTAAACACTGCAAAAGATGGTAATACGGTAATAATTCCCCTGATTAATCTTGGTTATCAGTATATTACATTTTGTATTTGTCACGTGCCAAATGAAGTTCTTTGCTGTCACCTGCCACAGTCAATTTGTTAGAAATTAAAGAGTTTTGATATTGTATGCTGCTACTCTTCTATAATGTAATAATACCTTTCTATATCTTTTAGGATATAAGCCATAAGTTTGTTACTGTGGGGATGAGTGAACAAGCTGTAGCTGCCTTTCTGAAATGTAACAGACCAAAGGATGCAGTAGATGTCTGTGTTAATCTCAACCAGGTAAAAAGCATAATATAGGAGACAGTGTTTAGGGGAGCTTGTTCATATTAATTTAATGGTTGCTTTCAATATAGCTTCCCTTGCAGCTTCAACTGGCAGCTAAGAGATTGAAAATACAATAAAATATAACAACCTAGGAATTTATGTATCCTCATATTCTGTGTCTCTAATGGCCGATTCAGAAATGACATGAGAAATATATAATCCGTTATCTTAATATCTAAAAGTAGGTAGCATGTTTGGAAACATAGTTTTCATCAGGGACCAGTCTGAGAAGCTTAAAAGATTTTTTTCATGGGCCAATCCCCAAATATCAAAGATACATTTCAGCTATTTTTGAGGGGAGTACACTGATTCTCAGACAATTAACGCTGAGAGAACATTTAATGTTTTCTTCCATGGTTCCATTCAAAAGCTCTTGCACAACTAATTTTAGAAACGTAAAGGAGGTCCAATCTAAGTATCTCCTGTCTCACATAGTTTGGCTACTTGTTTAAAATATGTTGTTCGAGAGTGGGGAGAAAAGATACTACAGCTAAACTATGGGAGAGTAATCCATGGATATGCATCCTCCTGCCTCCATCCCATTTGTAGTCTCAAAAGCACCCTCTGTATCAGTGGGGATAAAATATTTAATCAAACCATTTTGGGGGAGTTGGAAGAATATAAAGGAAAAAAGGACCCATCTTGCTGTCTTAAATAACCCAAAACTTGGGTTCCTCCCCCCATTTGGTGGGGAATGCTAAGGGACAAAATGTGTAAAAAACCAATTTCACCTCTTAAAAACTCTCATCTCCCTAAACGATAAAACAGCTGAAATTTACTGATTGTATCAACCATATCCCTGCTTCCCTATGTGACAAAAAATATTACATTCAAAAGTAGGTACTACAGCAAGTACTGTAATGATACAGCAAGTACTGTAATAGACAAATATTAAAAAATGGAGATTCGAGCTGGAATTACATTGTTAGTTAGGAAAGAGATTAATGCAGTAGCAACACAAATATATATTGATTCTCATGGGCATTTTATTATTATTAAACTTCTTTTCTTCAAGCAGCTCGTTTCTCTCCTTTTGAGAATCTCAATTACTTTATCCAAACTTAGTCTTGTTGGTTTTTCATTTCCTTTCAACACATTCTCTCCTCTGTATATTTATTTTGCAATTCAATCTTCATTCCTTCTCGCTATATGCCTATACCATCTTAATGTATTTCTTTTGTACCAGTCACTCACACATACACACACACACACAAAATACGCACTCTCTTTCACTCTGGTCCTGTTTTCCTTAAGTTTATTACAGCCACTATTCTCTTTGTGATGCACCCCAGTCTCTGCTTTCATCTTACTTGATGTTTTTCCTCGCTTACCAAATTCTGATTTTCACATAAAACAATGGACAGAAGCAGGCTGTTATACACAACCTTTCCCCCTCCTTCTGATAAACATTCTTTCTACCGGCACTTAGTTAACATTCTGCTAAGGTACACAAATTAATGCATGTACAGGTGATCCTTGGGTTATGTCCATTTGCTCAGCGACTGTTCAAAATTACGATGGTGCTGAACTAGGGATTTACTAGTCCTCAAATTTCTAGTTGTCACAGCATCCCTGCGACATGAATGTTGCTGAGTATCAGTTTCCATCATTCCCTGCCAACTTCCCACAAGCAAATTCAGTGGTGAAGCCAGCAGGAAGTCAGAAGTCATGGCCATGTGTAGTCCTTACCTAATGACTGGAAATTCAAGAACAGCCATCACTAGACAACATTTATGTGTTTATGACATTGTGCTTTATGACCAGTTTACTTAGAAATTCCAGTCCCAACTGCTGTTGTAAGCCATGGACTACTTATGCTCTATTTTTGCCATTGATATATTTTATAATCATTTGTTCCATTTTTCTGTTAGACTAAAAGTTAATTTTCAGATCCATATCTTTGTTGTATCTAACATTTGTCTAGCAACATGTCATCATTTGCATTCAATATGTACAATCATGTCCTGACAAATATATCTTTAATATTACCATAATTATTTCTTAAACATTTATACATAAATGCATTTAACTACTGAAGAAATATCACACATAGTTGTATTATTTTATGTTCCAGGTTGAACCATTCCTTAGGCTTTCCACATGTATAAGAGTAGTACAGTAGTATACTGTAATACCCTTAACCAATCAGTAAGCAACTACAAGGGTATATTCTCACAAAATATTATGTAATAAAAGCCTGTTCTGTTTATCATGATTTCTCTAATCCAACAAATGTACAATAAACTTTTTTTCAATAGAAAAGAATATCTGTAGCTCACAGTTTAGTGATAGAGCCCATATAACAACCAAACTCAGATAACTCCAAGGCCTGTAAGCTTTCATTCACACCATCATCCATCTTCCTGTGATTTCAATTGCTATTTTGGGTTTTTTAAATTAAAAACCCAATTCCAGCTCTAGTGATGCAAATAGTGAATTACAGGTAGTCCTCAAATTATGACTGCAGCTAAGACCAAAATTTCAGTCATAAGTCATGATAGTCATAAGTGGAAGCACCCACATCATTGGGCCCAATCTTACAGCTGTTTTTATGATGGTTGTTAAGCAAATCATGCATTAAGTCTGAATCCATTCTCTCAGATGAGTACTTTTTTGTCAGAAACCAGCAAAAAAATTTTTTTACAAATGATGGTCATGTGACTATGGGACTGCAGTCATAAATGTTAGCCAGCTGCCAAGTACCCAAAATGTGAGGTTGTGACTGTATGTGTGACATTTTATGATGGTGGGAAGTGCTTTACAATCCACAAGGCACCTTTTCCAAGGCTGTCATAATGCCAAATGGTTGTTAAATCGAAGCCTCCCTATATGCTATTTAAGCTGTCACCTTATCACAAAAGACAATTCTTCCATTTAAAATACCGTTTAGAAAATCTCTTGTAACTCCATGACATTTAGTTATCTTAAGAAGCCATGTAAAAGGACATAATAACTTTAAATCTTACAGGTTTACTCAGCCTTCTATCCTTCTGAAGTCAGTGAAATAATAAGATTATTGGGGACAGTAGCCTGACTCTGTAACTGCTTAAAGAGAGAGATACAGTACTGTGAATATAACTCTAAGTGCTATTGCTATAGAACATGTTTGTTTGTTTATTTATTTACTTTCCCACAACTCTGTTCCAGAAGATTACAGCCCCAATATTTCCCAACAAAATGAAATGTTCCCATGACCTAGTAATCTTAAATTCTCCTAGATTAATTTCTTTGATAAGAGACTACATTTATTTAAGACTTGGTCCTAAATTTAGATTCGCATTTATTAATGGTTGTTGCTTTTTCTTCTAGTGGAGTAAAGCTGTTGAACTAGCTAAGGAACATAACATGAAAGAGATTGGTTCTCTTCTAGCCAGATATGCGTCTCAGTTATTGGAAAAGAATAAACCTCTTGATGCTGTTGAACTATATCGTAAAGCCAATTATTTCTTTGATGCTGCAAAACTTATGTTCAAGGTACTGTTGTTAAGGGATATCTGGACAAAAAAGGGAGAGATAGAGTAAACAATGAAGTTTTAAAAATATCTGGTGGAATAGATTCTTCTTTTTCTGCTGCAGAAGATTTAGGGCATGTTTTGGCAGATACAAATGTCTACTGGTGTATTATGGAGCATACAGTAGCTTGATGTTAACTATTTAAGAAATGGACAGTTTTTATTCATGGTAGATTTTTCACTTTGCCACTGATGCTTCTATTATTAGGAATACAGTAAATATACACATTTCTCTTGTCTTACTATATATTTTATCTATTAAGGCCTTTATAGGCGTAAAGAACATTTGGTGCACATCATTAGCATTTATCAGTTTGTTCAGCAATAGTTGTATTGTATTGAAATAGAAACTGCTTTTCAGCTTGTTTTTTCCTATATTTTTCTGAGACTCCAGGCCATGAGCATGAATGTGGTATTTTCAACATACAGTTTTTTGGATGAAGTCTTATGAAGATACCTTTAACGTTGTATGCCTGTGATATTAAACTTGATTAAACTTACTTTTCATATACAAATTAACATTTGGTTCCTAACTAAAAAAAAAAAGCTGCAGATGTTTTTTACTCCCTCCAAAGAGATCCATATTATTCCTGTTTTTCTATTCTGCAACAGTGTTTGTTATGGGTCATATTCAACTTAAAAAGAATACAAAAAAGGCTTTGCTTCCAGGCAAGAGAGAAAATTGTTAAGGGAAAAACAGTTTGGAGTATTGTCAGTTTTTCACAAATGTCTGAGTAGGATATAAATCTATTTACTGTGCAAAATACTTTTATAGCCTTAGTTTTCTATATGGCATTGTAATTAGAAAATAAATCTAATTTGTAATGTTTGTCTTTTTAAAGATTGCAGATGAAGAGGCTAAAAAGAGAACCAAACCTTTACGGGTTAAAAAGCTATATGTCATGTCGGCTTTACTTGTTGAACAATACCATGAACAAATAAAAAATTTGCAGAGAGAAAAAGTCAAAGGAAAGACTTCAGAGGTAAAATTTCAGAAGGCTTCATTGACTCTATTGGGACTGCAAGGAAGACCTATCAGTATAGAGTTTTGAAGTAATTTCTGTAATGTGACAACTCATATTTCCTATCAATATTATCCAAAAATATTTAGAACACCCTTTGGAAAATGGTCTTACAAATGCATCCAGTCAAAATTATATGTCAAAATAGCATAGATTCCTCACCATAAGCATTTTGGAGTGAGAAATTAGTATCTGCAAGATGGTGGACACAACATTACGGACCATGCCCTCCCCCTTTTTGCATGTTTGTAATAATTGATGCACAATCAAAACACTCCATGCTCATCATCTTGCAGAAGCCACTGCTGCTCCTTACACAGTTTTCCTATGTTTACATCTTCCATAGAAAAAAGGAAAAATCACAGAATTTCCAATGATACTTCTCCCTTAAGAAAAATTCTAATTAGTAGGAGGGAAACCTTAGATGAAACAGCTTCTTGGTCCCTTTTATTGACATTCAGTTGTATATAGTGTGGCCTCGCCCTTGTGAAATGAATTGGTTCTGTGCATTGGACCATTATCCAAGTAAAAAGCCATGGGGACACACTGGTTAGAATGCAGTATTGCAGCTCTAATTCAGCTCACTGCCAGCAGTTCAATTCTCACCGGCCCAGGATTGACTCAGCCTCCCATTCTTCTGAGGTCAGTAAAATTAGGACCCAGATTGCGGGGTCAATATGCTGATTCTGTAAACTGCTTAGAGAGGGCTGTAAAGCATGGTGAAGTGGTATATAAGTCTAAGTGCTATTGCTGTTGCTAAATATGTTTGGTTTTTATGATGAATGTGTAATTTTAAAAGTAAACATGGGCTTACATCCCTTTAAAAGCTTTTCCTGTTTATCTTCGCCGCTGTACAACTTAATATTGTTCATGAACTACATTATTACAATGCATGAAATGCACACTAACTTAATGTAAATAATAGGCTTGCTATCACTTGTTTACTTTCTTTTATTACATCACTTACGCCAGGCTACTTCAGCCCTAGCTGGCTTGTTAGAAGAAGATGTTCTTTCCACAGACAGTCGCCTGATCGATAATGCTTGGCGAGGAGCTGAGGCTTACCATTTTTTCATACTTGCCCAAAGGCAGCTGTATGAAGGTTATGTCGATACAGCAATGAAAACAGGTACAATGCTGGCCTTTTTTCACTTTGGATTCAGGGGGCAATTTTTGCATTACGTATCCAGTCTTTAAGCAAATGTTTTCAATTTCCTATTCTGTATATCTAGCAAAATTCTTTCCTCAAAAGATACCCTACTGAAATCATTAAAGATCTAAAACTCTTAGCCTGAATCATTTATGGCTATTGACTACTTAAGTAGTCAACTATTGTATTCCGGATGTTGAACATTTTTCTTCCAGTTTTGGGATTTAGTATAGATCTTAAGAGTTCTCTTCTAGGCAGATCTTTCCTGTTGCTTGTATTAAACCACTTCATACTGTGGATCACAACAGTTGGGTGCCAGCCAATGGTTTCAATACATTAACATAGGAGTACTTATATAACAAAAACTGCTTATTTAATTTAATAGATGGATATGTTCTGAATCTATTGCTTTCTACATTAACAGCTCTTCATTTGAGGGATTATGAAGACATTATTCCTGCAGTAGAAATCTATTCCCTATTGGCTCTTTGTGCGTGTGCGAACAGGGCATTTGGTACCTGTTCAAAAGCCTTTGTTAAACTGGAATCTTTAGAAAATCTTAGTCCAGACCAGAAGCTACAATATGAAGAACTTGCCCTGCAAATATTCACAAAACACTATCCTAAAGATAGCAAAAAATCAGACTTGGATGGTCTACTTGAAGAGTAAGCATGGTGTTTTTTTCTTGTAATTACAATACAATATCCTGAGTTTGCTGGAAATAAGTAGTGCAGCAGTAAAACTGCTTTTTCCCCAGCAGTTCTGTCTGTTCCCAAAGTCTATTTGGATTAAGGGAGAAAAACGTGGGAGAAGGGAGAGAAGCGAATTCTCACTTTGCACTAATAGTTGACTACCATTATTTAATGCTTGATAATAAGTGAGCATATTTGGAAAACCAAATATTGTTGGATTTGGAAAACCAAATCCTCCCTCATTAATTGGTATTTGCATTTTCTGTAAAGATAGTCTCAGAATCAGAGAATCCCATAGCAATTTTCCAAACAATTTTCCTGGAAATATTTATCACATA
Source organism: Pseudonaja textilis (assembly GCF_049901715.1). Lineage (NCBI taxonomy): Eukaryota > Metazoa > Chordata > Lepidosauria > Squamata > Elapidae > Pseudonaja > Pseudonaja textilis. The sequence goes on along the minus strand of NC_141990.1, from coordinate 137,585,270 downwards.
TATAAATTGGAATTCCTTGCAGAATATAAATTAATCTAGGAATAATACTCATTTTGAGGGCATTCGTCTTACTTGCACGCTGCATTTTTCATTTTAAAAATAATTGTATTGCAATTCAAATTTCTTCATTTTTTTAATCAGTCATATCTGTTGCATGCTGACAAAACATTTGTAATCCATGCTTGTAATCTTAAATTTGACTGGATGGCTAATATAGTTCTATAACATTCACATCTTGTGATGCTGTTTTTCTTCCTTGTGTTTTATAGGGGTGAAGGAAAGCTTCCAACGTGTGTTGCTACAGGAAGGCCCATCACAGAGTATCAGTTTTGGATGTGCAATATATGCAAGCACTGTGTTCAAGCTCAAGAAATCAGCAACTATAACTTCTGCCCACTCTGCCACAGTTCGGTGGCCTATTAAATTATGCAGGTGAAAACAACCATCTGTGGCTGTTAATGTAAGCATTTGCTCCTGGTGGGACTGGAATGGGGAAAATTCCTCTCAGAATAGCTTTGTTACATCCTCAAAAGTTGTCCCAGTTGAGCCTAAAATTTGGGAAGCAAGGGACAACTACAGGGGAAAGCAAGGGGCATTAAGAAATAGATCCTGGTCTGTCTTTATGCATTAATTACAAATATACATGGTCTGAAATATTGAAGGGAGTTATGAAGAAGCATAAGCACCCACACAAGAGCAATTAAGTCTGTATACTTTTATAAAAAAAACTAATTTGAATCCAGCTTTAAAATAGGCAACTAGGGAAGGTTTTTTTTAAGTGAAAATAAGGATTTGATATAAACAAATATTTGCTTTCTTGAGTCAGGATCACTTTTGCACTGAAGTTCAAAATAATATATGTATAAAATAAATACAGATAAGGCACTTCTTCAGCTCTTCACTGAAAAGATATCACAGTTTAGTCTACAATTTTTAAATATGGGTATGTAACCCAAATAAAAGGCATGGGTTGGTTCTTGCTACACTTACAGTCTCTGATCAGCTGTTTAAGCATTGATGGCAGAAGTCCAAGCCTTCTGAAATAGCTTACATTTTACATACAAGGTTCTCGGTCAAATTCAAGGCATGGCCTCTTCTGGGGAAAGGCTGGGAGAGATCTGTAACAAGAGGAAATACTTGATTCAGAATATTTAAAGCCTATTACCCCTTTTGCTCACTTTTTCCTGCTCTGACCTTCCTTCAACACTTTGCTTTTATTCATAACATTATCTCCAAAAACAGCAAAGAATTTAGCAACATTAACTACTGAAGCAAAACAGCATAGCGAACAGAAGTTTTGTATAAAAACTGACTTAAATTTTTGATTACCTGAATGTTTAATAGAAACGTATTTCTTACATGGAAAAGATTATATATTTGTACATAACTTGCTCCATAATTTTGTTTAGGTTCATTGTGTTATATGAGAAAATAACTGTTTCTTTTTAAATCAATATTTATATAACCTACCTTTCTTTTCTGTAATAATATTGAAATACACTGTTCAAAGAAATCAATATTATATTTTTCCATGAAGAAAAAACAACTGTAACTGTAGAAAACTAAATGATAAAATGCATAAATAAAAATATAAAATGGTATGGACAAATACATGGTTTATTACATAAAATATCATTACATATATTATCCTGAATTTATTTAATAATTAAAATAAATTCCAGATGTATTCTCAGTTTCCTGTTCTGTTTGTATATTCATTTCATGGTTCGTGTTCATTTCAAGTTCCTTTTTTTAATAAATTAAACATAAAAACTTGTGTGTTTCTGTTTTACACAATCAGTGAATATATTGATGTGTATGTCTTCCACTATGTAAATTACACCAGATTACACCTCATTGAGCAATATATAACCACTGAAAATTAATTACAGTTCAAACCCAACTCTCAAACAGTCCACAGCAGTCCTAGCACAATTTCTACAATTAATAACATTAATGTTTGGGGTATAAACTTTGTGGAAATACATAGTACATATACTACAGATATAGTAGGAATAAACTCCTGATAATGAGGACAGAAATTACTCAAAGATTGAGGAATTTCTTTTAATGAAAACGGAAAAGAAACCAGTTTAGCTACTGTTCATTAGTGGTGAACTTTTAAGATGAGCAAGGTCGTTGAAAGCTGAATGGAAAGCTTAGGAACCTAAAATGGGATTGTATAGAGAGGAAGATGAAAGAACAGTGATATTTTTATACAAGTCATGACCACTGCATTGTATTAGTTTTAATAGTTGATAAATAAGCTGCTGTTGCCCTTTGGTAATTGGAAACCTGTCTCAAACACTGTATGGTGGATCAAAAGACCCATCCATCACTGGAGAGTGATCTCGTAGGGGATCCAGTCTTGGTATGCTTTTCTCTGATCATAACAGCAAAACAACAGCATTGGGACTGACGATACAAGCTAGAAGCTTCACAGCCCTTGCTCCTCAATAGTACTCAAGACATAGGAGACAATTGGAATGCTTAAGGAAGACCGCACTCTGCCTCTATTTTTCAAGTGTGGGTGTTTATATTGATATTAACATACAATTTAAACAGGAGCTCTGAGAAACAAGTTTTCTTTTTTGCACGAAGCACAAATATCAAGGAAATAAATGAAGACAGTGTTTACCTTTGATAACTTGGAGAATGCACAGTGTCAAAACAACCAAAATTCAAAGATATGTCACTCCTCTCAGTAGTTAATTCCATGGCATACAATGGTTTCAGGTGGCTTGTGCCTGTTCTTGCTAAGGAATGGCTGAAGAATATTTATGTCCCCATAATTACAATCCACACTACCTAAGCAACACGCTTGATTTACAATGTGTCAGTATTTCATTGCGTATTTCAATTTTTCAGAGCTCAATAACTTACCAATTAAAAAGCTGCATCAGCAGGAAATAAGATGTACTGACAACCTATGTCTCTTAATTTGTTTCTCTTCTAGTTCATGACAAGAGAAACAAATTTATGGCAACATTTTGTCATATGCTATCTTCAAATTGGCTTGCTTCCTGAAATTAAAATGTTTCTGGTTGGCTCTCAGAGAAGCAGCTAAATATATGCATATACACCCACAAATAAAGAAGCAGCCAAAATACAGCCGCTGTCAACTTTACAAAGAGACCAAACAGGAAACGGGACCATGAAAGCTAATTCTACTGTATTGTAAGTTACATTAACAGGAACTGGCAAGTCTGTAAGCTTTCCCACCGTCACCCTTAGAGTCCAAAAAACTAGGGATGGTCTGTCCTGCACCTCTTGTTCTGTCCATTATACAGCTGCAGCCTATGCTGTCTCTTCTCTAAGCATTCCCTAGGCAGATCTGTTTGCCCCATCTCAGGCCTTTCCCACAACTCATTACAGGCACTTGTTAAACAAGGAATCCTTAATAGATTACTCACCCTTAACAGAAGTTGAATTAAACTTTCATTTAGCAACTCCAATTATTTTCAGAGATAATAAAAACAGTAATCATTTTCATGCATCCAAAAAAGAGCTTCTTAAGTGGACTGTCCCTGCTAAAGTAAAGCAATGACCCAGGGGCCCTATATTAAATATATGTACCTCCAATATTCGGCTTACAGCCAACACATCTGCGTTAAGAATTTTAAACAAACCTGCCAATAAACAATTCAAAATCTTACTTCAATTGTTAATATGTAATAATTTTATTGTAAATGGACTGTGAATTATTGGATATTCACTTGAATTGAGTCTCCCAGTGATGGAATAGCAGGATCTCATCTAATTTCTGGAGCAAATTTGACCTTCACAATGAGCATTTGATCAACCAGAAAGCTATTTTACATTGTTAATCCTTTTCCTGATGTTTCGTTTTAGAAGAGATCATGTAAACTAAATCGGTACGTTCATGTGATTATGATTTATTATGCTATTATTTACCAAATATGATCGATATGATTCATGTGTGTCATGTTACCACTGTGAGCTGCTCAGAGTTTTGATAATGGAATCACCACAAAAGCAACCTGATACAGAACAACTGTGGAGCAGGGTAACGTTAAGTCTGGGTAAGGGCTACCTATGGTGAAAAGCAGTTGTTTACACTACTCAGGGCCAAAATGAAGAGAGAGGAAAATACCCCATTTTCATTTCTTTTTATTAAGGCAGCTGGATTTACAGTTTAATTCAGTTTCAATGCCAGCATGGAAAAATATGTATGGCAGCCTCTTCTCTGCATCTCAGCTGGATATCACTTTTTTTTTTTTGCAAGAGCATTCCCAGATTCCATGAGCAAAGAGGGAATAAGTCAGGAAGGGAAAACAGGGAATACTCAGAAGGGACGGAAAAGATCAGAGTGAGAAGGGCCAGCAATACCCAGTTTTTATCATGGTTCCAACTCCACTGTCCTTGAGTCCTATCTGCCTGGCCATACAATCCCAAACAGTCTTCCATGGGGAGGGGAATCTTTTCTCATCCTTTCTATAAGGACACTGTAGAGGACTTTGATGAATTCATCCTCAAAGAATGATAGAAGGAACAACAAGGATCATACAACACATCAATCAGGGGTGGGATTCTACCAGTTTGCACCTATTCGCTAGAACAGGTTGTTAACATTCTAAGCAGTTCAGAGAACCGGTTGTTAGAAGAAATTACTGGCCTAATCCTGTAAGGAAGACAGGAAGGAAACATTCTGGTGTTGCTTACAGAAACTGCCTCTCTGTTAACCCTTATTACATTCTTGGCAAGACTAGACTTCGTGTCTCAGGAACTTCTCTGGAGATTTTTCCCCCTCCTTTGCTGGTACTTTGCTTGTCTGGAGTGACCATTCAAAATTACAATGGCACTGAAAAAAGTGACTTATGACCATTTTTTACACTTACGACTGTTGCAGCATCCCCACAGTCATGAAAAGGCCAGGCAAGGAGATGCGTGCCTCGATGTAAGTGATGTTGAGTTGGCCACGCCCAGTCAGTCACATGACCACCAAGCCACACCCACCAACTAAGCCACGCCCAGAGAACAGGTTGTTCAACAACTTGAATCCCACCCCTGACGTCAATGTTCGGGAAAACCATAAAATCATCCTTAAAAAGTAACTGCCTAAAATCTATGCAATACTCAGTCACGTTCAAATCAATTACAATGTATTGAATGTTTCCCAAAGCTAAAAATTTGAGGAAAAGGAAACTGCTGCTCCCTGTGAAGTTGATTTTCAGTCTGGTGGAAGTAGATTCTAATTTAGCAACAGGAATTAAAGGGGGTTCCAATTCTGCTTGGATGAAAATCAGCTTTTCAGACAGCTAATGTCTAATTTTCTCTCACTAGAATTGCAGCAGATATTTCTGGAAATGTGGAAAGTGCTGCATCTAGGTGTAATTTGGCGGCACACACTAAAATTCAGAGATCTTGCCAAACAATCAACAAAGCACTTGGTCAAGTTACAATTCTATTTCTGCAATAAGAAAAAGATTAACTTAGAAGTTGCACATTGTTTTTAATCTATCTGAAATCAAAGTTTGAATTGCACTAGAGAATCTATTCTCAAAGGCAAGTATTTCATCTTTTGTGGGAAAACAAAAATGCTTCCTGACTATAGGGAAATGTGAACAGCACTGAATGTGACTATCTCTAAAGTATAAGTCTCTCTCTCTCTCTCTCCCCCTCTCCCCCTCTCCCCCTCCCTCTCTTTGTCCCCCAGAAATGTTGCCAAACCACTTAGTCCACAGATTTAGTATCAACTCAAAAAAATCCTTCATCTCTGCAGCCATGGTTTATTCATTACACAATTCATATTCCCAAGGTTAATATCATTTGGAGAAGAGCAGGTGACCAAATGTTTGGTTGGCCATCAAAGTCAAACATGATTGATGAATCCCGTGTAATAAATTTATAACTCCTAGATACATCAAAAGCATTTGCAATGCTATCAAAAATTTCCACACATTTAAAAAGGTGTTTTGTTCACACAAGCCTGGCTATCTTGACTTTTCTTAAGTCAAAGACTTAAGAACACAAAGAACACCCTTGCCATCTGGAGGATCTTACTGTTTTTGTTATTACTTGAGGATTATACTATCTCTTATTAATATCTGAATTCATTACAGAAATAATACATAATCCAAAGCTATGTTGTCCCAAAAAGTCCAAACAGCTACCTAATGGACTCAATGCAAACAAATATTTCTTAAATATAAAGCAGACTAATCAACAATGAAATCATTAAAGCACACATGTCAATAATAACTTCATTATTTATATGTTATCTCAGTTTGTTTTCAGTGCTTTGCATAAATATAATAACCCAATAAAATAAAAGTAACCTGAAAAGCATTTTAAATCCAGTTGAAGGGAAATAATGCATGACTAACTGGAATTGAGAAAAACATCTTCAGGTATTTCATGTGCGAGGAGTCAAGTATAAAGATTCTGTAATACTATCTAACTAGCATGTCAATCAAATATGTATATCCACATTGTCAAATCATGAATACTGTAAAAAGCTCTGTATTGATTGATTGATTGATTGAGAGAATTTGTATTCAGTTCACTCCATTAATGACTTATGGCAATTTACAGGAATACAATGACAACAACAAGGATATAGCTATGAGCTCTACCCCAGGGAAGAATTAAGTGATATCAAAAAATATCCTTGCTGAGGCTTGTAAAACATGCCTGCCTGATTATCTAAGAATGCTGTCAGACTGCAACTAACTTGATCCTAAACTCCTCTAAATTATCCTGTTCCATGGAGGAACAAACCACCATAATTGAAAAGATCCTTCCTTCTTTCCAGATCTGTCTCTTACCTTTCTACCATATCTCCCTCTATTCCCCTTATTAGACTAGGGATACAGGGGCCATTGGGGGAAGTTAAAACACACCTAATCAATCCAAAAATATTTTCCTTTAAGGCACAGAAAATCGCTGCAAACTGGGAAGAAGAAACAAGATAAACAAAGCTGGGTAAAAAACATAGAAAAGCAAATTAAAGGGGGGGAAATAAGTTTCCGAAAGAGGGAATCCATTTCTTCTCATTCCCACACACAACATTACCTTCAAGCCTAACCCACCAGTATTTCTGCTGCCCTGCTAAACCCAACCTATTTGTATGCAGGGAGATTACAGGCTTTTTCCTAGCTCCATTTAACCATCCCACCAGCTCTCACTAAGTGGATACATTAAAAGGTAACTCTGCCGCCCTATGAAAGTCCAACTATCCTAATTACAACCCAGATCCTGCTAAAAGAGAGTGATCCTTTCCCACCACCAACCCACACATTCTGGGGCAGAAAACTATTTGTGACCTCTTAGGCCAGCTTAAGGCCTGGGCTAAGTATCTCCACCAATACTTTCCAAGATCTCCAAGTTGTCCAAGCAGTGACAAGTGCTGGATTAAGATTGCACAGAGACTAAAAGAGGTTAATTCCCCAGCTGGTAAACCCACTCCAATGGTGTGAATCCATATCTGATGCTTGTAGCCTGCGAGAAGGATTTTCTTGCTGGTCCAATCTCCTTACTTTGTTTTTTTTAGTATTCCTTTGACTAAGACAAGAGGAGAACATTTGCCCTTCTTAAACTATAGCATTTGGAAGGATAGAGCCACGAGCTTCCACAGGTTCTAACTTTTCATCCAAATGTCGAAGGCTGCATCACACCATTGCACCCCAAGCTGCATCATCTTCACATCATCCATGCAACATCGGAGGTGGCATTCAGCAGGTTCTGACCAGTTCTGGAGAACTGGTAGTGGAAAATTTGAGTAGTTCAGAGAACCGGTGATAATCTTCCCCCTGGAGTGGGGAGGGAATAGAGATTTTGTAGTATCCTTCCCCTGCCAGGGCCACCAAGCCATGCCCACCAAGCCACGCCCACAGAACCAGTAGTAAAAAAATTTGAATCCCACCACTGTGCAACATCATGTACAAAAGGAGGCATACCTCCATCACTGGGGGTGTGATGGAGCAGCAGTACTTTCTTCATTCTTGCTCCCCTTTGATTATCTTCCCTGCTGGCATTGCTGGAAAGAGATGACCTCTTTCACATAAGTTCCATGTGGGATTAGTTTCCTCATCCAGATTTTCATCTGGTAAAAGATGGCAAAGATACCTTTAAAATAAGATCAACATCTAATCCAGCCATTTTCTTGATAGTGTTTCAGAAACAGTTTGGCTTATATTAAACTAAATTTCTTAATTTAGCAAATAGCGCCAGGTGGTTTCCTCATCCAAATACTAACCAAATCCAACCAGTTTAGTTTCCCAGTTCAGCCAAGATCAGGAAGACACTGATTCCTGCTGAGGTGGATTTGTATCAATTGCCCATGTTATCAGCAAGCCATTTATATAATACCTTTACTCTGGCATCAAATGCAAACTCTAATGGCTTGCTAAAGAAAAGGGAATGAGATATCATAATATTGTATTGTTTCCCAACTTCCTTTTAAAATGTTGTCCACAACAGCAAAGCTGTTGGGATGCCTCTAAACTATTGACAATGGAGAATAAAAAGACATTTTTCTTCTTCTTGCCAAATCCAATAACAAAACCATGGCGGCTTTCCAAGTGACTCTTTGATTCTGCCAGTGAGTCTCCCGCTGACTGCACTCTTCCACCATCATCTTCCCCTCTGAAGAAATCCCTGCATTCATTAAAAAATCATAACTTGGTTGCTCTAGTTGTAACATCTGCATTTTCAGAAATATTTGAGATGCTTTTCCATGACAGCCCATTTTTTAACATGTCATTTCACAGACACATCCAACACAAACTCACTGTATTTCCATTTGACTTTAGCCTTTTGCTCCTGGCTGCAGATCCTGGTTTCAATCAGGATTTGTCTTTTTTACCCCAAAGGGACTCTTTATTTTCTTCCCATTTGTGGAGATGCTACGCCCTAGTGCGTGCGTATCAAGGTTGAACAACTCCTCTTCTTTTTGTTTGTTTGTTTTTCTCTACCATCACATGCCATTTAGAAGGCGTTTGGGTGAAGATTGAGCGTGAGATCCTGTTGGCAGCCAATCAGGAGATCATTTCCAAGAAGGTTTCTTCGGATGCTCTTCTGACACTTTGTATTTGGTTGCTTACTCATGCTGGAACCATTCACGCTGTCACTGTGCTTGGATGCACATACAAGAAATGAAAGCCAAGGAAGCGCTGAGCTTTCTGGGGTATGGGACTCCTTTAGTGGTGGGAATTCAATTTTTTTTTATTACTGGTTCTGTAGGCGTGGCTTGGTGGGCATGGCGTGGCATGACTTGCTGGGCGTGGCAGGGGAAGGATACTATAAAATCTCCATTCCCACCCAACTCCTGGGGGAAGGTTACTGCAAAATCCCATCCCTCCCCACCCCACTAACCTGATTTTCAGCTCCGTTCTCCTGTGCAGGGCAACAAAAGAAGACCCAGCCAATCAGCTGGGACTCAGGAGGCAGAGAATAGATGGGGGTGGGGCCAGTCAGAGGTGGTATTTGCCGGTTCTCTGAACTGCTCAAAATTTCTGCTACCAATTCTCCAGAACTGGTCAAAACCTGCTGAATACCACCTCTGGACTCCTCCTTTGAGGAAGAACATTTTAATATTCAGAAGAATGAAAGTATTCAAAGGACGCATCTTGCAAAGCTAACATACTAACATTCTTTGAATGCTTCACTTTTGAGATCAACCCTTGTGCTTTTTTGCAATGATATGAGTATGAGACCACTTATCACTTATCATTAAGTCCGGTAAAGTTAAATGAAGTGTGTTCAAAATGACTACAGGTAGTTTTCAACTTACAGCCACAATTGAGCCCAAAATTTGTTGCTGAGACATTTGTTAAGTGAATTTTGCCCCATTTTATGACCTTTCTTGCCACAGTTGTTAAGGGAATCATCGCAGTTGATAGTAACACTCTTGTTAAGTGAACCTGGCTTCCCCATTGACTTTCTACTTTCTATCGTATAGTGCAATACTAATGCAATATCAGATTTTCAATTCAATTGTATAGAATGTGAAGGATGTGTGTTTGTGTTTTATTTTTATAGTTATAATGTACACTGAAGATGGCATTTAATTTCGTTGTATGAGGTGCAATGACAATAGAGTAAAGTAAAGTAAACTTTGCAAAAGGTGATCACGCAATCCCAGGACACTGAAACCATGATAAATATCAGTCAGTTGCCAAGCATTTGAATTTTGATCACATGACCATGGAGATGCTGCAATGGTCGTAAGTGTGGGAAAATGGTCATAGGTCACTTTTTTCAGTGCCTTGATACCTTCAAATGGTCACTAAATGAACTGTTGTAAGTTGAGAACTACCTATATTTATCTCCTTCATGATTTCATTTTCTTCCATCAGTGAGGGGGACAGGTATATACAGTTCTTCTGCTTCTTGCAGACACTTATAAGCCTGGCAGCAGGTGGCCCCTCTTGCTGCTCTGTGCAAGACAAAATTTGGGGTGAGACCTCTGCTTAGAATGGATTCAGAAGGGGTAGGGAAATAAATGAATGAATAAACTAGCAAGGAGGAGGAGGAGATGGGCTAACCCAGAAAAAGATATCAACTGAAACCTTCATACCAAGAGACCTCAATTTCTGAATTCAGCATTGTGCTTAATTTCATAATTCTGAGTACTTTGTTATCTTGATGTTCCAGTGAACAGATAATCTGAGGAACTCCCAGCTCAACAAGATAGACCAGACAGAGTAAGAACCCAATATATATACTGCTTTTACTGTAACAATAATAATAACAGAATCTTGCAAGTCTGAATGTGGTTCCCCATTCCTTACATTCTCTAGTGGGAACTAGAGAGGAACCTGTCCGAGATGTTTGCTCAAATTGGTTTCTTGGCCTGGGCTCAAGTGCCTCTTATCGGATCATGGTCTTGGTATAGAAGCTTTTCCTCCTGTCTTTCAAGGCCATTTGCTTTGTCCCCTTTACAGGACTAGGACAACTTGATGACAGGTAAATTTCTTTAGGTTTCTGTTCTGTATTTTTTCTTCCTCTCTCTTTCTCTCCAAGTTATGGTATATTTTTATCTATCCTTTCGTGGTCACATAGTTTTGCTTAGTTCTGCTGATTCAGTATATACATTATGGAACTAAATCAATGCTTCCCATTACTTGGATTGTAAACCATCGATTTTAGCCCCACCCTTACTCAAATAATTTCAAGCAGAGAAATTCCTTAGAGGAACTGATGAGAAATGAAGCAGAAAAGAAGAAAAAAAAAACCCCACTTTTCTCAGCGTTTGCATTTTATTGATAGATGAGGGAGATGTGCGTGTCTGTGTGTGTGTGAGAGAGATGGGGGGGATCTAAGTAAGTAGGTATAGTTATAGATAACAGATATAGTAGATTAGTTATATGAAAAGAAAAGAAGAGAAGGAGGAAGAGAGAGTGAGAAAGAAAGAAAGAAAGAAAGAAAGAAAGAAAGAAAGAAAGAAAGAAAGAAAGAAAGAAAGAAAGAAAGAAAGAAAGAAAAAAAATGAAACGAAAAGAAAGATTGTTTTTAATTCACAAATCCTTTGAAATATTATTGGGATATCTTTTGCCCCTCCCAGAAGTTTCAGTGTCAAAACAGCATCCAGAAGGAATTTGCTGTGATAAACTCCATTTGATAACATCACCTATATACGCTCTTCCCCAGTTACAGTAACATACATTCTTTCAATACTTGACTCAGCAGTTGTTGTTTTTTTAAGCACAGGTCTGGTGTCCTTTCAAAACAGTACTAAATATTTTTCCTAACAAGTATAGCATGCTTTCAAAAGACGGTAAGCCCATGAATGTAAGGAGGCTGCAGGAGGCGTAGCAACCCCTTAGAAAGCACTGGTCCAGCCTTACCTAGGCTGAAGCCTCTGCAGAAGCCAGAAAACCCATCTCTCTTGTGAGCCCAGGATCAAGTAATTGCAGAGATCCATGGCTACACAGGGCTTGAGCATAACAAGATAAAGCAACTACATAACTAGAGCTCAGCAGATCTTAACCTCTAACAGCATCATTAAGAAGGTATCCTAGACCAAGATAATTCATACAGCAAGAATTGTGTCAGAAGAGGGAGATCACTACTCAAATACAGAGTAACTAAACCTGAGGTAGTTTGCCTCCTTAATGGGCTGGAGACCAATCAAACAGGAATACCAAGAGGCAAGTCCTTTAAAACTGGTTAGCAGGAATCTTTGCACCATGATTGGGATTTGAAGATGAGTCTCATGTTATGCCATTCCATAGAAATACCTCCTCTTTTTCTCTAGCCCTTCTCCCTCCCTTTTCATCTCTACATTATTGAACATTTTGCACCACAGAGATGAAAAATTCTCTATTACATGTTTTCTGAGTCATTTTGAGGCTATGGAAGAGGTAGGGTAAAAAAGGGAAAAATACATGAATAATGTAATATCATTCTAGTCTGATGAGTGTTGACAATTATAGCACGAGGTTCATTGTTTAGAAATATTTAGGGATATTTAAAAAACAGAACTAGTAATATAATAGTCACAGATGCATTGCCATTGTTAAAAGAAAAGCATACTTCTGAGAGAAAAAATGTGTCCCGATAAAAAAGGATAAATAGTGCAAACCACTGATATCTCATCTTAATTGACTTATCATCATTAGCTTTATTGCATTTACCATGAAGGTTTAAATTTCTATTATACCCATTTGATTCATCACAACCTTGTCTGGATCATAATCATTCATTTAATGACCGTTCAAAGTTACAATGGCACTGAAAAAAGTGACTTATGGCTGTTTTTTGCACTTCCAACCATTGCAGCATCCACATGGTCACAGGATTAAAATTTGGATGAGTGGCAACTGGCTCATATTTATGACCATTGCTGTATCCCTGGGTTATGTGATCACCTTTTGTAGCCTTCTGACAAGCAAAGCCAATGGGGAAGCCAGATCACTTAACAACGGGGTTACTTATTTAACAATTGTAGTGAAGGTCAATTGTAGTGAAGGTAATAAAATGGGGCAAACCTCACTGAACTGTCTCGCTTGGCAATAGAAATTTTAGGCTTAATTGTGGTCATAGGTCAAGGATTATCTGTAAGCTGTTCTGAGTAAGACTGCAATTGATTGATGGTAAATATAAATACAGTATATTTACTATATATACTAGTAATATATGGTCTTGTGCTAGACCTCACCAACAAACGAGTCCCAGCCACGAAAACCAACACCAGACCTGAAACAACATGGGATACCACCACCAATCCCCCTCATCAGACTCAGGCCCAAGCCCATCCTATAAACAAAGGACAACCACCATCCAGAAACCATCCAGAAACCAGACCACGGCTGCTTTGCCAGCTGTCACACACCCCAACCCCAAAACCAAACAAGCTGACATATGCCAAGAACACAGACCTAGTCCCTAAACTCGAAGCCAGACTAAAACCCAGAATGCTACATCACGGCCACCCACTCAGGATATCACATCAGAAAACTCAGGAAATTACACCACAAGAACTCAAGAAGTTGCTACACAGAGAATGACCCAGGATATCACAGCACAAGACCAAGGATACCACAGCAATAAATCTCACAAGGTCATCACACAACCCATTACCAAGCCGTTAAAACACGAGAGGCTAATGGAAAAAAGATCACTACAAAACAAACTACTCAGGAGATTACAGCACAAGATCTAGGATATCTCCACAGCAAAACTCACAAGGCCATCACAAAGCCCATTATACCAACATCAACTCCATCAACCAATCAAGAGGCAGGAGCGCAGCCAACCAGCCCAGCACACCAGCCCCCACCATCAGTATTTATAGAGAGAAGGCAGCTCCGATCACACACAGCTTGCACTGGCATGAAGCCTTAAGCACCAGCCTGAGGATGGCGAGTGGGACCTCGCCGAAACATCATGGGACATCGCTAAGAAACATCTTAATCTTACATAGGAAAAGACCCAAACACACCTAGACCTACATACCTGTACATACATACATACATATACACACACATACATACACATACAAATACATGTTGTGACTCGGAGGTTTGAGCCTGCTTTGTCAGAGGTCGAGGACTTGGACAATGAGGAAGAGGAGGATTTGGCTCTGAGGTTTGAGCCTGCTTTGTTAGAGGATTTGGAATTGCCTTCCTTCCCTCCTCAGCAGGACCTTCTTCCCTGATTGTGCCTCAGGTGTCGGCAGATAATCAGGAGAGCGTATCAGAGCCTCTGACTGAGGATCAAGCTGAGGAATGCTGGCTTGATGCAAGACAACGGTGCAGGCCAAAGTGTAAGTTGCGACGTAGAAAGAAAGGATGAATCAGAGACTGAGATGAGGGACTGACATGCCCCACAGAGAATAAAAGTGGGTGTGTTCGCTCTGAGAACTTGTTCGGGACAATGTGTTAATTTGTGAGAGAAGCTTCGAAAGATTCTGTGTGTGGCGATAGCTTGTGATTTATGTTCTTGCTTTATTATCGGACTTGGCAGACAGCTTGTGTGAGACTGCCAAGAACTTTTCCAGCTCAAGGAATTTAACCCTGTCATTACTGGACTTGTCTGATTGTTTATATTCATTTGGAAACTTGGACTTCTCACCTCGTTGGCACATGTGAGACATAGCACATACATACAATAAATATAGTATATAAAATCATACATATATACTAAATATAGTATATAAAATCATACACTGCAATGTCCTACCTGCAAATGAATACTTCAGCTTTAATCATAACAACAGAAGAGCACACAATAGATACAAACTCAAGGTTAATCGCACCAAATCTGACTGCTGAAAATACGACTTCAGCAACAGAGTGGTCAATGTTTGGAATACTCTACCTGTGTGGTTTCTTCCCCAAACCCCAAAAACTTTAACCTTAGACTTTCTACTATTGATCTCACCCCCTTCCTAAGAGGCCTGTAGGGAGCGTGCATAGGCACACCAATTGTGCCTACTGTTATGTCCTGAGGACTCAAGGAGTTCTCACTCAGGTCCACTCACTTTACGTGGGCGTTATTCCCCCATTCCCATTGGTTGGCTCTCCCCAGCAGCCAGCTATAAAAGCAGGCTGCGGGGTCCAACCGGTTGCTGATTGCTGCGAGCCAGTTCCAGGCTTGGCAAGCACGGTCAGCCCTTTATTGTAAAATAAAGTATTGTTGCACTCATGCTCTGGTTCAGCCTCTCATTGCTCAAACAAAACACCTACCGTCCCTGTCCTATTTTTTATTTTTCTTATAAGTATCTATCTCATGTATTCAAAACTATATTTATTCTTATACCTGTATCTTGTAAGCGATTGACAAATCAAATAAATACTAAATAGTAAAATTTGTCAATGCCATTGATATTCATGCGGGGCTCTAGCTGGTTTGGGATGGCACCCAATGTGCCTGTTTCTACTTGTAGTACTTTTGCTATTTTTTGCCACAGTCATTCTGTTTCTATTTGCAGTTCTTTGTGTTTTGTTGTCTTTTCCAGTTCTTTCTCTTCTGTTCTGCTGTCTCCAGGTTTTGCAATGTCCTCTCTCCAGAAATTTTTCTCTTTTTTATTATCAGTTGTTAAGCCCGGGATGTTATGTGGTATATGCTGTCTATTTAAATTCTAAACTTCCATAGCATTTTAGCTTCTTCATTTCCTTAGTTTATGGTCCCACAAGCTCTTGATTGCAGGCAAATGGTATTTTTTGCAGATCTTCCAATGTACCATTGTTGTTACATTGTCATTTGTCTGAAAGGGCATAGAATTTCCTGCTTGATCGGGGGTGTGGACTAGAAGACTTCCAAAGTCTCTCCCAACTCTGTTATTCTGTTATTTGTGCTGCTGCTTGTAGTCAACTTTCCTGCTGTTAGCCATTGCCAGGTCGTATTCTTATCTGTTTTCCCTGCTATTTATTATTATTATTACTACCAGCAGAATATTGGCAGTAGTTCTCTTCCTAACACTGAAAATCAACTTTATTAACAGTTCAAAGAAGTAATTGTGAGCTGACCCCAAACTTGACTTGAAATTGGTTTAGGTCAAATTATCCCTCTGTCTCTCATGCCTTGCAGAATGGCAGAAGGCTGCCATTTTGAGAGGCAGCAATGGCAGCAGGGCTGAAGTCAAGGCGTGTACTTCAGGTATAGTTTCCATCCTGCCGCTGAGTTCTGCTGCTATGGAGTGGGGGGTGGGGGAGAAAAATTGTTTCACTTTTGGTTGTGGGTCAGTGTGGAGGTAATATACCAGCAGACTCACAACAGACAAAGTCACGCATTTTTTGAATGTTTGACATGCCGAGCCCAAAAGGTTTGCCATCACTGACTTAGTTTGTTCATGGTTTGAGTAGCATTTTCTTTATTATTCCAACATCAGCCAAGGACAGGCTCCAAGGGTATAAAATAGCTTAGCTTCCACCAATCCAACGAGTTGGCAGATTTATTCTACAGTTGTAGAGTGTGCAAAGTAGGAAAACTGCCATTGATCATTCCAAAGAAGTAGGAGGAAAATCGGTAAGTATTGTGAGTCCTTGCTGCATTGTTTAATGCTTCTTCTCCAATTCCCTTTCCCAAAAAGGAAATCTGCAAATGATACTCTCTGTTCTGTGGCATGCCGTAAGGTACAGGTAGTCCTCGATTTATGACCATAATTGAACCCCAAATCTCTGTTTTGTGTTAAATGAGTTTTGCCTCATTTTATTTTACCTTACCTTTCTTGCCAGAGTTGTTAAGTGAATCACTACCATTGATAAGTTAGTAACCTGCTTGTTAAATGAACCTGGCTTCCCCATTGACTTTGCTTGAGAGAAGATCGCAAAGGTGATCACATGATCCCGGAACACAACAATGGCCATAAATATGAAGCAATTGCCAAGCATCTGAATTTTAATCATTGAGAGGGAGGGAGAGAAAGAAAGAAGAGAGGGAGGGAGAGGGAGAGAGAGAGAGGGAGGGAGGGGAGGGAAGGAGGGAGAAAAGAGAGGGAGGGGGAGGGAGGGAGAAAGAGAGAGGGGGAGAGAACGAATATTATCAGAAAGCTGAAAAGGATACCAAGGAAAATGAGTGATAAAGTTTTGCAATGAAGAAAAACAATGGCATTCTGGTCTCAGAAAAGAAAATCCTATCAGCATTCATCAGGCATGCTTTTTATTTGCCAGTGATGTCTCTTTTGAATGCGATTAAAGATTAATTGCACACCTTCGCTAAAGGGGAGGGAAGACTGTAGAAATGGAGCCCACTTTCATAGCAAATGTTGCTACTCGTCTCGACATTGTGGCTTAAGGGCAGCATTAGCAAAATTGCCAGTGGAAAATCATAGGCCAAAAGTCAGCAGCAGATTGATTCAAATTGCTGCTCTGTCCTTCATTGTTAAGAGGTGAAGAGTACAACTCACCGCAGGCTCCACAGACAGAGCTGTGCAGGGAACAGCTGTGCAGAGACAAAAAAATAAAATAAAAAATACTCCAGCAATTTACATAATTGGATGTCATTGCTCTATCTAGACCAGTTCTCAGCATAAAAAGCTATGATAGCTTTTCAGCCTCTTTGGCTGTGCTCTACAAACAACACCCCATACCGTTGCCTGTACCCCGCAACCACTTTAACATTGATGGCAAATGGTCATGCAGAAGACCAAAGCAAAGGTGTCACAGAATTAACACAGACATGATAATAATCCAGTTGGACCCGTGGCCATGTTTGATTCTGTGAAATGGCATTTATTGATCCAAAAAGCAGACCCTACACCTGAGGGAAAATGATACGATGATGATGTGGGTTTCTTTGACCCTATAAATCCACTGACAAACTGGATGATACACAAGACTTTTAAAATTGTTTTAAGAGTAGCTTCACAGAGTGATTAATATTATCTGCTCCCCTATCCACCTACAATATATTCACCTACCAGATACAAATAATGATTGAATCCAGTCAAAATGTTGTGGAAAGAAGCATTTTAAAAACTGCTTTCAAACACTGCTTCATAATTACTTATTTTTATTTATTTTGAAATGACTGATTTTTCTCTTGCTCTCCTTTCTGAGCGCATCTGCAGATGTATATTTTAAATTTTGTGCAGAGTAGCTTTTCTCCTTTTAAATGTAAGATTGCTAAACAAATACAGAAATAAGTATAATTTCTCAGTCATTGTAAATATAGCAGCTGCCTCCCACCCAACAATCACTGAAGTTAATAAAAGCAGTAAATTGTGATGAAAGCCCATCATTGGGCTTGGAGCATAAAAAAAACCTGTAAATATTATATTAACTATAGGCTGTTGCATTTCAAGGATCATTAACTTATAACTAAATTTCTGTAGCACTTACCTTGACCTCTGAATTTCCTATCTTTCTCTAATGACTAGAGAAATTGAACTTCAACTGTACAATTTCAACTTAAACAATAAACTTCCAATGAATCCATCACAAGAATAGAAAAAAAATCAATTCTTTTGCTCTTCCTCCTCAGAGGGTAATTTATTTATTTGGGAAAAAAGAATTTGTAAACACATTTTAAATTATACAAAGCTGGTCAACTCTAATAAATTGAAAAATTCTAAGATTTTTGTTTAAAGTGGGGCGGAATCTTGTCAAGGATTTGAAGAATGCATGTTAAGTTACAGCAGATATTCTGGGATTCTTCTTTGTCATTTCAGACCTCATGTTTTCCGTCACACGGTCAATAATTTTCAGTCAGTTCACTTATGTGGAAGAGTAAAAATTCAGAAAAGGCAGCAAAGATTGGTAAGGTGACAGGGGTCAATTCATAAGTCAAAAGTCCATTGTGAGAGGTGGGGATTTGCTAATTTTTAAGAGGATGTAAGGATGTAGAACAAAATGTTGCTGTTCATTCTCATTGACCGACAAGAGAATTCCTCTGTATGGTTCTAGCTCTTCTGCTTCTAGCCAGATAAATTCCATTCTCACCATTTTCTATTCATCATTCCCACTCACAATATTCTGGTACTCAGTGTCCCATGGCTTTTAGAGATAACTGAATATGTAGATTTCAGTACTGTAGCATAGATTTTTCTCTGGGACTTGAATTTTCTCCAATTATATTGTATTCAAGAACTGTATGGCAATGGCAATGGCACTTAGATTTATTTATTTTTTATGTATTTATTTGGTTTGTCAATTGCTTACAAGATAATAGGTATAAGTAAAAACATAGTTATGGATACATATAAGAAAAATAAAAAAATAAAAGAAACAATAGGACAGGCACGGTAGGCACATTGGTGCTCTTATGCATGCCCCCTGCAGGCCTCTTAGGAAAGGGGTAAGGTCAATAGTAGACAGTCTAAGGTTAAAGTTTTTGGGGTTTGGGGAAGAAACCACAGGGTCAGGTAGAGTATTCCAGACATTGACCACTCTGTTGCTGAGGCCGTATTTCCTGCAATCAAGTTTGGTGCGATTAACCTTGAGTTTGTATCTATTGTGTGCTCTTCTGTTGTTATGGTTGAAGCCGAAGTATTCATTGACAGGTAGGATATTGAAATGTATGATTTTATATAGTACACTTAGATAGGACTGAAGGCAGCATAGTGCTAGGTTTTCTAGGTCTAGAATTTCAAGTCTGGTGGCATAAGATATTCTGCAACAAGCAGAGGAGTGGTAGAACTCTTCTTGTGAAATATTTCTGGACTTTCTCAACTGTGATAATATCAGATACGTAATGTGGGTTCCAGACTGATGAGCTGTATTCGAGTATTGGTCTAGCAAATGTTTTGTATGGTCTAGTTAGTAGTGTAATATTACTAGAGAAAAAGCTATGTAAGATTAGGTTAACAACTCTTAATGCCTTTTTGGCTATGTAGTTACATTGGGCTCTGGCACTTAGATCATTAGAGATGAGTACTCCAAGATCCTTGACAGAGTTTGGATCATCAACAAGGTCTTACACTATTCAGCCTGTATTTTATTTTTTGATTTTTTTTGCCAATATGTAAGACAGAGCATTTATTTGTTGAGATTTGAAGTTGCCATTTGTTTGACCATTCTGTTACATAGTAAAGGTCTTTTTGAAGGGTAGCAGTATTGTCTGTGGTATTGAATAGCTTTACATCATCAGTGAAGAGACCGTAATTGCTCTTAATATGATCACAGAGGTCATTTATGTAGAGTATGAAGAGAGTTGGTCCTAGAACACTGCCTTGGGGAACACCACTGTTGACAGGTACAGAATTTGATAGGACACTCCCAATTTTGACCATTTGTTGCCTGTTTGACAGAAATGCTTCTATCCAGTTATGCAGGTGTCCAGAGATACCATAAGATTTTAGTTTTAGGAGTAGTTTGTCATGTACCACTGAATCAAAGGCTTTACAGAAGTCTATGTAGATTGCGTCTATTGCTTTGCCCTGGTCGAGTTGTGTAGTCCATATGTTTTTGCAGTGTAAGAGTTGAAGATTGCAGGATAGTTTTTTTCTGAAACCAAATTGTTTATTATAGAGTAGGTTGTTTGTCTCTAAGTGGAGGATAATGGATTGGTTAATAATTGATTCCTTGTCTTTACAGGTAACGCAACATAAAGAGATTGGTCTGTAATTTTCAACTAGGCTGGGGTCTCCCTTTTTGAAGATGGGGATGACCGTGGCTTGTGACCATAATTTGGCAAGGAGATGGTCCTGAAAGATTTTTCAAAGATTATGTTTATAGGTTCGGCTATGGCAGTCGATAGCTTTTTTAAGAAGTAGGCACATATTCCGTCCAGTCCAATAGATAGAGATGAAAAATATTTGCCTCTACCAAGGATCAAACTCACAGCCTCCTGATTGTGAGGTGAGAGGTCCCCCTCTATGCCACCGCACCATATACTACTTCACAGTGCCTTACAGCCCTCTCTAAGCAGTTTATAGAATCAACCTGTTCCCCCCAAAATCTGGGTCCTCATTTTATTGACCTTGGAAGGACGGAAGGCTGAGTCAACCTTGAGCCGGTCAGAATCGAACTCTTGGCAGCCGGCAGTCAGTATGCATTATTTAAGGGTTGGAATACATTTTATACAACTTTTTTAAAAATTTAAACACAGATTTTTGCTCTTTTAAATGTCAGTGATAAAATTGCAAGTATTGACTAGCCCGCTTTACATAATCAGGTGTAGAAGTCCAAGACTGACCATCTGAATCCTACATCAAGCATTTTACATGAGGGTAATGAATGTTCCTATGGTATAAGGAATTCTAATTTAGATCTTTCCAGTCAACAAGGGAAGAGTGGGAACAGAACCCATATGGATGTTGTGGGCAGATGTTGTCCCTAGATGATTCCATGATGTCATCAGCAGACTTCTCCTCATCTCCTCTTCTCTGCATGTTTCCAGATTCCTTTTCTTATGAAGTGCATGGAGAGAGAGGACAAGTCAAGGAAGAGGAATTTTATCTGTTTACCGCTTGTTTGAAGGCCATGAGATTATGCTGAACTATTGTTTCACATAGCCCTTTGGAGTTTCCAAACTAGCTAGAAAAGTTAGATGAAAACTAAATAAACAGCTCTGATAACTATCAGAATGCTCTGATAATAGCATTAATAATTAAACGTTTAAGACACTGATATTATGTATTTGCTTTTCATATCACATAAATCAGTAAAGATTATGTTGGCAATTTCCTTTAAATGCTGAATTACTAAACTTTTAAAATATGCACATTGAAAGTAGTTAGCATTGAAAGTTTTGTTTGCACCTATAAATTCTCTCTGCAGAGATCAATTTGGCAGGTGATCAGGTATCTTGAGAACTTCCCATAAAATTTTAATTTGTTCCTTAATTCATTTAATTAATTTCTGTGTCAGTCTTCCTCCCGGAAATGAATTTACAGAATAATGTGAATAGTTGCAGCAACAATAAAATCAACATTCCTTAAAAACAATAGGATTCATTTCAAATGCATAAAGCAATATAAGAGGCAATCTAAAAGACAGGCGCTGCAGTAGCTGTCATGATGATTGAATTCATTAGCCTAATTGTTAACTGAAAGCAGACTATGAGGGAGTTTTCCTCTGGAGGGATCATGACTGAGGCCCTGCTACTGAGGAGGGCTTCCTGGCAATGAGCCGTAATAACACAAGCAGCTCCAAACTAACACAAGCAGCTCCAAAACACACAAGCAGAGTCTTTGACAATATAAGTTAGAAGATAACTACTGGAGGTAATGCCCCAAAGGTGCTTTTCAAAAGACAATTGCACTTTCTTGGCTTTTTCTTTGAAAACCTTCTCCTTCTCATCCAAGAAGCTTCTTCAGTTCTGACTGAATGGTGGGCAATAGAAAGACTTATTTTCTTTGTAGTCATCTGGTCAGTAACACTCTGAAGGTATTTTACCTGAAAAGCTAGAAAAGCCTGACAAAAAAGGTCATAGCACTTTTAAGCATAATGAAGGGCTGTGAATTTATTGGCGACATCCATTTTTCACTTTGGGTTTATAGGGACCTAACCCGAACCCTAAGTGGATTTTCCCACCAATGGGATTTTTCCATGTACTTTACTTGGAAAGGTAAAAAAAACTGACAATAAAAGTCAGAACTATCCTAAATATACTGATGCGCTACAAATTCATTGCTGACATCCATTTTTTGCAACGAGTTTATGGGGTCATAACCCTAACCCTAAGTTGGTTTTCACTCCAATGGGATTTTTCCACGTATTTTACCTGGAAAGGTAGAAAAAGGTGACTACAAAAGTCAGAATGATCCTAAATATACTGAGGTGCGACAAATTAATTGCTTACATCCATTTTTCACTTACAGTTGAGGTCATAACCTACAACCTAACATGGTTTTCTCTCCAATGGGATTTTTCTATGTATTTTACCTGGAAAGTTAGAAAAACCTGATTAAAAAACACATATGCCTCTTAAGCATAGCATAGCGCTGCAAAATGATTGGCGAAATCAATTTTTCCACTCCGACCCTTACCATAACACAAACCCTATCCCTAATCATAACCAAACCCTAAACCTAAGCCTAACCATCCAAAGAGATTGTTTTAAATCTAAATATACTGATGTGCTACAAATTCATTGCTGACATCCATTTTTCACAACGAGTTTATGGGGTCATAACCCTGACCCTAAGTTGGTTTTCTCTCCAATGGGATTTTTTCACGTATTTTACCTGGAAAGGTAGAAAAGCCTTACTGAAAAGGTCATAACCCTAAACATTACGTTGAGCTATGAATTCATTGGCGACGTCCATTTTACGCCTCGCCTTCGTTGAGATGTAACCCTAACCCTAACCCTAACACTAACCCTAACCCTAAAACTAACCGTAATGCTAAGCATAATGTTCCACAGTGAATTCATTGTCAATGTCCATTTTCCACATCGACTTCATCGGGATGTACCCCTAACCCTAACCCTAACCTTAAACCTAATGCTAACCCTCACCCTCCAATGCAGTCTTCCATGGATTTTACCTGGAAAGGTAGAAAAGCCTGACTGAAAAGGTAATACCCCTCCTAAGAATAATGTGGCTATGTGAATTCATTGGCGACGTCCATTTTCCGCCTCGACTTCATCGGAACCTAACCCTAACCCTAACCCTACCTCTGATCCTAAAGCTAATCCTTTTCCTCCAAAGCAGTTTTTCCATGGATTTTACCTGAAAAGGTAGAAAAGCCTGAGTGAAAAGGTCATACCCCTCCTAAGCAAAAGGTGGCTATGTGAATTCATTGGCGACGTCCATTTTCCGCCTCGACTTCATCGGCACCTAACCCTAACCCTAACCCTAACTTTAATCCTAACCCTAACCCTAACCCTAACTCTAATCCTAAAGCTAATCCTCATCATCCAAAGCAGTTTTTACATGGATTTTACCTGGAAAGGTAGAAAAGCCTGACTGAAAAGGTAATACCCCTCCTAAACATAATGTGTCACTCTGAATTCATTCTCGATGTCCATTTTCCACCTCGACATCATCGGGATGTAACCCTAACCCTAACCCTAACCTTAAACCTAATGCTAACCCTCACCCTCCAATACAGTCTTCCATGGATTTTACCTGGAAAGGTAGAAAAGCCTGACTGAAAAGGTCATACCCCTCCTAAGCATAATGTGGCTTCGTGAATTCATTGGCGATGTCCATTTTCCGCCTGGACTTCATCGGCACCGAACCATAGCCCTAACGCTAACTTAAATCCTAACCCTAACCCTAACCCTGACCCTAACGCTAACCTTAACCCTAATTCTAACACTCACCCTCCAATGCAGTCTTCCATGGATTTTACCTGGAAAGGTAGAAAAGCCTGACTGAAAAGGTAATACGCCTCCTAAGCATAATGTGTCACTGTGAATTCATTGGCGACATCCATTTTCCGCCTTGACTTCATGGGTACCGAACCCTAACCCTAACCCTAACCCTAACTGTAATCCTTACCCTAACCCTAATCCTAACACTAACCCTAACCCTAATGCTAAGCATTATGTTCCACTATGAACTCATTGGCGATGTCCATTTTACGCCTCGCCTTCGTCGAGATGTAACCCTAACCCTAACCGTAACCCTAACCCTAAACCTAACCCTAACCCTAACACTAACCGTAATGCTAAGCATAATGTTCCACTGTGAATTCATTGTCGATGTCCATTTTCCACCTCGACTTCATCGGGATGTACCCCTAACCCTAACCCTAACCCTAACTCTAATCCTAAAGCTAATCCTCATCATCCAAAGCAGTTTTTACATGGATTTTAGCTGGAAAGGTAGAAAAGCCTGACTGAAAAGGTAATACCCCTCCTAAACATAATGTGTCACTGTGAATTCATTGGCGACATCCATTTTCCGCCTCGACTTCATGGGGACCGAACCCTAACCCTAACCCTAACTGTAATCCTAAAGCTAATCCTTCTCCTCCAAAGCAGTTTTTCCATGGATTTTACCTGGAAAGGTAGAAAAGCCTTACTGAAAAGGTTATACCTTTCCTTAGCATAATGTGGCTATGTGAATTCATTGGCGACATTGATTTTCCACCTCGACTTCATGGGGACCGAACCCTAACCCTAACCCTAAGTGTAATCCTAACCTTAACCCTTACCCTAACCCTAACCCTAACTCTTATCCTAAAGCTAATCCTTATCCTCCAAAGCAGTTTTTCCATGGATTTTACCTGGAAAGGTAGAAAAGCCTGACTGAAAAGGTCATATCGCTCCTTAGCATAATGCGGCTATGTGAATTCATTGGCGACATCGATTTTCTGCCTCGACTTCATGGGGACCGAACCCTAACCCTAACCCTAACCCTAAGTGTAATCCTAACCTTAACCCTTACCCTAACCCTAACCCTAACCCTAATTCGAATCCTAAGACTAACCCTCACCCGCCAATCCAGTTTTCCATTGATTTTTCCTGGAAAGGTAGAAAAGCCTGACTGAAAAGTAATACCCCTCCTAAACATAATGTGTCACTGTGAATTCATTGGCGACCTCCATTTTCCGCCTCGACTTCATGGGGACCGAACCCTAACCCTAACCGTAACCCTAACTGTAATCCTAACCCTAACCCTAACCCTAACCCTAACCCTAACCCTAATGCTAAGCATAATGTTCCGCTATGAACTCATTGAGGATGTCCATTTTCTGCCTCGCCTTTGTCGAGATGTAACCCTAACCCTAACCCTAACACTAACACTAACCGTAATGCTAAGCATAATGTTCCACTGTGAATTTATTGTCGATGTCCATTTTCCGCCTTGACTTCATCGGAACCTAACCCTAACCCTAAGCCAAACTCTCATCCTAAAGCTCATCCTTTTCCTCAAAAGCAGTTTTTCCATGGATTATACCTGGAAAGGTAGAAAAGCCTGACTGAAAAGGTCACACCCCTCCTAAACATAATGTGGCTATGTGAATTCATTGGCGACGTCCATTTTCCGCCTCGACTTCATCGGCACCTAACCCTAATCCTAACCCTAACTCTAATCCTAAAGCTAATCCTTATCCTCCAAAGCAGTTTTTCCATGGATTTTACCTGGAAAGGTAGAAAAGCCTGACTGAAAAGGTAATATGCCTCCTAAGCATAATGTGGCTCTGTGAATTCATTGGTGACCTCCATTTTCAACCACTACTTCATCGGTACCTAACCCTAACCCTAACCCTAAATTGAATCGTAAGAGTAACACTCACCCGCCAATGCATTTTTCCGTTGATTTTTCCTGGAAAGGTAGAAAAGCCTGACTGAAAAGGTAATGCCCCTCCTAACCATAATGTTGCACTGTGAATTCATTGGCGACATCGATTTTCTGCCTCGACTTCATGGGGACCGAACCCTAACCCTAACTGTAATCCTAACCCTTAACCCTAATGCTAACCCTCATCCTCCAATGCAGTCTTCAATGGATTTTACCTGGACAGGTAGAAAAGCCTGACTGAAAAGGTAATACCCCTCCTAAGCATAATGTGGCTATGAGAATTCATTGGCGACATCCATTTTCCGCCTCGACTTCATCGGCACCTAACGCTAACCATAACCCTAACTCTAATCCTAAAGCTAATCCTTATCCTCAAAGCAGTTTTTCCATGGATTTTACCTTCGAAAGGTAGAAAAGCCTGACTGAAAAGGTAATACGCCTCCTAAGCATAATGTGGCTCTGTGAATTCATTGGCGACGTCCATTTTCCACCACTACTTCATCGGTACCTAACCCTAACCCTAACCCTAAATCAAATCCTAAGACTAACACTCACCTGCCAATGCAGTCTTCCATGGATTTTACCTGGAAATGTAGAAAAGCCTGATTGAAAAGGTAATGCCCCTCCTAAGCATAATGTGGCTTTGTGAATTCATTGGCAACATCCATTTTCCGCCTCGACTTCATCGGAACCTAACCCTAACCCAAACCCTAACTCTAATCCTAAGGCTAATCCTCATCATCCAAAGTAGTTTTTACATGGATTTTACCTGGAAAGGTAGAAAAGCCTGACTGAAAAGGTCATACCGCTCCTAAGCATAATGTGGCTATGTAAATTCATTGGCGACGTCCATTTTCCTCCTCGACTTCAGCAGGACCTAACCCTAACCCTAACCCTAACTCGAATCCTAAGACTAACCCTCACCCGCCAATGCAGTTTTCCATTGATTTTTCCTGGAAAGGTAGAAAAGCCTGACTGAAAAGGTAATACCTCTCCTAAGCATAATGTGGCTTTGTGAATTCATTAGCAATATCCATTTTCTGCCTCAACTTCATCGGAACCTAACCCTAACCCTAACTCTAATCCTTAGGCTAATCCTCATCATCCAAAGCAGATTTTACATGGATTTTACCTCGAAAGGTAGAAAAGCCTGACTGAAAAGGCAATACCCCTCCTAAGCATAATGTGTCACTGTGAATTCATTGGCGACATCCATTTTCCGCCTCGACTTCATCGGTACCGAACCCTATCCCTAACCCTAACCCTAACTGTAATCCTAACCCTAACCCTAACCCTAATGCTAAGCATAATGTTCCGCTATCAACTCATTGGCGATGTCCATTTTCCGCCTCGGCTTCATCAAGATGTAACCCTAACCCTAACCCTAACCCTAAACCTAACCCTAATACTAATCGTAATGCTAAGCATAATGTTCCACTGTGAATTCATGGGGACCGAACCCTAACTCTAACCCTAACTGTAATCCTAACCCTAACCCTAAGCATAAGCCTAACCTTAACTCTAACCCTCTACCTAACCTTAAACCTAACCCTAACCATAATCCTAAGCATAATGTTGCGCACTGAATTCATTGGCGATGTCCATTTTCTGCCTCGACTTCGTGATGACCTAACCCTAACCCTTACCCTAACCCTAAGGCTAACCCAAACGCTAATCCTCACCCTTCAATGCAGTTTTCCATGGATTTTACCTAGAAAGTTAGAAAAGCCTGACTGAAAACGTAATAACCCTCCTAAGCATAATGTTGCGCTCTGAATTCATTGGAGTCGTCCATTTCCGGCCTCGACTTCTTGGGGACCCATCCCTAACCTCTTCCTAACCCTAACCCTAACCCTAACCCTAACCCTAACCATAATGTTGCACTGTAAATTCATTGGCGACGTCCATTTTCCAACTTGACTTCATTGGGACCTAACCTTAACCCTAACCCTAAATCTAACCCTATTGCTAATCCTCACCCTCCAATGCAGTTTTTCCATGGATTTTACCGCGAAAGGTAGAAAAGCCTGACTGAAACGGTGATACCGCTCCTAAGCATAATGTTGCGCTCTTAATTCATTGGCGACGTCCATTTTCGGCCTCGACTTCATGGGGACCAAATCCTACCCCTAACCCTAACCCTAACCTTGACCCTGACCCTAACCCTAACCCTAACCCTAACCAAAACCCGAACCCTAACCCTAACCCTAACCCTTACCCTAATCCTATACCCTAACCCTAAGCATAATGTTCAATGTGAATTCATTTGCGACGTCCATTTTCTGCCTCGACTTCATGGGGGCCTAACCCTCATTCCAACCCTAACCCTAAAACTAAACCTTGAATGCGATTCTTCCATGTATTTTACCTGGAAAGGTAGAAAACCCTCACTGAAAAGGTAATAGTCCTCCTAAGCATAATGTCGTTCTATGAATTCATTGGTGATGTCCATTTTCTTCCTCGACTTCATGGGGACTTAACCCTAACCCTAACCCTAACCCTAACGCTAAGCCTCACCCTCCAATGCAGTTTTCCATGGATTTTACCTAGAAAGCTAGAAAAGCCTGACTGAAAAGGTAATAACCCTCCTAAGCATAATGTTGCTCTCTGAATTCATTAGAGATGTCCATTTTCCACCTCAACTTCATGAGGACCTAACCCTTACCCTAACCCTAACTCTAACCCTTCACCCTCCAATGCAGTTTTTCCATGGATTTTACCTGGTAAGGTAGAAATGCCTGACTGAAAAAGTCATACCCCTCCTAAGCATAATGTTGCGCAGTGAATTTATTGGCGACATCCATTTTCTGCTTCAACTTCATGGGGAGCTAACCCGAACCCTAACCATAACTGTATCCCTAACCCTTATTCTAACCCTAACCTTCCAATGCGAATTTTCCATTTATTTTACCTGGAAAGGTAGAAAAGCCTGTCTGAAAAGCTCGTACCCCTCCTAAGAATAATGTTGCAATGTGAATTCATTGGCAATATCCATTTTCCACTTCGCATTCATGTGGACGTCTCCCTAACCCTAATTCTAACCCTAACCCTTACCCTAACCCTAATGCTCCAATGCAATGGATTTTACCTGGAAAGGTGGAAAAGCTAGCACCATGTTTCACTGTGAATTCATTTGTGACATCCATTTTCCATCTTTACTTCATGGGGACCTAACCCTAACCCTCACCCTAATCCTCACCCTCACCCTCCAATGCAGTTTTTCCATGGATTTTACCTGGAAAGGTAGAAAAGCATGACTTTAGTACCCCTCCTAAGGATAATGTTCCTCTGTGAATTCATTGGGGACATCCATTTTTTACCTCGACTTCAGGGGGACCTAAACCTAACCTGAACCGTATCTCTAACCCTTATGCTAAGCCTAACCTACCAATGCGAATTTTCCATGTATTTTACCTGGAAAAATAGAAAAGCCTGACTGAAAAGGTCATACACCTCCTAAGCATAATGTTTTGCTGTGAATTCCTTGGCGACGTCCATTTTCCGCATTGACTTCCTGCGGACCTAACCCTAACCCTAATCCTAATGCTAACCCTAACGGTAACCCTCACTTTCCAATGCAGTTTTTCCATGGATTTTACCTGGAAAGATAGACAAGCCTGACTGAAAAGGTAATACCCCTCCTAAGCATAATGTTGCGCTGTGACTTCATTTGTGACATCCATTTTCCGCTTCAACTTCATGGGGTGCTAACCCTAACCCTAACTGGATCGTTAACCCTAATGCTAACCCTAACATACCAATGCGAATTTTCCATATGTATAACCCTAACCGTAACCCTAACCCTAACGGTAACCCTCACCCTACAATGCAGTTTTTCCATGGATTTTACCTGGAAAGGTAGACAAGCCTGACTGAAAAGGTAGCTCCCCTCCTAAGCATAACGTTGCACTGCAAATTCATTGACGACATCCCTTTTCTGCTTCAACTTCATGGGGACCTAACCCTAACCCTAAGTAGGTTTACCCTCCAATGGGTTTTTTCCATTTATTTTACCTGGAAAGGTAGAAAAGACTGAGTAAAAAAGTCTGAACTATCATAAACATAGTGACTAGTTACAAATTCATTGCTGACATCTATTTTTTGCTGCCAGTTCATGTAGTCATAACCCTATCCCTAAGTGGGCGTTCCCTTCAATGGGATTTTTCCATGTATTTTACCTGGAAAGTTTGAAAAAAATGAATTAAAAAGTCATACCCCTCAGGAGTGGGATTCAAATGTTTAACAACTCGTTCTGTTGGAGTGGCTTAGGTGGTGGGAGTGGGTTGGTGGTCATGTGATTGGGTGGACTTGGTTTGGTGGTCTTGTTATATATAGGCTGGATGTGGCCAACTCAATATCATATTGGGCATGCATCTCCTCGCCTAGCCTCTGATGACTGTGGGGATGCTGCAACAGTTGCAAGTGTGAAAAATGGTCATAAATCATTTTTTTCAGTGCCATTGTAACCTTGAATGGTCAGTCCACACAAGCAAAGTACCAGCAAAGGTGGGGAAAAGAAACTCCAGAGAAGTTTCAAAGACAGGAAGTCTAGTCCTGCCAAGAATGTAATAAGGGTTAACGGAGACGCAGTTTCTGTAAGCAACACCAGAATGTTTCCTTCCTGCCTTCCTTACAGGACTAGGCCAGTAATTTCTTCTAACAACTGGTTCTCCGGACTGTTTAGAACGTTAACAACCGGTTCTAGTGAATAGGTGCGAATTGGTAGACTCCCACCCATGATACCTCTCCTAAGCATAATGTTTCGCTGCAGATTCATTGGCGACATCCATTTTCCACTTCAAATTCATGGGGACCTAACCCTAACCCTAAGTGGGCTTTTCCTCCAATGGGATTTTCCCATGTATTTTCCCTGGGAAGGATAAAAATACTGGCTAAAATGTCATAACTATTCTAAACATAGTGATGCACTACTAATTGATTGCTGACATCCATTTTTCACTTTGAGTTATGAACCTGTATTTTACCTGAAAAAGTATGGAAGTTGTACTGAGAAGGTCAGCACACTCTTAAGCATATCAATTCTCAGTGAATTTATTGGTGATATCCATTTTTGTCCTTGTGTTCTTGGGGACCAAACCCTATCCCTAAGTTGGTTTAATCTCCAATGGGATTTTTCCATTATTTTACTTGGAAAGGAAGAAAATTTGGCCTGAAAAGGTAAATGAGCTCCTAATTAGCAATACTCATTTTTTCATGGTACCTTTTCTACCTCTCCATGATAAATATACAGGGAAATCACACTGGAGGTTAAACACAGTTAAGGTTAGGGTCAGGGGTGTGTTGGCTACCGGTTCTCCCCAGTTCGGGTGAACTGGATGCTAATTTTACACCTGGTTCACTGAACTAGTAGTTGCAATGATTGGCTGGCTCCTCCCACCCCTCCCCTCCCAGGAGTCTCCATACGGCCTATTTTGGATCCCAGGTAGGCACAGGGCCTGAGCAGAGGCTCAAGGAGGGTGCAAAACAGGCCCTTCTGAAGTTCAGGAAGGCCGAAAATGGGCAATTTTCTGGCCTCCAGAGGACCTCTTCATCCTTCATCCTCTTGCCCTCCCAGAGACATGAAGACAGCCTCAGGAGCCCTGGGAAGGTGAAAAACGGGCCTCCCAGAAGTTCAGGAAGGCTGGAAATGGGCCTGTTACTGGCCTCCAGAATGCCTCCGCAGCCTGAGGAGGCCATTTTTGCTCTCCTGGGGTCTCAAGGAAACTTTCTGGAACCCAGGGAAGGCAAAAAATGGGGCTGACTAGGCCACACCCACCATGGCCACACACACCCAGGAACCAGGCAGAGAACCAATTGCTACATTTTTTGAAGCCTACCCCTGAGGGAAACCCATCAATCACCCATCTAGGGATGGGATTAACCTCTTCCCTTCAGGAAGAAGGACAAGATCACAAACATTTTCATTATAAAGTATATTTAGTAACACTTTTGTGATCAGTGCTACTCCCTGGAGTTCCCCAAGATCTTTTACAGCTGCTGCAATGTTGGCTACTTCTTGTTTCTTCCTGTGGGAAAAGATACAGGAGGGGACAATGATGCAGCTTGATCATGCAGGCCATGAATTTAATGCACGTGTGGTCCAGCCAGCTGTATTGCTTCTGTTGTGAGGCACCCAATTTAGAACATAGAGAACATAGAATAATAGAATTGAAAGGGTTAATGGCTTTTGACAGCATGCCCGGGCTTTCAATCAGCCTGAGCAGCTGCTCTTAGTTTCCTTCTCAGTTGCTGCATTTGCTTTGGGGTTGACTTTTTTTTAAAGGGGAATGGCTGTTTTAAGTTTTCTACATTGTTTTAGTGGTTCCTGGCACTGCCCCTTTGGGGTGTATTTCCCTCGCTCTTTTTGAAAACCTCTAGTGATGGAGCACCCACAACTTCTGAAGACAAGCGATTCCATTGGTTGATTGGTCTCACCCTTAGAAAATTTCTCCTTAGTCCTAGGTTGCTTCTCTCTTTGGTTAGTTTCCATCCATTGTTTCTTCTTGTGCTTTTTGGTGCTTTGGAAAATAGATTGACTCCCTCATTTTTGTAGGAGCCCCTCAAATTTCCTGACAGAACAATTAATCCCTGGAACAACTTGCCCCTACAAGTTGTAAATGCTCCAGCATTGCAAGTTTTTAAGAAGAGATTGGATAACCATTTGTCTGAAGTGGTGTAGGGTTTCCTGCCTAAGCAGGGGGTTGGACTAGAAGAACTCCAAGGTCCCTTTCAACTCTGTTATTCTATTCTAAATATTGGATCAGTGCTATTTTATTGTGAGTTTGACTATGGTGAAATTTCCTAAGGGTGAAACCAATCAAGTTGGCCACATCCACCCAGTCACATGACCACCCAGCCACACCCACCCAGTCATTAGGGCAGAGAACCAGTTGTTAAATTATTGGAATTCCACTAATGATGGACAAGCTTTTGTCTTAATATATTCTTGGGTTTGAAGTGTGCACATAGGTTGAAAACGTTTTAAGTACTTTTGTCACAAGTCCAATATGACCTCACAAATCACTGTCCAAACTTTTGCAGTAACTGATGTCAAAATTAGATGAAGACTCCATGAGAAACAACATGGTAGCACCTCACTATCTAAGCAAAGTCCCATGAGGACAACTGCAGGGGTTCAACCAATTTCTCTCTAGCTCTTTGTGGAAAACTGGAAGCTCTTGTCCTGCCTTTTTCCTCCCTGGTATCTTTGTCCTGAAAAAGGGACTAGGGAGCATATTTCAAAAATCATTATGGCTAAAAGCCTTGAAAGTTTCCAACTTCTCAGTCATAATCTCTTAAAGGTCAATCATTCTTGCTATCTTCGTCCCTTTTGTGTCAAAAACTGAAGAAGCTTCAGGCATTTTGAAAATCCCCGTTATAGCTTGTGAAGAAATCTATTTTTCAAATTGAATCCCAAAGTAGCTTGAGATGCACAGAGTTGTCTTTGAATCTTGAATCACAAACTCAGATCAAATCAGGATTTCATCAACTCTCCAATTTCCATTTCAGATGGAATCAGAAACAGATTCTCTAGGCCTAGTTAACACATTTACCTCAGCTGCATAATAAGAAGTCACAGAGGCATCCTTGTTGGGATATCAAATTATGACAGGGCCACAAAGAGATATATTTTAAGCTGTACTAGTTGTATAGCTCCTGGGTGTCTGAATTCAAGCTTCAAATCATGTATTATATAATGGTGGAGATGTTGATGAATGTAGAACTTTGGAAAGATTCAATGGATGAAAATCCTAAAGGGGAAACTCTAAAAAGTGTGATCATAGAAGCCCAGACCAGCACAATACCACTGAAAAAGAAAAACAAGAAATCCAAGAAGAAACCAGCATGGCTACACAAAGATCTCTCTGGCAAATTGAAAGAAAAAAAGGACAAGTACAAAAAACGGAAAGAAGGACATACAACTAAGGCAGAATATCAGCAGATAGCCAGAATTTGCAAAGATGAAGTCAGGATAGCAAAGGCTCAGAACAAATAAAGACTTGCAACAAAAGTCAAAGATAATAAAAAAAATTCTTCCAACATAAAAATAACAAGAAAAAAAAATCAAAGAAACAGTCAGTCCACCAAAGAGAGAAGACGGCAAGGAACTAACAGGCAACAGAGAGAAAGCAGAACTGCTTAACTCATTCTTTGCATCCGTCTTCATGCAAAAAGAAACTATAGCTCAACACACCAAGAACATAACTGTAAAAGACAGACCAGAAATAAAAGTTAAAATAAGCAAAAAAAATAGTAAGAGAACACCTGTCTGATCTTGATGAAAACAAATTACTGGGGCCTGATGGATTTCATCCCAGAGAGTTAAAGGAGCTGGCAGAGGTCATCTCAGAACCACTGCACCATATCTTTCAAAAATCCTGGAACACCAGGGAACTACCAGAAGACTGGAAAAGAGCTGATGTGGTTCACATCTTCAAAAAAGGGGAAAAAAACAAACCCAGGAAACTATAGACCAATCAGCCTAACATAATATATTTAGATTTCAGCAAGGCATTTGACAAAATAGACCACACTTAGTAAGCTAGAAAAAAGTGGAATAGATAGTACCACCACTAGATGGACTCACAACTGGCTGACAAACTGTACTCAATGAGTAGTCCTTAATGGGTCTAAGTCGGGGGTGGGCAAACTACGGCCCGCGGGCCACATCCGGCCCGTTGGTCAGTCCATTCTGGCCCGCCCCTGAAAAAAAATCAGTGGGCGTGGTGTATTGCCCTGTGCCACGTGGCCCCCAAAGCTGCAAAACAGTGCGGAGCGCTCTCGGGGTAGGAAAGAAAAGAAGAACTTTGCAAAGGCCTCGGCTGGGAGTTTGAAATCACCTTCAAGTGCGACCGCTCCGAAGGTGAGTCCCCGCCAATCCCCCCTTTTTTTCCGGGGCTTTCAGGCTTAAACTTTGCAAAGGCAAAGTTTGCAGGCGGGAGCGTCTTCCTGCCGAGGAGCGGGAAGGGTTCCGCCCGGTGGGTGGGTGGGCTGCTTGGAGCAGTCGGGCTGCTTGGAGCGGGCTGCTTGGAGCCACCTAAAGCTAGGCTGCTGCTGGTGGAGCCTTGCCCTGCCTTGGTGCCCCGTTTCGCGGCTCAGCGGTCCTGCTCAGGCGACACTTTAAAAGCCCTCCTCCTCGCATATGTGCCCGACAAGCCGATCACCACGACGGCGGCTCCCAGCAACTTGCGGCGTCCTTTTTCCTCGCAGGCGCTCATGCCTGGCCCTGAGCCGCGCACGGAGGAGAAACCCGGACCGCCGTCTGGTCGCCTCCTCCAAGCAGCCCACCTGCCCTCCAGGCAGAACCCTTCCCGCTCCTCGGCGGGAAGACGCTCCCGTCTGCAAACTTTGCCTGTCCAAAGTTTAAGCCTGGAAGCCCCGGAAACCCGAGCAACTTCCCGGCAACTTTCGGCTTCCTTTCAACTCGCAGGTGCTCGCGCCTGGCCCCGAGCTGTGCAGCAGAGAGGAAGCCCGGAGTGCTGCCGGGTCACCTCCTCCAAGCAGCCTGCCCACCCTCCGGGCAGAACCCTTCCCGCTCCTCGGTGGGAAGACGCTCGCGCCTGCAAACTTTGCCTGTGCAAAGTTTAAGCCTGGAAGCCCCGAGCAACTTCCCAGCAACTTGCGGCTTCCTTTTTCCTCGCGGGCACACACGCCTGGCCCTGAGCCGCGCGGCAGAGGGGAAGCCCGGCGGGCAGGCGGGCGGGCTGCTTGGAGGTGGCGACCCGGCAGCGCTCCGGGTTTCCCCTCTGCCACGCGGCTTGGGGCCAGGCGTGAGCACCTGCGAGTTGAAAGGAAGCCAAAAGTTGCCGGGAAGTTGCTTGGGTTTCCGGGACTTCCAGGCTTAAACATTGCACAGGCAAAGTTTGCAGGTGGGAGCGTCTTCCCGCCGAGGAGTGGGAAGGGTTCTGCCCAGTGGGCGGGCAGGCTGCTTGGAGGAGGCGACCCAGCAGCGCTCCGGGCTTCCCCTCTGCCGCGCGGCTCGGGGCTAGGTGCGAGCACCCAAGAGGAAAAAGCAAGCCACAAGTTGCTGGGAAGTTGCTCGGGTGCTGGGAG
This sequence comes from Pseudonaja textilis, assembly GCF_049901715.1. NCBI lineage: Eukaryota > Metazoa > Chordata > Lepidosauria > Squamata > Elapidae > Pseudonaja > Pseudonaja textilis. The sequence continues at coordinate 137,549,173 of NC_141990.1, read as the reverse complement.
CCGCCGTCGTGGTGAGTGGCTCGTCGGGCGCGTACGCAAGGAGGAGCGCTTTTAAAGTGCTGCCTGAGCAGGACCGCCGAGCAGGGAAACGGGGCACCAAGGCAGGGCAAGGCTCCACCAGCAGCGGCCTAGCTTTAGGTGGGCTTGGATGCCCCTGAGCGCGTGTTTGCTGTTTGATGTCTCCTGGGACTCGCGTTTGGAAAGCGTGGAAAGTAGTAGCAGGAGCAGCGCAGTGTTATTTTTTCTCTTTATAGAATATATATATATATAATATATATAATATATATATATATTATAAAGAGCCCATTATAAAATGCAGCAAATTATATATAAGAATATTATATATAATTCTTATATATAATTTGCTGCATTTTATAATGGGCCCTTTATAATGGCCTTTAGTAAAATTGGTTCGGCCCTCGAACGCAGATCTGATTTTCCATGTGGCCCCCGACAGAAATTAATTTCCCACCCCTGGTCTAAGTCTACAAGGAGGGAAGTAAACAGTAGGGGGCCACAAGGTTCCATCTTAGGCCCAGTACTCTTCAATATCTTCATTAACAACTTAGATGAGGGAATAGAAGGGGAACTTACCAAATTTGCAGATGATAGCTAATACCCAAGAAGATAGGCTCAAGATCCAGATGGATCTTGACAGACTAGAACACTGGGCCATATCTAACAAAATGAAATTCAATGTCGAGAAAAGTAAAGTCCTACACTAAGGCAAGAAAAACCAAAAGTACACATATAGACTGGGTGAAACCAGGCTCAATAGCAGTAACTGTGACAGGGATCTTGGAGTCTTAGTGGACAACCATACCTAGAGTACTGCATCCAGTTTTGTTCACCACATTATAAAAAAGATGTTGAGACTGTAGAAAAAGTACAGAGAAGAGCAACCAGGATGGTTAGGGGACTGGAGGCTAAAACATACAATAAATGGTTGCAGGAACTGGGCTTGGCTAGTTTAGTAAAGAGAAGGGCCAGGGAAGACATGATAGCAGTCTTCCAATACTTGAGGGGCTGCCACAGGGAGGAAGGGGTCAAGCTATTTTCCAAAGCACCTGTAGGCCAGACAAGGAATAATGGATGGAAACTGAACAAGGAGAGATTTAACCTGGAAATAAGGAGAAACTTTCAGACAGTGAGAACAATCAACCAATGCAACGGCTTGCCCTCGGAAGTTGTGGGAGCACCATCACTTGAAACTTTCAAGAAGAGATTGGACTGCCACCTGTCAGAAATGGTGTAGGGTCTCCGCTTGGGTGGGAAGTTGGACTAGATGGCCTACAAGGTCCCTTCCAACTCTGATTATCTGTTAAATCTGTTAATATCAATTTTGTTCATTTAATATCCCGTGCCTGTTAACAGTTCCGGGAAACCTGAAGGACACAATTTAGCTTGGTTTCTCTCCCAAAATATTTTAGAGTTGTTCGTTCGCAGCAGTTTCATGTTGTTCTGCCATAAAGGCCTCCATATTCCCCATCATCACTTGTTTCCTCTTTGAAAGCGCTCATATTTATTTTTGAAGACCATCACGTGAGCTGACCACATTTCTCATATTATTTCATTTCTTTTCTTAATAGTTCATATTTCTATGGTAAAAATTTAATCCCATTTCCTTGCTGTCACTTGAAAATTCTTTGAAAATGTAGGTATAGGTTTATTCACTGCAGATCACACATTACTGCATGTCAGAACACATTGATCATTTTTAGAGCTGTGCATACTTTGCAAATGTTTTAGAATAAGTGCTTCACACCACTGATGAGCACAGCATCTCTCTACAATCCATCCAAAGTGATACCCAGGCTTGGAAAAAAATGCAGATGCAATTACAGTCTTCATTCTTAACATTTAATGGAGATCTGAAAGCATCCACAACATTTTTTCCCAAGTTGTGAAATGGAAACCATTGCAAATATAGTGAAGATCTCCAAAACTGCCAATCCTGGTGCATTAACTGTACATTGATTTGATTGTTCTGTTTGTTTTGTGTAATTTTTCCTTATTTCCATTCACAAGGAATTTATATTGCACAGCATTTTTCTTGTAAGATGTTCTGTGATCACAACAATCAAAAATTAAAGTTTGCTGTATTTAAAAATTAAAATTAAGCACATACTGTGTTCCCGTCTGTCTTTTCTTGTTCTGTTTTGGACTGCCTTGCTCATCAGGGAGATCCCGGTGAGAAGTAGGCTGCTTTTTTTCCTCTGTAAAAGCAAATGTTTATTTCTTGTTTATTTGTATGCATAAAACAGATTTACTGATCTGCTTGTCTAAGCTGCAGTTTTCTCATTGTTTTAGAATGGAGTCCTTCCTCATTGTTATGCATGAGTTCATGTTAATTTTTCCTCCAATTAGTGAATCAGAAATAGCTATTCCCTGAATGCCAGATGAACAATGCATAAGTGGGTTCTATTTCTGTCTCATCAGAATTGGAAAAAATATATATTTAAACCAGCTCTGTGTATATGTCAGCTTATGGGCGTACTCCTTTAAAAAATGATTATTCTCCAAACACATCTGATAAAATAAGTAATTAAAATTGTTAGGAATGTAAGTCACCTAACAGTAGGGTTGGAAATATATAAACCAGGATAGACATTTTAATACTGTCTCTTTAAGGGAATGCTGAAATTGTAATTGGGTGTGGTTCCTCAAACGGCCATAAGATGGAGCCAGAAACCTGGTTTCCCAGAGAGTGTTGCTAGTTGCTAGTTGGTCGGTATTCTGATGTTTGCTGTTTTTGGTTCCTGCATTTCCCTATTGACTGTTGCTGATCGTCGTTATTCTTGTATTTGATGTGAGTCTATTTACTGAACTGTTTATGATACTGAACTTTGTTATTTTGATTATCTCTGGACTGAAAACTGACTGATTTAACCATGTATGACTTGGACTGCTTGTTAGACTTTGCTTAACCATTTACTGGACATAAAAACCTACATTTTACTATACAGTGTATCTGTGTGCTGGTTGTGTGTTATTCAACATTACTCTCACTACATCTCCCTATGTTCACTCATTCTCCTAACGGGGAATTACCTCAACAAAAATAATGAGAAAATAAGGGAGCAATTCATCTCTGATGAAGTAAGTATCCATACAGCAATGTCAACCCTTGCACTCTATATTAATTAAGCTATAAAGATTATCACCTCCTGTTCCATACACACATTCAATTATGCAGATTAGAATTCCCATTTCTCTGCTAAATGGTATTTGCATAAGAGGTAACTTATTTGCATTAACTGAGCTCTAACATGTGTTCTTGATATTTTGTTCAGACCTACTGGTAGCAAACAAATTATAATGGATCAGTTGGTTTCATGGTCATCCAGATGTTTAGATGATTTGGCATTTTTGTCCACTTATTGAGTCCTTCCCAAGGACCTGGAATAAGCAGATGTTGTTTCATGGTGTTAAAATCACAGGACATAAGACTGTTCCAAGTAAAGCTGCCTTTTACAAATGAATGATGGTGAATTGGTCAATGCCAATAGTATTTAAATGGTGCTTTGGAATGTTTTGGAATTGCATCCAAGGAATCTATTACTATCTTTGCTTTCTTTTGCCACAGTAGTTCCACTTCTCTTTCCAGGTTTTTATATTTTGCAATTTTCTCCAGGTATTGCAACGTTCACTATCCAGCCTTTTCTGTCTTTCATATTGACAGTGGTTAAGTCTGAAGTGTTATGTGACAGGTGCTTGTCTGTTTCAATTCTAAGCCTCAGAGCTCTTTAACATCTTCATTTTCTATTACTTTGTCTATTTTGTGTTCCCAGTAGTTCTTCTTTGCAGAAAAGTGGTATTTCTTGCTGATATTCCAAAGCACCATTGTTGTTATTTTGTTATGCCATTGTTTGTAATCAGTCTATACAATTTTCTTGCAGCAGCTAACCAAGTGTCCACTGTTTCTCCATTTTTTTTTGCAGAGACAGCATTTGCTATCAATTGCTCCCTTCTCAGTTCTATCTTCTCAGTTGTGCCTTTATAGGCATTTTTCTTAAGACTTGATCTTACACAGCCATAATTAGCCCCTCTGTCTCTTTCTTCTATTTTCCTGTTCTTAACCATCTTGTTTTCTGTTTTACTTTTTAAAAAACTTTTGTACTTTACTTTTTTTTTAATGTACCAGCCATGCAGTGTAACTTTGCGTTGCCATGTCTCTTTTCTATTCTTCATTTGGTCTTTCTTATAAATCAGTTGGGTCTCTTCCTATTCTTCATAATGTGTAGATAGCTCCAGTGCATCTTTTTCACTGGCCTTCAGATATTCTTCCAATGCCCCTTTTTCGTCTTCAAGTGTCTGATGTACTTGCAATGTTCAATACACATTTCTTTTCCTTGGCAAATAGAATCTGTCAAGTTTCCTGCATGGATAAAAGGCAATGGATTCATTGTCATTATTCTTCTTTCTATCCAAAAGCTTTTAGTTCTGCTTGAGTCCAATCCATTATTCCAATTGTCCCATACCTGCATTCAGAACTACAGGTTTTTTTTAATTTATCAGGTGTATTAAGTGCTTATTCAGAGCAATCATTGATGGACTGTAGAAAAATTTCTGATTCAATTGAAACTGGAAATTCTGCCTATAGTATGCAATTTGAGCTTTGGATCTATTGAGTGTCTTGGCTACAGCTGTTATTTGTTGCTTAATTATTTTCAATATTTCCTTAATCTTCCTTGTTTCTAAATGATGTTTCTTTTTGAGGTATTCTTTGTTCTTCTTCACTTTCCCCCCCAACTGTTCTAGCTTGCTCACACCTAATCTGAGAGTGTTAATTTTATTTTTCAACCTGATCTTCCATTTTGGTGATGCATTGTTTGGCTTTTTTTCCCCTTCTTTGCTGACTTTGGTTTCAAATTATTCACTTATAACTGCAGTTATTGTTGAGGTAATTCCCCGTTAGGAGAATGAGTGCATACAGGGAGACATATTGAGAGTAGTGTTTGAATAATACACACACAGCACACAGCACACAGATACACTGTACAGTAAATGTAGGTTTTTTACTTCCAGAAACATTTAAGCAAAGTTCAAAACAAGCAGTCCAAAGTCATTCACAGGTTAAATCAGTCAGTTTTTAGTCCAGGGTTAATTCAATATCAAAGTCCAGTGTCAAAAACAGTCCAGTATCAGACTTACATCAAATCCAGGAATATCAGTCAGTTAGGAAGGACGGCAATACTCTCCAACAGAAGGAAAACAGAGACTCACTGAGACTTCTTCTAAGACTAAGACTAAACAACCCAGGTTTCTGGGTCCATCTTATGACCGTTTGAGAAACCACACCCAATTACACTTTTGCATTTTCTTAAAGATACAGTTTTAAAATGTCTATCCTGGTTTATATATTTCCAACCCAAATACCTGTTAGGTGACTTATATTCCTAACAGTTATGCTGTACATTACAGTAGGTTTTTGTCTTACAGTGAGCTGGTGCTTATATTTATTATTGGCATCTTTTAATACTTGGCTAACTATTCCTTTGGAAAAAAAACTTCAATAGAGTAAACCTTATTCTGTTGTTTTTGTGCTATTCTATTCAATAGCTATGCTGGCTTCTTCTACTATTAACTCCCCCCGGTTTACTTCTACAGTCTGAAGTACTTCTGGTAAGGCTTTGGTTTCTTGTCCTGGATAGACCTTTGCAGTTCTTTCAGTTATGCTCTGTGGATATTTCATTTAATATTACAAATTGATATGCAAGCTTCTGCCTTTTGATTCTGGAGGTAGTTCTTTCCAGAGCTGGTGTATTCTTTTTCCGATATCTTGTTCTTATTGAATTTGATTTGCAATACACCTTTACTCTCCCAGTAGCCATGCAGTCCTGAGTCCTATAGCCCATTTGTCACCAGATGTTACCAGATGCCCAGGAACTCCTACACCCAGTGTGATCCTTGTTGACTCAGACAATGACCAATCCTATATGGGTTTCTGGAAATTATGTCTCACCACATTGTTTGTGGAAGAGACACTCTTTTTAGAGCTTCTCTGAGGAGGCCTTTTCCAGTATGGTTGAACCTCTGGCATTGGCCTCATCTTCCTCAGAGCACATAAACCCCACAACCACATCAAGGTATTATTTTAAACATTCGAAATGGTTCAAAGGTGATATGTAAATAAAAAGTGATCAAAAATATACTTGATCATATTCATACTGCATAGCCATTGGGAGTGATTAACGGTATAATGAAGCCATTTGCCTGGGGTTTGATGTATAGTTATTATTATCAGACATTATTTTTTTTCAAGTGTGTCGTTATAGTTCGATCATCAGTGTAATAATACGTTCATTTTATAAAGAACATTGCTTCCACTAAGAGATATGCCAAATTATTCCATGGGGTTGAGAAGTGAGAAGGGTGTAAAATAAAAACATGTTTGGACACAACTATTGACCTCAAGCTAGAAACTAAATAATTATAATAGCCAATGGATGTTATTTAAAAGTTGTTAGAAAAGAAAATTACAACAACAAAAAAATCTGTACAGTTGGATTCTCTCAGCAGTCACTTGGACTACAGAACTACAGCACAGGTATAAATAAATCATTGCTGAAACACATGTATAAACATTAAGAAAATATTTGCTCTGTATGATGCAGTCATATTTTCAGGTATAAATCATGTTGAGAAATTGTAAGTAAGGTAGTCCTTGACTTACAACAGTTTATTTAGTGACCATTCAAAATAACAATGTCACTGAAAAAGTGACCTATAATTATTTTTCACACTTATGACCATTGCAGCATCCTCAAGGTCATGTGATTTACATTTGGGTGCTTACCATTGACTCACATTGATGACGCTTGTAGTGTCCTGGGGTCATGTGGTCCCCTTTTGCAACCGTCTGACAAACAAAGTCAATGGGGAAATCAGATTCACTTAACAACCGTGTTACTCAGTGACGAGATTCAGCCAGTTCGCACCACTTCGGGAGAACCAGTTGTTACCTTTCTGAGCAGTTTGGTGAACTGGTTGTTGGAATTTAACCGGGTGTTAAATTATTTGAATCTCACCAGGGGTGTTACTATTTTAAGAACTCCCGTGATTCACTTAACAAATGTGGAAAGAAAAGTAATAAAATGGGGCAAAACTCAATTAACAAATTTCTCACTTAGCAACATAAAACTTGGGCTCAATTGTGGTCATAAGTTGAGGACTATCTGCAGTCTGATTATCCCCTGTAATGGTATTTCAGAATGGGCTTAGCCATAATCTCAATCACATGCACTTTTCTTTTAGACAGGATTTGCTGCTCTCCTTTTTCTTTTTATCACATTGATTTCCCTTTGTGACATCCTATCATTACAACTTTCCTATTTAGCTCATTTTTAAAAAGAAAAACTATTTTTACAACTATTTAGTACATTGTCTTAGCTGGGGCACACTTGAGATTAAGTAAATATTGTATGGTTGGTTGTTTAACTGAGTGACATTCATGAGGCCACTCAGCTAATAAACTATCTGGAAACCAGCTGGATCCACAAGATCTCGATCCCTTGAGATTCCAAAACCGATTCATATCCTGATTATTTCATGTCTGAATTAGGTTAGCAGTTTGCTGCTGGGGATGACCTTTCCAATCCTTGACCTCTTGTTTGGGAACCAAATAGTGTTCTCAGTGCTCTTTTGGAACCTGCCCACTTTTCTCCAACTTCTCTTTTGGTGTGAAGTCTCCGTGGCTCTCAGTTCAATCGTGTGTTTTTTTCTTTCTTTATTAATTCTATGCCTGTGCAAGTCAATGTATATTGATCTTGACAAAGCAAATATGACTTGAAGGAAATATGAGTCATTCTGTTGATGCAAAGAAGCAATGCAGTTGGCCTCACTATGTCACCCTGAAACCTACCCTCGAGACTGACTCTTGCTAAAGATGAAAAAGGATTCTCTTCTGGTTGAGGAAGTGCTGCTACAAAGGAGAATCCGTAAAGGAAGTGAAGCCTTCATTGGGTGCCCCCCTCAATATTCTCTGTCAGCTCTCCCCAAAAGCAAAAAGAGGATCTCCAAATATCTGCAGAAATCTCTTCTGGGTTTTTCATACGTTTCAGAGAAAGATTTAAGAGTTGCTGAAAAGCAGAGTAAGATAAAGCAATATGGTAACTTCACCCTCAGAAGCAGGGGTAGGATTCTACCGGTTCGCACCTATTCGCTAGAACCGGTTGTTAACATTCTAAGCAGTTCAGAGAACCGGTTGTTAGAAGAAATTACTGGCCTAATCCTGTAAGGAAGGCAGGAAGGAAACATTCTGGTGTTGCTTACAGAAACTGCCTCTCCGTTAACCCTTATTACATTCTTTGCAGTACTAAACTTCCTGTCTCAGGAACATCTCTGGAGTTTTTTCCCCCTCCTTTGCTGGTAGTTTGCTTGTGTGAAGTGACCATTCAAAGTTACAGTGGCACTGTAAGTGATTTATGACCATTTTTCACACTTACGACTGTTGCAGCATCCCCACAGTCATGAGAGGCCAGGCAAGGAGATGCATGCCTCGATGTGAATGATATTGAGTTGGCCACGCCCAGCCAATAACATGACCATCAAGCCACGCCCACAAACTTAGCCACGCCCACAGAACCATTGTTAAAAAATTTGAATCCTACCCCTGCTCAGAAGTGAACAGGCTATACTGTTTTGTGAAACAGCTTCGAAGAGACACTTTGCTTGAATCTTCAAAATGCCAAATGCCGCTTTGGAACTCTAAAGAATTACTTTTTTCCTGAGCAAATAGCCTGGCCTGTGATATTCTTTTATGTTTGGGAAAATAACTTGGTCTTTACTAGAATTGCAACATTTTGTTCTTAGGTTTTTGTAAACCTGGAGCCCATTTACTCAAATTAATTGCCTTGGACTGTGTTCTATGGGAGCCAAAGCTAATATAATAAGAGCTAAAGGCAAGGTTATTTTATGTTCTCCTCTACTGAAAAGAAGGTCAATACATTATAAGGAGCTGTATTTTATCTTTTTTTAAAAAAATAAGTTAATAGAGATAGGAAAAGTTTGATCCAGGTGAGATCTATTATGTTGGCAACTGCCAACCATAACCAAAGATGGAAGATCAGCACCCTGAAGAAATAAGTCATTTTGGGGGGAAGGGAGTTAGAAGAACTTTCAGTAGGGGCTTGGCAGAGTCCTCTAGTGCGCGAATCCCCTAGTGCACGAATGTTGGGCATAGGGTGTATTGTCTCTCCAAGCCCTGCTTCCTCTTCTCCAGCACTCGATGGTATGTGCTGACAGGCTGATCCAGCATTCATTCCGTGCATGTGGCTCTGTGGAGAGAGATAGGGATGAACTGTCAAGGCTGTGCAGGTTAGCCAGGCTATCAATTTTGATGCAGTCTGGTCCTTTTCTTTTCAGGAAGAAGAGCAAATGCACGTGTTTGGTTCATCTATTGTATTTTTTTATTTTGGAAGGAAATGGTCCTGCAGCAGGCCAATAAAAGTCTCCAAGATGCATCTTCTTTGCAACTTAGAATGTCTATCTGGCTGGTTTTCCATCCCCCCAACCCCTCCGCAAATGCTGCTTTCAAGCCAAAATAATCTGGGCATGGTTCAAATGCCACAGCAGCAGGCTAGCAAAGAGATGGAAGTTCTATTATGAGGACATGTTGTCAATGCACGATAAACTACAATCTACAATCTACAGGAAAAAAAAAAAAAAGCTAAGGAGATGAACCCTTAAACTGCAAGAGACATATCTGTGGTATTCAGAAGTGTTCTGAATAAGATGCAGTTCCCATGTTCAGATCCCATAAAAGTATGAAAACGCAGAGATGACCAGAGATCCAATCTTCCAGGCAAAGGGACTTAAGCATCTCAGCTGAGGTTTGTTTGGGATTGTAATTGCTTCTTAGGCATTTGGAGTTAGAAATCAAAATAAAGTTTTTCATTAGTTTGTTAGTCTCATTTTGTTTGGGTTTCAAATAAAGCAGGCTCTACATGAGATTTTTCTAATTTCTTCCTTCAGTGTACTAAAACTCCCAATATTCTAAAACTTTAAATGGATTGCCAATTTTCTAAACGGAAGTACAAAATACGTCCTCCCTTTAAAAAGGTAAATGTTTAATACTCAGGGCAACAGCAGCCACTACTGTACAGAAGTAAAAGGAGAACAGCCAACTGTGTCAGGAGATTAATGGTTTTTACATGAACACAAAAGCTTAAGAAGAAGAAGAAAAAACCCCTGTTATTTTTGTAAAGTTAGAACCGGAGAAGCACGAAGTTTGCTCCTGCTGAGCACCAGGCCTCTCTCTGCGTGACTGGATTGCTCTCCCATAGACCGAATGATCTTCTGCAAGATCGATAGTCCTAGGCAAAACAAGTTTAATGGATTGCAAGGTGAGAGGAAGAATGAGCTCTAGAGCGGGATCGGATGAACACAGTTCTGCAAACAAGCTCTGTCCAGATTGATACACCGGTACTTGTTTTTTTTAAAAAAATTTCCTCCCCACGCCCAGATTTCTGCTTTTTTGTTTGCTATTTACAAGGGAATATCGGTCTCTTGATATGTTTTGAGTTCTGTGGGATGGGGTGGGGAATGAGGGAATCGAAGGTGCTGTATAATTTTACACAAACATATTTTATCCTTTGAGGCATGGGGTGGGGGTGGGGGTGTCAGGGTAAAACTGGGAGAGATTGTCGTATGTTATAGATGGCTGCTTTTCCCACAGCAGGTAATGTTTGGCGGGAAGGGAAATGAAGCTGGGAAAGTCACCAATCATTGGCACAAAACTACCATGCATTAAGCCTCTAAGACCAGCTTTGTTGCTGAGGAACAATAAAACTCAGCTGTGGCACCAGCACAATTTATATCGATGTACTTCTTGGCTGGCTGAAAGGCAGGAAGAATACTGATCAACAAGGCTCTGTGAAAGATGAAAACAATTGCTTACTTCCCTCCATTCCCTCCTCTTTTCATCCCTTCTTTTCCTCTTCCCTCCCTCCCTTCCATCTTTCCCCCTCCTTTCCTTTTTCTCCTTTTCTCTCTCTCTCTCTCTCCTTCCTTCCTTCCTTCCCTCCCTCCCTTCTGAAATGAGTTTGAATGCTCTAGGAGACAAGACTCATTTGAATGTCATAGATGGCAGAAGGATTTATTTAAAGGAACAAAAGAATTTAGAGCCTTGATATTTATTTGAATCCAGAACTGAATGGAGCTCATACTTCTTGATCACCCAGTTTTCTTATTTCAGAAATGTTATTTGGCTGGATATAAGTTGTATGTTTCATTGTCAAATAGCCTACTATAATCTCCTGTTAAACTATGCCCCAACCCTGGCAGTGAGTAGATATGACATCTGCCAAGAAGTGGGCAGGCTGAGGAATTCTGATGAGAGAATACTGTATTCATTTATAGTTAGGGGAGGGGAAGCCTCATCATTTTCATTTTATTTCACTTATTACTGGGTTTTTCTTAGACACTAAGAACAGATTGTAGAGCTGGCCTTGCCGCAAGCCACATGTTTTATTCTCCAAATCTTTCATTTTTATGCGACATCTACTACTGACAGTTCTTTCAACAGATATCTGAGAAAGTTTATCCTTCTCATTCTAAATAGTTGGATTAAGATTGCATTCAAGAAGCCTCAAGAATAATAAGAAACCATATTGCAAACTGCATTATAAATCATCTGCAGAATAAGCACAGAAAATATAAATATAACAGAATTGGCAGGTTGTATTCCATTCATCTTACATGGAGTCCAAGTTTGTCTTACTATTTCCCTGGTTAAAAATTCAGATAGAAAATAGCAACAGCACTAGCATTCGCACTTAGACTTATATACCGCTTCACAGTGCTTTGCAGCCCTCTCTCTAAGCAGTTTTACAGAGTTAGCCTATTGCCCCCAAAAAGCTGGGTCCTCATTTTACCCACCCTGGAAGTATGGAAGGCTGAGTCAACCTTGAGTCAGTCAAAATCGAACTGCCAAACTACTGGCCGTCGGCAGACAGCAGAATTAGCCTGCAATATTGCATTCTAATCACTGCGCCATCACAGCTTTTAAAAAGTATTCATATGGGAGTTATTTAATCATTTAATATGCCACCCATCTCACACTGAGAAGACACTTTTATTTTGTAAATCAACTTATTATGTACTATCAAGTTGGCATTGAATCTTAGCAATTGCGTACAGAGACTTCTTTCCAACATGGTCTTTTAGATCTTCTAATTAGCTGTAACTGAGTCTATCCACCCTGCTCTGGGTTGGATTCTTTCTTTCTTTCCTTCCTCCTTTCTCAGCATTAATGACTTCTCCAGTGGCCTAGGTCTTCAATAAGGTAACCAAACTCAGGTCATTTCTACCTGGTCATTTGTGCTTTAGCTAAGAACTCTGGGTAGTTTCCATGATCCACTGGTTGCTTTCTTGGCTCTTCATGGTTTTCTTAAGAATCTCCTCCAACAGCAAAGTTCCAATGCATCAATCCACCCTAAAACTTCTTGATCTTTGAATTTTGGGGGGAAAAAAATCATATTTTTTTTCTTGGCTGTGTGTGAAAAATATTTGCCCTCTATTTTCCAACCATTCCAGAGCTGGATTATAGAGAAGACAATAATAGGAAAGCACAAATGGCACCCAATCAACGTGGTGGTATACTGTGTTCCATAGTTCAGCTAACCAACAAGGGCCTCCTTTGGGATTTTCCATTCCAGCTCTCTCCCCTAGTTCAAACACTCAGGCTACTAAGCCTTCCCTGTGGCCTCTTTGGGGAAAACTAAAAAAATACAAGTACATTCCTACAAACCTCAGGATTTTTTCAAGCATATTGTTACTTCTTTTGCATTTTTCTGTAACCTCATTCATGATGGAATCTTATCATTCGTTACTTGAATTCCTACCACAGGAAGCAGCCATCATCCTCACAATCATCACCCTGTTTGCTAGCTAAATTTAAAGTATAACTTAATAAATGTGTTATGAGGCTAGCTTTTTCTTTAGACTTAAACTCATTCACCAGATATCAACCATGTAGGAAGAGAACCATGTTAGTTTACAGTGGTAAAAAAATACCAAAAGGATTCTAGTAGAATCTTTCCTGACTAAAAAATGTTATTAAAGGCATCAGGAGCTGGATATTGACTGCTAGAAGATACTGTATACACTACAGTGGTATCTCAGTACTCATTGTTAATTGGTCCCAGGAAGTACAATGAGTACCCAAAACAATGAGTATCAAACCAATTTTTTCCCTTAGGAATAATGTAGTGAGTCACAAGGAAGCCGACACTGAAAAGTTCTAGCTTGTGCATTGAGTACCAAATAAACAATGAGTACCAGGACAAAATGCACTGAGTACCAAATTTGATGAGTTTTAAACTAGTAGATACCAAGGTATCACTGTATATCACATCATATGTAACAGTTGTTGGCAGGAAATAACTACACTGGGTACACATTTGAGGCTGAAAACAAGTCAGTCCAAAATGAACTACTATAGTTAAAAAAAGTAAAAAGAGACCAGGTCATATCATACCAAATCAAGACACCTACACACACATCTACACACACGCCATCACCTAACCACCTTTAGGAGTAAGTTCCATGATGCAGAATGCAGAAAAGCAGAAAGGCATGAAATAAAGAATGTAGATTAAACTAACCGCATGCATGATAAACCTTCGCTTTCTATCCTTGTTTCAAGCAGATACCTACCCAGCTTATCTTTTGATTTTTAAACTTCACATTGTCTCTTTTTTTTGCCTTGGCTTCCTTTATCCCCAATGTGCAGTGTATTATATGAACCACGATAGCTGGATTCCCAGCTGGCTTAAAGTGATGGATAGATCAGTCAATGTCCAAATGTAAGCCAGTGGGCAAAACTGCAGCTGGAAAAGGGCTAGAACTTCAAATTGTTGTTTTGAGAAAAACAGGTGCTGTTTGCATGGCTACCTGCTCCCTTATGCTGTGTTTATTGATTTGTAAATCATGTATTTATTTAAAATAATAAACAAAGGAATAAAATAAAATGGATTAGACCTCTGCAATTATTTTAAGACTCCGGGCTGCAAACAGTAAAGCAAAATGGAAAGACTAATAGCACAATAAAAAAATAGTATAATACATGCCCAAGAGAAATGCCCCCAAACAATCAGTTTGAGCTGAACCTACTATGAAAAATATGACTTTATCTGCCAAGTGGATTGGAAAGAGGGAGGAGCTTTGGAGTATCATCCAGAGTACAGTAACCTCAATAGAGATGGTTTCTCATCTGGCCCATCTTCTATGCCTTCTCAAGGAAGAAAAATTCTCAGCAGACCTCCTCTAGATGTTTGGGTTGAATGGGCAGATTCTGTTCTGTTAAAATGGTGCTTGATGTAACCAGGAACTATGCTGTAATGAGCTTTAAAGGTAATAATGAACGTTTGAATTGAGCCCAAGAACCTAATGACAATATTTTAGCAACATGGGAGTTGATATTGTTCTACAATGGAGACATTGCCCCACCAACATCTAGCAAAGACATTTTGGATCAGATGTAGAGTCTGAATCATCTGTAAGGCCAGTCCTTTATAGAATACTGTCAGGTGAGGCTCCATTCAAAATCCAAGAAAGAAAACTTTAGACTCCATTGTGATACAGAAAAGGACTTTTACTGAAAAATTGAAGTGGTAGCATCAAAAGAATTCAAGATCTGAGGCAATAGGCACGCAAATCACATATACAAAGTTATCCCAATGTTCCCACCCCCAATAGTTCAAACTGATCATCCAATCTGAGACGTATATTATGTCATTTGGGGCATCTTCAGGTGGTGTTTCAGACATCTGGCATGCCAGGCGGTTGACCTTGGCCTGAATAGGTAAGAGGCTACATCTGTGCAGTAAGCAAGTAAGCATAGTCAAGAAAAACACCCCAACTCAAACCTCCAGCACTCTTCCCCCCTCATGAATCCCAATTAATCTTCCCTTCCCCCAATTTCTATGGCAACCAGAAAAACAAGCAGATGAAGGATTCTTGGAGGCTGACAAATACATTGCAAGAATCCAAGTACGTTGGGATTAAGCATATGTCACGGCCACCAGGACATCCTAGTCTAAGTAGGTTCACAAATGGTATACTAGCTGAAGTTGAGAGAAGCCTGTCCTGCTAACAACAGCTTAAGCAAGAGCTGTGACTCCAGAAATAACCCTGATTGGTATAGTTGTCAGAGGGAAAAAGACAGAGAGGGAAGTGAAGCATTAGGGTTAGGTTCATTGTTGTTGTTTGAATGGTTAGTTGAGGCCTACTCCGCTTGGACTTTTGATCCGGCAGGGTTCTCCACTTATAGGAAAAGAAACACAATTGTCATGTGACCGATTCTTCTTTGCCAGATATAGAACACTTCTATTTTACTTCTTGTATTAAACCAATAACCATACAGATCTGTAACCACATTTATACAGATCCAGGGAGTTCTCGACTTATGAACGGTTCATTTAGTGACCGTTCAAAGTTACAACAGCACTGGAAAATGTGACTTATGACCGTTTTTCACAGTTTGTGACCTTTGCTGCATTCCCATGATCCTGTGATCAACATCCCGACGCTTGGCAACCGGTTCATATTTATGACCATTACTGTGTCCCAAGGTTGTGTGATCCCCTTTTACGACATTCTCACAAGCAAAGTCAATGGTTCTTTTAACAACCAGGTTACTAACGTATCAACTACAGGATTCACTGAAAAAATGTAGCAAGAAAGGTCGTAAAATGGGGCCAAACTCACTTAACAAATGTTTCACTTAACAAGAGAGATTTGGGGCTCAATTGTGGTTGTAGGTTGAGGACTGCCTGTACAGAAGCTCAAGAATGATGTTATACAACAAAAGCTTTCATAGTCGGTGAGAATGAATTCACCCCTATCTGTCTAACGTGCTTTCTTAGTGAATACAGTCTCTTGTTACCCAATGGTTCAAAACTTTTCCATTTTAAATGCCAAATATAACACCACTCAATGTTCTTGATCCTAAATGGCTTACAAAAGTCTCAGGAAGCACTTTCTGTTCCTTTCTTTCTGACTCTGCTAGATTCCTCTGGCATCTCTTCCTCACTGGCTCCAGTCAAAACCAGGCCAGCGGCTCATCAATTCTTCCAGTCACAATCTAACTCCTGAGCACTCTTTACTCTCTCAATCTTCTCTCCAGCTGACAGATTGGGTTACACCTCCCCTTACAGATTCCCTTCAAGGTGGCTTCTTCACTGATCCACATTGCAAACTGCAAGTCAACAAAACACCCAGCAGAAAGAAAGCCTTGTGGGTTCTTGTTTCCCCCTTGCTCATGAGTAATCTTTTATTTCCTAATTTTATTTCCCCACTTCCCTTTTGGCTTCTTAAACTGGCTTGCAAGTAAGTCATCTTTCACCCATTTTAAAGCTTTTCCTCTTTCTTTTCTTTCCCTCGGATCATCTTTTAGTCTCATTTTAAACCTCGAAATCCTTGTTGTTTCCTTAGGTTGCTTCCTTAAGCTAACCACTTCCTTTTTGTTTTCCTAGCTGTTTCTTCCGAACTTGGTCTCTCTAGATCAGGGGTCCCCAAAATTGGCAACTTTAAGACTTGTGAACTTCACCTCCCAGAATTCCTCAGCCAGCTAATCTGGTACAAAGTTATGCTGGCTGAGGAATTCTGGGAGTTGAAGTCCACAAGTCTTAAAGTTGCCACGTTTTGAGACCTCCGCTCTAGATCAAGTCTGTTTCGGTTCAGCAGAGGTGCTAGTTTCATCCACAAGTCCACTTGTTTCCCAAACTCATTTGTATCTTTCTTGTACCTCTTTATGGTAATCTTCCATTCCCTTATTTTGACTTTCTCATTTAAAAAAAAAAAAATCATTTATTTCATCTAGTGATCCAATTACTTTATATCCACACCTACACCCTCAAGGCCTCAGTCTTTTAATTACCAGCCATAAAATCCCAGTTTCCTAGCATTCAAGTTATCATCTTGCTTCTCATAGCAAACCTGTATCAATTTCAGCAGCTTTGCTAATTTTCTCGATTTTACAGCAACTTTTTAGGTCATAACCCTTGGGGGAGCGGGGGTACTTTTTAACAGTGTTTGGATATAAATGTCCTCCCCACTCTTCTGCGTCAAAGAAGTTAGGCAGCCATGTAATGATGAGATTAGGCATTTTCCCCTGCAAAGTTTGAAAGCAGAAAAATCAATGTGAAAGGGTTTGATATAAAAAGTTGCTGCCTAAGGAATACTATAGGAAAGATTCCAGTGAATACAAATAACTCAATCCTTTTTCTGTGTACAGAAAGTTCTGTAGGAAAACATATAGGGTGAAGTAAGGAAAACACTGTGTGGTCTCTCTGGCGCTCTCCTGTCCTACTTTCCCATCCTACTCCAAATCTGGTAAAAAGAATCAAGAAACTGGCAGAGCAAGCTACTATATATAAACAGGGAGCAAAACCCACACCTTCCTAGCACTGCCGATTTTGCCTAGCTGGGTAATGAAAGTTTGACTAGCAAACAATCAAGATGAGAGAGCATCATGGACTCCACAGTTCAACCCTGAGCAAAAGATATTCCTTTCTGGCATGAAGAACCAGATAAGCTTCACTAAATCTACCCACCGTAGACAAATATGCTGTTTATATTTCCCTGTTGGTGACTTACAGCATCATCTAGATTCGTCCAAGCACCAGGTAACAATAATAAAGATGGACTTTCTATCACTTCTATAATGAACACAGTACTGTCACGAGGAGGAAAAAGGATGCTCAGCTGTACCATAGAGACATATTTATTATATCAGAAACACTGAACTTCCTACTGTAAGACTAGAGTAACTGTGGAGTCTATATGAGAAGAATATATATATATGTGGGGATGCGCTATGTAAGGGGATTTTTGCACAGGGTCCTTAGTTAACTGGACTCTCTTTCAAAAAATGAAGACCAAAATATTTGTGGTCCAGAATTCATACTGGGCTTCCCTACCAGCTTACCTTGGAAATTAAGGGTTCAATTCTCCTTACAGTTATCAGCCATCATTTTAAACTGCCCCAAAACAACTATTAGGGGAAATAATCTTAACACATAATAGTAACTTAGAAGGAAATGAGAGTTGGGGGCTTAACTCAGGAGCAAATGGTTGGGCCTTCCTTCTATTCTTCTATGCCAAATTTCCCAACCTCTGCCTTCAGATATATTGATTTGATCTCCCCTCATCTCTTTGGCTAGATAAGTTGAAGTGCCACTGTTGAAAAAAGATTTACTGGTTATAATGATAAAACTTTTCCTTTATCTCTTAAAAAGTTTTAAAACAAAATACAAACTGGTACAACTTATAAAACAACAACAATGTTCTGTAGGTCAAACTTTAGAACATGTGTATGTCTTACACTGCAGTCCTGCATATGTAAGAAAGATTTCTATCCCACTGAGTTTTCTATAAGTTTTCCCCAGTATATAATAGTAGGTCCCATTGAAGTAAATGGAGCTTGCTTCTGAGCAAACATTTTGCTACAAAATAAAGTATTTTGGTAGAAAATAAAGTATCCACTCTTCAACCTTCTTTTCCAAGTAAAGTTTTATGACATAAAACTTATACTTTAATGAGAACAACATAGTTGCTATGAAATAATGCAGTCATACATCTTGGGAATGTTTTAAGCAAGAGCAGGCAATCTAGTCCTGGCCAGATGTTCTTGTCGTTTGTGCCAACCCATCCCTGGTTTAAAGATATGCTCATAAGAGAAAATTCTGCTCTTGGGGGTAATCTATTAAAACTACAACAAAATAAATTATGCAAAACTGATAAATGTTGATACAGGCACAGACCTCTCTCTCTCCCTCTCCGTCCCTCCCTCCCTCCCTCTCTCTCTCTTCCCCCTGGACATTGTTTTGCACTTTTGTAGCAGTGCTGAAGCAATCTGCCAATATCTACAATAGTACACCCATGTTCTACAAGCAATGATTATTATTGCTTACTTCACCTCCCATTTTACTACAGATGGCAAGCACCCAGATGAAAACCAAAGGAAAGATGGTAAGATACAATAAATGCAGACATGAAAAATGACCAGTTGAACCTGGATGAGGCATTTGTTTGCACAAAATGGTGCTTGTTGACCCAAAAAGCAGATTCTGCCCCTGCAGGAAAAATGTGACGATAATGATGATGAAAATGATGATAGTGATGATGATGGTCTTTTCTGGTAATGAACTTTGAAGGGTTGCCATTTCATTTCTAATGCTTGAGACACTAGGTCATCATTCCTTGGTACATGTAATCCTCAACTCAACGACCATTCATTTAGTGATTTTTTTTTCAGACTGACAAAGCCATTGAAAAAAAATGACTTATGACCAGTCCTCGCATCTATGACTGTTGCAGCATCCCCATGGTCATGTGATCAAATCCAGGCACTTGGCAAAGCCAGCATGCACTGCAGTGACTCAGTGTCATGGAATCACCATTTTGCAGCCTTCCCAGCCAGCTTTTAACAGCAAAGTCCATAGGAGAAGCTGGATGTGTTTAATAACTGCTTGATTTACTTAACTGCTCTAGTGATTCACTTAAGAACCACAGTATAAAATTTTTTGTCAAATTGGATGAGACTCACTTAAACCACATGGCCAAATCTATTGCAGAGGGACCAATGGGATATAGGGAGCTTTTGGAGTCAGGCAGGAGGACAAACTGAATAAATATAAATAAACCAAGGTGAAGCCTCTAATACAAGTAGAGGTCCACTTGCAGGTAATTTTTTTCAAAAGTACTTTATTTTGGAGAATTTTTGAAATATATAGAATATATCAACAGTATCCCACAGCATAATTAGTTACCTTCAGGCAATAAAAACTAATGCAGAGAAACACTCTTATCTCATTACTGGATTTGTTCATTATAGTCCATCTCACGCCTATACAAACGCAGGGAATTTCTCCATGAAAAAAATATGATATATTTCTCTTATTTCCCTTCAGGCCTAAACTATATAGCTTTAAAAGATGACCTGAGTCTTTGGGGCAAAAAGGGAGACATCTTTGGTTCATAATAAGCACAATAAAAGGAAACAGAATTTTAGACAATAAATGTTCCTATTTCATTTTCTTATCCTTTTTAATATGTATGTGAGTTTCTCAGTCTGAACAATAATCAATACATAAATTAATCATTTAACTATTATTAAATAATGATAGCCCAGGAAAAAAAATTCCTAAGGGTTGAATTCTGTATTAGAATTCCTGCACCTTCCCAGCTTCTCTAATATTTGTTCAAAACAAAGAAAATAATAATGTCAATAACTGGATATAAATTCACAGGAGTTAAGTACTGCAAATGCCCAATCTTTAAGATAGATTCTTGATGATGAATAAGAGTAGCTCAGATAGATTGTTGATGTCATGCTTAGGCCTGCATGCCATGCCATACTTAAAAGATGATATATATTTTTTCTAAACAATTTACCAGCCAGTCCTGTAATCCAGAAATTAAACCTCTTTAGCTGAAAAAAAAATCTAGTGGTTTAAAACAAAATTTCAGGTCTTGCCACTTCTTTATAGTTGAGCATATTGTGAATCTATTTGACTCGTTGACAGCAGATGTTCTAATGCCCTGTAGCGTTAGGAATTTCCCCGAAACACGCTGTCTCAGGAAAATCAGACGGTGATCTTGACGGTATCATCGAGGATTAAAAATGGACCTGAAAGGCAATCTAAATCCTGTCATTAGGTGATGCAATGACTGGTTCTGTTGTGATTGAGTGTGAGCTGCTTGTGACTGTGTCTCTGGCACAAACTGTGAATGGCCATCACAGAGTTTGCATGTATAAGACAGTTAGGAGTTGAAGTTCATACACCTTAAAGGCGTCTATTTTAAGAAACACTGATTTAACCTACAAAATTCTAAATAAATATATGAGGCATTAAAATTCATGAACTTCAGGGTGAAGTGCCATTACCATGCAGGCCCCTATGCAAATAATCCAGCGCTCCCTCGTCTAACAGGAGACAAAAAGATCTGAGGTGCAATAAAATCTTTTCTTTTCCTCTTATTTCAATGCATTTGTAATCTGGAAATTGTACAACCTGGGAGAAAAGAGTTTCCTTGGCTTGATATATACCCAGTGGTGGGATTCAAATAATTTAACAACCGGTTCGCCCAGGTTCAGGTTGGCTGTTGTGGGAGGGCGGGGCCCATCCCTGTCCTCCACCTCCGCCACACATACGGGATGACCCTCCCATGACAGCCAACCTGACCCTGGGCAAACTGGTTGTTAAATTACATATACACACCCGCTATCAAAGTGGATCATGGGTGCTTTGCTGCAAAGGAGAAATGGGCAATGGAGCAGCCGGCATGAGGTAAGGAGGAGGGAAAGCGGCCTTCTCCTTCCCTCATGCCAGCAGCTCCGTTGCCCGTTTCTCCATAGCAGCACAGAGCAGCAGCCAGGATCCACTTTGATAATGGGGGCTGGGTAATTTAACAACTTTAATCCCACCATTTTATACACTCCTATTATCTGTAGAGACAAAAAGGGAGGTGGGATTGTCAAATGATTAGACTTGGGGATACAAATACTGATGGAAGATTAATGTTCTGTCCATAGCTGATAGGACCATTTTTGCAAATTGGTTTGCTTGGAAGAAAAGTTGGAACTGTTTAAACAAACCCTTAGAGCTGTGGTAAGAAAAATAAGTACCATAAGATAAAGCGACATGGGAGCTGTTTAAGATTAAAAGGCATTATAAGGAATAAGATAGATATTTGTCAAAGCAATCTTTCTCCTGAAAAAAAAATATGTATAAAGTCTGGTTCTACAGCAGTCCTCTGTTGTTTGCAATCTTTCCTTTACGAGATGAGTTGATTCCAGAATGGAATTCTTCAGATTAATAATTAAAACCTTCTCAGATTCTGCACAGATGCTTGAAAATCATTTCAGAATTTAAGAGGTCTCCTGAAATGGAGATGGAGGTCTGTCACAATTTGTCTATTCCAGCTATAAATCTTTCATTATGCTGAGGGGTAATGTAATACCGGGAAAAAAATCCCTCCCCCTTTTTTTTGCAAGATGAGGAATGGGCAACTGAACATTATGAATTGCGCAAAGGGCAAGTTGCAGTCCTCTTTGGCATATCTAGATAGGAAAATGGAGGTTTATGATACACAAGGAAATAATATGGGTGTTGAGATTCTTCTTGAGAACAAATGTTGAAAGAAGATGCCATTATATCCCATTGAATCCCTAGAAAATGTTCAGCACAGGTAGTCCTCGGGTTATTTCTGAGGCTGCTGAAAAAGAGCGGTCTAGGTGAGAAGTGGCTGGTTACTTTTTACCAGTCTACCATCGAGAGCATTTTGGCATACTGTGTAACGGTGTGGTATGCTGGATGCTCTGCAGTGGATAAGAAGATGCTCCAGAGAGTTATAAACACAGCAAAAAAATTAATCGTTTGCTCTCTTTCTTCTTTGGAACAGATTGCAAAGTCCAGACTCTTCTCTAGAGTACTAAAAATCACCACAGACCATTCTCATCCTAGTCATTCATATTTCAAACTGTTACCATCAGGGAGACGTTATAGGTGTCTTAAAATGAGGACTAATAGACTGAGAAACAGTTTCTTCTACTTTCCTTGCACAAAGCCTAAAGTCTCTCTCTCTCTCTCTCTCTCTCTCTCTCTCTCTCTCTCTCTCTCTCTCCCTGAGAATGGAGCTGGAGACGGTATCCTGCCATCCCAAATAAAGAATGATCAATCGGTAGGAAAATGGGGTGGGGAATTTTCCTGCAGACTTTTGGGAGGATTTTCCCAGGGTCTCTGGTCCACAGGATTTAAAATTAGGAGTTTGGGTGGTCCCTGAGGTCCAAAAGGTTGGTGACCCCTGCCCTGGAGCATAGCTAGGTGGTCAGGAAAGAAGGTGAGAAACTATTTTTTGTTTGGTTTAAACTTTAAAAAAATGTTTTGAACATTAGAGCACTTGCTATTTTATGTTTCAGGAGTTTTGGGCAAGAGAGAAATTAAAAGCTGAATGGCTTTGTTGCTCATTAACCTGAGGGTATTCAAGGGTGCCAGATAAAGCCGTACCTTTATTGCAATATGCTAATGAGGCAATAACTCTTGGAAGAGGCACGAATGGAATGGAAAAAAAATGTATGCAGCAGACAGTTTTAAAAACTGAATATACATCAGGCTTCCGACTCAAAGGAAACATATACCGTGTTTCTCATATAATAAGGCCGGGTCTCATTCTTTTTTTGAGCCCCGAAAAACAGCTAGGCCGTCTTTTCGGGGGTGACTTAATTCCCCCCCCCTTGCATCCTCAGGCGGGCGGGCAGTGATGGCTTGGATGTTGACCTCGGCACTTCATATCGGGAGACCTTCCGCCATCATTGCTTTCCCTTCTCCCTGTGCTGCCGCGGCATTTGGCGCAGCCACGCGGCGTTTGGTGCAGCCACGCGGTGTTTGGCACAGCCACATGGCATTTGGTGCAGCCACGCAGGGCCGGCCAGGGCTCCTCCCTGCAACTGGAGCCCAGCAGAGACACTCAGCTTTAGGATCTCCTGTCACCGCCTTCCCAGGCATCATTCGAAGGCAAAGCCCATTCTTTTAAAAACAACGCCCTACTACCAGTACAACAAAGCCTCCCCTGCCTGAGAGGGCAGCCCAACCACACAGGGGAGGCAAATCTCCTGGGGCCACAGTGCAGGATCAACCCACCCCGGGAGAAGCACTCAGCCACCATCCCTGCCTAGCGCTGGGCAGAGCACGAAGAACTTTGCCTGGGGTGCCCAGCACAGCTGACAGGCGGGCCCTCCTGCCCGGCAGTGGAACTTTGGCCAGGGCAGTGAGCGCCTCCCTGCCGGGCCCTCTGCTCATCCTGCCAGGGCCGCACCAGAGCCAGGCAGGCTGGGCAGAGCCAGGAAAGTGAGCTGCGGGTGCGCGCCCGCCTGCCAATTGAAAGAACCGGGCCAACCCAAGCTTGGCTTCCTTCCCAAGTCCCTCCGGCCTGACCCCGAAGGGGCCACCGGGAGAGGCCACTCAAGGCTGTGATAGTGCCCACTCATCCGTGGACAGGGAGGCAAGGTGACAGCCTGCGCTGTGTCCTTCTCCGAGCTGAGCCCCTCCGAGTGAGTGCCTCTGTCCAATGCCCATGCTGCTGAAGCGTTTGGAGCTGCTAGTGTGTTTGGACATGCATGGGGAGGGGGATGGGCTGGGCAAGGGGTGGACAGGATGGGCGGCTTCAGGCTCTCTCCACCGGACCTGCCGGCCAGGGAAGCAGCGCTGCCGTCACCTTGCCTCCCTGTCTGAGGATGGGTGAGTGCTATCACTGCCTCAGGTGGCCTCTCCCGGTGGCCCCTTCGGAGTCAGGCTGGAGGGACTTGGGAAGGAAGTCAAGCTCGGGTTGTCCTGGCTTTTTCGCTTGGCAAGAGGGCACGCACCCGCAGCTCGCTTTCCCGGCTCTGCCCAGCCTGCCCAGCTCCGGCGCAGCCCTCGCGGGATGAGCGGAGGGCCCGGTGGGGAGGCACTCACTGCCTTGACCAGAGCTCCACCGGCGGGCAGGAGGGCCCGCCTGTCAGCTGTGCTGGGCACCCCAGGTGAAGCTCTAAGTGCTCTGCCCAGCACCAGGCAGGGATGACGGCTGGGCGCTTCTCCCAGGGTGGGCCAATCCTGCGCTGCGGCCCTGGGAGATTCGCCACCCCACATGGGTTTGGGTTGCCCTCTCGGGCAAGGGAGGCTTTGTTGTACCGGTAGTAGGACGTTGTTTTTAAAAGAATGGGCTTTGCTTTCGAACGATGCCCGGGAAGTCGGCGACAGGAGCGCCTGAAGTTGAGTGTCTCCACCAGGCTCCAGTTGAAGGGAGGAGCCCTGGTTGGCTGCGTGTGGCTGTGCCAAATGCTGTGTGGCTGCGCCAAACGCCGTGTGGCTGAGCCAAATGCCGCGTGGCTGCACCAAATGCTGCATGGATGCGCCAAATGCTGTGGCGTTGCTCCAAACGCTGCGGCAGCACAGGGAGAAGGGAAAGCAATGGTGGCAGAAGGTCTCCCGATATGAAGTGCCCCACCAACGCTGAGGTCAACACAGGCAGCACCATATCCGGGTGTGCAACAAAGGACCTCCTAACGGCAAGTCCCCCTGCCATTCCCCCCCATTTCACATGTTTTAATATAGGCCTTAATTTGGGGGAAGGGGCTTAATTTCATTTTATGCCTAAAAAACATGCTGGGACTTCCTATTGGGGGAGGCCATATTGTTGGAGAAACACGGTAGGAAACATGCCTCCAAGAAAACAAATTACAGTATATAAGCAGTTATGTTCCTTTTTCCTACCTTGGTGTAGGTGTATATGTTGTGTTCGTATCAGCAATTAAAGTTTTTCAAGCCAAGCACTTCCAAAATGTTGATTACTAAAGGCATCTTTTTCTTGGGTCCTGAATCTTTAACTATAGAGGAAAAGTTATAGTTCATACTAGATAATCTAGTGCCCTGGATATCACATCATAAATATTTCCTTTCCTGAACAGAAGCAGAATGACCATGGAGCGGGAGTGACTTTTGACTTCCTGCTGGCTTCCCCGTTGGCTTCCTGCTGTCTTGTGGAGAACTGGCAGAGATCATCAGAAATCTTCTTCCTCCCTCCCTCCCTCCCTTCCTTCCTCCCTCCATTCCCTCCCTCCCTCTTATTTCCTCAGTATTCCTCCATCTCTGTTCATTCTGTTAAATTGGTGGATCGGGTCACATAAGAGGCGAGACGCAGAAGTGAACAATCAGCTCTTTTATTGAAGTTCTGAGTAAGGACAGTTTTAAGTGTGTGAGCCACTTGGCTTTATACAGCCGGCCGGCGGTTCGGCGGCCAATGGCAGCGCTTTGAATCTCCCGCGATCGGCTCAGCCAATCGCGGCAGATTCTTAGCGCTCCAATCGCAGGCGTTCAGCGAACCAATCGGATTGCGGTCTGAGCGGACCAATCAGAATGTGAGTCTTCAAGAATGTTAATACAGAACACATTCCTTCTTTCCCTACCTCAAATTCCAGTTGGCTTCCCCATTTACTTTGCTTGTGGGAAACTTGCAGAAAGAAAATCAGTGGGGAAGCCAGCAGGAAGTTGCAAAAGGTTAAGGCAAGCAGGTAAAGGGCTGCTTCCTGATGGTTCAGGGAATGAGAGATTTCTCAGAAGTGATGGTTGGGAACAGTTTGCAAGAAATGCCACATGGGTAAGTGGGTTGGGAAGGGTAAATGGGGACGTACAAGGAGGTGCCCAAGAGAGTTACTATTAGGTCACTAGAGTAAAAAATGCATAACTTTTCACTGCAGTTGGCTTGCAAAAAGCTGAATTCAAAACCTTCAGGTGTTGCTGTCACTCTTAAGATTATCCTCTTAATTTTACTGTTTAGAATAACAACAAAACAACAACAACAATAAAAATTACAAATTAGATACAAAAATCCACTGACAATCCAAACTGCCAACTTTGCAATGACAAAGTTGAAACAGTTTCACACTGAATATGTGAGTGCAGCAAAATTGCGCAAACTGACTACAAAGTTAGACATGATCGAGTTGCTAAATTAATCCATGGGTCATTGTGTAAAAAGTACATCCTACCTGTATCCGAAAAGTCATGGGAACATAAAGTGGAAAAAGTTGTTGAAAATGAGACAGTGAAGATCTTATGGGACTTTCAAATACAGACAGATCGCCATTATTGGAACACAACACACAAAGATTATGGTTGTTGAGGGCCAAAGTGTACAATGTATTGATATCGCTGTACCAGAAGATGCCAGAGTCGAAGAAAAAGAACTGGAAAAATCATGAAATATCGCGACCTGGCCATCAAAGATATAAAACATAAGATACTGTATTTTGAATATGAAAACCATTTTTCAAGAGCTAAGGGACAACATATACATTTAAGAAAGAAGATAAGCAGCACTTTATTTGTTTAATTGGATAACCCCTATGTTCTGACCCAGCTCCTCAAACACAAAAAACCTTCTGTAGTTGAAGGAATGATTCTTTTATTAGGAGCGCCAGCAGCCTCAGTAAAAAAATTCTCACCGCAGGCTAACAAATCTGTCCAGCAGGGAGATGTATAGTTGTCTACCACATCTATTCATCTCCGCCCCCTGCCCTTTATTTCCAGAGCTAGAGTGGGGCTTCACTAGCAGCTGTGGCTCTTCAGTCCCAAGGATCAGCCCATAGATTTTCACTGCTCTCCTCTCCTCTGCTTTCTGTGTATCTGCGCATCGGGCACTGGACCCAGCTGTTCCTCCTCTTCTTCATCAGACACCTCCAGACCTGGGGGCTTTTGACTCTCAGATGGAGACTCTCAGAGGGCTGATGGATGGCCCAGGCTCCGCCTCTGTCTTGCTCTCTGACAGCTCAATTCCCTTTTCCCGCTCAGACCTCTCAGTTTACCAAATGCTGACCCTGACTCCCATACCTCCTCTTCATCTGATTCAGCTGCTGGAGGGGCTGGCAGCTGACAGGCCACAACTGTATGAAATTAATGTTTCTTTTGGCCAAATGTGACATTTTCTATCTGTGGCTTGAGAAAGTTTGAGAAAGCTAGCAAAGGAGAAACTCATGATGTCTCTCATGGACCACAGAGCAGCAGACCATAAACCATTGTTCTATGTATTTTATAGAGGTAAAGGTAGCAGTTGTTCTACTACTGATGTTGAATTACCCAGATAAAAAGTCTAAATTCCACAAAGCTTATTTATTGAAGGATCGAATTATTATTCTTATACAGTGAATTGTATGTTTGGGCAGCTTTGATGGTTAAGAAAAAGTAGGTGAGGGGTCAAAATTATTTGAGTTTCAGGACTGTATTTAAGTATATATGTTTTGATATACTACTAGGTTTTTTATGGCTTAAAGACTTTGTGTATGTTTTGTTCTTTTTGTCATGGCTTGCAATTAAGCAAATAGGTTTTTCTTTCTTTATTTACATAAGTCACTCAGTCAATGCGATCTTTTGAAAATGTTATTTTGACTTGTGATATGCTAAGTGCATCAATGAAGCTAGAACATTTATTTGAGAAGCTGAGATCTAAATGTAGTTTAGATTATCATTAAGAGAAAGATAAATATGCAGCCTTAAGCAGAGCTGACAACAACCTGTGACTCAAAGGTGCATGTAGCCGTGGATTCTTGCTGCTTTCTGATAAATATCATCAGCGTTAGGGAGTGTAGTTCCCTTGCCTTCCCAGTGCTGGTGGGTTGTGATTTTCTCTAACTAGTTTCTTGATTAAATTATTGTTTTTTGCTTGATTGTCTGCTGTTAAAAGCTGCTTATCTGGAGAGGATGTATTTCGAAAAATCTGCAAGCAAATAACCAAACTTAGAGAGCACTTAAGACTTCACAGTTCAACTCTTGAGATACATATATTCCATTGAAACTGCTGTACCCTAACCCTAACCCAGCATCAAATTTCCCATGTACTCCCAAGCTGATGCACTAAAACAATCATAATTCAAAATGTCACAATTTCTTTTGATCCCTCACCTCTTTCTCCCTTTTCCGTCCCTTCTTTCCTTCTTTTTTTTTTTTGTAAAAAAAGTGTTCAAGTATTATAAGTCTACGAAGATTCTCAGTTATCCAGTTCATGGTTGTCTCAGAGGTGGCTTTTTCCAAAAGGCAATTGGATTGTGTTTTTTCCATTGAGGAAGAAGATGTTTCACTTCTCATCCAAGAAGCTTCATTAGTTCTGGCTGGCTGGAGGTAGTGGGGGAAGAATTATTTCTGACAAGGTGTTGGGAGGAGTGGAAGGATTATATTTCTTTGCAGTCATCTGGTTATTAGCACTGTCTCTGAGAGCTGCTGAGGCCACTTGGGGGTTTATCTGTGCCATGGAGGGATTTATCTGTGTACTGTATTTCAGTAAAGTTTAAGAACCCATTTTATCCCTTAAATTTACAATATTATCTCATAATGGATTGGCTTCAATTTTCATGCAAGTAATTTAGGAGTTTCGCTGAAATCAATGGAATTTCAGTCAGTCATTACTAATTTAAAACTTATTGATTTCTCGAAGTCCACATGAAACAGGGCCAATTTGCATCCTCCCCACCCTCACCCCTTCATTCACACTGAAAATATTTTTTTAAAAAAATTTGAATACTGCAAATGAAGTAATGATTAAAAACAAAGCAACTCATCAAACATTTGCATTCTTTCCCCATTTCTGTCCTTTATGGTTCACTTCCTCTATACCCTTTGCTTGCGCTACCATTTATTGTAAGCTGACCAGCTATGACAAGCCACACCCCTTTTCTTTATGAAACTTCAAGGCTATGACACAATAACTTCAGATGGAACATTACTGTGTCCTGAATAAAACTCACATGCGTCTCCTCTGTCAGCAAAGAGAGGGTGGAAATACGAATTAATGAGAATAAAACCTTTGAGTTTGAAAGTAAAAGATGCCAGCCAATAAATAAAACATCAGTGCAAGCGTGGATGTCTTTGGGCAAGGGCTGCAAATCACTAAAAGTGGCCAGCTTTTTCGAAGCACAAAAGCAGCTAAATGGTTTCAGCTCAGTTGTTCTAAAATGAGTATATTGTTTTTTTTAATTGTTTTTAAATGTTCTTAAGTGTTTTAACCATGATATATATATTTTTAATTGAATTGTAAGCTAATCAGAGTCATTGACTGAGATGGGTAGCTATAGAAATTGAATAAATAAAAATAAATTTATTTATTAAAAATAAATATAGAACTTTCATCTTAGTCATTATGACCATGAATATTTGTGGGTGGGAGAATTGGAGTTATAGTCCAATGTATATGGATGAAATTGATCTACATTATCACTGTGATTTAACTACTGAATCCTGTGAAAATTTCTTGGCCTTGATAGGAAACGTTAAGTGTTTTCTCCTTCTGTCTTTGCTCTTTCATTTACTAAAATTGGTTTTTATAGTGCTTTTCCTTCAGGATAAGTCCTTGACTTGCAACCACAACGGGGATCAGAATTTCAGTTGCTATGCCAGGTAGCTGTCGAGTCGCGCTCAATTTTATAACCTCTTTCATCATGGTCGTTAAATGAACCACTGTAGTTGCTAAGTGAATCAAATTGTTGTTAAACGAATCCAGATTCCCCCTTTGGCTGTGCTGGTCAGAAGTCAGCTGGGAAGATCACAAATGGTGATCACTTGACCCTGGATCACTGCAATTGTTGTAAATAAATGCCGGTTGCCAAACATCCCAATTCTGATCGCTTGACTGTGTGGATGCTGTGACAGTCATCGGTCCAAGTGTTTGTTGTATGTCACTTTTTTAGTGCCATTATTAACTTTGAATGGTCACTAAACAATATGGTCGTATGTCGAGGACTACATGTATGTGCATGGCATTAGTTCAAAGACAAGTTCCAGGTTTTATTTGAAATATTCCAGGTCCCATACCCGCCTAGACCCAGTTTTCTCTAACGCTTCTACCTCTTTATTTTGCAGACAGAAAAATATTTTGTTTTCCTTGAAGGAACTTAAAAGCTTAAAGGCTCCTGAATTCTGAGGTGTTTTGAAATATTACTACCAATGTACATACAAATGGAGACAGAAGATGATAAATCTCTCCCATGAGGAATGGAAAGCATTTCTTTTGAGAGAGGAAAGCAGAAAGCAAGAGTACAAGTGATAAGCACATAACATCATGTTGAGTTTGCAGAAACAAGAAAAATATACTTCGTATTCATGACTAGCTTTTTTATCTCATGGGAATTTATATCGGTAGATTTGCAAAAATAAAGTTTAACTCTTCATGCACAAGGTAAGTGCAAGGAAGGACTCTGAAAATCATTAGTTAGGCCTCCACCCCCAACCTTTGGAATTCTCTGCCTAGCAATAGCTATAAGGGTAATTGGAAGTGTCATCCACGTGAGTGACTATATATTATATATCATTTGGGTTTATTTGCATTTTATTTACAAAATAAAGAACCCTGTAAGGCAGTGGTGTCAAATTGGTAGCCCGCGGGACGGCTGCGTCACATCCAGGCCACGCCTACCCTGGCTCCGCAAAGGCAAAATAAAATTGCAATATATCACATGACTTGATTTGCGTTTGGCACCCATGCTGTAGGGAATACATCACAGTTTTATTCCGTTTCCCACTGTTTTAATAACAGTTCGAGGCTTACCCTATTGTCCAAACCTCAATCACATTATGGATTTACGCACAGTGGAAATTGCAGGCTCGTCTGCACAAATCCCAAACTGAAACTATTTCAAATGGTACATTTCTCCAACCTTGATTAAATGCAGTTTGTGGGAGAAAATGGTGGTTATGTGCATTAGCTGAATTTCTGAGCTTCACATGTCATGCACAGTACAAGCAGGTCAGTGGTGGGTTTCAAAAAGTTTTGCTACCGGTTTGGTGTGAGTGCGGGCTTTGCATAGGCACATTTGCAACTCACCTTCTGCTGCAAGCCCTGTGTGTAAAACAGCTGATCCGCCGCAATCAGCTGTGCTGCGTGAAGCAGCTGAGGTTGAAAAGCAGGAAAGGTCAGTATGAAGCCGGGGCACGTGGGAGGGCCCAGCAGCTGATCGTCAGAGTGAACCAGTTCACTCACAGATGATATTTGGAGCTACCATTTTGGCCGAACCGGTAGAATACCACCACTGAAGCAGGTTTCCCTGACCATAGGATTCAGTGATTATTTGCTGACGTACACATTCTGATTTTGTAATAGCAAAATTGCAATAGCAATAGCACTTAGACTTATATACCGCAATAGCACTTAAGACTTACATTGTTGAGGGCAATAGGCTGACTCTATAAACCACTTAGAGCTTTACAGCCCCAA
This sequence comes from Pseudonaja textilis, assembly GCF_049901715.1. Taxonomy (NCBI): domain Eukaryota; kingdom Metazoa; phylum Chordata; class Lepidosauria; order Squamata; family Elapidae; genus Pseudonaja; species Pseudonaja textilis. The sequence continues at coordinate 137,517,430 of NC_141990.1, read as the reverse complement.
GTGGTTTACAGAGTCAGCCTATTGCCCTCAACAATCTGGGTCCTCATTTTACCCACCTCAGAAGGATGGAAGGCTGAGTCAACCTTGAGCCTGATGGGATTCAATCTGCCAAATTGAAGCTAGCCGATAGTCAGCAGAAGTGGTCTGTAGTACAGGACTCTAACCACTGATCCATCAAGGCTCTTAATGTTCCTAAATTGTAGGAACTAATTATGAGTTTCATCACCATAGATCCAAAACTTTTGATTGGAATCACCCACAAATACAGCTACTAGTTTTCAAATTGATAAATCTAAAATGACTATGAAGTGTGTGATGACCCTTATCAAATGCTTTTATGAAAGGCTATTATGTCCTATGGCCTATGGTAGCTTTATTTATTGCAATATCTATTTTGGAATTACAACTGAACATGTGAACTTTTGGAACTATTCATCTTAAGGTACGGACTTCAGCTCCCAGAATTCCTTATCCACCATGCTGGCCAAGGAATTATGGGAGTTGAAGTCCCTGCACCTTAAAGTTGCCCACATTGAAAAACATTGGTTTAACTAAGTACTGTAAGCAAACTTTGATAGCACGTAATCTTGGCTTTTCAACGCACAGACAAAATAATCATGAAATGAACACATCATTGAATTAAAACTATTAAAGAAAGAAAATGGAGCTGATTTTTCAAAAAGCAACAGCCTATAACACAAAGTGAGCCAGCTGCTGTAATTATTTATCCACTAGCATTATGCAAATTTAAAAAACAGAAGGCAATTTTCAATTAAGTGGTCATGCACCATCTGCCTATGGCCATGTGTTTTAATCAGACAGAAATGTTGTTTGCCTGCTCTTTATGATGTATGTGACTTGATAACTAATATAAAAATAAAATTCTAATAAGATACAATGGGAGCTTCCCATTGTGACATACAATGAACTAAATCCATTGTTGCAGAAGCAACATTGCAGAATTGTTTGGTGGAATGGGAGAGGGAAGCAACTCTTCTCCCAAGTTTCTTCCCGAGAACTCCATGGCCCATAGAAATGGATTGACTAGGGAGGGAGAGCTGCTCCCCTCCGATTGGATACCGCCAAATGACTGGGATCTTCTGGCTAGTATGGACACATTAGGAGATTTTTGCTCTTCCTACTTTTCACATAAAATTGTGTTGCACTGCCAGATCTCCTAGCTGCCTTATTTCAGATAAACCTAACAGTATTTGTTGCTAGCCTTCTTAAGGTAAATAGACCAAGAGGTGTATGCAAAATTTTTAACTCTGTGCCTTTCAAGACAAACATGCCTATTATGGTAGGCTGCAGGGGGTGGGTTTCAAAAATTTCAGCAACCAGTTCTCTGTCTGGTTGCTGGGTGGGTATGGCCATGGTGGGCGTGGCCTAGTCGACCTCTTGGTGGTGGTGGTGGTGGGTGATTTTGCCCTTCCCGGGCTCTGGAGTCCAAACTTTTGAAAATCCTCCACAGAAATTCCCATCGCTCAGCATACAATGCAAGCAAGAACACTCACACTCGCCAAGGAAAATTGCTCATGTCAAAACTTTATTAGTGTTGAGGTAGCCTTCCTTCTTGTGAAGAAGTTGGGTGAGATATTTGCAGAGTTGCCCCGCTGAAGTTTCGGTTTTATTGACATTGGTAACAACAACAAGCAGAAGAGCAGCAAGCAAATACATAGTTCTCAGGATCATCATTGTCATCCAGCAGCCAAAGTCAATGGCAGCAGTTATGATTGAGGGGACGGGGGAGCGTTTGAAGGGACCCAAAGGGCTGGTGCTTTGTTAATTCACAGGGAGGAGGGAACATGAAAAGAAGGTCACGTGGGGGAGCTGGATTCTGTATAAATTCTTTCCCTGGCCCATAGTATAAAATGAGGCTATTAATGGTACATATGGCTTGCTTAGGGTGAAATGGGGGTTGGCAGGAAGCTGCAGCAGCAAATGCACAGTAAGCGGTAACGAAATTTGCTAATAGTGCCTTATGTTTGCCACTTACTGCTTCTCCCCTAGTGCTGTGTGTGAGAGAGAGAGAGAGAGAGCTCCTTTAACCATCCTGATTTAGTTGGGTTGCTGAAGCGTCTCGCCAACAATACATGGATTCATTTGGCTGTGCTTAGTGCCCGAGGTAACCAGATAGGTCCAGTCACAGATGGGTCTTCGAAGAGACTAGAGATGCACGTTCTAAATGAGGGAGACAAACACACACAACACATATATACACGTATATATATATACATATATAAACATTAATGCTTGGTTTCTTCAAAATCAAACTTTTTATACATAAGTCAATGATGTGCTTGGAAACAATGCACTGGCATGCTAATAACAATAGCACTTAGACTTATATATCACTTCACAGTGCTTTATAGCCCTAAGTAGTTTACAGAGTTAGCATGTTGTCCCCAACAATCTGGGTCCTAATTTTACCGACCATCGAAGGATAGAAGGATGAGTCAACCTTGAGCTGGTCAGGATTGAACCGCTGGCAGTCAGCAGAATTAGCCCATAATACTGTATTCTAACCACTGCGCCACCCTGACTCTAATGGGGTTCTAATAATTCCTTGTGTCCCTAAAGAATAGGAATATCCCACAGTTCTCCTTCCTTCCTTCCAGTTATTGAAGTTACACAAGGTTTTTTCCTCCTTAAAAATACAATGATTCAGAGGCTACAGTAGCTAAAATGCTATTTTAGAATATTATTATAATGAAACCGTTCAGCGCTGATCTGCTCTCTTTCACTTTCCTCACAAAATAATGCAATATAGCCAAAATTCAACTATGAAATATTAAATCAGATTATGCTCTTTAAAGTCAGATAAAGGGACGTTTGCTGCTTTCATTATTCTGACAAAAACAACGTTGCAGCATTCCACAGCAAGCTCTGCATTTTTGGGGACATGTGTGTGAGGCATTTGCTACACACAAAGAAAAAGAGGAGACATTTATCACAACACTTGTTATTTTGTTAGGAAAACCTTTTCCCTGTGACTACTACTGATCAGACATCTTTCAATTCACATGCTTTTTGGGTATAAAGAATCTTTCCTGGTACTATTTTTCACCAACCACCAACTATGTATGACGGGCAAGAAGGAAGAATGAACTGAAAACGTGTTCATGTCTCCTATGCCCCGTCCCTTACTCATTTGATGCTAAGCTCTTAGGCTCTAAATCACGATGTTTATGTTAAATGAAGTGGAAGGATGGGAGTAAGAAGTATTCCCCTAACACTGCCTGTCTGGAGGGGGAAATTAGAGAGCCACCGAATCCTATCAAAAAATATAGATGTAGTTTCATTCATGATCATTTGAAACATGTCCAGTGTGGTATTTATATTAAGAATTTCACATTTTTCCAAATGACTTTCATTGATCAAGCAACCCCATCCGAAGGTTTTTAATATTGGGCCGTTGCTTCTCATACTGGAAAATACTTTCAAATTCTATTGATTTCAGGATGAGAATTCAATGGATGCTTAATTGTTCCCACTGAAATTCACGGCACTTTACAATGTTTTATCCTGAACCACAGCATCCTGCTTGACTGACTGCAGCTACAGCACGATATTAGGAATCTTAAAGGCTTTCTGTTTTTGTTTTTTTTAAAGTGAATTCGTCAACGGACTTTCCGGTTATCCTTTGAAAGAGAATAGCAGAAAATGCCACAAAAATGGAATCAAATTATGATACCTAAGATATTACAGGTATATCTTGCTTAATGATCACAATTGGAACAAAAATCTGAATTGTTGTCATTAAGTGATATATTGTGTGACCATTCAATTACTATAGTCCCAGTTGTAATTGTTGAGCAATCTGATAGATCGTTAAGTTAAAATCCTTGCATTCCCCATTCTCCATGCCTGCACAAGCATGAAGTAGTAAGGAGATAAGGCATTTGACAGAAGGATTTTAACACACTAAAACCTGTGTATAGGCATGGAGAGGCAGAGAGCTTTTACTATGTAAAATAATCCTTGTCTCTAACTCTGTGCTATCTCCCCTGTGAGGATGACTCCCTGGGGAAACTGGCAGAGATGATTGCAAAGAAAAATTACGAGTCATAAAGCAGCCTTCCTAAAGGTAAAGGTTTCCCTCGCACATACATGGTGGTCATTTCCGGCTCTAGGGGAGGTGCTCATCTCCCTTACAAAGCTGAAGATCCAGTGCTGTTCGAAGACATCTCTGTGGTCATGTGGCCAGCATGACTAAACACCGAAGGCACATGGAACGTTGTTACCTTCCTGCCAAAGTGGTCCCTATTTTTCTATTTGCATTTTTACATGCTTTTGAACTGCTAGGTTGGCAGAAGCTGGGACAAGTAATTCCGTTACACAGTGCTCGGGATTCGAACCGCCGACCTTTCTGATTGACAAGCTCAGCGTCTTAGCCACTGAGCCACCGCATCCCTTCCTAAGACCATCACTAATACCAGTCATTAAGTAGGAACTACCTGTATTGAACTACAGTTCTTAGGATTTCTGCCTATTTGCCATACATCCGCAGGGGAGTTGGAAATCATAATTTAGCCACATCAAAATGGCCACATGAGCTTTATTGCCATTGATCTTAAACTTTGTTTCCTTTCTAGCCTACATCAACCTGCATTATAATGACATGTTTTCTACCACATCTCAGCTACATGACCACCGAAAAGACCTTTCACATTTCTTCCTGTTGTTGGACTAATAGTTCAGAAGTCTGATTTGAGAGCTATGAGTAGAGTTATAGTGAAGCAAAAAGGCGGAACATTCACCCCCTACCCAATTATTTTCTCTGAAATAAATGTACCATTACTGGATAAGAGAGACTGAGAATTACAAAATGAATTTTGGGAGCTTCAATTGTATATGACCTGGTCTTATATTGTGCAACTACTCTGCCAGCAGAAGCAGTATGGACATGATTAGAAAGCAAATAAAAGTGGAAGAGATGGCAAGAATCAAACTGAAGAACAGCAGTGGTTTCATTCTCATCCCCATACTTTTAACAGTCTGCCTGGCTTTGAGAACAATACCTGCTATTACACCAACCATTCCTATCGTTTTAGTTCTATTTCCATTTGCTTTCCAATAATTACCAGTTTGTATCAGAGTACAAGATGACTGAAGATTCCCAAGATCATCAGACTGCCCAATGAATGGCAGTATGATAGAGATAGATCAATGGATGGATGGATGGATGGATGGAGCAACATTCTAGTGGTTCACTGTACTGTATTATGTATACATGAATGTAACACTTTGTCTGCAACTCCTTAAAGCAGCCATATCTTTTCCTGGGATCATTATCCCAGAAAAAAGATGCAGTTGCTTCAAAAATTGCAGGCAGATAATTCCTTCTTCTTTGTATGAAGAACTATTTGTAATTCCAAAATACCGCTCAACCCTAATATGAAACTATTTGCACAACCATGATATGGAAACAGAATTGAGTACCAAAATACAGAGAAAAATACAGATATTTTCTTCACAATGTAATGACTTTGGGGGAAAGAGCTTCATCTGGACAAGATGAGTAGTGGCCAGGTGGGTCCCTGGGCAGGCCTGGTTCTGCACATCCTTACAATGTCACTGCCACAGAAAGATATGCAGGGAGAGCTTTTTGAGAGAACCTCTTGGGAGCAGTGATCTATCCAGATATAGATTATTGCTCGAGTAACCTTTCTTTCACAACTATGATCAGAACCTAAAACTTCCAATATCTGAGCCTTTGCTTTGAGACTTAAATGCTGACATAACCAGCCTCTTGTATTTTCTGTCTTATCTACAAAACTTACCCAGCTATCTGGAAGCGCTGTCATTTGATGCTTCAACCTGAGAATACTTTATTGCTTCATCCACAAGTCCTTGGCTATTGAACAGAACTGTGTGTGTCTTAAAATCTTGGACTGGGCGATGTATATATATTAGCCTTTGGCTAATACAGGGCTGTCATACTCCCGGCCCATGGGCCAGATGCGTCACACACTGGCAACACCCACGCAGTTTAGCGAAGGGGGAAAAGTCCCAACATGTCATGTGATGCCGCCGTGACGACGTGAGTTTGACACCCTTGGGCTAATAGATTCTAGGGTGATGTAATGCTAATCTTGGGCTGTTATTCTTTGCAGATTCAAGATCTGGGCTAAAAAAACCAAAACTATGCATTTAGTATAGACAAAGTAATATCTGGCTATATTTATGTACCTACTAAGAGAATAAAAATAGGATTGAACCAAGTTAAATGAAATGGAAAGGCCGTATAAAAATAATGACGATAATAATTGGGAAGGACTCAGTAGCTAGACGAAAATGCCAAGTTCAATCCGAATGACTGCTTAACTCTGCAACAAACCATAATAATCTTACTCAGCCTAATACCCCAATGAATTTGTGAAAAACTACCTATAGCAAATGTAAGAGGCTAATGCACCACAGTGGTATGCAGTATGTTTACTCTATGGTTCTACACCAGGGGTATCAAACTCGTGGCCTGCGAGCTGAATGTGTCACATGCTGCCCCTGCCCAGTTTAGCGAAGGGGGAAAAGGTCCCAATATGTCACGTGATGCTGCTGTGACAACGTGAGTTTGACACCCCTATTCTATACTGTCTTACGTTCCTTACACCTCCAGGCTGCATTGGAAAAGCTTCCAATGATGTGTGACTTAGAGCTTCAATGAAAATATCCAATGCAGAGCACAGATCATTGTGGGAGACAAAGATTAAAGTCCTCTTATACTTAGTTTTAGACATGAATCATAGTGCCCTGCTTTTGAACTTCAAATTTGAACAAATTGGGACCTAGTTTTACAGTTGTCATCAGCCATGAGAATTTCAAAGCAATTTTCCAATTTATCCTAATGGTCAATTTTGGCTCTTGTAATTTGACTCAATCGAGTGCAAAACTCTGCTATGAGTCAAAGCCTCACAGACTGCATAAAGTGCACATCCTTTATTTAAAACTAAGTTCTCAAAGTCATAGGAAGGGTGATATGTCTAGATTTCCACATCCTACCTTTTTATTGGGAATCCTCTGGAAACTAAACATCTAAAAAATAAATCTCATCTTCTAAAAACCTTACAGCAATGTTTATGGGTTGCTAGTCACTTATTTTTCTTCCCTTTTTGTCTTTATTGGTTGTCATGCAGAATGATGGCCTTTATTAATTTTTAGACATGTAAGGTACTTAAATCCAAGTAAATGTTAAGAAGAATATTGAATAAAGACAGGTTTAGACATTTAATCACACATAATTTTTGTTCATTATATTTTGATCACCTTAAACAGTGTTTTTAGACTTTCAGACATAAGAGACATTAGAATTTTCTTTCTAAGTATATTAATTTTCATTTAAAAAGAAGGCAACAGACAGCACACTAATCACATTTTCCTCTTTTCAATAAGATTATCAAAGCCACGATCACCAGATGGCAGCAAACAGGTACCAAAAATTATAATCCTATACTGCCTGCCACGTAGTGGCTCTCTGGGGTTTTGCACCTCAAGAGACTTACATTGGAGGCTAGAAAATATTACTGCTCTTTATAATATAGACTGGATTAAAAAACTCATAGCTTTTGAAAATGCTAGGTTTCTTCCTACTAATTAAAAAAGATACTGTTTCCCTTTGGCATAGATTTTATATTTTGCAAGAATAGCTTTATGCAGAAATCGATCAATTTTAAATATATATATATGAGATATATTTAATGGATTTATATCCATTTTGCATGTTGGGTTTTTTGTCTTTTGTGTACAGCAACTTAAAAACTAATTGAATAGGATGTGCATATATCCCATAACTGTTGGATGAGATGTGTGTATTATATCAACTTTAAAAAGTTTTTAAATGCTATTTCCTATGGTGTTTTTTTAAAAAAATACAATAAAAATATTAATTCATCTGGAAGAGGGAATGAATAATTGAAGATTTAGTTCAAGAGACATCATTATTTTATTGCCAGAAAATGGAAACTATATTAGGTATTTGCACACCCAAAAGAACCACTTATCTTCATCCTACTTTAAGGAAGGTTCCTTGGATAAAGCAATTTAAACTCATCTTCATTCTCATCATCTCCACTAGAAAAAAACACTCCACATGTTTATTTCAAAGGGAAAAGCGCAGTCTAATTTCCTGTCACTCGTTATGGAAGGACAAGTCACTTAACTAGCAACCCTTCCGTGCCGATGATGGTAATTGCCATGATGATGTGACCTAGTTTGGTAATGAAATGTCTGCAAGAAAACCAGCAAGATCAGGGAGCACCAAGGACCCCACAGTTCAGTCCTTAATTACAAATATTCTGTTCTCTTGGCAGCTTCCCTTCTACTGTTACATTCAACCTCTGCGTATTTTTAATACATGGCAGTATGTATAAAATACCAGTTTTCAAACTGTTGGTGCAAAGGTGTCTTTTCCCAGGCTCACTGCTTCAAAAACTGCTCACAGCTGCTTCCTCTTGCAAAGCAATACAGAACCTCTTTGCTTTGCTGAGGAAAATGCCGGTGTCCGGCCTTCGAGACAGCTGTGCAAACCTTGGCTGCTTTAATACCCCAAAAACAAAGCTGCAGCTGTACTACTATGCTTGTCAAAGCATTTTTCTAAGTGGTTTGCATGGATAGATATAGAGTGACGGGGACCGATAATCAATTATACTGTGATCCAACCGCCTGGATACAGAAATGATACATACCATTAAATGGGCTCTTAGCGGGTTTAAATAAATATATGGTTACATGGTCTGTTTGCTAAGAAATGCATATGCAAGGCCTGAGATCCACTTAAAATATTCCACACTAATGTTAGATTCTTGATTAAAAGGTTAGTGTTTTTACTGGTTGAATGCAGGTAATTCAGGTAATTAAGAATAGCCCTCATTAGTCATGGATCACAAGTTAACAGAAACATGATAGCAAGCCCTAGTATAGTACCTGCAGTTTCTAAGTACGGGACCAACTACAGATTATAAAACATAAGAAATTCAGAGGTGGTATTCAGATAACAGATAATCAGAGTTGGAAGGGACCTTGTAGGTCATCTAGTCCAACCCCCCCGCCCAAGCAGGAGACCCTACACCATTTCTGACAAATGGCAGTCCAATCTCTTCTTGAAAGTCTCAAGTGATGGTGCTCCCACAACTTCCGAAGGCAAGGTATTCAGCAGGTTCTGACCAGTTCTGGAGAACCAGTAGCGGAAATTTTGAGTAGTTTGGAGAACTGGCAAGTACCACCTCTGACTGGCCCCGCCTCCATCTATTCTCTGCCTCCTGAGTCCCAGCTGATTGGCTGGGTCTTCTTTTGTTGCCCTGCACAGAGCTGGAAAGCAGGTTAGTGGGATGGGGAGGGAATGGGAATTTTGCCGTAACCTTCTCCTGGAGTGGGGAGGGAATGGAGATTTTGCAGTTTCCTTCCCCTGCCATGCCCACCAAGCCACGCCACGCCCACAGAACCAGTAGTAAGAATTGCATCCCACCACTGAAAAAACTGGTGAAAAAATAAACTATAGGGAGTCCTCAACTAATAATAATTTGTTTAGCAACCATTCAAAGTTACAATGGCACTGAAAAAAAATGACCCATGGAAGTTTTTCACACTTATGACCATTGCAGCATCCCCATGGGAACATGATCAAAATTCGGATGCTTGGGAACTGACTCATATTTCGTGGTGGTTGCAGGGGTCATGTGATTACCTTTTGCGAGCTTCTGACAAGCAAAGTGAATGGGGAAGCCAGATTCATTTAACAACCATGTTATCAACTTACCAACCCTGTGATTCACTTACTGGCAAGATTGGGGCAATACTCTCTTAAACAAATGTCTCGCTTAGCAACAGAAATTCTGGGTTCAGTTGTGGTCGTTAAGTCGAGGACTACCTGCACTAAGGAAATACAATTTATCGTTATACTTATAGTATATGAATATACTATATGTTTATACTTCTCCATGCATTTCTACCCTTGGAAATCATCTTGCTCCCAACACACATCCATATACCATGCCATGCATTGCCTTTTGTTCCTTAGATTTGAGCCGTGGTGGCGCAGTGGTTAGAATGCAGTACTGCAGACCACTTCTGCTGACTGTCGGCTGCCTGAAATTTGGCAGTTCAAATCCCACCAGGCTCAAGGTTGGCTCAGCCTTTCATCGTTCCAAGGTGGATAAAATGAGGACCCAGATTGTTGGGGGCAATAGGCTGACTCTGTAAACTGCTTAGAGAGGGCTGTAAAGCAGTGCTATTACTATTAGATTTCCCATTTCTTTCAGAAAATCTCAACTCTCTCCAGCTACAACCTCCTCAGCCCTCCCCTTTCCTCTTAACCCATTCACTCTTCTATATTTGTTTTTGATCTTTATCTCTTGACCATCTCATTATGATCAAACTACCTCCATATGTATCTTTCAGACAGAAACCTTATTTTGTATTCAGCCCACATATATTCTGCATCCCTTCATTCTTAACTCTGTCTCTTCTTGTTTTATTACACAGATTAAGTATCTACTCCCACTGCTTCCAATTTTTATGATGCTTCTGACATACCCAGTTCTTATTCCATACAATAAATGGGCAGAAACAGGTAGCTGTCTAATGTTCAGTCAACAAATATTCATGTCTTACAACAAATTAAATATTATCACTACTATTCTACCCACGTTTGCATGTTTTAAAACTTCTATATCCATTTCCCCATCTTTAGCAAGGTACTAAGGTACACATAATTTTTCACTTATTCTAGTTTTTCACCATTTATTCATAGTCCATGCTTAATAACCACAACTGGGTCCAACAAATGAATAACTAAATGAGCAGCAATTAAGCAAGACATCATGCGATTGCAATGGGTTTGCAACCTAACTTCTGCCATGGTTGTTAAATAAATCGACCAATGTCGTGAAGCAAGACATCTTGTGACCATGACTTGCAATTTTACTGCAGACTTTCTCACTGGCTCTGCCTAGCATGACATGGCTGTGAAACTCACAAGTGTCGATCACACAACTGCTGAGACATTGCAACTGTTGTAAACGTGAGGACTGGTTGTAAAGTTATCAGCCCCATCATAATTCTGAATGGTTCATAAAGAGGACAGTCATTAAGGGAGAATTATATGTATCATTTACAATTGTTTATTTACTCCTACAGACTCCTATATACTACTACAGTCTGTTTATGCCTCTAACCAAGACAATTCTAAGAAGTCATCAGAAATATTCTTCATATTTTTATTTTAGTTTATTTAAATTAGTATGATATACTAGTCTGAAATCATACTTATAATTTGTATACATGAAAATATTGCCTTCTTTTTCTTTCTTTTCATTTTAGAGCTCAGCTGCAGCCAAAATGCCTTTGTTTTTGATGATGATATAAAGACAAACATAGCAACATGACGATGATATAAAGACAAACATAGCAACTTTAAAAATTTAAAGCTTAGGAGCAAAGCAGGAATCTTGTTGGCAATCAGCAAAAGTTCCCTGTGCATCCTAAATGATAAAAGGAAACAATACTAATGGCTATTTTGGCATCAACTAAAATGAGATCGGTTCCAAATTATTTCTCTTACCAAGAGCTCATAATCAGCAGAAAATGTGATTGCATCAAAAGTTTCTGCATCAGTGGGAAATTTCCAAGATGTACCTACATGATTCACTCTTTCTCTTTGTACTCAACAAATTCTATCTTCCCTACAGCAAAACAAAACTGGAGAGCATATTCTCATGCAAATTCCTTCCAAGACAGTATCTGGAATAGTGGAACAATGCAGTATTATGGTGGCTGCTTTCTCTGTACAAATTTCAGGGACCTGAATTGGGAAAAAAAGAAGTGGATCCTGCACCTGCGGAAGAGGAGGAGGAGGAGGAGGAGGAGGAGACGATGATATTGGATCTTCAATTTCCAGAATTCCAAGCTACAAATACCGTATAAGGAATTGCCCTGTTTACATAATAAGGAAGTGTCTGGTTGGGAAAAGCTGATAGATGATAGTTATATGATAGATATGTTATGATAGATAATATAACTCAAACCAGACTTTTTCTTTCATAAGAATTTATGACGGAAACAGGATGTCGAAGTGCAATGGCCTTGCATCTATTATCACACCTCTTCTTTCACATGTTAAGACTGTTATTCAGTCAGCTGAATATCCACTCTTGGATATACAACAGTTTTTAACTTTATTTACCCAACTTCTATCCAACAACTAGCATATGCAAGAAGAATCAAACATTTAGCTTTAAGTAGACATTTTGTGGGAGACCATGAGCCCACTCTGAATTTTCTGATTGGCTCATGGAGAAAAAGGCTAGCATAAAGACTTATTTACAAAATGACTGGCATTTTAAAACACAAAATACCAATTTACAACATGTCAAACTAGTCCTACCCTCAGAGGCATTTTATTATTCCATTATAATAATATTTGCATGTTGCAAATGAGTATTATGCTACAGGTTCACATTTCGCCTTACAGCATGATATCCACCTACTTTTAAAATTAAAATAATATTTTTAATTTTAAAAAACTGTTCAAGTAAAATGTCTCACAACACACTGGTGCCTTCAAGAACCAGACTGCCTCCCTTCAATTTAAGTGGGAAAAGATTAGGTGGATTGCAAGCAACTCCTAAAGATCCCCTTAGGGCCTTCAAGAATGGGGAACATTTTGGATCTGTTTTGAAGTCTGGGAAGGATTGAGGACATTAGCATTCCTAGAGCACCTCTGTACTTACAGCAGGGAGAAACATTAATTAAGAAAAGACTATTCTATGCACACAAGGTTTTGCTATGATTTAAATGCTACATGATCAGGAATTTTAAATCCTTTGTGCACACAGATGGTTTTTCTGTAATAATGTTTCTCCTGATGGGGGAGGGGTGGGGGCAAAGGAATGTGACATCTGGGATGAGACAGGCCCAACTATATTCTCATATGATTACCATTGGAACAGAAGAAACTCCCTAACAAGGATAAAGTAAACCAAGAACTTCAAATGGAGTGTCCCACAGAGCTATTCTAAAGAAAAAGTATTTTTGTTGAAACCAATTCTATGCAGACATCTCATCCTTACTGCCCAAACATTTCTATTTCTTCAGCTTAAAAATAGAGTATTCTCAAAGTAGTTAACAAAGTCCAAGTAACGTTTTAAAAGGATTATTTCTAGAGATTAGTTTTAAATATGCATGACGCTACATTTACATGAGTTTACGTCATATGCAAAGTGGAGACTGATGCTGGCAGGAAGATTGAAGTCCTGTCAGTGGCTGAAGTATCCGACAGCGCCGGCTATAAAAAGCTGGCGCTGGTTGCGTTGCTTTGCTTTTGATTCCAGTTTGTAAAGAAAGAGTTTCTCAAACTCCTTAGCCCTGCTCCTTCCTCATCCAGGCCCATTCAACACTGTCGATGAGGATGGGATACTGAGGAAGACAAAGGACCTCGTGGGGCACCGCAGCCATTTTCCAGCTGAATTGTGAACTCGACTGTTCAAACCGACAGCAAACCAACATGGCCTACCGACCCCTATCAATCCCATCCGAGCCAACCAAAGAGAAGTGGTCCTCGTACATGGGAAGATTCAACCTAAATCTGGAGGTAAATGGGATGCAGACAGCATCCGACGCAAAGAAGAAGGCTTATTTCTTGACCTATTGTGATTCTGAACTCTACAAACTAACCAAAGCCCTCATTGCAGATGAGCTGGCGAACATCTCCTGGGACAAACTGCAACGAGCATTGAAGGGGCATTTCGACCCTACTCCATCATACCTGGCAAACTGGAACAACTTCTACATCTGGAGCCAAAAGGAGGGAGAAAGCAGAAGTGATTTCATGGTAGCGCTTAGGAAACTATCAAAGAACTGCAAGTTCTCAAACACCGAAGAAATGATCCAGGATCAGCTAGTGCTCCGTCTAAAGGATTTAACCCTGCAGAAGAAACTGTTCACAAGGGAGGACGTCCTGTTCAAGAAGCAAAAGCCATGGAAGCCTCCGACTGCTCGGCAGCCCGAGTCAAGGGCAGCAGCAAGGTCCACGCCACCCATTCCGCGAGGGGGGCCCCACGAAGTCCATCCTGCTCCGAAAGCAGCAACAGTGAGAAGGAAGATGTCCACCAGGTAAACCCAGCAAACTTGGAACCACCAAGGGAACCAAGCCTTGCGGAAACTGCAGAGGGAACCATCCCTGGTCTGTCTGCCTTTTTAGGGAAGCAATCTGCAGGCGTTGCGAGAGGAAAGGCCGCATCACGGAAGCTTGCAGAGCCAGCCAACAAATGGACAAACCAAGCCACAGAACATACTCCCCAACCAGACAATACAAGGGTCAAAAGACATTTGGCGCGAAATTCAAAAAACAAGATGGCGACCGGGAAGAAACCCACCATACAATCGGGGGCTACACACATGTCTGTGTGGGACACACAGATACTGAGGATTCCAACAAATTCCTCACCAAAGTGAGGATTGATGGGACTCTATAGTCGATGGAAATGGACTCCGGGTCTTATATATCAATTATCTCCTGGACAGCTCTCCAGAAGATCAAACCCCACATCCGCTGAAACCACTCCAGCTACAACGGATAATACTAAAAGACTACCAAGGCTACAAAATACCAGTGCTGGGAAAGAAAATCTGCCATGTGGAATATGAAGATTTCCAGGGACCCCTACCACTGACCATTGTGGACCGAGACCTTCCCAGCTGCCTAGGGAGAGAATGGTTTGCACTGCTGCAAAGCAGCCTCACCAGCATCCATGCGACAGCGATCACCAGAGCAAGCAGCGGAAATGACTTAGATGTGTTGGCGAGGGAATTCTGGGATGTTTTCCACAGTGAACTGGGAAAGTATACGGGGACCCCGATCAGTTTTAACCTCAACCCCAACATACCCCCTGTCTGACTGAAGTCCCAGAGGATCCCTTTTGTTCTGTGGCTCAAGGTTGAAGAGCAATTAAACAAGTTGGTGGCTCAAGGATCCCTTGAGCCAGTAGACCACACGGGGTGGGATAGCCCTATAATGACCCCTGTAAAGTCCGATGGGTCAGTCAGAATCTGTGGGGACTACAAGACTACCCTGAACCTCGTGCTACAACAGAGCGCATATCCGGTAGTGGTAGTCCAGCACCTACTACATTCATTGGGCCAGGGCAAGATTTTTGCTAACTTGGACCTAGCACAGGCATATCAACAATTGCCTGCGGATGCAGCCACCGCCGAAGCCCAAATGATCGTAACCCACAAGGGGCTATGCTAGCTCCAAATTGCAGCCAGTTGCAGCCAAGTGCAACTGGCTGCAATTTGGAGCTAGCATAGCCCCCGGCCTTTTCCAAACCATAATGGGAAGGCTGCTACAAGGTCTGCCAGGAGTAGTTCCTTACTTTGACGACGTAATAATCTCAGCCAAGCCCCAACTAATGGAAAGGGTCCAAACAGTATTAGAAAGATTCCAAGAAGTGGGGTTTAAGTTAAAAGGGACAAATGCTACATTGCTGTACTGAGCATAGAGTTCTTGGGTTTCCAAATCGATGGGTCAGGCATCTGACCCACGAACAGCAATCTGAAAGCAATTAAGGAAGACCCCACCCCACAGAATAAAAGTGATCTCCAAGCCTTCTTGGGCTTATTAAACTTCTATAACATATTCTTACCACAGAAAGCGACCTTAGCGAAGCCACTCCATAGACTGTTGGATAAGAATACAACCTGGAAATGTGCCCCCCCGAGGATGCCACATTCTCCAAAATAAAAGACATTTTGACATCTGACACAGTATTGATGCAATATAGCGAGACCCTGCCGCTACGGATGACCTGCGACGCATCACCATACGGCATCGGGGCAGTACTGAGCCATAGACTACTGAATGGAAAGGAAGCCCCCATAGCCTATTATTCTAAGACATTGTCAAAAGCTGAGAGGAACTATGGCCAAATAGACAAAGAAGCCCTCACTGCCGTAACTGGAGTAAAATGTTTTCACGAATACCTCCACTTCAAGTTGGTCACTGACCACAAGCCACTGCTTGGCATTCTCTCAGAAAACAAACCCATACCCAACATCTTATCACCTAGGATGTTAAGATGGACAATTTTCCTGGCAGCATATAACATCAGCCTTCTACACAGACCAGGAAAGAACATTCCACACACCGATGCACTCAGCAGGTGCCCCGTGCCAGACCTAGTGGAAGACCCAGCCCCCGCGTCTTCTGTATTCCTCGTAGAATGTTTAGAGCCAGGTTTATTGACGGCAGCGGACATCTCGAGACTCACCGCGAAGGATAAAACATTGGAGTGAGTTTTAAACTGGGTATGGTGAGGGCCTAATTTTTTTAGAATTTCTTTGGTCGTTCTGACCATTCTCTCTATTTGCCTGTTCACCGCCGGATGAGCCGGCGCCAATAGGGCATGTCGGATCCCCAGATGGGCAAGGAAGCTTTCAAATTGCTGTGCTGTGAATTGCAGGCCAGTGTCCAAAACCAGCACATCGGGTAGCCCATGGGTGGCGAAGGCAATATATATAGGGCAGGGGGTGGGGTGAGTGGGGTGGGTGGGGCGAGCATCAAATGGCCAGAAAAGATGATCAAGCATCTGGAAGGGGCGACCAAAGAAATTCTAAAAAAATTAGGCCCTGGCAATTGGCAAGAAAAAACTCGACAAATTGTTGCTAACCCAACACATAACACCAAGCCCAGCAACAAACAGAAGCCCAGCAGAAATGCTCATGAACAGAAAATTAAGGTCCACCCTGGACAGAATCCATCCAAGCTATACAAATGACACTCCTCTCGACTCCAAAGGGAAGTGCAGAACATTCACACTGGGAGACACAGAGTATGCACGCAACTACACAGGAGGGGAAACCTGGGTCCCGGCAAAAATAATTGAAAGTACTAGACCCAGATCATACAGACTGGAGGTAGAAGGGGGAAAAACATGGAACAGGCACATAGACCAACTGCGGGGCCGCATAGTTCAACTCAGAGGTGGTATTCAGCTGGTTCGCACTGGTTCCAGCGACCCAGTAGGAAGAATTTGGTGTGGGTCACAGAGCCGGTAGCGACTTCTGGCTGGCCACACCACCGAACTGGTACGGTTGCCCGACAGTCACTCGCCCCTTCTGGATGGTTGATCATCTTTTCCGGCTGTTTGATGCTCGCCCCACCCTATATATATTGCCTTCACCACGTGGCCCAGCTAATTGCCTTGCCAGTTGCCTTGTTGATGCCTGGCTCAGCTCACCAAAGGTAAGCAATGCATGTCCCCCACTGATCCTTCGCCTTGAGTTGGGGGCTGGGACCCCAGGGTCGCACTATTCCCTGAGGCCCTGGAACCACCGGCTGCCTTGGCTGGGTCGGGGAATGCGTGATTCCCCAGCTACAGCCTTGTCCCGGAGCCACCGCTCACTTGCCACCCGCTCTCCCTTAGGTGCGGTGCATTGCCTATTTTCCCCTCCTTCAGAGGCCCTGGCCTGGCCCTTCCTCCCCTACAACTACCTCTTTCATCATCCATGGCTGCGACCTTACCTTCCTCCAGTGGCTGGCTGCCAGGGAAGGCAAGCCAGACTAAGAGCCGCTGGGCTCCCCGCCAGCAGCTGCTGCCTCTCTTTTTTTGGTGTAAGTCGTCTCCCAATTGATGCCTCTTTGCTAGCCAGAACCGAGCTGATAGCCCACGCGCCGTCTCCTAGCAGGAAGTCCCGGAATCTCATATGTGCACACGTGAGGCCGGGACTTTCTGCAAGGAGAAGGCACATGGGCAAGTCCCTCCGGTGCACTGGGCTCAATGGGTGGACCTGCGTGCCAGGCCGACGCTTCTGTTCCCCTTGCTCTCTTCCAGGTTCCGGCGCATTGACCAGCCTGCCACCACTGCAGGTAGGAGGGTGGCGGTAGTTCACACACGCAGCTGTGCCTCCCCAAAAGAGCAGTGGCGAGAGATGGGCGAGAACCGCTCTCAGCGGTAAGAGCAGCTGACAGGGCAGCATTTGTTGGCAGGGCATCAAATGCCCCGAATCCAAGCTGGCCAGTGTGCCGGAACTTGGAATAGCAAGGAGAGCAGAGCTGCCAGCCAGAATGGATGGGCCGGGGCTTTCCTTCCTCTCCACCCAAGCAGGCTTTTTGCTGCTCTTCTGGGAAGGCGGGGCTGTTCAGGAGCTGACTCCACGCGGGAGGAATATCTGTCCGACCCTGTGGTAAGAGGTGCTCCAAAAGGGAGGGTGGGGGGACTCCCGGGGCTGCCTCCCGTAGCAACACCGCTGCACCTATAACCGCTCACTTTCTGCCTTCTCCCAGGGCACAAAATGAACAAAGTGACCGGCCATGGTGGCTGCATGCACTGGCCACTTTCTGCCTGCTCCCAGGGGATGTGCCACTTCCATCCCAGCCTGACCAATGGGTGGGCGTGCGGACCTTGAGGGGCATCTCCACTGCACTGAGGCTGAGGGGGCAGCAGAGGTGCACACATGCAGCAGCGGCAGCCCTGGTACATGCATCTGCCCCACCTCCTCTTGGAATATCGCCAGCACCGCCACCATAACTGCTGGGAAATGAAATAAACAAAGCGAGTCCAGCTTGCACCCCACTACTCGCTGACTTCTTGTGCCATCCCAGTCAGACCAGATGCGTGTGTGTGTGTGTGTGTGTGTGTGTGTGTGTGTGTGTGTGAAAGAGAGAGAGAGAGAGAGAGAGAGAGAGCGAAAGAGAAGGGAGAGAAGGGAAAAGATCAGAAAGAAAGAAAAAGAAATGAAAGAAAAAAATAGGAAGAGAATGGTGTGTGTGTGTGAGAGAGAGAGAGAGAGAGGGCTGGAGTGGGGCAGCAGAGATCTTTGGGAGAGTGCACCGCCTGATTTCTTCCTTATCCCGCCGCCCCACTGCTGACTAGAGCTGCTCATGAGTTTATTCAGTTCTTCCCAGAGTGGATTGTTTATAGTTGCTTTTGAAGGATGGCCTGTTTGGAATTGCTCCAAGGGAAAAATGTTTGAAAGAGCAGAATTATCCAAGCTTTCTGCAGGCTTCTTTTGTGCAGCTTCATTCCATTTCAGTGGAGCAATTCCTTAGGGAATACGGTGCCCTCAGACCTCTCTGCCACTTAACATGCAAGCTGATTGGGGTTGGAAGCTCTTGGAGCATTTGTAGAAACTCTTATCCTTGCAATAAGGCAAAAAGCTGTCTCCACAGGTCACATGGCAGAAGAGATCCAAATAACAGTTCAATAAGACCCGTCCTCCCCCTTGTGACGAAAACCCCGACTTCCGGGGAGCTGCTTCCCCTCCATCCTCCATGCACGGGGCGGGGAGATCGCCTGTATGGCCTCGCCTGACCGATCAGGGAGAACCAGAGGGATTTGTGTGCTCCCTGTGAATCTTAGACTGACCTTTGTCTGTTCCATCAGATCTTTTCTTATCGCCTTAAAATAGAATTGGCAAAGAGATCCTATTTGCAATTAGGAGCCATTCTTGACACCTAAACACTGATGACCAATTGATCAGCAATCTGTGTGGTTGGAGAGCAGAGCAGCTTCCAGGGGTGTCTCTTCCTAGAAACCCAGAAGTCCTTCCTCCCACTTATTCACCCCCTTCTTGGGCCTGGATGAACAGGGGTGTGTGTGTGTGTGTGTGTGTGTGTGTGTGTGTGTGAGAGAGAGAGAGAGAGAGAGAGAGAGAGAGAAACAAAAGAAAAAGAAATAGGAAGGTAGAGAAAGAGAGAAACTCTCTGCTATTATTTTTAATTGTTCCATTATTTATCACGTATTAATATTTTACACTGCCCCTACACCTAGAGTGATTTTACTGCCTTTTTTGCCCAGGGCTACCACATATTTTGGGGGGATTTACATGCATTCAATGTCTAGCCCAGAGCATAAATATGTGTGTGTTTATTTTGTACATCAGGTTGCATAAGTCCCGCTTAATATGCTCTTCCTAGTATGTGATGTTTTGTATTGAAGGGAATAGTAATAATAAATTAAGAAGCATGTGAGCCATTTCCTCCTTTCAGTGGTCCATGGAAATACATCTATAGTATGTAGATAATAAAGTCAAAAAATGTGAACAACATTTTTACAGAACTATAGCTACGTTGCGGCTGGGTATGACAAGGAATCGCCGGGAGGGGAGGGGCCAGGCGAGGCACCCTCTGATGTGAGTGACATTGAGTTGACCACGCCCACCCAGTCACATGACCACCAAGCCACGCCCACCAAATAAGCCAGGCCCACAGAACTGGTAGTAAAAAAAAATTGAATCCCAACATTGGTTCAACCCCCACACGAAGCTGAACAACACAACACACCTCTGACAACAACAAAACCCTGGGAATTAGAAACCCCATGAAAACACATATTAGCAAGGGCAACCCCGAACAGGATAGCAAGGACTTAGCTGTAGGGGGAGGAGTCCAGCGTAGTACTTCTGAGGCCTCTAGCTCAACAGAAACTGCCATGCTTCCGGAAGCTTTCGAGGCACTTCCAAAGGCAGAGTCTGGAGCAGCGGTGGACCTGTCCGCTCAGGCCGCCGCCTCAGGAACAACTGAACTGCGCAGGCCCAGCCGCACCCACAGAAGCCCCTCCTACCTGAAGGATTACCTCTGCTGCATGTGCGGTGATGGTCAGACTGAACTAAGAGGGGAGGGGTGTTAAATATTCATGACACTACATTTACATGAGTCACATCATGCAAAGTGGAGTCTGATGCTATAAAAAGCCGGCACTGACCGCGTTGCTTTGTTTTTG
This sequence comes from Pseudonaja textilis, assembly GCF_049901715.1. Taxonomy (NCBI): domain Eukaryota; kingdom Metazoa; phylum Chordata; class Lepidosauria; order Squamata; family Elapidae; genus Pseudonaja; species Pseudonaja textilis. Next base: position 137,496,716 of record NC_141990.1, on the reverse strand, counting down.
ATTCCGGTTTGTAAATAAAGAGTTTCTCAAACTCCTGAGTTCTGCTCATTCCTCATCCGCTCCCATTCAACAATTAGCATTGAGTAAGAGTTTTCACAAAAGTGTTTAAATACAGTTTGGGGTGGGGAGAAAAATCACCCACAACTGCAGATAGTTAAACCTCTAATTTGGGTTCAGACTGAATGTATACCTGACATTTTCTTCTTGTTGTTAATGACCCTGTAATCCCTTGCTTTAGGGTAGAGTAAGGGTGACCAAGTGGAGTTGAGTGTTTGAATATATACCTGACAATAATGCAGGTAAATCTCTAATCCAGGCCTCCACCATTTGTGGCTCATTAAGTGAAACCTTTCAAATGTGAAGGGAGTTGGCATATTTTATTTATGTATTTATTTATGTTTTGTGTTTCTAGACTATCTTATCTCCCCCAAGGAGGGACTTTTGAAGATTTCATATTGTTAAATCTGTTTCACTTACTTAAAGCTGTACAAGTAGGCCCAAACACTGAAGTGCAATATTCACTTTGTAGGGTCATCAACCCTGCTGTTCAAAAAAATAGTTTCATCAGAATTATACATAGGGGCAGTTTTCTTTCACTTGCACTGAACAATTTCAAATTTCCTTTTCTGGAATCGCATGTGCCTATTCTGCTTGTAACAAACATTTTACATCTGAATTAATTATGAACTACTTTGAACGCATCACATATTTTTCTCATGTGATGATCTGATCAGCACTTCAACATTAGCAGGCATTAACTCAGATACCAACTTTTCTAGGAAGTAATGACGACGGCAACAGCTATCCAATCAGAATCTATTCAAAACAGCGGGCAACATGCATTACCAAATAGATGCACAAACACACATTAGTAGTCTAGAAAGAGGGAGAAAACCCAGAAACGGTGCGACGATAAATTTAGCATTTGTTATAATTGCTAATGTAGTCTTATCATTATTTGAGATTATCCTTTAAACCAGGGGCGGGGAACTATGGTCGCTTTACGATCTGTGCACTTCAACTCCCAGAATTCCAGAGCCAGCCATGTTGGAAGTAGGAATGGAATGGATGGCTGGAAGTAGGAATGGTGCAGGAATTCTGAGAGTAGATCTTCGCAAAAGGGTTAACCCTAACCCACCTCTGCTTGAAGCAAACGTTATGAGCAACTGACCTATCATGACAAAAAAGCTTTACCTTCCGATTGCCTGGGACTGGACCCAAAATAAAACAAACTGTTCCTGGAAAGTTGTTACTCCCTACCCACTAGGAAGAACATCATGGCCATCTGCTAACCAGAAAAGAGAAAAAGGAAAGGAGCTTTCTTTCCAGCTAGACACTGCATTAGCCTTGGAGCTACAGCAGGAGTGAGTAACTTGGGGTCTGCTTGATATTACTAATCATCAGCCTAGGCCATGAACCATGTTAAAAGGTCCTGGAAGTTGTGATTGAGCAACATCGCAAAAGGCCACAGATACCTCACTCCTAGAGTTGAAAACAAGGGAGAAGGTTTGCTTTTCTTCAGCTCTGTAGATTAGGAATGCCTTTTAAGATGGCTGGCTGGCTGGCTGGAAGATAGAGAGCACACACACATTGTATGTGTGCATATATATATAATTTCCATCTTCTTTCAGCCACAATGAGGATAAAACTGATAAATCGTGCACAATCAAGCATAGCTTTATTCACTGCTTTCTTCTAAATTTAGAAGCTGCAGCACTGTGTGCAGTGATGTTTAGTTCTTGTTTTCAACATTTCAAGCCATCAGAAATAAAGCCCATCAGTGACTGTCTTCTATCTCCTGAAAACACTTCTGGCTGCCATTTAATAGGCATTTATCTCAGTATAATTTCAGGGCTCCTCACAATCCAAACAAAGGCAATTATATCATGGGAAGGTGACTTTGAATAGGACTAATCCAGGGAACAGTACAGAGTAAAACTTTTTCAGCTCCAAGGGATGTTATCTGCAGAGATTACTGTGCAATGCCCCGCCCCCCCAAAAAATAAATAAAAATAAGGTTCAAAAATTGTGGGTTTCAACTGCTTCCTCAAACTTTTGATGTTTAAAGGTTATATTTTCTAACGGAGGATTCCTTGCCTGGCTGGTCGCTATAGGAAACACTGGGATCTTTTTTTAGATCCAGTTGCACCCCAGTTCAGCAAAGGCTTTTAGGATTTAGGCAGTGGTGATATAAACAGCTATCGTCATTAAAATGAACAAGGCTATCAATGCTAGGCACGGAGGGTAGATTTTTTTTAAAGAAGTTCTGTTATACGTAGAAAAACAGAAGCCACGTGGGGTGGAGCACTTGCAATCTGTGGCTATGGGGATAAAAACAGAGGCACTTTAGAAGCAGTTATTCCTCCACCTTCCTCCACTAACATAAAGGATGTCTTCCTATGGGAATATTGTGCTAACCTTGTGCTTCCTGCCCTATTTCTACAATGCAGAACAACACCCTTCAAACCCTTATAAACAGCCCATCATCGCTACTTCAGGAGCAGAGAGGAACAATTTGAGCAGCCCTGCAAAAAGGCCTTTAAAGTCTAAGTAGGGAATTTGATGGTGGTGATGTTCCGTCTAGAACAAAATGTCCGGGTGTCAGTCCTCACAGTGTTGGGTTTCATCGCATTCTTCATAGAATTTAGGGCTAGATGAAGATACTGCATAATGTATCAAGTCCAGGAGCTGAAAGGGTTCTATAACCACAGAGTACAAGATTCATTAATTACAGTACAAATGCAACCTCACCACACCAAAGAAAATTTATCCCTAGTTTATATATAGAAGGCAACCACAAAGCATAGGGAACTATATAAGAGTTTAGGACAAATTCTATGCTAGAAATGGGGAAATGTTGGTAACTGGAGACTGCGGTTGACAATTCCCATCTGTCCTCTTGGATTCTTGGCAACAAAATCTGCATCTTTACTTTTTAAAACGACAATAAGCCATCTGGGCATCAACACAGGTCATTTTAGCCTGTGTAAAAGGAAATTGGGTTTACCAACAGTGATCAAAGAAAACTCTTGAACCTGGAAGCAGATATACTCATATGCTTCTCTCAGGGGTGCAAAAACATTCTGGTGTTTATGCCACTACTACTACTGATAATATCTGCTTGTTGTCTACAGTTGCCTACTCAGAGAGGGAGTCTACTATACTAGTTAATGACCAACTCCTGTGGCCCTCTGGAGAATAGGTACAACCTGGCTTTTCCAGACAATCTTTGGTGATTAGGCTGGAGTAAATTTGGGCTGTTATAGTTTATTATTGTTTCCTGATTTTTTTTAAAAAATCTATGTTTTGTATTGTGCTTGGTTGCGTACCTTAGAGCCTCTGAAGTAATATGTATGTATGTATGTATGTGTGTGTGCGCATGTGCATATGGGCAGAGGAAAAGAGAAAAATATAGCAACCTTTACTGCACATAACAAAACCTTATTTTCCTGACATTCAGCTTCAAGGAGAATCTTCACTCCCTCCCTACTTTCAAATTACAGAGATAACAGGGTCTTTAAAAAGAAAGCCCAACAGAACAGAAATAATTCAAGATGACGCACCAGTTCTATCATAATTTACTCATGTGTTTTTTTCCTAATGTGTTATGTTCAATGAGTAAGTTAGCATGAGCTCAAAAGATAAACAATTTTTACTAGAGTATCCATATTCCCAAAGCAATTACTAATCACTGGCTAAAAATGGTGAAAAATGTATTCTTGGATACTTTCCAGTGCTGTATCATCTCCCATTCTCTCAAAACCTTATATTGCAGTCTTAAAGCCCTAAATAAATAAAGCTTCACTATGGTGGACCTCCACAGAGATTAAGATACTTCAAATCTTACGCAGCACTCAACAAGTCTATTAATAAAAGGAAAAAAAAATAACATTAAATATTTGTTTAAAGTAAATCTGAAATAGGGATGTACTTTGAATTTTGGCTTTGAATTTGAAGCCAAGAAGATGCTTTAGAGTAGGTTTGGTGTTCAGACTATATTGTTAACATCTCTTTAATCTTTTCCTGGGCTCACAGGAATCACATAAACCAGAGAAAAATATACAGTTAGGTTCAGGAGGAGCCAACAGACTGTAACGAGGCCACTATGGAGCAAGCAGGGGTGCACTGCTGTTGCCACTTGACTTAAATGCATGATTTCCCAGGAGACCACAGCTACCAGGTTCAAACAAGACACATAAATGCCCCATAAAAAGACAAGGAACTGTGAATAATGGTTAATAATACAGTGTAGCAACATCCTAGTTTGGAGCCTTGTCTTCCAGAAAATTCCCCACCCCTTCCATGAAAATGCAAAAGTGTTTCACTATTTAGCTATGGATTAATTTATTAATAGGATTGAAGACATCTTAAACCTTCCTATTAAAACAACTTTTTAATGGTAGCCACAGGCCCATATAAAGTTGTAGGACAGGGGTCCCCAAACTTGCTAACTTTAAGACTTGTGGACTTCAATTCCCAGAATTCTCCAGCCAGCAGAATTCTGGGAGTTGAAGTCCACAAGTTTTAAAGTTACCAAGTTTGGAGACCTCTGTTGTAGGAGATAACTAGGCTGAGTCCGAACAAGTCATGAGTTCCTTCTCGCCCACAAGAGTTCTAAGACCAGTCCACTTTGAATTCCTTATCTACCACCAATTTGCTTGGACCATTAGTACTTCATATTCTTATAGAGAGCTTACACTTGCAATAGATCTTTATACCCCTTTGAACTGCTTGGGTCTCCTGCTTTCCCTGGCGCCTGACAGCAATGTACACACAATATATGAAGAATAGTTTAAGCAATAATATTAATAAAATGTAATAAAAATATAAACAGAACTAAAATACAGTAAATAATTATTCTACTTAATCGCTTTCCTCAGCCTCTTTTGAAAATACTACTGTTATGTTCGCCGATCGCCAGAACAAAGGGAGGCGCAAGACTCAGTGACTCTATTCAAGCTCTTTATTTAGTCTGAGATCTGGCTCGGCTCCCTTGGATCGGTGGCAGCTTATATTGAAGTCGCCTAGCCAGCCGCAGCCAATGACACCGCTTTGAATCCCCCGCGATCGGTTTCCACCAATTGTGGGCGATTCGCAGCGGGCCAATCGCTGTGGCTCACTCAGCCAATCCGAATGCCCTGCGTCATGGCCAATCAGGACAAGGGGTTACAAGAATTCTAATGAGGCAATACAGAACACCCCTCCCCTCTTGGTATGATCCTAGGTAACGTAGTCCTGTAAGTAGACGGGGCTCCGTATCTGTCTACTGGACCTGCGCAGGTTAGTTGGTGCCTGGTCTTTGAGACGTTCGCTTGGGTTCTGTGTTGCTCCCTGCCTCATCGATGGAACCGTCTGGAAGGGTGAGTCAGGCCTTTCGCTGTAGCTCCCTCTCGGTCTACTTGGGCTGGTCGAGCTGCGGCCTCCGCTGCTCTCGCTCAGTTTTTCCAGGCTGGATGAGCTGGCTTGGCTGTTCCTTCCAGGCGAGGCTTCGGGCTGGTCGTTTCCCAGTGCTTCGGCTGGTGAGTATTCTTGGTTTCTCTCCTGTTGGGGTTGCCTGTTTTGATTTTTGGGGTTTGTCATTCCTTCTTGGCTGGTGTTTGGGTGCTCCCCCTCCCCTCCTGGATTTTTGTTCGCTTGTGTCTGCGTGTCGGTTGTGTTTCCCGTGGTAATTCTCAATCTTAGTTGATCGATGTGTCGCTTCCATGCTCGTCCATCTCTTGTTTGTAGCCAGTACGAGCGGGGACCTGTCACCTGGGTTATCATTGCCGGTACCCAGAGTGGGTCCCCTCTAAAGTTCTTTGCGTATACTGCGTCTCCTGGTGTGAATGTTCGATGCTTGCTCGATGAGTCGGGGGGTCTTTCGGGATTGTAAGTGGGTGCAGCCTGTCTAGGGGGGATCTTAATTTTCTCCCCATTAATAGTTCTGCCGGGCTTTTGTTAGTTGTTGTGTTGGGAGTTATATGCTGGATGAATAGCATTTTATTTATTTTTTCTTGCATTTCCCCGGTTTTGATTTTTTGGATTGTATTTTTGGTAAATTGGACCATTCCTTCCACCCGCCCGTTCGCCGCCGGATCTGCTGGCACTGTCAGAGCGTGCCATATTCCTCACTCCGCTAGGAATTTTTCGAATTCCAATGCGGTGAACTGTGGCCCGTTATCTGATACAATTACATCTGGGAGGCCGTGAGTTGCGAATAGTTTGTTGAGTTCTCTGATGACGGCCTCTGTGGTGGTAGTTCTCATGTCGCTTACCTCCAACTAGTTGGAGTTGGCGTCTACTGTTATAAGGAACATGTGCCCCTTCGTGGGGCTTGCGAAATCTATGTGAATCCTGGACCATGGCCCTCTAGGGTTTTCCCATTCCAGAATTGGGGCGGCGGGAGGGCTCGGCCTGGATTCTTGGCATTGTCTACAGGTTGCCACCCAGGCTTCGATTTGCTTGTCCATCCCTGGCCACCAAGCATAACTTCTGGCCAGGACTTTAGTCCTGACAATGCCTGGGTGCCCCTCATGTAGTAATTCCAATACACTTTCTTGTAGTTTTTCTGGGATAACAACCCTGTCCCCCCATAGCAAACAACCTTTTTGAGTAAAAAGTTCTGTTTGTTGGTTTCGGAAGGTCCTAAATTGTTCGTTGTCGTCTTTTTCTGGCCACCCTTTCTCCACCCAATTTAAAACCTGCGCCAGACGTTTGTCTTTATTGGTTTCGCGGGCAATGTCTGACACGGTTAGGGGGAGGTTGGGTAAGGTCTCTATGTACAGGGTGGATGTTGTGGGTGCCGGGTCGGCGTCCGGGTCAGGTAGTGGGGTGCGGCCCAAGGCGTCTCTGCGATTGTCTTGCTGGGTTGATGAATCAGCAGGTAGCTGTAGGCAGCAAGGAACTCGGACCACCTTGTCATTCTTGGAGATAGTATGTTCGGGGTGGCCTTGTTCCCTGCCAGGATGCCCAACAGTGGTTTGTGATCGGTGATGATGGTGAATGTTCTGCCGTAGAGGTACTCGTGGAATCTTTTTACGGCGGCAATGTTTGCAAGGGCTTCCTTGTCTAGTTGACTATAGTTCCTTTCCGGTTTTACTAGGGTTCTTGAATAAAATGTGATGGGTGCCTCGTTTCTGTTCGGGAGTGTGTGGCTGAGGACTGCCCCGACGCCAAAAGGTGACGCATCGCACATTACCGTGAGCGGAAGGGTCTCGTTGTATTGGATGAGGACGGCGTCTGATGTGAGAAGGTCCTTGGTCCAGTTGAATGCAATTTCTTCTCGCCTTCCCTAGTTCCAGGTGGCTGTTTTGTCCAACAGCCTATGCAGCGGCTCCGCCACGGTCGCCTTTTGGGGCAGGAAAACATTATAGAAATTAATCAGTCCCAGAAACGCCTGTAGCTCTGTTTTATTTTTCAGTCTGGGGGCTTCCTTGATGGCCCTGATTTTTTTTCCCGTTGGGTGGATCCCGTGCTGGTCTAGGAGGTACCCTAGGAATTTGACCCTCTCAGTATACAGCTGACATTTTTCTTTTTTGACCTTTAGTCCCGAGTCTCTGAAACGCTGTAGCACTTCCCTCAGGTGGCCTTCCAGTTGTTTTTGGTTGGCCGCTGACACCAGCATGTCATCGAAATAGGGCACTACCCCCTTGATTCCTTGTAGGAGCCTCTCCATGAGGCTCTGGAAAACCCCTGGTGCTACGCTGACTCCGAACTGGAGTCTCTTGCAGCAGAAAGCCCCCCGGTGTGTCACTATGGTTTGCGCTTCGGCGGTCTCTGCATCGACCGGCAGTTGTTGGTAGGCTTGTGCCAGGTCGAGCTTCTCGAAAACCTTGCCTCCCCCCAGTGAGTGCAGAAGGTGCTGTACTACTGGGACAGGGTAGGCGCTTTGTTGTAAAGCGCGGTTGAGGGTGGCCTTATAGTCTCCACAAATTCTCACCGACCCATTGGGCTTGACTGGGGTGACTATTGGGGTTTCCCACCTCGTGTGGTCAGTTGCCTCTAGTACTCCTTGCTCGATGAGCTTGTCTATTTGCTTATCGATCTTGGGCTTGAGTGCAAAGGGCACTCGCCGCAGTTTAAGGTGGATCAGGGGAATGCTGGGATCTAAGTTGAAAGAGATCGGGGGCCCTCGGTACTTGCCTAGGCTGCCGTCAAAAACCTCCTGGAAGTCCCTCGCGAGTTGTTCCTCCCAGTCTGCCTCGGCGATGTGGTCGGTGCCTGTCACTTCGATCCTGAGCGGCGCGAACCATTGCAGTCCCAGGAGGCTAGGGCGGTCTTTGTCGACGATTGTCAGGGGAAGTTTTTCAGTGCGCCCTTTGAATGTGATCTTGAACTGTCCTGTTCCGACTATGGGGATGCGGTTCCCCTGGTAGTCCTTTAGGATTAGCTTCTGACTTTCCAGCTCGCACTTGTTGATTGTGGGCACCAGGCGCTTGATTTCCCGCCATGCAATCATGGAGAGGTAGGATCCGGAGTCTACCTCCATTTTGCATGGCTAGCCTTCAATGCCTACCTCCACATGTACCTTACGGGCATCCCAACTTGATGAAAGGCCGATGATGACCGTCTGATGGGTCTCTTCCCTTTGTCTGGGTTCGCCATTCTGTCGACTCCGTCCGTCTCGGCTCCACCGGTTCTCGGCTTGTCGGTCTCTCGCCTTGGGGGGTGCCGTCTCGTCGTCTGCCACTGCTGTTTCGTTGCTGGGGGCTGTAGGTTTGCTTGAGCCAGCAGACTCTGGCGATGTGGCCCCTCTTGTCGCATTGTCGGCAAATTGCATCGAAAAAATGGCATTCTGACCGAGGATGATCACCCCCGCACCCAGAGCATTGCAGTCCCGACTTACAACCGCACCGCTCGCGCTGGTCTCGTTCTGTCTGGAGTCAATGGATGTCCTCTTCTTCGTCTGTGGTGTCGGAAAGGAAGTCAAGGTCGCCATGATGGGTGGTGGTGAACACTTGGCAGCTCGTCTAGGGATGTGTTTCGGGCATTGGTGCTATTTCGGTGGTTGCGGGCCAGTCTGCCCGTCGCATTTGCGCTGCTTACTTCCGGGTTGCCTCAGCTGCGGTTGCCTCGGCAATGGCGTCTGTGAGGGAGATATTGCCTTTCGCCATCAATGGACTCTGAAGGACAGGATCCCTGAGTCCCAGGACAACGCAGTCTCTCAGGGCCTCATCCATGTCTGTGAAGCCGCACATGCCCCCCAGGTCTCGTAAATCAGCCACAAAATCGCTGATGCTCTCACCCTCCTTCTGGTCTCTTTGGTAGAAATCGTGCCGTCTGATGAGGGTGGGCACGGCAGGGGCATAATGGCTTCTCAATAAGGGTTCGAGATCGGCCCAGTCCATGGCTTTTACGTCTTCGGGCTTCGCAAGGGCTTTCACCATTTTGAACACTGCGGGCCCGCAGTGTGTCAGGAACACGGCTCTTTTTTTCTGTCCATTCGCGTCCTTGAGGTTGCTACTCTCCAGGAACATCAGGAATCGATCAATGTATGATTCCCAGTCCTCAGTAGCCTGGTTAAAGGGTGCAGGTGGTACGATGTTGCTGGCCATCTCGTTGATTGTTTTCGTCCGGCGCCACGTGCTTAGGGTATCAGTTCCGTGATCCCACCTTCGTCGCCAATGTTATGTTCGCCGATCGCCAGAACAAAGGGAGGTGCGAGGCTCAGTGACTCTATTCAAGCTCTTTATTTAGTCTGAGATCTGGCTCGGCTCCCTCGAATCGGTGGCGGCTTATATTAAAGTCGCCTAGCCAGCCGTGGCCAATGACACCGCTTTGAATCCCCCGCGATCGGTTTCCACCAATCGTGGGTGATTCGCAGCAGGCCAATCACTGCGGCTTACTCAGCCAATCCGAACGCCGTGTGTCCTGGCCAATCAGAACGAGGGGTTACAAGAATGCTAATGAGGCAATACAGAACAACTACAGTATTCTCAAGTTTATATGCTTCTACAACAAATATTACTGCAGGAGACTTCTGATTTATTAATTCCACTGGATAAAATGACTTTTAATCCTAACAGTTCAAAGGTAACAGAAAGAGATCTTAAAAAATTGAGCACAAGGCAGGATGTACCTAACTTTTTAATGATTTTCACTTCACTGCGATTAAATGACTGATAATGCTAAGAGGCATACCTAACTGATCCTTTCCCATCAGCCACAGGAATTTTTATAAACCCTGCTAAGTTACACAAATTGCAGAATGTGGTTACTTAGAACTTTTAAAAAGAGAGCATCAAGGAACCAGGAGATCAAAAAAGAGGTAATGGTTTTCTAAAAGCTATCAATTCTTCCAAAAGAGCTTTCTCCAGATTTCTAATAGATTTCAGTCTTTTTCAACATCTGCTGCAGAAAGCACAGATTTATGGAGGAGTGGTGGGAATAAACACCCAATGAATTGCTGCATTCGGGAAGCTGGAGTTATTGCATCGCCTTTCTCAATCGAATTTCCCAAACTCGCTTATAAAAACAACAACCAAGGAAACCAAAAGGGCATTTTTGCATTTTCAAACTGATAGACCAGCTGAGTGAAGAAAAAGCAAACCTCCTTTCATCTAGGAAGCGACACATTGCTTTCAAAAACTGAACCATTCCCAGTGAACCATTTACAACTTCCATCTGTTCATACTGTACGAAACAACCTTAAAAGTTACATCCACAAAATAAATGCATATAATGAACCCTGTATTTCATCTGCATTTCACAAGCAAGGCTTGTATCTAAAATAGCAGGAAAGGTCCCTGCAGCAGCAGATTATTACAGTCTAAAGCAGGGGTCTCCAGCCTTGGTCACTTTGAGACTTGCAGACTTCAACTCTTTAAGTCCACAAGTCTTAAAGTGGCCAAGGTTGGAGACCCCCGATCTAAAACACAAAAAGCCATAATTTGGAAAGGGTCTCAAAAGTCATCTATCCCAGTTCTCAATCTTGCTTCTATTATTAATGGCTGAATACGGTAATACTTACTCTTTTAACTGAAAACTCTTTTAAACAACTCACTATAGAAAAGTGAGCTTTGTCTCTAAGCTATATATGTGCTCTTCCTGCGTTTGCTTGAAAGACCCACAGCAGGGGTGTCCAACCTTAGCAATTTTAAGACATGTGGACTTTAACTCCCAGAATTTCCCAGCCAGAATTCTGGGAATTGAAGTCCACAAGTCTTAAAGTGGACAAGTTTGGAGACCTCTGGCTTAGACGATTAACTGCTGCTACCAGAAGTCTTGTTCATCCTGCCTCAAAATAATCCTTCTCCTAACCCAAGAATGAGCAATCAAGAATGAGCAACCCAAGAATGCAAGCAGCTACACAAAATTGGCCAACCCCACATGATGCAAGAGGATTTGAATTTGTGGATAAATTCATGTAAAATTAATGGAGGAGACCCTTGAAAAAAGGGAAAAGTTTTAAGGGAATAATACTTCCTAAAAATTATGACATGTTAAAAGTGTTGTGCCTAGTGGTGAAAAGCTTCCAGAATTCAGCTAAAGATTTGACACCTTTAATGATTAATGATGTATGTGTATCACTGAATCCAGCATAACCTGACTAGACAGAACATAGATGATTCTTCAAAAACAGCAGAACTTGTAGAAATTACCATTTTAAGAAGTGGACTATATCATGAATATTAATTGCTCAGGTAATTTGAATTAAAAGTTCAGTGATCCAATATAACCAATGCAATTATGCAGAGTTATACATTTAGCATGCAATGAGACAATATGGGATTCACTGAAGGAAACATTTCAAATATGAATAAAGGCAAGAACCTGAATCAATTATTCTTAACCTGCTGCCCTGCAGATATGCTGGGAGATCAGTCAGCTCAGCCAAAAACTCTTTTGAGTTTCCTGATAGAATAGGCATGAAATTTGGTAGAGGATTCCCTCCCCTCTTTCAAATCCAGATGGTTAATTTTTCCATGCTCTGCCTGGAGCCCTTGGAGATATATTTAGTAACCCTGTGATGTCATGAGCCAGTGGATGTATGAATTATTTGTCTTTTCACTTAGAAAGATTAAAGGTTATCCCCTCCCGCCCCCACATCTCAAGTTGCAAGTAGATATGACTGCGAGATCTTTGCTGGTCCAAAGTTATCAAGGAAACTTTGTGGTTGAGTTGAAATTTAATCTTGACTGACCCCGGCTGTTCAACATTGTAATCTAGGAAGAAGGAAAGGCTTGTAGCAAAATGATAAAGGACAATATCTATCTTCATTAGTAAGGGAACCCCACTCATTCATGAAAAAAATATGGAAAGGCGGGACTTTCTTCATTTCCGTTTCTACAAGGCCAAGGGAAGATTGTTATTTTTATTAACATGCAGCTGGGGAAAGTGATGTATTACCCCTTTGTCATTTTTGCATACCCACAGCTGGCAAAAGGTGCTGCTATGCCAAGTTAACTTTTGACCCCATATCCCGTAGCCAATGTGTATTAACTTTATTAATTTAGAATTCAAGAATACAGGACCAATGAGATTAGGAAAGACTATTTTGCAGCATAGAGAAGTAATCATATTATCCCTCTAACTTCTACAAAGTAGTTTCCTTTAAGTCTGGTGACTTTGTAAGAAAACGCATATGTATTTCTTGCACTTCAACAGTAGAGCTGTTATTATTGGTTTTTTTGTTTTAGTTTTAGTTTTGTGAGTTGGGGTGATTTTTGCAAATACTGGAGCAGGAAAACTTACAGCTAGAATAACAATACCTTGAAGTTTTCTAGTTGGTACTTTCTATTAAAATGATAATGTTTCTTCTCTTTAACAGTTACTGGCCTTCTCAAACATAGGCAGGCTGAGATACAAGATGACCAGAAGAAAACTTGTTGAAAATGATAGTGATAGGAAGAACTATCACTAATATTCCACAGATGATTTTGCTAAATTGCTGGGAATGACAGGTTAGTAATTTGCAAATGGATTTTGCTGGTTTAAAATTTTGGGGGTGTTACTTGGAACCCTGACAGGGAGCTGGTCACACACTCTGGCTGCCACAAATGTAGGACATTCTGTTTCAGGGAGTTTATTGCAATAGATTCCCTGGCTTTAAAACCTTTGCTCTCTATGTATGAGGTCATCTGGTAATCTGACATCTTATAAGGGTTCCCCAAGATTTCAAGCACTGGTTGGCTGTCGCCAGTCTATCAGAATGACAATGCCATAAACAATGAAGGCTGTACCATTTATAGCAGCTCCTAATGAATTCCTTCTATGTTATTGGTATAGAAAAACGGAACTAGCTTCTTCCTGGATCATCCTGGATCCTGTCATCATTACCAAAAACCAAAGAAGTACACAGGTGAGAAGCCACAACTCTTCCAACAACGCAAAGGCACAACTTGACATCCAGGTTTTTTATTCAGCCATTTGACAAAGTCTGCCACACTAAGGAAAGAGAGGGCATTGTGCTTTTCAAAATCAGAAACCAATCTAACCGGGGGGAAAAGAATCACATTTTATCGTACAGGAATGAATTCCCTCAAGTAGTCCTGGATCCAGAGTAGCAAAAAAGACATCACTGGGGCTTGATCGATAAAGAAGAAAAGGAGGTCAGCCTCAAAACTACTACAGCCTCCTGTCCTCTCCCCAGGTTCTTCTTATCACTTAAGAAGGTCAGATTGGGCAGCAATTCTATAGGGCTAGGCACTGGAACCCTCAATAAGGCTGTCTAGATGAACTGCCTCTCCACTACCCATGTAATTGGCACTATTGTACTGCAAATACTGCTGCCACCATTCCATTTTTTTCTGGTCCTGGAGCCACAGCTGGCAACTTGCGATACCTGGTCAACAGCAGGCTACCTAGAACCTGACCAGCAACTTTGCCTTTATGGGCTGCGTTGCGATTTATGGTAGTGACAACAGCAGGAGCTCCATTACTAGGAGGAAGTAGGAAGGAGGCTCAGACCAACAATGGAATTGGTCATTATTGTGCAGAAATGTAAATACTGACTTTATGGAAGCTCTTCCGGGAGCTCATTATTCTTCCTGAGCAAACAAAGCCAAACCTCTTGGTTGCTAAGTATTATTCTACTCTCCCCAGTAGCCAAAGCAGAAATAGCCATGGAAGAACAGAGTCATGTGAAAGGATGGAAAGGTGAGGTTTTAAAGTGGGTCAGTGAGAGTCCTGAAATTCACTTCCTGTTATATAGTTCTGCTCTGCTGATTCAAAGGACACTATGTGGTTTACTCTCAGTAACCATGAGGCATTGACTTGGATTGTACAGGTTGGTAAATAAACTATGGCTTTTAGCATCCTTATAGCTATCTTATGTAAAAAATTTCAAGGTCAGTGAACTGACAACCTGACACTCCCATCGTTACCACAATCTGATTCACAAGATTCAGAAAGCAGATTCAAGCAGCATAATAGAAGCCCAAGGGGCTACCTAGGAGATATAATCTGTTAATCTCTTCTGGTCAGGCATGCAAGTTTGATGTCCAAATGTCGCAAGATAAATATGAAGCTATACATTGCATTTTATAAATGGGAAGCAGAGATTAAATTTATCTCTTCGGTTGGGTTGCTGATTAACACCTGAGGCTTTTGTAAGTTGTCTATGGAGATTTTCAATCATCCAGGTCATGGTTGTCCCAAATGTGCTTTTTCAAGAGGAAACTGGCTTTTCCGGTTTTTCTTTGAAGACATTTTGCTTCTCATCCAAGAAGCTTCTTCAGCTCTGATGGAAGGTTCTTGGATGAGAAGCAAAACATCTTCAAAGAAAAACCAGAAAGTCCAGTTGCCTCTTGAAAAAGCATCTTTGGGACTAACAAAAGTATGGCTGAGAAATGAAGCCTCTCTATGGAACAGGAGTTTCTGTGCTAGCAGGTACCCATGATTGACGTTAAAAACATCTGTAACCCACATTAACAGGTTTTCATCTGAACTTGTATACATTTCCAAGAATATCTGCATTTTAGAATTCCACCTCACTGGGGCACACTTTCTACTTGCACACAATTCTCCCTTTCTCTGGAGACTTCAATCCAAACCATACTTTCATACATGTAAGTCCAGAAACAAACACCCAACGCCTTTTTCCTATGTCATGTTAAAAGCTAAACCACAATCTGTCTAGCCTTAAGCCTCATCTAAACAGTAAAGAATGTGCGACATCTTCACAGCAAAGAATGCCCCTATATGGCAGAGAGTTAAATACCCTGAGAATCAAGTGGTCTTTATAAAAGCTGTGCTGATATTAGAAAGAAACCGTTAAAGAAAGAGAGATTCAATTCATTTTCCTGTACCATTCTGCAAAGATGTTGTGTTATAAACATCATCAAGATCTTGAATACTGGAAGCATCTGTTGAATCTTGATCGTTGGCTACAATTCCTACTGAAGAAAGGCTAGAAATAAAGGAGTGCATCCTTTTTGCATAAATATCCCTAATGTTAAAATAAGGGAGGTCATTTGTCTTTTCCTTGGGAGTGTTATTGCACTGATCTCTATCGATATCCTTCTGCTTCTGATAGTATTTTGAAAACTTGTTGAAAATGATAGTTATAGGAAGGGCTACCACCAATATTCCACAGATAATGCAGCTTGTGCCAATGATCTTCCCTCCAAGGGTAACTGGGAAGGTATCCCCATAGCCAACGGTAGTCATGCTGATTGTGGCCCACCACCAGCAAATAGGGATATTACTCAGCTCTGAACTGTCCTGATCTTTTTCCACTGAGTAGACCAGAACAGAAAAAATAGAAATCCCAACAGCCAAGAACAAAAGCAGAAGTCCAACTTCATGATAGCTGTGCCTTAAAGTTGCCCCCAAAGACCGCAGTCCAACGGAATGTCGTGCTAGTTTCAATATTCGGAATATCCTCATTAAGCGTAGAATTTGAACCACCTTCCCCATGTTTTCGATGTCTTCGCTTTCTTCGTCTTTGGTGTCGACAGCCAAAGTGGCATAAAATGGAACAATCGATACAAAGTCAATGATATTCAGTGGGTTCTTCCAAAACTTCTTCTGACTTGGAGCAGCAGCTAATCTGATCATAAGCTCAGAGGTGAACCAGATGATGCATATGAGTTCCACAACATCCAGGATTGGGTTTTCAACCTCTTTGTCATTGACACCCACCTTCTGGAACTCTGGCATGCTGTGAATGCACATAGTCACAATAGATGCTAGGACCACACTTAAGGAAGATACAGCAATCAGTTTGGCTGATAAACAATATGCAGGGTTCTCCATTCTGATCCATATATTCTTGCGCAACTCTCCAAACCACTGTTTATCAAACTTCTCAAGCTCCTTCTCAAATATGGAAGACTCATCATCAGAAGTAGAAGAATCTAGACTTCCACCTGGGCTTCTTTGATCCCATTCTTTATCAGGACATTCTTCTTTTCTATCTTGGAACCAACCACTACAACAAGTATCAATGAAGAGCTCGTTGATCCCCCAGTACTCTATTTCCTGGCAAAAGGAGAAGACGCAAAGTTCTTCCATAACATGGAGTTTACCTGTGTAATAAAAATTCAGCACATATCTAAACAAAGAAGGGTTCCTATCAAAGTAATATTCCTTGTCTGCCACACTGTAATCATCGCAAAGTTCCAGAATAGCTTCTTCTGAATGGCACCTGAGTAGCTTCCCAAGCCTTGTATGAGGAAATTTGAGCAATGTACTTTGACCAATGGACTGTTTAAAACCACCAACATTCAAATTGACAAGCTCCTCATCTTGTCCTGGTCTGTGGAAGAATTCACCATACACCATTTTGATCACTGTGAGCTCTGCTTGCAAGGCACATAATATTACACGGCACCTAAAAAGGCAACACAAAACACAGGTAGGTGATCCAATCTAGTTTGGTGTTCATTGCAACTATTTAGAAAGGAAGGATGAAAATTATGAACAATACTAAATGTCATGAATGAAGGCAAATAATGTTGCAAGTTCCAATCTAAGTCAGTCATTGGAACCAGTGGTTTTGTCATCCGAGCTTCTGGACTCATGCTGGAGCCCAACATATTCTGGCAGACAGAAGTTCCCTCTAGCATGAGTCTGAAAGCTCGAAAGACTACATTTCTGGTTCTGATGACCGACCCATATTGGATCTTGCAGTACTAAATGTTTTCAATGAAGTGCTGTTAAATTACTTAAAAGACAGTTAATTAGATCTGAAATAGCAAGTTTGTATACAACAAAGAATGCCTTACACTCTCTTACCTTTTCCATCAACCCAGCTATCTAAAAATACAAATCAGTAATTTTACTGCTCTCAGAGTTTTATCATTTGAATTAATATTAATCTTTCAGATAATTTAAAAGTTGTTTTCCTAAGCAAACTTATTTTTCCTTTTCTCACGAGGAAGAAGTCCAGAATGGATTTTGGTTCCTGATCTGTTCGAGTTCTAACTCTGGACAAATCTCATTTTATTTCAAAGTGCAGATGTGCAACTTGGAAGACTCCCAGTGATTGCTCGATTGACAGGTGGGTGGATATTTGAAGCAAGAGGCCTTGACAACTCACACTCACCACAACTAGAACGGACTACTGCAACATGTTCAATGTGAGGTTCTTTGGAAATCCACCTGGAAACTGCTATTGCTGCCCAGTGCAGATACCCACATGGTGGTGGCTGAGAACCAAATAATGCTTGTGTTGTGAGCACTGGATTAGCTTCACGTAGGATTTCAGGGAGAAGCCAAAAGGTAAAAGCTAGAAGGCTTGGCTCTTGGGTATCTTCAGGACTGCCTCCTGCACATAGAACTGGTTTGTCCCGCGTGAACATGCTTAGCATTTGGGTCCCAAAAAAGAGAATATATATAGCTCAGGGTTGAACTGTGGAGTCCTTGGTGCTCTCTGAGCTTGGTTGTTTGCTTGCAGATGTTTCATTATCCAATTAAGTAACATCGTCAGTGACTTGTGTGAGGCTGTATAAATAATAGATAAGATTTTATAATCTGCAAAGGCTTGTTTTTAGCCTCTATTTATCTCTCCTATTATTTGTTTTTGATATTAAACTGGTTATGGTGATCATGTCCAGTTTAGTATCTATAAAACAAGCAAAGGCACATTATTTAGGACGGTACTTAATATTGGCATTTTAATTCAGTTGGGAAATAACTGATTGTCTTTTTTTCCCTCTCTCTCTCTTCATTTTCTGACATTTCTTATTTTGCTACTTACCAGGAAAGATAAAAAGTCTCTTCTTACAGCATTTACCAGTTCTAGAAGCATTTCTTACTGTAGCAGATTATATCTACAAGCATTCAGGGGCTGCAACCAAACCAGAACTGGAATGACTTTCAAGCTGCCAAATTCTGCACGTTCAAAAACATCCAAAGATACCTGAGGACAGGGAAAAAAACCAAAAACAGGTCATGATTATTTTATTACCCACATAGCTTTTAAGACAAGTGGTGATAAAAACAATGTTGATAAGAAAAAAGAGATATACGAAATGTGGTTACAAAAGATTTATGTTAGAGGTTTTCATGACCTCTGAATTGATCCATGGTTGCCATTGGGGCCATGAACTATGGAGCTGCTCCCAAAACTCAATTCCCACATAAGGGCAAGTTGAAATTACTTAATATTATCAATCTCAAGATCCAGCACCAAATCAGGCAGGAGGAATGTCACATCACAGTAGGGAAACCAGTACAGCAATAACAAACCCAAATAAGCCCTATATCCAAGTTCAACCACAGGTTCTCACTTCTATATATCTGCAATACAGATCCTCTGGAAGCCGTGATTTGATGGTTGAGGTTTTGTGGTCAAAACGGAGCAAGTCAGAAGTGTTTGCCTCTACTTCTGGGTTTCCTCATGCAATCTGTGGTTTTACTAGCTGTCTCAGACTTCCGTATGTTCTTTCACTACACAGCATAACTTTCACCTATGTTTCAAGAATCCTAATTCCCACCATAGGACTAGAAAACGCATTAAGTTATAAAATTTAAAATTACTTTATTCATTTACAGGTAAATTTTGTATATTGTTATATTTTAATAAAAAACCTCCCAGCTTAAAATTTTGATGTCAATTATTTGAGGTCATTATTTTTAACGAACAGCAAGGATTATAAAGATCATATGGCTAGGCACAAAGCACCAAGTAACTGAAATTTACTCCTGTGGTGTTTGTGTGTGTATACACATACATATCCCCCACATATTGGCTTTTATAGGAGTCACATTTTCTATAGCTACATCTAGATCTGACTTATATACCTTCAAAATATCAGGATAATCACTGCAATTAAGTGTTGTTTAGAAAATTTATATTCTGTCCAATCTCTCATTGGGTTTGGAAGCCTTTCAATCACTAAAAACATCCGTGGCAATAACATTAAAAACTTAAACGATACACAAACTTTAAAGTAAAAGAGGAACGTTAAAAATTCTGGGTAAATATGTTTTTTAAGTTCCTTTCTAAACTTTAACAATGATGGGAGTTCAATTTCAGTAGCAGCTTGTTCTTAATTTTATTACTCTGTAATTCTAATTTATTATGACATAATGATAAACAAATAAAATACCAATAGCAGTTGATGCTACAAAAATACAGACTTTGATAGTCATCATAAATTCTGAGTGTTGGCAGGGGCCACTGAGGTTATTAAATCCAATTTTCTGCTCAATGCAGTCACTCAGATTAAAGTATTTGTGATATATGACAATTTAAGGTCTGCTTGGTCATGTCCAGGAAGCACTATTTCTCTGAGTAACTGACTTTCCGTTCCAAATGGTGTTACTGTTAGGAAAATGGTCTTGCCATTCAGTGAAATTTGTCTTCTTTTGACTTAAAGGAATATCATATATATTTGCCATCTTGAGTTCCTTATAAAAGTAATATGGGGGGGGGGGTCTAATTATTATTATTGTTTTGTGTCTGTATGTTGGAGTGATAAAGAACATTGACTTGTCAAAAACAGTATCCTCTGAAACAATAAAGGTAACGTAATTGACCCCACAAAAAAAGTGCCAGGCTTTGAACTACCACATCAGCAATGGATAATCCTGAACAAAATTCGCACCTAACATGGCATCTCTGGTCTCTGTATAAATGGGGCATAGTATCCTCCCCTTAGTGTGACTGCAGCATGCCACGTCAAACTGTAGATCACATCATGACCAGTTATAAGCTGAGGGCATATATCAGCCCAGTATCTGATTTTTTTAAATATAAACTATGCTTCGCTTCAATGGTTAGATGGCCTAGACCTTGGTATTTGAACATAGATCTTTTTAACATTCATATTTCATTGTGTTCTACTCCTCTAGATGAAATGTTAATATATATTGCTAGTCCATATATGATATGCCATATACTAAATAAATAATCCTATAGACATGCCTTATGCCATTCCCAAAATGATCCAAAGTGTTCTATTTTGATGTTAAAAATAAAATCCTGAAAAGGACACATAGATGTCTCACTTAATGAATACTCATTGAATGACCGAGATTCAAGTTGCATCTGTGTCATATGCCAAGGACTATCTATACTATAAAGAGATTAGTGAGCACCCGGAATGGGCTGCTCCCACAAAAAAAATTAACAACATATTGTACTGACTTTGGTATACCAAAAAAAGTACTTTTTAAAAAAAGAGTTAATTAAGGTTAATGGACTGCTAAGCAGTACCAGAAAAACATAGTGGGAATAGCTTGTTTAAGATAGTTCACTGTATTTATATATGGATCATTAGCTTCATTTTGTTCAACCTCCAACAGTACAACGCTGATTCCACAAAATATGAGAATTTGCAAGACATGAATTGGTCAGTTTAAAAAGGGAATATGAGAATATACCATAAACAAATATTTACTAAGATTCTTTGAATGAAGCTCATTTACCTAAAATGTATATATCGCTTCAACTACAGCCTGGCTTTATTTGGGCCAAGATAATCAACACAGCTTTAGGCACTCTGATTTAATAAAGATAAATCCTGACAGTTTATATCACTTGAATGAAACATAGTGCATCTAATTAGAAGATTGTAATGGTAGACTCCTTTCCATCCGTTGCCTTGAAGACAGCCACTATGATCAAATGTTCTTTGACAGGTTGGGAGGTCTGCAAGTTACAGATCAGGCATTTCAGAAAAGTGCAAGCTAGGACCATTAAATAAAATAAAAGATTAAGTAACTAGAACTACTTGTCCCCAAATCAGTTTTGCACCTCCTCTCAGCCACGTTCTTGAATGTATACGGCAATAAATTCTGCCAAAAGTCTTTCCATTGCATTTGGCTTGAAACGCCATCCAGCATGAATGCCTAATCCTATCATTCAACTGTGTAGAACATGATCAAGTAGCTCGCACAGGTACTGTGCCAACAAAGATGTAGCCAGACTAAGGAGAACTACTTTCCCTTCTTTTTAATAAAAAAGTATAAAATTATGATTATGGAACTTTTAATAAACAACTAATGAGGAACAAAATATCACCAAATATTTTATGGTGTTTTGTGGCTTTATTTTTTTACAGTTTGAGGTTTTAATTGTGAGCTACCCAGAGTTGTGTTTCAAAATGAGTAGCCACCCAAATCTTTTAAATAAAATATGACTTTAATTTTTCATATAAAGTCCCCTTTAACCTCTCTCCATCATTCAATATGAATCTAATGTTTAATAGTTACAACTCTTTCTCAAGAATGATTCCCAGTCATGAATAACAATGCATCTCCTTCCCCAAATAGGTCCATGGAAATAAAAATACTAACTATTAAGTGAATTCTAACACATTTCCAATACATTGATAGGCATCAATTTAATACACAAAGTCAATTCCATTACAAGTATTTCTATTTCTATTCAATCTTTTGGATAGAGAAATTTAGCTCATTGAACCTCTTGGACTTAATCTGCCTTCTCCAATGCAAGCGGCTTTTGAAAAGCATGTTTGCTTGAGGTTAGCATTTCAGACATGGTAAAATAATTCCACAGCAGACTTCTAGTGGGCTCTGTAATACAAAAAAGGCAGGCTGCTAACTGTTGTTTCCACCAGAGGCCTCCAACATTCGTCTAAACTATAACTGTACTGTAATAACAACTTGAAGTCAAAAGACATTTTTAAAATATTATAGTATCACCTAACCAGCAATTTCACCCAAGGAAACCTGAAGTTGTTTCACACCTATACTGGTGGCAAAGGAAGAGTCTCCAAGTAGCAAAATACTACACACAAATATAGAAGGAAAAGCTAGTTGATTTCTGAGCAATATTTTTTTTAAAAGAAATACATCTAACATCATTAAAGGAACTCTCAGTTATGGAGGATATTCCATCACCAACTGTGGTAGAATCTAATCCAGCTAGATTAGAGGGAGATGTTAAACGGTACCGAGCTTAGATACTGTACCTTGCATTGCAGAATGTGGCACAGGTCTTATCTCCCCCCCAGAATCCCTGAAGACTTATCTGAACATTTCCAAAGAAATTAGTGAGTTGGTAAGGTTCCTGTAACATATGTAACTAACAATAAATCTTCTATTTGAGATTATTGATGAGTGGTTCTGGTTGCTTGCACCTGACACTAACTCTAGGGTAGCCATCTTCAGCAAAAGTACTAAATGGACCATTCAAATTTAAATGGCCTAAACCAGGGCTGTAAACTTCTGGACCACGGGCTGGATGCGTCACGCACTGGCCACGCCCACACCTGGTTTAGCGAAAGGGAAAAAAGTCCCAATACATCAGTAACGCTGCCTTGATGATGTGAGTTTGACAACCCTGGCCTAAATGATTCATAAAATAGTTGAATTAGCATTCTTCGGGAGGTTCTGGAAGACTTTAATAACTTAGAAGGTTCTAATGACTTGGAAATTAGAATAAAAAGATTATAATATACTTGCTTAACCCATGTGGCACCCTCCTTACCTTCTCCAAACCTTTCTCTGCCCTTATCCCCACAATCCTACAAGCTACCCTAATGCCACCCAACCTCTCTGCCCTTCATTTGCCAAGCAGGTTTTCACCCTATTGTTTCCACATCATAATATCCCTACAGCAGGTTTTGCCCATGAACCAGATGCATGTGTTCTGAATCCATGTATAAACCAAGTGTACTTCATACTTGATTGCCCAGCTTAGACATGAGCAGTTCTACACACAGAACATTTTGCAAATACCTATTCCCTCCTTTAACCCCCATCTTCTTTGTTCCAATTCTGGACTTCAGGTTGAAGCTAGAATTTTTCCTATTGGCTGTGATCCGGAAGATATGTTATTTGTTTTTCCTTTAATTTTCTTTATCAGCATTGCTCTGCTATTTAGTTGATGGGTTACCATCTTTGCCTTGCAGAAATTTTGCCAGGCCCCCATCCTTATTCCTCTCAGTCAACCAAAGTCTGAAACTTCCAGAAGGTCAGACTTTGTAATTCCTACAAGTGAGAGCTGACATACAGTTGGAAGAATACTACTTTAACTAGAATTTATGAAGCGTAATCACAAAGAACCATCAAAAACTCAGCTTTAGAGGAAAAAATAAAACAAAAGGAAGATGGTTTGGGAAATTGTCTCACGAGTTGGAGGTTGAATAAGTGTCACGGAGCCATAATGAAACCTTGAGTAAAGTGGTCTCTAGGTCTCAATGTATTTTTTCTCCAAGTTAGAAATGTTTCTTATTCTTACCTAAGGATAACAGTTTATGCAGCCCAATGAGCAAATTGTGCAAAATGTTTCCTTTTCAAATGTGAATATCATTGTTTTTCCTTTCAGAAAGGAAGAAAAAAAACATTTTACATTTATTTCAGCCTGTTTTATTCCCCTGCCTTACAAAGAGAGAACATTCAATGATATTGCTTAAGAAATTTCCATTTTGTAGATCATATTTACAAGCAATACAATAAGGAGATCATTTGCACAGGTTCAATCCCACCGGGCCGGAGAATGCATTCTTGCAGCTGCAGTTTGGCACAGACTGTTTAAATTGCTGAAAAAACATATAGCAAAAACAAGCCCATCTAGGAAGAAGCCTGAATGGTATCAATCTCTTTACAGATGCTTTGCAGCCAAAGAGTAATTGAAAATATATGTAGCTTTGGTAAGTCCTTTCTAGTCTTGCTACTCAGTGATTTGACATTGGATGATGGGTGGTGTTTTACAGGCAGCTTCATTCAGCCTTTCTGAGTCAGTGGGACCCATACATTATGGACTGGAGGAAGAGGGTAAAGGGAAGGCTTTGTCAGAGAAAAGGTAGCTTGTCTAATCCAGCTCCGCTTTCACTTTGGAGTATTTGTGAGGACTTGCAAAGCCATTACTGTATATCATCAGTCACCCAGCTAATCCTCCAGATCGCTGCAGCGAGACACTCTTTGAGCAAAGTGATTCAGCAAAACCTGAATTGGAGCCAAAAGCTTTCACATGATTACACTTCCCAGGTGACATTGATTTGGCCATTAAGACTTTTCACTGCTCTGGGAAAGTGTATTAAATAATTAGGATTTACCCAGAGGGCCAAATGCCAGTTATTCATTCAGTTCCCCCATCTTCCTCAACCAGACTATGATGGCTTGTTTTGAACTGTAATTGTGGGAATGTTTCCTGATGTAACAGGGGGTCAAGGCAGGGCAAAAATTGACCTACCCTCTGTACTTTTTGTCCCTAAAGAATTATTCAAAGCAGATGTTCCCATCTTTTCTAAAGGTCACTTATTTATAAAAGAAGCCCTGGTTTTTATAGTCCATGAGCATTCTTGTTATTACTACCAATTTCAAATTCTTATACAATGAAAAGTGCAGTAAGAAATAAGAAGTCAGAAAGGAATTCTTTAAACATTTCTGCCAGCTCCTTCATTCACTGCTCTTTTTGCCTTTGCCTTTTTTTGCTTTCAGTAAAACTTACTCTTGACCCCAGATCACTATTGTTGATTTTCTTTTTCTTTACAAAGTTTGTAACGAATGCATCATTATTACTAAGTAATCTGTGGAACTGAATGAAGCTTAATCACCAGAGCTATATATACAGTATGATATACTGTACATTATATTACATTATATTACTTTTCATTCCAGGAAATAATTCCAGCCCAGCATTACACACATTTTCTAGTTGTTGTTAAATCACTTACACCTGGGGTGCAAGTTCAATGTATGTTTCTTTTTTAATAATTAGTATATATTTAAAGTTCAGTGTGTGTATCCAAACATGTGCATGAAACAAACCTAAGTACACAATCAGAAGGGGCTGAGATTATTCTTGGCTTCTCACTGTTTCTACATACAGTGAGATTATGAACCTCAAGCTTGGCACTTGTTTTGGGGCCACTTATCAGCTGCATTCCCTAGACTCTAAGAACACGCTTAATTCTTCATATTTTGGAAGAGCCAATAAAACATTTATTTTCTGAAGTGAAGTACAAGTTTCTTAATTTCAATTGCAATATAAGTGAGAATGTTTTCACTTCCATAGGGTCTATTTACACATTTAAATAACAAGACTTCCCCTTAAATACATGTAAACAACACATCCACTCTCTTTAAACTCATCTATTTTGCTATCAGACTTAAGCTATGTGTGCTTGGATCCTGCATCTTAAATGTACATGCAGTGGTCTAGAAGTAAACCTTAAGGTATACAACTGGAATTACTGAATTCCTTCGCAGTAAATAAAGACTCTTAAATTTGTTCTGGGATTTGTGTCTGTGTGTGGGGAGTACAACAGAATCCTGGTTCGATGTACATAGAAAAAGGCATTCTGTAGCCAAATGTAAACAATCAACTTCCATTTTTTTACAAAGGTAGAAAGGAATGGCTCATTGCAAAGTTTGGTCGTTTCTGGATCCTCGGCCCAGAAGTTGGCAGGTTGCATAACTCTGCAGATGAGCTTGCAAAAATTTCTCAGTCTGTCATCACTGGTCAGAAAGCCATTTCAGCAAGACAGCCAGCAATAGGCCTTCTTAAGCTGTTACCTGCAAAGTCAATATTCCACAACAATTTCTGCAACAAGGATAAAGACTTCATGTCATCCACTAAAACTTTAGGTGCATGTGAAAAAATTCACCAAAATCACTGCTGGTCATTTTTGGAATTTCTAAGAGACCCAAACCAGTCACTGATGCTGGGCAAAACTATAATTCAACATCTGTAAAGGAAGACGGGGGGGGGGGGCATCCAGCTTGTTCTTTCTTATCCAAAAGAAGCCAGAGTGTAGGAATGGGCAAGAGCCCAGATTGGGACCACAGTATAATGAGAACAAATTTTATTTGTTCCTCCTATGTTCTTTTCCCATAAAATGCCCTTTGATGATGTTCTTGGTTACACTATTGCTTCAGATTCCTCATGAATGAATGCACATCATAATTGCTCTTTTTAAGAACTAACAAGGCATAACAATATACTACTACTGTAACAAGGCATATGGCCCTTAGAAATCCCCTCAAGTTCTACCACACTTGCTTCTACCAACAAAGCAAATAAGTTGCAGTTTAATTATATTTTTAAATGGCCATATAAAACATCTACAGTAATAAAAACATAAGCCACCCGATTCCACCACAGAGACACAGGTATAAATCCACAGCAGTCATCAATCCAGCCCTTCTTCTCCCTTGTTCCTTCTCTTGCTGAAATGCATTGAAATATATTTCTGTACTCTTGTAATTAATCACTTTCCACTTTTGCTGACAAACTGGACTAAGATTCAGCACAACGAGGCAGAACAAGAGTCAATGTTTGCAGAAACAGATACTTCTCACTGATGGGTCACATTACAGAAATATAAATTGTACCATACAGCAAGCTCATTCCATAGTCCATAATTAATGCACCTGAATTTTCTGTCTGCTTTCTCCTTTGCTTGGGAAAATTTGTTCCCATACTTCTCTTTGCATAAGACTTTGATCAATGACACATTTATTGCTGATCAACTCTCCTTCCATCTTCTGGGAAGAACTATTAAAAAAAGCATTAAACCCTTGCAAACACACTTTTAAAATGCAAGTAAGATGTTCTAAAAAGCAAACAAACTCTTGATTTGAAAAGGATATTCTGCTTTTAGGGTTCCAATACTATTACAGCCAACTGCCTAAGGAACCAGTGCATGGTTGCAGTTGTAAACAATGCTTTAAAGGAAATCCATCCAAACGCCCATTAAAAATATATTTTGGAAAAATACAGTAGATCTCTGCAGCGTGATTTTCTTCCTTTGGAAATAACAAGCCTTTCAGGAGCTATAATACCGTAGCAGAAGGAAGCACAATACCCTTGCTGGGAATCCTAAACATTTCTCTTCACAAAGCACAGTCAGAAAATAGGAACAGTCCAATTCCACAGATGTTTGTGGCTAGAGCAGTTTCAAGTTAGAAGGTAAAATATCTTGCAAGGAACCGGATCACCATTGTTCAAAGCATTTTCTGTTTCTTAGATTGCCTCTCCCTCCACACACGCACACCATACACCACAAGCACACACAATTTTCCTCATCCCCACTCTACCGTGCCTATACGACACTTTAAACACCTGTTTTTTAAGAAAAATGTCCATCTCAAACTGACACTCCTCCCCTCCGGCGCCGCCTTTTAATCCTACCTCAAAACACGAATAACTTAGCTCTAAAATTCTGCCTTGGGAACTGACGAGTTTAGATAAGAGCAGGCTACCCTGCAGCCCGCGCCTCCTCTTAGTAAACCAGCGCACACTTGCAACGCAGAGGGGCGACGTCCCAACCAAATCCAGGCCGACGGAGGAGAGATTTCAGATCCCAGTCCCAGATGCTCCGTCCTGGCCGGGCTCCGATTTTCTAGCTAGTATAAACCCGGACGCTGCTTTCCTTTCCTTCATCGATAGAGATTCCGTTTTATGAAAGGCGTCCCAACCGAGAAAAGAGAAATCACACCCGGGTTCTTTTAGCACTCGCCGGTGGCGGGAAAACTTGGAAGCACCAGAAGCCTCGAGGAAGGGCGCCGACGCTGCAGCGCACGGAGTAAAGTTTCCTTTGCCCCGGGACGATTGAAGGGAATGAGGAGGGAGGAGGGGGGGGGAGAAGGAAGCGAAGTGGGGAGCGGGAAAAAAACAACGAAGCAGTGGCCCGAAACTTCGGCTTTGCGGGTTGCTTTGCGGGTAGCCAGCAGCGAGAGATCGGAGGGCTGGAAGAAGAGACCGAGCGCGCACCTCTCCGGGCCGGCGCTGGGGAAAGGAAGGTTGCAAATATCTGCAGAGCGCAACGGGATCGAGCAGAACAGGGGGCTCTGTGGGCGGCCGCAGCTGAGAGCCTAAACAACGCAGGCGACCCGAAGCTTTGAAAGATGTCCCGGTGCAGCAGTGAAGGTGGAAGGTGGGGGGGAGGAGCGCGAAGCAGGGAAAAGGGCAGGGCTTGAGGAACGCGGGGCCTCCTCCTTCCCTCCCGCCGTTTTCGGGTGGCGTCCCGTCCGCGCCCCCCCCCCTCCACTCCGTCGTCCCTGCGGGGAAGCGCCCGTGAGCAGCTCCGGGAGCGCAGGTGAGAACTCCCTTTCCCCGCCGGGCAGTGTTTTTTTGCAATGCGACGGGAAAGGGATCGCTCCTCTGCACAGCGCGGCTAACAACTTTGCGGACCGGGAATGATGGGAGTTGAAGTCCAACGCGTGTAAGCAGGTTGGTTGGGGAAAGCTGCTATAAAATGGTACAGGGTGACTTGTTTGTGTTATATGCCGTCCCGCTTCCCTCCCTCCCCTCCCCCGCCCCGACTCCAGTATTCAAAGAAATAAAATCATTATCTGCTGCAATAAAAGGGCCGGATTGGGAACAACAGAAAAACGAATCCTGGGCTAAAAGTCTCCAGAGATTTTCAGTCATCCAAGTCATGATTGTTCCAAAGGTGCTTTTTCAGGAAGCAACTGGACGGGGTTTTTTGGGGTGGTGGTGGTGGGGAGACGTTTTGCTTCTCACCCAAGAAACATCTTCAGCTCCCCACTATCCTGTCAGAGCTGAAGAAGCTTCTTGGATGAGAAGTGAAAGGTCTTCAAAGAAAAAAAACAAGATAGTCCACGTGCCTCTTGAAAAAGCACCTTTGGGAGAACGCTGTAACTAAAGAATGACCATTGGGAACTCCCACCATAGCTTAGTGAGAGAAGATGGGGGTTTAATGTAGAAAGGGTTAAAGTCTTCCCCAGCCATCTTCAGGTAGGGCTGAGAAAGGCTTTTCTCCAACCTGATGCCCACAAAGGTGTTTGGGAACCACAGTGCCCAACTTTATAAATGGTTTTGGGTTAGGGTACTTAGGGGAGGCAGTGGTCTTTCCCATCATGCGGCACCTGTAAAAAAAATGCTTTAAGGCACTTAGTTTGGTTTGAGGGATAGGAATATGTGGACACCCCCAACTTATGCCTCAGTATTTGTTTTCAACCAGCAGATTAAAAAAATATTAATATCACTTAGAAATGTTCAGGTTGCCAAAGGAATCAGATTGTACAATAGATTCCAACCAGCTTTCCCCACAGTTCTTGAAATCTATTCCACTCTATTTCCTTAACTTGGCACCCTCCGTATGTTTCAACTTCGTCGTCCCATTATCCCCGTGCTGTGGAATTGGAACTTATCCAGCAGTTCTGGAGGGCATGAAGTCCAAGAGAGCTGCTTTGTACTGCCAAGACTGTAATACATTTGCCCAGCGGAGCTCATTTCTCTCTCTTTTTCATTTTTTTGCTTTAGAACAGGTGTCCCCAACCCTCGGGCCACGCAAACCAGTGAAGCCCCATCCGCGCATGCGCGGGGATGCAGGCACAGTGCGAAACAAGCCCTGCTCCCCGGTACCTATCCTGGGGGTTAAAAAAAACAACAACCGCTCTCCACAGAAACGGGCCCTAGCGCCCAAAAGGTTGAGGCGGGGGGAACGAGAGCTGCTGCTTTAGAGCCAAGAGTCTTCAGAAAGACTATTCTGAATATTGCCATTTTTATGGCTGTTGTGCTCAGGTTCACCAGAACAGGATTGGGACTGAATTCTGCAGGTTTTAGAATGCTCCCAAGTTTAAGAAGACGAAAAGTAGGAATTCATATTTCTATGTTCTAGCTCAGAGGTCTCCAAACTTGGCAACTTTAGGACTTGTGGACTTCAACTCCCAGAATTCTCCAGCCAGCT
This sequence comes from Pseudonaja textilis, assembly GCF_049901715.1. NCBI lineage: Eukaryota > Metazoa > Chordata > Lepidosauria > Squamata > Elapidae > Pseudonaja > Pseudonaja textilis. Next base: position 137,466,720 of record NC_141990.1, on the reverse strand, counting down.
ACGCTGATTAGGAAGAGGCTGTATAGTATTTGGGTCCTAGATTATTTAGTGGATTTGCTATTCTCTTATAAATAATGGAAGTTTCTGCTTCCCCGTTTTCTTCTTATCTGCGAGAAAGAGGCAGAAAGTGATCCACACTAAGTCAACTCAGTTGTTCCGTGCTATGTATTTCCCTGGACAGAAATGCAGAAGTTACTACTGTTTTATTTTTTATTTTTTATTTTATTTTATTTTGTCAATCTCTTACAAGATAATAGGTATAAGTATAAACATAGTTTTGAATACATGAAATGGATACATATAAGAAAAATAAAAAAGAAACAATAGGACAGGGACAGTAGGCACATTGGTGCGCTTATGCACGCCCCCTTACAGACCTCTTAGGAAAGGAGTGAGGTCAATAGTAGACAGTCTAAGGTTAAAGTTTTTGGGGTTTGGTGAAGAAACCACAGGTAGAGTATTCCAGACATTGACCACTCTGTTGCTGAAGTTGTATTTCCTGCAATCAAGTTTGGTGCGGTTTACCTTGAGTTTGTATCTATTATGTGCTCTTGTATTGTTATGGTTGAAGCTGAAGTATTCATTGACAGGTAGGACATTGCAATATATAATTTTATGCACTTTACTTAGATCGGACTGAAGGTTGTCTCGATCTAGAATTTCAAGTCTGGTGGTATAAGATATTCTGTAACGAGTAGAGGAGTGGAGAACTCTTCTTGTGAAAGAGTTCTCTGTGTTGCTTCTGTTCAGTGTCATGGCATGGGCTACTTAGTAGTATGCTGTGCATATGGATTCATGAAATGAAAAACCAAGCATCAGCTTGCAAGGAAGGGACAACATTGAAAAAAAGAGAACGATGAAACCAAACTTTGACTCATAGAATTAGCTTTGGCAGGACCATATATCTGGACAACCAGTAGAGTTAAGAATAGCCTAGTAGCTCTTTTTTATTATTTAGTAGTCATTTGGCTATGGCAGACAGAGTAGTCCCAACTGCGGTAACTAGATCTAAAGTTATACAGGTAACTCTTGACTTACAACAACAGTCGAGTGCAAATTTTTCTGTTGCTAAACAAGATAGACGTTAAGTGAATTGTACCCCATTCTACAACTTTTCTTGCCGCATTAGTAAGTGAATTTGGCTTCCCCTTTGACTTTGTTCGTCTAAAGGGTGCAAAAATTGATCATATGATGATCCCAGGACACTGCATCCGTCATAAATATGAGTCAAAGATCCAACTTTTGATGTGATCATAAGGATACAGTAAGGGTCGTAAGTGTGAAAAATGTCCATAAGTCACTTTTTTCAGTGCCTTTATAACTTCAGTCACCAGACAAAGGATGTAAGTCAAGCACTATCTGTACTTCAGTTTTTTTATTTTATTTTTTCATTTACTTTTATGAGTATTTTTACTGATATCCACTGTTTATTATTTTTATAAGCAAGGCAACAAACATATTTAATCTCCTTCCCTCCTCCTATTTTCCCCACAACAACAACCCAATGAGGTAGTTGAATTGACAGAGAGTAACCTGCCCAAAGTCAATCAGCTGGCATGTGGCCCTCCCATGCCTCATTTTCGGCCATGACAGCCTCCTGCAGCCTTCTGCCAGTGAAAACAGTCTGTGGTGCCTCTGCTAGCAAAAATGGAGCCTGGGGATACACACATGCCCCACCATGCCCCATTTTCAGCCATGATGGCCTCCTGCAGCCCTCTGTGCACGGTCCCCCTGAACTCTTTTTTCACTGGCAGAGGCCTGCAAGAGGCCATTGCGGCCAAAAATGGGGTGCATGGGGCCGCACATGCCCCCCCTCTCCCAGCTCCATTTTCACTGGCAAAGGCAGGCCAGTCCAGGCCAGTCCTTCACTGTTTCCAGGCCAGCCCTGTGGGCCAGATCTAAGCACCCCACGGGCCAGATCAGGCCTGCAGGCCTTGAGTTTGACACCCCTGAACTAGATGCTATTAGAACTCTGCTGTCTGTTTATCACCTTCAATTGGGCAACATTGGAAGGTATAGGGCAACAATTATTAAATGAAGGCAACTCAAATGGGCTAATTTGCAGAATGCTGGGACCATGACTCCAATGGGAATGAATATTCTTTTTAATTTATTATTGTTTTATGCTGCCCATCTCCCCTATACGGTGACTCTGGGAAGCTTACAAGTTATAAAACAAGTAGAAAAATAATTAAAATATTTATTTAACTACAGATATCAAAATATTAAAATATTAAACTACACAGATTAAGATTTTAAACTTATATTGAAATCAGAATTTAAGAGATGGGTGGTATGGAAACAAGGTCTTCTTACCCCACCAGCCACCTCCAGCGGCGAGCACCCCCTTCAGGGCCCCAGGTTAACCAGCAAGGCCAAATGTTAATGTTGTCCCTGAAGGGTGGGAGCAATTACCTGGTAATAAGTGTATTCCACAGGGATGGGAATCACATCACAAAAGCCCCCCTTCTTTGAACCCACTTGCTGGAATTGCTTTGTAGATGGGTTGCATAGCAGGCCTCTTCCAATGGCGCGAGTGGGGTGGGTTAGTCCCACTGGGCTTTTCAGATACCCCAATCCCATGGCATGCAGGGAAAATTTCCACACCTTGAAACTATACTTCCTAGAAACTTGAAGGTTGTGTGGTAGAAAGAAAGATGGGGGATGGGTGGTGGTGGTGGAATGTGACCATTCTCTTTCCAACCTTTCTCTGAGACCATTCTCTACTTTGGAATTGAGGCTGAAATTTGAAATCTGCTCTGACCCAGGCTTCATCAAACGTACTGAAACACAAACTTGTTTGAAAAGCAAAACCTATTTTAATGCAACACTGGGAATTACTTTTATTTCTAGACAGAACTAATAAACAGTTCCCCAAGATAAGCCCATGCTTATCAGTGCTGGGGAGTGCTGCCAGAAACAGAAGTCTCCAAAGTAATTATAACAGAACCCACCCGAAATATCAGGAAAAACTGACCTGAGTACACAGAGCTTCAAGGAGGACTCAGAATCTAATTGAACTGCTTTGCTTCCTGCAAAGCATTTGTCATTGAGGTCTGACTTTTATCCCTTGTGGGAGGGGCAATCATCTCCCAGCCTTACTCCCGAGTCACCCCTTTTGCTTCAGCCCCTTTTGCTTTAGCAGCTCTGCATACATGCGCACTGGGAACAGGCTTCCCAGGGTTCTCTGCTTTGCTGTTGCCAGACTCCAAGGGCTCCAAATGCAGCACCCCACTCGCAGATGGTCCTGGCCCCATCCCTACATCGGATGCAGGACCTTTGTCCAAGTCCTCTCCAGACTCCCTGACTGGTTCCCTTTCTTCTTCACTGTCTGACTCCACTGCTGTCTGCACCAGCGGCCGGCGAACCACAACATAATCTCTTCATAGTAATCAGTGAGGGATGGACAAAGGAGTGACTCAGATGCCTGCTGGCAAGACAGGGTTGGCTGGAGGGCGCTTCTGGTTATGGGTGAACCCTCTTTCTCCCTGAAGGGAATAGGCCCTCTTGGGGACATACTGGAATGCAGAGTGGGGTACAGTTTTCCTCATGCTCAGTAGCTGCCTTTTGTTCCTTCTCCCTCCAGCAAAGTGGCAGGCAGTTCATTGTCTAGCGGAGGAGGAGGAAGAGGAGGCTTCATTGGGACAGTTCTGAGGATCATGAGGGTGTGGAAAATGGCACCAGCCTATATTATATGTGAAAAGAATGACCCCATTGGTCACAGGTTGTCTACGTGGATTTAAATTGCTATCACACTCATTCTAGGGTAAGAGGAATTGTGATTCAATGCATCTGAACACAATGGGGATTTTAATCCGTATATATACCTCCAATAAAATCAAACATATTATTTCATATTAAATTAGAAAAACACAATAATATAATAATATGGCATTATAGAGAAATGTGTAAGACCACAAAACAATGTTCATACCATTCTAGGAGCAGGAGATTTGCAACAAAAATAGGGCCAAACCACAAAAGCTTTAATGCTCTATAATAATTAAAATGAAATGTGCAGGGATTCAGCCCCATTATGATGCCCTCATTCTGTCTAAAGAGGTTGCAACTGTGTGTAATTAACTGTATGTACTTACATACAATTGAGATACATGCCTACACTGGGAATATAAATCATTTATTTACCAAAAATGTATAGAATAATAGATTCCATATTTTTAAAATATAATTCAACATAGCTTAACCATCTTTTACTATTACTAGATAAAAATCATGTCCCACTAGGTCATTGTTTCAGAGGTATTTCCACACCAAATTCCTCAAGGCTATGAGCAATGACTTTAATGTTCTGCCTAAAATTTGAGATACACTCAGAGATGTATCTGCTCTGAGAACATCAGCCCAGGAAATGTTTCATGACATTTTGTATTATGTCTTAAATTGTTTTATGGTAATGTTTATATCGTAAAATGTTTTGAAAAAAAAAATGCCAAATTTCAATTCCATGGGAATCATGGATCCTGGATTTTGAATATTTCTATAATTTAGCTTATTTGAGTATCTTAGTTCAAAATATTTCCCTATGGTACACCGTTTCACCCAGTTAAAGTTTACAGGAATCAGACTTTTAGTATATGTAGCAGATATTTGTTTCCTGAAATTATACTAACATATGCTGTAACTTGAAACTTGAAAGGGAGCAATGGCTCGACAAGACCAAATGTATGAGTTGAAGTTTGGTCTAGTGGTCAAGGCACCAGGCTAGAAAGCAAGAGACTGGGAGTTCTAGTCCTGATTTAGCCATGAAAGTCAGTTGGGTGATCCTGGGCCAGTCATTCACTCTCAGCCCAACTCACCTCACAGGATTTATTGTTGTAGGGACAATAGGAAGAAGATCTGTTGTATATACATTCGTCACTTTGACCTACTTGAAGAAATAATAAAAGCAGGATTCAAACAAACAAACATGCAAATAAATAACATTAAAAGTAGAATGTTCAAAGATGGTTTTAATTTAAGTTGGTCTGAAAATACTGTTCCTTTTACAAAATGCTATTTTTGTACATAACTGCTTTTCAGTATCCAGCTAGGATGTTGCACTTCTTTTATTTTAAATTCCTAAGGGATATGTTACAAGTTGTATTCCAAATGTAGTATTAAGATATTAAAGTTGGAAAAAATACATAAACCTGTATCATAGCACATTGATTAAAGTTACTGATCTTTTCCACAGGTCTGATTTTTTTCCTTGTTGAGAACAGCTACAAATGATCAATATGGTTTGGGACAATCTCACAAAAATTGCAACATCTCAGCATCTCCAGGAAGGTGTTCCTAATGATGGGTTATGAGCATGTACATACAGCATTTAAACATATCCGAGATCTGGAAGTGCAACAGGACCAGCATGCTCTATCTAAGAATGTCTTTCTCATAAGTCTTTTTACAAACCAGCAAGACATTTACACACTGTTTCCAAATTCCAAAGGGCACTAACTTTAGCTTTGTATTTAGCGGGCCAATACACAAGCTGAATCTGTGCCCTGTGGAGAAGGGGATGTTTAAACTATAACTCATGTCCTTTTAAACTAAACCTTTTATAACAGGAGTCAAACTCACGTCATCACAGCGGCATCACATGACATATTGGGACTTTTCCCCCCTTCGCTAAACTGGGCATGGCCACCACGTGATGCATCTGGCCTGTGGGCCATGATGTTGACAGCCCTGCTTTATAAAAACCCTAGGGCCATCTATAAGGATTTAAGGGCTATATTTCTTTACCTGGTAAAAGACATGGGAAATTCTAATCTTTTTTATGTATAGCTGTTGTTATGAGATCAGTGTGATTCAGTCTCTAAATGTAGCTAATTTTTGTTATACTGCCTGTAAAATTAGGCAGTTTTATTATTCACTGATGAACCCACCACCAAGGGTGGGATTCAACCAGTATTACTATCGGTTCGGTCAGAGTGCATTTTGCGCATGTGCTTTGCGTGCTCATGCATCTGACACGCGCTGCGTGCACATGTAAAACTATTGCAAAAAACATCAGCTGTGCCGCCCAAACAGCTGACAAGTGTTGTGCGTGGGTACGCAGCGTTTGAAAATCCTCTTTCCTGCTTTTTCAACCCAAAAGACAGCCAAGAGCCCAGGCAGGTGGGCGGGCCAAACAGACGACCAAAAGGAGGTCGCACTGAACCGGTTCAGTGTCTGCTGCTCTTTAGAGCCATCCCATTCCTGCCCACCACCTATTGTAACACTTTATCTTACTTTGTTTTTATTCTTTTATTTATATTTTTAATGTTTGTTTGCAGTTCTGGTTGGTGGCCATAATTGAAATATTCCTTCATTCATTAATAAATAGAAACTGATATAGATGTTACAATAATAACTGTAGATATAAATATCTAACCTTAACTTACAATAGAGAGGGTTTTGGGAAGGAAGTAGTATATAAATATCAGCTATAATTCTATGAAAACCAGTTTGGTATAATATCAAAGGCACCAGGGTAGAAACCAGAAGGCTGTGAGTTCCAGTTCTACCTTAGCTGTGAAGCAAGCTGGGTGACCTCAGGCCAATCACTTTCTCTCAGCCCTTGAAAGAAGACAAACCCTTTTGAAAAAATTTCCAAGAAAACAACAAGGACGTGTCCAATTACCAAGAATTGAGAATGATTTGAAAAATGATTTAATATGCATCTGTGTTTGCGCGCACACACATACATACTGCAGTATCAGGAGCTCTGTTGGTTGCAAAACTTCTCTGTACTAAAGTTGGCTGAGGAACCATCTGTAACAGTATAATGACCAATTGTATGACAATGAAAATAATGAGGCCAGCTGGGATTTTGACAAGTGTCTGCTTAATTGCAAGGAGCAAGCGGAAGAACTCTTATCACCCAAAATATTCTCTCTCATTTTCTCTGAATTGGTTTACAATCTCCTCTAATGAGACTCCATGAAATATCACATGGAGTCTTCCGAGCCTATGATGATTAGACAAAAGGAATGAGAAGGCTGTGAAATCATTAAGATTGTTGTGTAGACACACCAGAAGAAGCTGGAGAACGGGGTGGGGTAGTCTTAATGTTATTTGTGGATTTTCTCCATAATTGCCACTTGGTAATTCACCAATCAAGCCCCGCTTACGTTCAGCCATTGAAGTTTGGTTCAAGATCCTGCTTCCCCACCCCCCTACCCCCCACCCCCACCCCAAATTGTAGGTTTGTTCAGTGACACACACTGTGAGGTCTGGTTGGTGCTGGTGCTTCATGGCTCTGTTTTCAGAATATCCCCTGTGTATAGATTGTTTTATACAGATTTCAGTCTTCACTGAGTGGCAAGAAAGATAACTTTATAGCACTTAGGGCAATGTTTCAGCAACAAAATACTGCAGATTAAAAAAGGAAGATATGTTAATTTATAGTAGTGCCTTTTGTAATACTACAGAATGAAAATATATTGATGTTCTTGCAATTAGCTTCCTTCTCCAGCTCGATACCCAATAAATATTCTGGCTGGAAGATGTTGCAAATTGTAGTCCAGCATATCTGAAAGATATCAGTGAAGTGGTGGATGAAGTTTGCATTTGTTTGAAAAATGGGCCCATTAATCAGTCCCACCCCGCAAAACCAGGACTAATAATCTTGGGTGTGTGACAGGTTTTTCACCCTCCACAAGCCTCTGCGTATACCCTGCACTTACCTGCATCCAAAACAGGCCGTTTGGGGACTCCTGGGAGGGGAAGGGAGGGGTGGATGGGGCCAGCCAGGAGTGGGATTTGGGGGCTCTCTGAACTGTGCAGAATCTTAGCTAGAAGATCTCCTGAACCCTATGGACCCCCAGGAGCCCATCCCTGGACAGTTCAAAAGTAAACAATGTAGAAGCTGAAATAATTTTAATATTGCATTTCTGGTCACATAGCTTATAAGCAGCGATTAAAGATTTCAGCCCATCTCCTGGCTTGAAACTAAACAAGACCAAACCTTATTTTCAAAAGATGAAGATAAAAAATCTGCAGTCTGAAAGAAATGTTTATTGGGAACATTGCAGTTCTTCTAGCTGGCAAGAGAACGGTACTCATAACTATTTATATGAGTAAATTAACATTGCACAATCAATAGTATACGGTACTATTGATATTTATGTTACAGTATTAATAGTATTACCAGTAATTGGTTATAATATTAAAAAATTACTTGACAAAAGATGGTCACAAAAAGTGATATGATAGTGGTTCTACAGTTGAACATGCCCAGTTGAATGACCTATAAAGTGGAGACAAGGGCTACCGAAAGATTTTGGTCCCAACTAGAATGTTGTAGAGTACGTAATGATTGAACAAAATATGAGAAAATGCTGAAGTCAGTGCTCTGGATATCAACATTCTCTGGATGAAGATGGTGATAAAGTATTATAATACTTATATTACCTGAGTTTTTAAGTTTCTTGAATATCATTAGTAAATGCCACAATGTCTATAGTATTATTCATATTATTCAGATTCCTAACATTATACCTGGATGCACCTTCATGTCCAAGTTTTATTCCAGAATGGCAACAAAATGCAACAATGCTGCAGGCTACACATTAAGTCAAGGACCAACAATATGCCACTTCAGGCATCGCTATGGTCCCATCTAAACATTCCCTTAGCAAAAATAAATACATAAATAACAAGCTGGTACATGGCGAAGCAAAATACATTATAAATATAAGATCCTTTAGCATATTATTTTCAAAACTGTTTTTGAGCCCAATGGATAGCAGGTATTTTCAGAGGGCTAATGCACCTACTAATGCTTTGTGTCAGTAGCCATGGCCACATGGCAGTAATTTTATTAACAGATCATTCTTACAGGGCAGCCATTTTACAAGTGTGCCCACTAAATGCACTCAACATTTTGAATGTGCTCCTATCCCTAAAAGATTGCTTATTTTTGCTCTAAGAAGCAAGGTAATATATAAACCACCTGTGGGAGACTCAAATGGGCATTGTGTGGTATAATGCTCCAATTTATTTATTTGTAACCAGCCTCTATTCGTTTTTTAAAAATAACACAAGCAGCAAACATATCCAACACACTTCCCTCCTCCTATTTTCCTCACAACAATAACATTATGAGGTAAGTTGGGCTGAAGGAGAAAGTGATTTGGTCCAAAGCCACCAACCTGGCTTTCGTGGCAAAGACGGTACTTGAACTCAGTGTCCTGCTTTCTAACGTGGTGCCGTAAACACTAGACCAAACTGGCTCCGGTTGGACTGACACTCAGAAAACAAAAACTGAAAACCTTTATTTGGTGACTTTGGGCCAGTCGTTATCTCCCTCAGCCCAATCCATCTTCACAAGTTGTTGTGAAGAACATTTGTAGAACAGAATGCTACATCGTGTATAATGCCTTTAGCTTCTAAAGGAAAAGAGGTCTAATAATAAATCAATAATAAATGATGAGATTGCAAGACATATGTGAAACTAAATAGCATGCCAAGTTTGAAAGATTCTAATATTATGTGGACAATACGCCTGAAATTGACCAAGAAATATTTTCAATTTATTATACCCTTGTTCCTGAAGAGTTCAGAAAGTTATTCTTCAAAGTTGAGGATCTTTTCTAAACTCTTACAACAACCCAGCATCTGATTCTTGAATTGTGCAGTGTTTATTATAGCAAAGTACAAAATACATTCAGAGGTTTATACTGTAGCTATAAGGGAAAAATTATTTCCTGCAACCCTAAAATGTAGCATGTTTCTAAAAGAATGCTATCTATGCCACATGAGAAAAATCCAAGAGTTTCCCTTCATGATTGCTTTACTCAATGATAGCAATAGACCATAATTGGTCTCTCCACTAATGGTACAGCACTTAAAGCTCATTGTGTATTCCAGATTGATGCCTAGAGCGCTGCCACAATAGTCCCAGGCTGCCTTGATAACAGTTGTGAGATGACATGAATCCAGCATTGCTACAAAGAACCCTCTTTATAATTCGGCAGGAGTCTTTTTAGAACTTATTATGGCAGGGATATCTTTGGCAGGGGGTGGGGTGGGAGGGAGTGGGGAAAGAGGAGAGATAGCAACCAGTTTGATTTTCCTCTTAAATCCCTTCTACGCTTTAAGGCTATTCAGCACGAGCCTATCTGTTTCCCTTCCATTCCATGCAACAGCACGCCAAGGTTCACTAAACCACTGGCTCATCATTGCAGTGGTGACTGTAATAGAAGTAAAACTAGTAGATGCTGGAGGGGTTAATCTCAGGGTGTCTCTGGGGATGTTTTGTTTTGGGGCAAACACAGGGCCTGCTCTGAGTAGGCAAATGTGAGAAGAGCTCTGCTGGGATTGGATCAAAGGTCACAGGGTCCAGCTTTCAACCTGTGCATTCAACCAAGTGTCTCCGGGAAGATCATAAACAGGGTATCATCTTCTACAGTACTTATTTCTCAATGTCCTTAGCATTCCAGTCCTGAAGATAATGTAGAGCACTCATGAGAACTGTAGTAATCATGGATAGGCTTATCTTCATGGCATGTGGTAGCGCAGCAGTTAGAATGCAGTATTGCAAACTAATTCTGCCGATTGCCAGCAGTTCAATCCTGTCCGGTTTAAGGTTGACTCAGCCTTCCATCCTTCTGAGGTCGTGTAAAATGAGGAGCCAGATTGTTGGGGGAAATAGGCTGACTCTGTGAACCACTTAGAGAGGGATGTAGAGCACTATGAAATGGTATGTATGTTTAAATGCTATTGCTATGTACGGTATCTGGTTCTTGAGAGCTTCCATGATGCAGTGGTTGAGATCTTGGACTAGGACTGAGAGATCTGATTCAAATTAATCCTCTACAACTCAGTTGATGACTTTGACCAATCACTCTTTTTGCCCAATCTCCCTTACAGAAATGTTATTGTCATTGTTGCTATTGGTGTTGTAAGGATATACTGAAGGAGAGTCCCGTGTACCGTAAACTTCTTTGATTTCTAGGAAAAAAGGTGAAGCAAAAAATAAATTCCCTTTAGAACTGGTGACCAAGTTGTTTGACCATTCCAGTTGTCACTCTATCACTGTTTCATTATATCCTGCACATTATTTGTCATACCTTTGTGAGAGGAGCAACCACATAAATAACGTAACAACTATTGGCAATTTCTTCCCTGTGCTTGCTATTTTGTTTTAAAGATTCCTTTAACTGACTACTATATTATTTAAAAGCACAAAGATAAACTCTTACAGTATTCCTTATTGTTCTTCCCTACTATTGGTACAAGAGTGACATATCAAGCCTTGGAACATAGGACCAGGAACTTCTTAAACGTAAGGCTTCAGCTGTAACCACCACAGTGCAAGATATGATACCATTTTGCTGGGAATTAATTATGTAATATTAAATGCAGTTGCAGTTTAAGGTAAGATAGGGTTCCCCTTGCACATATGTGCTAGTCATTTCTGGCTCTACAGTTTCCAGCAGTTGCAGTTTAGTTTTAATTAAAGAATGTAAGACTGCCAATTTTTAAGTGGGCCATTTTTTTATTCATATGCTTTTTCTCTGAATGAGTCTTACTGTTCAGAATGATATTTCAGTGGGAAATGTGATTTATTTCAGTACAACTTTCAGTATGTATTGATTTCTGTACTGATTTTATTTATTGTTGTGATTGTGTTTTATTTTACAATTGGCCTTGGAATATATGTTTTCTACCCTTTGCATAATGCTGCTTATCTTAACAGGAATCCCATGACTCACATATTATATAGGTATATAGGTACGGAGAAATATTTGTAAATAATAATGTTGCTTGAGTCAAAGAGCAAGATGCTTTCTTTGGTGCCATATCTGGTGGCACCAAATCAGATTGGCTACTAAATCTCAAATCAGTACTGGCAATGGAACAATTCCTCTGTAATTATTGAGGACATCAGACTGGTTAGGGTGATTCATCTCTCTTCATCTACTGTACATTCAGCGCATGCTCTGCCAAATTTTTAAAAATGGTTCTGGTAAGGGATTAATTCATTCATGCATACCTATATACATATATGTGTGTGACTGTGCATGTGTTCAGATTGCATATCCATATTCTCACCAAATTCTTAAAGTCAGGAAATCAGGTGCTACCACATATAAGATTCATCTTGTATGTACCGAAGAGGAGAACGGCCCATTTTATGAAGAGGCTTAACTCTATGGAGCTTGAGACTCAACAAAAATAATTTTGCATAATTTGAAAGAAATGTACCCTCCTAATATTAAAGAATGGATTCAAGATAGGTGTTTGTTATCCCTTTTTTGAAATTTCTTTATATTGTCCAAATGAAAAGATGGAGTAATATGTTTCCTCGTGGTTTAGAATTAGTTTATGGTTTAATTTTATATTAAAGATATTAGATTATCGTTCTGTTCCATTTATTATTTTCTGTTTCTTTCCTTATGTTTTATTTTATTTTAATCATTATGACATATGTAGGGTTTTTTCACTATATAGTCACTGGTATATTTTGCCTTAATTGTTCAAATAATTGTTTATTATTTGTATATGATACTTGCCACTAAAAATAGAAATCCTACACTAAATGCAGCGTAAGCTGATGCCCCGAGATTATGAACATAAGTAAGATGTACTACCCAGTAACTTGAGTGTAAAAAAATCTCAGGTGAATTATTAACTGCCATCATATCACACTAATCTGCTATATCTTATGCGGATGCTATTTAGACAGTACTGTCTGCTGGACCCTTGGAAAACAATGTCAAGTCCTGGTGGAAATTAGAAATGCATTCCAGAAGCAAAATGACAGAAGTTGAGCCTGGAATATATTACCTCTTTTTAGCTAAATAAGACACTAAATTAAATTAATTAAAGGAGATAACTATAAGAGATGCAATTAAAACTATTTAATTGTAACAGTAAAATATAACACAAACTGAACTTAAAAAGACAAAGAAGGAAGGAAGGAAGGAAGGAAGGAAGGAAAGAAAAAGAAAGAAAGAAAGAAAGAAAGAAAGAAAGAAAGAAAGAAAGAAAGAAAGAAAGAAAGAAAAAATGAGAGGAAAAGAATAGAAAAAAGAAATAATAAAGTAAAAGATATATAAAGAAATTATTTCCAACTTCTACCAAAAGTATAAACAAGTATAGTGATTTTTCATCCCCTCCATGCTTATAATTATCTCTTCATCCCATATCCTACCTTTTCTTTTTAGACAGATCCCTAAAGCATCATTTTTAAACTGACTTTCTCATTGGGAGGGATATGGGGTTCCCTCCAGAGGGAACCTTGGGTAATTACAGACAAAAGCATAGGAGGCTTCCTTTCCAGGCTTCACTGCCTGCGGTTGAGGGAAATGGGGAGAGGTGCCATTTCTGTTTTTCTTTTGAAAGTGTTTTAAAGGTCCAGTTGTTCATTTTAGTATAGTACACAGGTAGAAATTCAGATCATTTCACTTTGCCCAGCCTGTGGCCTTCTAGATCGATTGGACTATATATCCCATCTTCCCCAGCCAGCCCAACAACTTGCCTGGAAAGCACCAGAGAAGGGAGTGAAAAGATGGGGGTTCAAACTGATGGCAAGCATTCTCTCTGATGACTTTTTTTCTCATTTAAGCTTTTAGAAAGAAAGAAAAAGTCAGAGAGACAACTTGCCCCTTGAGGGGTCCTTCCACATAGACAGCCAGGCTCGCTTTCAGATTAATTCGACCCTTCAAAAAAATGGGCACACATCCCTCCTTCCCACTCTGACTTTTTCATTCCATATAGGATTTTCCCTCAGGACATTCATAAGTATAGGTTATTATGATGTGGCAAGAAATAAACTTGAAGGATGCTTTTCTAAGGCACAACAAAAAAATTAACTACCTTATAACTAAGGAATTGCAGCCACTACACTAGTGGAACTCCTCTCCATAGAATCCAAATCTGCTTTTGGAGGGGGAGTTGTGGCTGAGCAGGGGGGAACACACCTGCTGTTTTGGTAATTGTCATTCCTCCCCACTTACCTAGCAACATAGGGCACGCTCCATCCTCTTTGAAATGTTTATTTTAAATCAAGCCAGTTATCTTGGAGTTGGTTCCCGCCCCCATTCTTTCTTAATTTCTACCCCTTCCCAACTTTGCAAGTTTTGGGTGTTTTCTAATATTTTAATACTCACCCACTGACTTTTAGTAAACTTTTTGTAGCTGTACAACCACTGTAAGGCCACCTCAGTCTCAAAGTTAGTTTAGTTTTAACAAGTGGAACCTTTAACAAATTTGCAGCATGGATTCTTTCTCCTCCTCTCTTTTCATTCTCTTTCTCCTTCTCTTCCTCTTCCTTTTCTCCTCCTCCATTCCTTCTCTTCCTATTTCTCCTCCTGCTCCACCCCTCCCTTCTCCTCCTTCTGGACATTCAATTCTTTTTTCCTTCCATGCCTACCCCCAGTTCCCTTCCACCCAAAATACAATTTCTATAGGCTACCCATCCACCACCCTCTCTCTATCCGCTTTGGGCTGTTTTGAGATCCTTTCATTGACTGAACTCATACTCAACATGCCACAATCTGGTTTGGTCATTATTAGCCTGCCCTGATGATGATGATGATGATGATAATGAAGATGATGATGATGATTAGTAATTTGGTGTTTTAAAGTATTGTCGTTTAAGTGTGTATGCATTGTTTTAATTCTTGACATTTGCATTGTTTTATTATTGTATTCTTCCCTACATAACTTTTTTTTTATAAAATGCAAGCTAGAATAAGTTATAAACAAATCAATATCTCTTCCCTCCCCCCCCCCCCTTCCTGCAACCTTTACTGAAATGTTGGCCAAATGATCTAACATTATTCCAAATACTTAGAATCGTGGACTGGAAGGGACCTTAGAGGTCTTCTAGTCCAACTCCCTGTCCAAAGTAGGACTCCTTAGACCATCCTGGACAAATGGCTGTCCAATCTTTTCTTGTAAACCACCAATGATGGAGCACCCACAACTCCGTGAGACAAGCGATTCCATTGACTAATCATTCTTGCTGTCAGGAAATTCCTCCATATTTCCAGGTTGAATCTCTCTCTGATGAATTTCTGCCCATCAGGATGGTGAATAAAGCAACTCCCTCTTCCTTGTGACAGTCTTGTCAAGTATTAGAAGATTGCTGTCATGTCTCCCTTGAGCCTTTTCTTCATTAGTCTAAACATACCTAGTTCCCTTAACCATTCATTCTATGATTTAGATTCAAAACTCTCTTTCATCATCTTTCTTGCTCTTCTCTGCACTCTTTCTAGGTCCTCAGTGTGTGTGTGTGTGTGTGTACACATCTCCTACAGCTTCCCCTGCTTAGCTCTTCACTCCTCTTCATGACTGGCAACACCCCCTCAAATGCAGATTTGAATTCTGTCAAGAGAAGTTTCATTGGCAGATGTAATTCCTTAGCTATAGTCAAAAATTCTGTGTGTGTGTGTGTGTGTGTGTGTGTGTGTATGTGTTTTAGAAAACCATCCTTCAAGTTTATTTCTTGCTCCATCATAATAACCGCAACTCACTAATATCTTGAGGAAAAATCCCATACAGAATGGAAAAGTCGGTGGGAAGGAGTGACGGTATCCCCCTTTCTTTAAAGCCATTCTTTTTAAGTCAAGATGTTTGTAATTAACATATGAAAGGAGAAAATACAAAAAATATGTCCATTATATTTATATAAGAAAAGGTAAAAAGAAAACGAAATAACTAACCCAAACTGTTGATCATGCAATTGGATGTGCTAGTAAGTGCAAATCAGACACCCTGGAAAACCTATCCCTCTGTACCATTATTTCTAATCATTCTTTTTTTCATCTGACATCATGGACTATATAATGTGGGACTACTGTTCCAGGGGAAGGAAAAGGTGGACTTGCTTTCTTTTATTTTTCAGTTTCCATCTGCATTGCAGCAGCACACCAGTTCTTCTTTCTCATCTGTTTTGGTTGCTATGGGGGTGGAAGGAGGGAAGGGGGGGGGGGTCATGTGCAATCTATTTTCAATCAAAATTGATAATGTACATTTTCTCTTTTCTTTTTACCTTGTGATGTACAATATGTAGCCTCTGACATTGATTTCCTCAATGTTATGTTGAATTAAGTCCGTCACTCAGCTTCAGAAGAAGTGAAATGCACTCTCCCTCCGTGTGATGGAACAACACACAGCTTTTCTAAAAAGAAAATAGCCTTTGCTAAGGGCATGATTTTGGAAATGAAACCAGCTATTATGCTAAGGAGAATTTCTGCATTGTAATGACAGGTTTTAGGTCATTGCAGAGCTTTGCTATCACTTGAAATCATTTATCAAGACTAAGAGATTATATGATGTTTTATTTAAGACAAAACCTTTTCTGTTCTTTTATTCTCTCCGGCTGATTATGCTTGTCCACAAAGCCCTGAGATACTTTTGAAATATACATGAATAAAACATGATTTGTGAGTATGCAAATCTACTTTCCTCCCCTTCATTTGTAATACCATAGAAAACTTGCCAGCATGTTCTCTGGAAAAATAACAATCAACATTCAGAGGGGAACCAAAAGACTGGAGTTAGATACACTATACATTAAATGCAGCATCACAAATCTCAGCCTCTCCTGATATCTCAGCCCAGCCTACCCTGGATGGCTCTGAGGAAAATAGCTTATTTGTTATCATGCTGAAAGTTTGTTATCTTTTTCAAAGTGAGATGTGTGTGATGAACTCCCTAAGCAATGTGTTGCTGCCAGATCAGCTGGATAGATACCGTCTATCAAGGGAGCCCTGCTCACTCAGCAATGGGCAGATTGAACTCAAGCATGAAAGCTGCTGTTTGGCATTTAACACATGCATGTGCAGTCTAAAATATCCTCAAGCATAAAGAAAATATGCAGAATGTATGCCTTACAACTAATAAAGCAGCAATCAAATTACCAGGGTAGGGTTGCTTCAGATTTGATAATGCCCCTGTTCAAAGGCATTTTCATCTAAGAACGGTGTGCAATCAATGTGTCAGTGCCCATAAGATTCAACAATGCATGATATATATATATATATATATATATATATATATATATATATATATATATATATATATATATATATATATATATATATCCTTGCATAAGGAGCCACAATTTGTCTGCACATGAGTTGAAAACATACATATTGATTTGGATTTTAGAGTTTCCCCTACAGAAGCATTTTAAATGAATTTATACGATCGATTTCTATCATGCTAAAACCAACTGGGATGTTGTAACCAGCTATTGGCAAACACTTAGGTTTATAGAGAAATGTGTATAACACTTGGTAGGGGAAAAATAAATAGTTGAGGATAATTTCCACTGAAGTCAATGAAATTTTTTCCAGTCATGATTAAGTTCATTGCTTTCATTGGAATTAATCCTAGCTGGACTATATCCAGTTTAGGACGCTGATAGCATATCCCTTGTATGGATTATTGATATTTACAAACAAAAATAAAAAACACCAGCCCACCCACAACTTACTTTCCCCTGGCTTTCATGATTGAGAGATTCAGCAACCCTATTATCAATTTAAAAATAGTTCTGTATTTACAAAATCAGTAAATGCATATACATTAAAACTAACCTCCATGTTATGAAGACAACTGTTTGGGCCAGACTGATGATGTCCCATACTAAAAAAGACAGCGATTATTATTTGATAAAAAATGCAATTGACATCCATGTAAACTCAATTACACTAGGCTTGTAACACAAGTAACTCCAATCAGAACCAACTTTTTATACATTTTAGGCTTTTTCCCATTGAAACTTGAAATATATAAGCATAAAAATATTCTTGCTAAAGTGCCTCCCAAACAACAGACATAACTAAAAAAAAATACATAGGGCTTTTAACAAATCCATTGATTGCCACTTCAAGACATACCCAATTAGATTAAATTTGGCACACTAACATTAATTGCATTTTTTTTTAAAAAAAAGTCCCATCAGCACGTTTGATTCAATGTCTGTCCAACATGAGCCTTCTGGGCAGCGTCCCAAAATACCACCAACTCTTGTCATGAGCTACCCCTTAGAATAACGGATGACCCAAATTGTCTTTTGAACAAGTCCATAATTGTCAAACTCTGGTCAACTGGTAATAGCTGACCCATCTTGGAAGCTAAGTAAGATCAGCACTTGGATGGGAGACCACGAGGAAAATCCCAGGATGGCAGATGAAAAAGACACATCCCAAGAAGAAAGCAACTGGCAAACCGCTTCCGCACTGTCCCCAACAAAGCCGCATGGCTGTGTCCTCCCACTGTGGACGGGGGTTTGACCCACATTTGTTCGTAAAAATGTCACTTTTAGAAAAGACGACCGGATGACTGTCAAGTGGGGAGCTGGCGGGGTCGGACAGACGGCTGCCTTCCAGAGAGAGGGCATAGCTGCTCCCCAAAGCCTTCAAGGCATTCGTCCTTACTTGACGGTGTTCAGCAAATCCGTGAGTTCGCCGATGTACTTGATGGTGTATTTCAGCGTCTGTATCTTGGTGAGCGGCTGGCCCCGCTGCGTGTACATGGGCGGGAGGTAATTGCGCAGCGTGTGCAAGGCTTCCGCCAGCGTCCTCATCCGCAGCTTCTCCCTTTCGCTGGCCTTTCGCCTGCGCTGCACCGACATCCGCCCTTTGGGCCCTTTGTGACCTTGGCCCTGCCCGGGCCGCGAGAGATAGACGGAGGGAAACTCCCCGAGCGGGTACCCTCTCAGGCTGCTCCCCGCCTCGTTCCCGCCGCCGGGGCCACAGGGCACGTCCACCAGCAGGGGATAAGGCGAAGAGGCGTACGAGTCAAAGGACGGGGACGGGGACAAGCTTTGCGCGGGCGAGCTGTGGCCCAGCTCCAGAGACCCGCTGCTGCCGCCGACCTTCCAGTCCCAGGAGGAGGAGGAGGAGGAGAAGAAAGGAGGGGTCTCGGCATCCATGCTCTCCGTTGGCGCTTCCTGAGACAGAGGCTTAGGCGGGCGAGGGGCCGCGGCGGCATGCGGGCCACGTCGGGGGTCCCGGCCTCGGGAGTCTCTTTTATGGGAGCGGTGGGGGGGAGGGAGGGCTTGGTGACCAAAGGGGCCATCGGGTGCCAAGGGAGTGGCGGGCATTCAAATGAAGCTCGGGGAGGCCCAAACTCCCGGCGTCTTCTCCCGCTTCGCTAGGATAATTAGCGTCCTTCGGCTAAAGGGCCATTTCGGCTGAGTCGCAGGCGAGGGCGAGAAAGAGGAGGGGGCGGCCCGGGCTGGGAGCAGGAGCAGCGCCTGGCGAGGCTATCGGGCTAGGCTGCTTGATATGTTACCGATCCCGAGGGGATTTGGCGGGGAAACCCATCACATAAACGTCCCGTGAGGAATTAAAGTCAGTGGGGGAGTTTATCTTTCCTTTTCTAGCCGGGCACCTGGTCCCTCTGGACGCACTTTCACCTTCCAAGCACACCAGAAAGCTGGTCGTCTTGAGTTTTGCATCTTTTTTGAATGCCGGCTTTCCTTTTAAAAAAAAAAAATCGAAGGTTGAATGAAGGAGGGGAAAATGGGGCTTCTGAGTATTATTTATCATGCTTGTTCTTTAAGGAGCACTTTTTAGTTGATATCAAAGGTATTTCATTAAAATGTGTATCATACTGATGGCTCATCTTGGTTTTTTTTTTTTCAGGAGGTCAAGTTTGCATGCATAGGATTCCCTCTGTTTATTTTTCCTCAGAAAAACATCTTGCAGTGTAAGTTGGCCCAAATTTCCAAGTGATTTTCTGTGGTGGATTGGGTCTCTTTGCTCCTGATCAACGCCTTCACCACTACAGGACACTTAAACACATAATGTTTTACAGGAAAGTTTTATGTTTTGCCTCCAGTCTCTACAACCCCTTAATAAGAATACCATTTGGAAATTGTTGTGCTGTATATTATTGGCCATATCCAACATCACATAAACATGGTTGTGCTCATTTCATGGAAGTTTCCTTGTTCTTTTCCATTTTGCACTCTGCCAGATGCGCCCCAGATCTGCTCTGGATCATTCCCAACCCTTGAAAGCGCTTGGGGGGAAGGCAGGGGGAAGAAGAATCTGTTCTTCTGACAGCTGCCATTTCTTCAAAAGACATACTTTTGGATACAACTAACAGAACAGAATAACAGAGTTGGAAGAGACTTCGGAGGTCTTCTAGTCAAACATCCTGCTCAGGCAGGAAATCCTATTCTATTTCAGACAAATTGTTGTCCAATCTCTTCTTAAAAACTTCCAGTATTGGAGCATTCACAACTTCTGGAAGCAAGTTGTTCTGTCAGGGAATTTCTTCTCAGTTCTAGGTTGCTTCTCCCCTTGATTAGTTTCTGTCCATTGCTTCTTGGTGCATGGAGAATAGCTTGGCCCCCTCTTCTTTGTGGCAACCCCAGAGATATCAGACACTGCTATCATGTCACCCCTAGTCCTTCTTTTCATCAAACTAGTTACTAGACATACCCAGTTCCAACAACCGTTCTTTATATGTTTTAGCCTCCAGTCCCCTAATCATCTTTGTTGCTCTTCTCTGTATTCTTGAGTCTCAACATCTTTTTTTACATTGTGATGACCAAAACTGAGCTGAGCTAAAATGGCTGAGCTAAAGTTGAGACCAGTTTTGATTTCAATCATCCCTTTGTTCTAAACTCACTCAGGGTCTTAGGGAACCTATAGAATTCTGTTATAACCCTTCCCATGCTGATAACTATTTTACACTGAATGTGCTGTTAAGGTATTGCCATATATGTTTCCTTGAATATGCACATTTTGCTATACATTGCTGCAATGGGGCCCAGTTTGCTTCTGGGTCCAATTCAAGGTGTTGGTTATGACTTTTAAAGTCCTACATACCATAGGACCAGGTTACCCACACAACCATTTTTCTCCCCATTATATCAGCCTGTCCCAACCACTCTTCCAGAGAAGTTGCAGACGTCCTCTGTTAAAGAATTTCAATTGGTGGGCCATAAAGAGAGCTTTCTCTGCCATTGCAATTGTCCTATGGAATATCGCTTCCATCCCAGAAGTGAGGCAGGCAACCAATCTCCTGGCCTAGAAACATATGAAAAATGACTGCTGCCTTGCTTGGGGCTCACAGGATAACCCAGCTATGGGGTTTGTTAGCACCCCCGAAAGCCTCCCTACCTTTTAATTACTTTTTAATATTGATTTTTATTCAACTTTGCCTCTTACATTTTACACACTTTTTAAAAATATTTTACTTGCATACTAGCCAGAGCCCCTCTATGTGGGAGATGGAAAATTTCAAAATTTTGATAAATAAAATTGAATGAGTTTGCAAGATACACTATGCACCCCATACTTTTGAAATAAATTATTCCAAAAGCCTTATAATCGTAGTTAGGGACATTGTTTCTGACGTCTCTTGTTGCTCTGATATTTTCCATGGCATCTCTGATTAGAGTTTTCCCATTTAATTTGTATAGGAAGGAAGTGTTTCTGGAGTGTAAGGTGTGGTCCAACATTGCACAACACTCCCTCCCCCTCCCTCCTACATTGCTTTTACCTTCACACTGTGTGTATCATTCTGTTGATAGTATTCCCTTTACTTTTGATGCACATCAATGTTGAAATAACCACAATCAAATAGAAATATTTGACATGGAACTATCACAGCCCTTTAGTTCAATATTTTATTTCCATAAAAGGTCTTGAAGGTCATAAAACAATGTAATTGGAATACAATGGAACACAACATTCAATGTCAGAAGAAAATAAAACAGGCATAGCTATGAAAATTAAGCATTTAGTTCTACTAAAATCTGATGGGAACAAAAACATTTTAACTACTGTTTATGAAAGACTTATAATCAGCATAATCAGTAGAAGTCAAAGGTGATTTCTGATGGGAATTGGTTTGGGATCAAGAATCGTCAGCTTTAGGCTGACAATTTTTTATTCAAACTAAATACCAGTTTAAACAGCATTAAAAAGTATGTGTTCAACTTAATATGTAGTTTGTCCTTAAGAACAATTTCTTAGTTATTGTAGGTATTATAGGATGATGTATTAGTTTAATTCCATAGACTTTTATATACTTGTTTTCATACATTTCTTTTTACAGTGACGAAGGATTTTCAATCCACGTTGCATTGAGGAAAACTGGGTATTTAATTTCTGGGACACATTCATGGCTCTTGTATTTTTTTCTCATTCTTTCCTTTGCTTTTATTGTGATCATGAAAAATGACATAGCACTGTATTGAAAGAGGAATAAGGGTATTTCTGTATTGTAACTGAAGAATGGCTTAAAATGAACTTCAATATCCTTGTTTCCCCAAGGAACAATATGAAGTGCAATTTTGTGAAAAGACTAATAATTTCCC
This sequence comes from Pseudonaja textilis, assembly GCF_049901715.1. Classification (NCBI taxonomy): domain Eukaryota; kingdom Metazoa; phylum Chordata; class Lepidosauria; order Squamata; family Elapidae; genus Pseudonaja; species Pseudonaja textilis. The sequence continues at coordinate 137,444,435 of NC_141990.1, read as the reverse complement.
ATTATAGTTGTCTAGTTATTCTCCAAACGATATTTTCAAGAATATGGTGAAGGAAATGTTATTTAATTTAGTCTCATATATAAACTGGCTTAAGCAGGAAGTGATGCTCCATAAATCGGTTTCCAAAAGTGGCACTAAAATTTGTGAGCAGAATTTACCCCTCCCAAAGGATGTGTCATCAAATTTTAAGCACCAGGAGTGTGATAGGTGAGATGTAGAATTTTACCAGTCTTGATGTGAAGGTCAAAATCCTCACCTCTGCCTTTTCTGTGCCTCTTATTATCTCAGCATGTTTCTCTCCTAGTGTGTATTCAGTGGTCTTAGTTTTCAAATGTTTTGGTAACCTCTCCTTGGAGCGTGAAAGGAATCCAGAGAAACATACTCAGAGAGTTCTAATAGGCAAGGAAAAATGCAGTGCTCTCCAAGTCTTGGGAAGGGTAAGTAGAATAGCTTCTTAAACTTGAGACCCCAATTAATGGCTGTTAATAGTTGAGCTGTTTTGTGCTACTCAGTAGTGGTGCTAGGACTGTTGGACTATTGGGCACAGACCAAAGGCCACAGCCTAGCCCTAGGATCACCAGTTCAGATGAAATCCTGTCCTGTATCATCATCCTCTCCTCCCCCCCCCGCCACCACCGGGAAGATAGATGACATTTCAAAAATAATGACTATAAAGCCCCTGTGCATCTTAAGCACCTCTTTGTTCAGTACTAGTAAGAATATTAATTTTCCATTCCTTTTTCCTGTTGCTTATCACAGATAGTGGCTTAGTAGAAGTCTCTTTTTAAGCTGTTTGTGAATAGAGCTGGTTATTTACCATAGCCAAAGGGATTCCATGTTATACAGGTTTCTTTACTAAATAGTGTTACAAATGAGTAAGCATTGAGCTGCCTCCCACATCATATCCACAGGTAATCCCTTTTTGGTTTTCATGTTTGCACTGCTTCCCACAAATCTGCTTTCTCTGGTGGATATTAAAGTAACCATACAGAAGTTGCAAGAGAGATGGTTCTTCCTGCTATAAGAACTATATTGTTCTCTTGCTGCATGGACAGTTGAGGGCACAAGCAAATTCTTTTAAACAGCCATTTATGGAACCAATAAATGGTAGACTTTCTTTAAAATCATGTCATTTCAAAGTCTGGTATCTTAAAGAAAATGAATACATAATTTATAACTGATATTACTAAAAACATTTTTGAGGTATATTTAGAGCTCCAAGCTTTTGCTTTTGGAAAGATTACCAGCTAATTCCTCAATTTCTTTCTTTTTTTGTGTGTAAGTTTTATTTTGAGTTTTCACAAAAAGAAAAGAAATACAAGTAAAACATCTTTTTTGAAAGCAGCATAATCCTGGGTTACATCTCTTCGTACAGACACAAATTCAAGTTCATGCTCATTTTTATATCCCATTCCATATCTTATTACTATTCTACATTTTCTACATAGCTTCTCCCCTCTTTTAACTTTCTTAATTTTATTTTATTTATTTCATCTCAATTCAAATCATTGTACTTATATTCTTTGTCCTGGTTCAACTGTCTACTATCTTTTCTCATTAAACAAAAGTTCTCCTGTAATCACTGATTGGAGTATGACACCTTTATAGCTTTCCCCTAAAATTATAACACTTAATATAATACATAACTTTCATTCGGATTCTGCTTGGCACATTCTAAAGCTACACATTGTATTCTTGAAAAAAGTAAAAAAGATACATGTATAATATAATTAAAACAACAATCCGTTCCAATTCAATTCTATCATTAATATTAATATTCATTTAGATCTTAACATTTTGCACATTACTTTTCAAATAAGTATCATACTTCTATGGGAACAATTATAAACTTTCCATAGTTAATTCCCCCGCCTTCACTTATATTTTATAAAACATTGACTAATTAAAATGTTCCTATTCCTTCCTAATTCAATTTTCTAATTTATTTTATTTCATTTATTTTATTCACAAACATTTCCCCAAACCACACCAACTACTTTATCCCTCTTTTTAATCATATGTTGTTTCCATTTTTCTAAAATTATTTCTATTACAAATACAATCTTCACAGAATCCCTTTTTCAGTTAGATTTTCACCCATTATCTCTAAACAGGTCCTGTTTCTTTAAATCTTGCTCCAAACCTTTATAACTTCTCTCCCTTTCCTTCTTCCCTCTCTTCTTCTCTCTCCCCTTTTTACCCCCCTGTCTTTCCACCTCCATTTCCCTCTTCTGTATTCCTCTTTTCTGTTGCTTTCCAACATTATATCCACTTTTCAAATTATTTTTCCCTTTTTTGGCTGTTTTTTTAGGTCTTAAATTCTCCATTCTCTTTCCCCCCTTTCCCCTTTCTTCCCCACATAAAGTTACTTATTCATTAAAGATGGCTTCTTCTTTGTCCCAGTCTTCTTGTTTTGCAGTCTTTTCTTGTTGTTTCTCATAGTTGGAGATCTCCATTTCTAAGAATTGAAAAACGAAGCCAAAAGAGCCCTTCCCTTCTTGTGCCTCTTCTTTGTATTTTTTAAGTTCCATTTTCAATTCATCCAGAAGTGATGTCATTGTAAAAAAATTTAAACAACCACCCAATTGATTTTAGTCATTCAAATATAATAAACAAAAATCCAAAAGTCATCAGACAGTCCAAATACACACAGCTGTTTCTTTTTACACTTTCTCTTCCTGGGGTTACTATTTAGTTGCAAAATCTCAGTTAAAATGTATCTTTTAGAAGTCTTGTTGAAGTTTTACTATAAATTCTTTTGAAGTCCAGGCAGTCTCCTCCCTCCAGATCCTGCCCTTATTCTTTTCCTCTCCCTTCCTGCTTATAAAAGAAAAAGTTTTTAATGTCCATAAATCTTTATTGTCGCTTTGGCATTTAGTTATATTTTCAGCTTAATTGCCTATTGATGCCAACACGGATTTTTCCAATTTCTTATTCCGATCTTTTAATTGTCAATGTAAGGAAGGAGAGAGAAGAAAAAAAAACACCTTTCCCTTTTCACTTTCTTTCGCTGCTTCCGACTCTTCTTTGGGAGCAATGTTATCTTTTCTAAAATTTAAATTCCAGGGTACCTTAATTGTTGTTTTTTCAGCTTAACCTGGTCAGCCAAAACTTTCACTTCTTATCTTCCTCCTGCACTTTCTTTTCCGGTTGAGTTCTTTGAGGCGGCCATTTCTGACTGCCGCTCCTACCGCCTTCGGGAAAGGGAGTTTGGCCAGCTGAGGAGGAGAGATGCGGCTCTCCTCAACCCTGCTGGCAGTCTTCCCCTCTTCACCACCTCTACGGGGTCTCTTAGCCCCGAAGCCAGCCGGCTCGGGGCGCTCCAGCGGCGAGCCCAGGCAGAAACCGTGTACGATCGCGGATTCCTGTCTGTCGCTGAAGCCCTTCAAACCGGAAGTCCGTAATTCCTCAATTTCATATTTGTGATTGCTTAAAAGATTTATGTCTGAGGAATTAAAGGACAATTACTGGTTAGAGCACTTGGGTGGTAGAAAGTGGCTTCCTATATTGGAACTTGTAAACATACTATTTATGGATTTTAATTTATTGATTAGATTTGTTAAAGCCTATTTGGAAGCACATTTTAAATGATCTAATATTGACAAGTGTACAGTTGTGAGGAAAATTGTTGCTGCTTGTATGACTTGCTGCAGAAGTACTAATATTACAGAAATGAATATTAAATTTTCTTTATGCTGTTAAAGAAGATATAAAAACCTACTACTGAAGCAATTTACAGCATTATCACATATTTACAGTGGCAGTGTACAGTAACGTTCATCCACATTAGTGATATATTAGCATAGAGACAAGTGGAGGACACTATAAATTGCTCGTACATTGTAGATTGGTTCATAGATCTGTTTGCTTTTCTGGCCTGGTCAGAAAACGAAAGAGGTGAAATGGATAAGTTGTACATACTGTATTGCTTTAGCAAATTTAAAAGCACAAATTTATATCTCTGACCTCTATCTTTTCCTCCACTTTATACAAATCTGGGTGAGATCTTTTTTGTCATATAGTAATCCCATAACACTGAAGGTTATTTGAGTTATGGAGCTAATATTATAGGTCTGCTCAATGACACTTTGAAAAATGATAAAGGCATTTTCTGCCTGAATGGCAGCTTTATTTTTCACTCCATTAATTTATTCAGCAATCTGAAGGCAGACATTCAGTCTTCATTCACTGTTGATAATGAGTTCCTTCGTCCTAATTTCAAATGCATAAGTAGGTTGTTAAACAAATATCAATAGTAAAATGCTACTAATGAGCAGCTTTTTCTTTAAAATGCTACAGGGAAGCAGATGCTATTCTTAGTAACTGAAAAAAAGTGGATACTTTAGAAATGAAAACAAATGAAGATTTGTTTTATGCATTTCATACATCTCTACTGAATAATTTAAATCTTAAAGAGGGATATACTATTGTGTCAAATTCACTTTTTGGGAGGGGGGATTCCATTGAAGACATGCATCAGAAAAGATTGCACTAATTTTTTTTTTCCTGCAATAAAACTATCCTTTCCATTAATGATTCATCCATTTAATCAAATATGACGTTCAGCATAAGTCTTGACCTGTCCTGGCTACCCATACTTAATCATTTTTATTTTATTTATTTAGAGATATTCTGAATGGATCCAGAGCAGCCAAAATGGAAATGATCTCTTAAATACAAATAACCAGATCAGTAAAGATTAAAATCCAAAACAGTATGTATGGTTAAACAAATAATCACAGCTTATTTATTTCTACTCTTCCTTTAGAATTAAACTATTTCAACCTGAGAGCTAACCATACTAGACAGAAACAATATGAATTTTCCTGAGAATGCAATCAATAGTCTTGCTACTAGTGTCAGGATTTGTCATTCATAATCATCTTGACAGCTCAAGGTTGTGGAAGATTGGAGAGCTGAAGTCTGGTACTTTTGGAAGGTACCAGATTGGGGAAGGTTGAGTTTGAACCATCTGTGAAGCAAGGTCACAACCTTTATTGAGCTGGAAAATGCCTGCATATTAAAACTGACAGTCATCAGGGCTGGAAAACACAGTGGCATAACATTACCATCATTCTCCAAGTTGTATGGATACTTCCATGGGACTGTTTGATATGAATATTGAGGGGCGGGGGGGAAAGCCAGCTATTTTGTAACCATCGGTCTCAAATGCATGAGTGAATCCAATAGGTTGTGTATGCTTTGTCTTTCGGGTTGGCAGGGAAGCAGACAACCTGTGTTGCTTTGTTGGCACTTGTCTATAAGCAAAGTTAAAGCTGTCACCAACTGCATATCCCTAAGCACCAGTATTGTTCTGAGTGGGGTCTTGTGCAAGTGGTATGCTTTGTTCACACACTTGTAAGATCACATGCTCTTCGAAACCCTTCCATGTGAACATTTGATCCTCTGAGAAGTGGCAATCTCAACTAGCTGAGACATGATAGCAACTTCCCAATTCTTTAAGACATCTGGCCTCTAATCAACTGGTTCCCTAGATGAAAACAGTCCCATGTGCTGAATTTACACCTCTCCATCTTTTAAGTAGGGGTTTTATGACTTGGTGTTTTCTAGTTGATATTGGGGAAGTCTTTTTAATACCCCTGTTAACAGAAGTTGAAAGGATATTATGCTGTGTGGTTGGTCTTTAATGTTTGCTTTTCATTTCAATTAGCGGAAAAGAGGAAAGAATGGCTGAAGAGTTGGGGGCTTCCTTACTCCTTATTTAGCTGATCACCAAAACATAGATTTTACCAAAATGGGGCTTTCTTCTGCTTTTGGTACCAGAATCCAGAGAATAAATAGAATACCAGTGTCTCAGAAGCTTGAATTCATTGCCTTAATACATTTAATATGAATATTTAATCTGTAACATTTACTGATTCACAAAATAATCCAAATAGATCTCAATCTAGAATACTTCACTCCCCAAAAATCTGTCAATTGAATGCACTCAAGATAAATGGGATTTGATGCTTATGCATGCAGTAACATGAGTATTTTATTTTAAAAAGCTAAATCTGATGGATGAGCTCATTCATTCTTCTTTAATACAACCCGAATAGTTGAGTTTATTTTATTTTATTTAGCATATGGCAATATTTGAGTGATTTTGACATTTTAACCTCTACCAGTTGTAAGCCCGAGCAGCGATCTTTAAGGAAACCAGTTCTCGTTATTCTCACTTAACAATAGGACATAATTTCAGGAACCAGAGATAGTGTTGGGAACTCAGTCTGAGTAAGCCTGAGTCTGGCTCATGCATGCTTATCATTCCAACCTGTGGCTGCCTGTTTCGGGGTGGTTTCTATGGTGGGAATATTTGAGGTTGAAAAGCAGAAGGTTCCAGAGATTTTTTCAATGGAGTCACATAAGGAATGAGCAATGGCACAGGCATGGATGAGTCAAGTCCCAAAGGCTATTCTACACTTATCTGCAAGAATTAAGGAACGGTCCCCCCTGCTGAATGTACACAACACATTAGATGCTGGAAAATTGCAGGGGGTAGGAATTGAACAGTATATGTGAATCTGTTTTCATTGCCAGAACCAATAACTTAGTAGACAATATACCTTGACTTTGCCGTTTCCCCTTAATATAAAAATGTTATTTTATGCTGATTATTTCATCAAAGAAACAGTGATTTCTCCATAGTTCTACAACCTCAGTAAGTTATTGCCATGTAATTTTATTTCTGTACCATTTTAAAATATATCTGTCATCCATTTATTTTTAACATGACACACAGTTTCCACACACAGTTTGGAATTTTTTTTCTTTTATGTATTTTAGAGATCTTTCTTACAAGCTCCAGGAGCTAACTTGATGACTGGTTCAATTTAGTAGTCTATTAATATCAATTTTTTAAAAAGACGGGTTTCCAAATGAATCTAACGAATCTGATATTTTCATGTTGGACAATTGGGATTTCTCCTGGAATTGGATAGCTTCTAAAACTTATTTCTGGCTTGAGTTTCATAAATGCCAATAGGGTCTCATTGCAACAACACAACTTGCTATTATTCATCCATCTGGGTTTTTGTGAATCTGGTTGATGTCTTTTTCAACCTGATTTCCTCCAGATGTTTGGTACTACAGCTTACAAAATTTTAACCAGCACAATGTCTATGGAGATTGTCAGTCAACCAGGTCATGATTGTCCCAAAGGTGCTTTTTCAAGAGGCAACTGGATTTCTGGTTTTTCTTTGAAGACATTTTGCTTCTCATCCAAGAACCTTCTTCAGTTCTGAAGAAGTTCTGAAGAAGTTCTGAAGAAGGTTCTTGGATGAGAAGCAAAATGTCTTCAAAGAAAAACCAGAAAGTCCAGTTTCCTCTTGAAAAGGGATTTTTGTGTTTAACCAGCACAGTCACTAGCCACAATGGGCAAAGCCACTGTGATTCAGGTGTTACTTGTCCTGCTTTTTCTCCTCACAGAAACTAAATGTCTTATCAAAATTCAGGTTGAATAACCTGAAGTTCTTCATCAGACCTAGTGTTTGCACTTGAAAACAAATGGCATAATTACTTTTAAGGTTATGACATCTAGGCTCCACAAATCCAAATCACCAGTAGATGGCAGCAAAGAGATGCAGAAAACTACAATGCTTTGCTGCCTTCCTGTGGTCATTCAGGTCTATGCAGTGCAATTCTGAAAGTTCTGTTTTTCTACAAACTTGGTTTTCTGCAAAAGGCAGTTTACTAATGTTAATATTGTATCATCAGCAAGGGACAAAAAATGAGAGAAAGGGAAACCTGAACTTTTCTTCTTTTTGACCTGATCTGTCAAGCTTTGATGAACTCGCACATCAGACTGTGGGAACTGAAATGTCAGAGATACATACAGGGGTCTTAGATCAACTACAGAGTATATTAGCAGCTGAAATGTCACAGCAGCATACTTTAAAAGAAATTTTGCAGAAAACCAAAAAAATTGCTATTGGGCTAAATAAGCCATGAGAACATCCCAGTTCTCCAGATGCTGGAAAAACTTTACTTGCAAAATCTTGCAGGACTTTGGAAATATTTATGGAGATTTATAGGAATATTTAGTAGGTGATCAGGTAGATGGGTGCCAAATAGAGGAAGGGATAAAATAGAATCAAAAGTATATTTTCCACTAGGTCTTTTGGATTATTCTATGAGGTTGAGGCAGAAATGACAATCTTCACGTATAGGCATACAATATCCTGCTTTCTACAGGCACCCAATACACTTTAAAACATATTTTAAATTGCATATCATTCTAAAAACATCTAAACTGTGAAGAATGTATAATAAATAATTAATATAAAGCTAATAAAATTAACAAATTTTTATCAACCAACAGGCAGACTTGACACAGAGATATGAGATACATCTTCGAAAGATGCCAAAGATTGATTGATTTGATTCATTCCATTTGATTCATACCATCTGAAATACATAACTCTGGACTACTAGCAATGATTTAAAATAAGACTTGAAAATTATAATAATATATACATCAGCTAATACCTATTTAAAACAAAGCCAACCAGTAATAACCATGAAATGGGCTCAACTACAACTCAGGCTCTAACAAACTAGGACTTACAAAAGGCCAGCAGGATGTTTAACCTCTGGGTTACGCCAGATAATACTCTCAAAGGATGGAACCCAGAGCATCTCACGTTGCTTGATGAAAGTTAGAGAATAGATACAGTAATTTAAAAAGTCAATTTCTATACTCTGTATGCCCTCATTGATTACAGAACACATTGGCACTTATGAAATGCCTGATTAACCTTCCAGTTCAAAATAAGGATATCTTTTAGAACAGTTTAAAATAGTTCAGCATTATGTAGAAAGATAACCAGAGTAGCTTCCTCAACATTGATCTGATCAAATCCTACTACCAGGCTCAAGACCATTATTCTCTTTTCTGCAGTAGGCTTAAACTCTGAGTCAACCTCAAAGGGAGCCCCCCCCCCCACCTCCTTGCAGAACATGTCCTTTAAGTGGACATTGCAAATATTAGAAAGAGTGTAATACCGGCACTATATACTTTATGAAATTGGAATGGAATAGAAATAGAGATGGAAGGGACCTTGGAGGTCTTCTAGTCCTCCTACTCAGGGCAGGAGACTTTATACCATCCTGGACAACTGGTTGTCCCATCTTTTCTTGCAAACCTCCAGCAATGGGGTACCCACAATTCCAGGAGGCAAATTGTTCCATTGATTAATTGTTCTCTCCATTAGGAAATTTCTCCCTAGTTCCAGGTGATGAGCTTCCATCCATTGCTTCTTCTCCCTACCCTTAGGTGCTTTGGAGAATAAGTTGACCCTCTCTCATCTGTGAGACCCTCATGGCGGATGGTTATCGTATCACCCCCAAGCCTTCTCTCCGTTAGGCTAGTTTCTTTAGCCAGTTTAATTTCCAGATCCCTTATCATCTTTGTTGATTTTTTTTTCTGCACTCTTTCTAGGGCCTTAGCAATTTAAAAAAAAAAAATCACAGTGACCTAAGTTGGATGTAATATTCCAAGTATGGTCTCACTAATGCTGCCTAAAGCTGTAGTATCACTTCTCGTGATCTTGATGCTTGGAAATAGTTTAAATATTGCTTGTGTGGTTTATTCTATCTCAACACATTTTTTGGAGAAGGATTTTATTATTTATAATATTGTTCTTTTGTTTGCTATAAATCATCTTAATTTTGCAATGCTTTGCATACTACCTCTTAATCATAAAGGACCTTTCACTGAAAGACTAGACCTATTTACTCAGAAGTAGATCCTATGGAGTATGTTTATAATTCCATTTTTTATTTCTGCCTTAAAAACACATAGGATTGTGATTTGCTAGTAATCCTGCATTACTGAATGGGAAATAAATGTTGACCCCTATATAATTACCTAATAAATATGCTTAGGGATGCTGAATACAAATTTGCAGGGTTGCTCTGAAGAGGAACTGTTTTTTTCATGGCTGTGAGCTGGTTAAACATCAAAGACTATAAATCTATCAGACTCTGAAATGCAAATCACCTGCCATCATGTTGAAGCGAACAAACCTTGCATTAACACCTTGGTGCCAAAGACACCAATTAGGTTGAGCAGGCTGAAAAGGACAGGCCAAAGACAACATATTTATGGCCTATTCAGAGTTGTTGCTTTCCCAATTTAGTCAGACAATAGGATGGGAGTCTATTAGTCAAGAATTATTTCTCCCCAAATTTGTCAAGTCACCTATCAATAACTGTTGCGGACAATCGATGAAAGAATCAAATGCTGACAAGACAATCATCATAGGTATTAAACTGCAAAGGAAGGCTGTATTTTATACTAAAGTATATCATCCATTTCCAAAATGCTCTGAAATATAGAGATAGGATTTTTTAAAAAAGTTCTTCCTGGTGTATTTTATTGAATCATCTAATATAGATAAAAGCAATCTCTGTAACCATGAATGTACATCTACCTGTACTGATATAATTCGTTAAAGATATATTTACAAACTGGAAGCACATTTCACTTTTACAGTTAAGACATCTATATATAATTTCTCAATTACCTCCACACAGTATAGAATTTTTAAAAAGAAAATCTATGGCCATGGCTCTGGGATAAGATGCTAAGGAACTGGGGTACATCTGCGGTATAATCCAAGTTATAATCCATGCCAAGAAGAAATCCCAATTCACTGTCACTACTTTGTTTATGCATATCATTATTTAGGACCCACAGATCAATAATTTTAGAGGTCTGTGTACCACTGAGTGATTTTCTCCTCTACCAGCATACACGCTGTAATCTCAACTCCAACTCAACCTATACTATTACCAAACAGAAGAGGGGGAGCCTCAGCAGCATCTTCATTTCCTGGAAATCAGCTCACCTGGCTAGATAGGAGAGCACAATGCTGAGAGGCAATGTTAAATTTGCTAAGCTAAATGTGCTGAGCTTGCTTGTTTTCTTGCAGACACTTCGTTACCCAAATTAGGTAACATCACCAGTGCTCCTTACTAGCACTGATGATGTTACCTAGTTTGGTTAATGAAATGTCTGCGAGAAAACAAGCAAACTCGGAGAGCACCAAGGACCCATTTTGGTTTCGGCAGTTTGGTTCTCACCAGGCTCAAGGTTGACTCAGCCTTCCATCCTTCCAAGGTGGGTAAAATGAGGACCCAGATTGTTGTGGGAAATAGGGTGACTCTGTAAACTGCTTAGAGAGGGCTGTGAAGCGCTATGAAGTGGTATATAAGTCTTAAGTGCTATTGCTATTTCAACCCTGAGCTACAAATATTTTTCTTTATTGGTAAGCTAAAGTTGTTTAGTGATTCTTCTGAGAAATAAGTGTGATTTTTAAAGGCATATGGAATGCAGAAAACTAGATCCCATGCAATACACAAAAATACTGAAAAATACTGTAGTGGCAATGCAAAATGTATTCTTATATGATCAATAATTACTTAAGAATAGAGATAATTTGGCATTCAGGTTCTTCCTTAAATAACCCCCCTTTTACTTGTGAATGAACAGTTTTTATGGTAAACTCTAGATAAATGAAAGGAATAGTTATTATTCTGTATATATTGATATATGACCTTGGTTAAAACCTTGATATGGTGTTGAGCAATGTGTCTATGGAAATTCTCTATCATCTAGGTCATGGCTATCCCAAAGGTGCTTTTCAAAAGGTAACTGGACTTTCTTGGGTTTTCTTCCCCCTGGAAAATGTTTTGCTTCTCATCCAACAAGCAAACGTTTTCAAGGACAAAACCCCCAAGAAAGTCCAGTTGCCTTTTGAAAAGCACCTTTGTTGAGCAATGTCAGCCTCATGAAATGTTTGCGTCTTCTTTATTTTAGGGGTTATGGGGACTTCCGTCTTTGTCCCCCAAAGTCCAGCCTTCAATGCCTGGCTGTGTAGGTTCTCCTGCTGTTTTGATGGCACTCTTACGGGAATCCCTGACATTAACATTGATGTACCAGTAGACCAAAAAAAAAAAAAAAGATACCAAATTAATTTGCTTTCAATGTTACGCATATCCCAACACATCACTGCAGTATTGCCCACTCATACTTCCCATGATTTTGATCCGTTTCCATTCTTTTTATAGTTTAGTTCTAAAATAGAGGAGAAAATCAATCCTAGAAACATGCTTTTTTTTTTTCTCTCAACAAACAATAAAAAAATCTGAGAATTGCTCTTTTTGAGCAATTGATTCTTTGTTTTCTTCCTATGGAGGAAATTTATATATTTGTGTCTTTTATTGTTGCACTGGCATAAAAAGAAATCTAACTGCAGTTTCATAATCTTCTGATAAACCATTTGATTCATAAATTCTTAGAGGAAATGACTGTCACTTAAAAAAAAAATCAAGTTGTTCAAATTTGAAAACAGAAAAACAAAAAAAATCTTGTGATATTTTTTCTTCTTCCCTTGACCTATTTCTACTTATAAAGAGGTTATCTTGAAGCCATCTCTGAGAATTTTAGCATTAGCACGGTTGGAATAAGAAGTGGAAGATTAATGGAGGCAGTGTCACAAGTCAAGGTAAAAATCGTTTCATGTCTAAGGAAGTGTGAAGCACTGCTATTTTGCATCAACAGATGAAAGGAAACCACAGTTAGCAATATTACTAGATCTGTTATAGACTAAGTGCTACTGGTGAACAGTAAAACACAGTGCTAGATTTAGCACTTTGTTCTTCAGGAAACGAATACTTTGTATTTCTATCACTGTTTAAATGAGGAGGCAGCTATTATAAGTTAGTTTTATTCAGGCTTTTCTTTGTTGTTGAGCAACAAAATCTACAGCTTAAAATCATGGACCTGTACAATAAAAGAAAAAATCAGAGGCATTTAACAATTGATATCTTTTGTCCTAGGCTTATATTTGTATCAAAAAAACCAAACAAACCCTGAGTTAAACTGGGTTAAGAAATTCATTGGGAAGTTTTCTTGGCATGTTAAGAAAATATTTGTTATTTTGATCTCCTGCTTTCTAAGATTAATTCTTCTGCAAAGTTTTCTGTTTTGAATAAAAAGGTGCACAACAATTTTTATAATGTATACAATTACAAAGAATGATATGCTATTTAGCATATATTTAACTTTACCTAATACAGATATGAATGGCTAAGGAATATGGAAGGTGTAACATATTCAAATACAAAGTTGAGCCATCTGTTTGCATATTTAAGACAACTGATATAGCTTTACTTGAAAGATATGTGGAAAATTCTTTTTTTTAAAGATATATTTTAATAATTTGAATAACAGTAATCACTGGAAAATATTTTGCAGTCTAATGTGCACTGCTAACATCTTGACAGATTTATGAGATCTACATTTGCCTCTTGCTTTATTGATAAATATTTGGCTGTGCACATTTAGCCTAGAGAAATGGTTGGGATGACATGGGGTTTATTCATATTAATCTTTCCAATTTAAAAATAACATTCTATTTTTTTGCAAGGGAGTCTTGTATTCCTCATGAAATTATTACTTGAACTCAAAACAATATTAGTCTTAGGCTAATTGTTTTAATGAAAATTAATAGTCATATTTATGTTCAGACACTAAAATCCATTGATTTTTATGGGGCTTCATCCCAAGGTGATGTTCCAAAATGTTATCAGCATTCTAAATATATTTTCTAATTCCAAGAATCCCATCATAGAAAGAGGTTTCTAGACCAGCGATCGCCAACCAGTGGGCTGGGGACCACTGGTGGTCCATGAGAAAATTTTGGTGGTCCGCAGAGAAATGTCACCCCCAAAGCAATTAATCCAGGCTGTGTGGGAACACAAAGCTGTGCCGCCCATATGGCCTATGGGAACACAAGGCTTGCATCGCAAACAACATGAAGTAGTGAGGGGAGGGGGGGAAAGGGCAGAGGGGGGGAAGCTGCCCCACACGCCCCATGTGCCTCACCTGGCCACCAGACTGTTTCTTTCTGTTTCTTTCTTCTTCTGCTTTTGGCTGCACACAAGGAAAGCAGTCTTTCTTTCTGTCCCCCAAACTCTGCCAGAAATGAGTCTTTGGGACCCTGCAAGGCATCCTGCTCCGAGAGTCTGCACCGGCGCAACAAGTCCCACAAAGATTAATTTCTGGCAGAGTTTGGAGGAGAGAAAGAAAGACTTCTGCTGCTTTCCTTGCATGAAGCCAAAAGTCTCTCTTTCTCTCCCCGAGAATGGAGCTGGAGCTGGTATTCTGCGATCCCAAATAAAGAATGATCAATCGGGATGAAAATGGGGTGGAGAATTTTCCTGCAGACTTCTTTGGAGATTTTCCCAGGGTCTCTGGTCTGCAGGATTTAAAATTATGAGTTTGGTGGTACCTGAAGTCCAAAACATTGACGACCCCTGTTCTAGACCACAAAAATCACACCTTTTCGGACATCTCGATAATATGCTTATTACAAGGTTGCCCTGTCTGAGATACAAATGAGATACAAATCAACACTACTTTAACTCTTTTATCTAAACAGGCTCATGAGCACAGTGTGTTTTTTGAGTTGTGTTTCCTTGATGCAAGGCATTTATGGTCCTGTTATAAAATTTTGGCAATAAAAACACTTAAACACATTAAGTTGGATCTTTTGCCAATATGATAAGCTATGGAAAACAAAGCAAAAAGAAATGTGCTATACCTCAGTGTTGTGCTTGCCTAGACAAGCTCCTGCAGTTTCCTTGGTAATGTTTGTGGAAGGGGTTTGTCCTTTTCTCCTTCCTAGGACTGAGAGAGAGGTGGCTTTGGGCCTCAGGCAGAACTAGAACTCCTGATCTTCTAGTTTCTAGCCAGTTTCTTTAAAAAATAAACCCAAAGACTTAGATACAGTACATTTACACAACTACACCTTCTAAGAATGTTAAGTAGCACTTGATTTCTAACAGTGTATATAACATTTGTAATGTTAAGAGGAAGAATTCCGTACAATATGGCAAGAATGGATGTGAACACAAAATGTTCTATGAGGGAAAATAAACATTAAAAAGGGTATATACTGACTCCTGCATTGCTGTATCACTGCAATTTGCCAGCCTATAGGATAAGCAGAGGGAACAATTTTTTTATTTTTCTTCCCACTTCAGGCCAACACTTAGGTCACAACTAAATAGAAAACTAGTTATTTTTTCCAATGGCCTTGTTTCACACAGCAAGGGAGTAGATTCCTGAACTATGCCATGTCATATTGCAGGGATACACTTGCATTATTTTAGAAAAATCCTTATGAATTTAGAATTAATTTTGTGAACCTGGGACATAATTCAGCTAAACTTGAGTACTTTTTCTCTCATGGTTTTAGTGCGAAAGAATTCAGGAGAATATTTTCAGTTGTTCTACTGAAGTAAGTAGAAATTCAAATAATTTTGCAAATTGACTAGGATTGTCACATTTTAGCCATGATTTGTCTTAACCATGACTTGTAGAACACTTACAGTGGCTACAATCACATGCTAAACTATACATAAATCAGACAAATTAGGTGATGACACAATACATGTGAAATCAGATTCTGCATCTTTTTAATAATGTATGTGACCATATATTGTGAAAGATAAAAATATGTACATTAGAATGTCACTTACACCTCCAATTCCATTGCAAAAAACAACCCTGTGAATTAATTAATGTTTTCACCTTTTCATGAATCAACAACAATCACCAAACAAGATGCATTTCTTTCAATTTTATATCTTAGAAAATTGATACGATTTGCACCTTGATCTGATCACCATCATTATTAGGAGTTGCATTGTGCCAAGACTGTTTGCTCAAGTGCTGTATCTTGACCAACAATAGCTATCAAGAACTGGCATTGGGGATCATTCCAGCCTGAAGTAAAAAGCCATAATTTGAAATTGGTACTTTTGGCATGGAAAGAATCCATTTTACCAGTAAATACAGAGCTTATCTACAAAAGACAAAAATTCGATCTAAGCAAGATTAGAAATAATACAACATCTGAAATCAGAGAAAATCACTAATGTTACAAATACCATAATTTAAAAGTCTGTACTCCCCTTAACTTTAGCCATTACATAAATATTGTTGCAAAGTATTTGTGTCTAATTATTAAAATTTAAACTACTATTATTGAAAAGCATTGCATTTAAAAAAAAAGTCTATATGAAAATCTATTTAAAAACCAAATTATATAGTGTTACAAATGAAAGTCATTATGATTCTAAGACATATAATCCCAAGTTAGAAAATTGGTCAAAGGAGAAAACAAAGAGCAGATAAAGTACTAGATTGAAGCAGTCCTCTCTGATAAATTAGATTTCTAATTCTAAAGGTATCTTATAGGCCAGTTCTAAATTGATTTTTTTAACCGCTTTATGATTCTGGTATTTAACTATGTTGCATGTGTAGGGATTGACTCCAAGATTGGATGTAGAACATTATTTAATTTGGACCTGAAAATCTGCAGCAAATATATAAAAACATATACTATGATAACACCAATCTGTTCGTGTAAAAATGTCAGTAGCTTTGCCACTACCATTGATCAGTAAGTCGTTACATATTTTATACTCTGCAAAAAACTTAACATTATTATCTATTTATTCTTGAGTTCATGCTATTGTGGTATGATTGATGCAACCACTCAAGCAAATTATTTAGGAAAAATTCAGCCCAACTCACAGCAGGTCTGTTAGTCAAAATTAGAACACGTCACTACAGAAAAGTTGCTTGAAGAATTTGTGAGTCATTTCACTTCAGACACTTCTTTCAATCTTCTACTACTCACAGTTATGGAACTTATTAAATTTAGAGGACATTTAAAATCTATCAAGACATTTGAGATATTTCCAGATGAAGACATCAGAGAGAAGGGAACAAGAAATTCTCAACTGCTCTTCAATCTGTGCTTCAGCCTTTCAGACAGAGGCAATGGACTCTCAAGCCACATATTCAAATCACTTCTGGTCTCCTGAAGACAAGGATCATCTCCACATTTGGAGAGGCTTGGAGACTTGGAGAGAGGTAGAAGCAGACGTTCTTCTGTGGATAAATCAGTGTTGAGTAATTTAAGAGCGTGCTCAACTTTCTCTTTTGGTTCTGGCTGAATCTCAAATGCCAATTTCTTGTTGTTCCTTTTGCCGCTGCACTTATCCTTCAGCTGAACTGCATGACTCTTTATTTGCTGTTTTGAGATCTTATGACCCTTCCACCTGCCCTCCACATTTTCACTATCACTGTCCTCAGCAGGATAACTATTTTGGCACACGCTCTTCTTAAGTGAGCTTTTCATGTTTCTCGGCACAGATTTCCCCCCGATTTGAGAGTTATCTAGGACTTGATTTGACCTAAAATGCAAAATTTGCTGTTTGTTTTCTAAGTGGCTCACTTTTAGCTTTTCAGTGCACAGCCTCAAAGAACTTCCTGAATCCTTGACTTTATCTGCTGCAGTTTGTGGGTTATAACTTTGGAGATCTTCTTTAGAGTTCTCTAAGCTTAGACCCCGCAGATGTTTTTCTAGTAACATCACATTTTCAATTTCCTGAATGCTGTCAGGAAGAAATGAAAATTCCCCTCCAGGGCTAGTTGTTCTCTTTATCGGTTCTTGCAATTGTACGGCGTTTAACAAAGACACATTTTTAACTTTGGGGAAAGCTTCCAAACTTTCCCTAGTGGTTCGATCTTTTAAAGACAAATCATTCATCTCTTTAGGAAAGCCTGTGTTTGAAACAGAGTAATCTACACCAGTGATTAGATGGGGATCGTGTTCTGCAGAATCTGAATACTGCGTGAGGATATCGGTTGCTTTACTGTGTGGTGGAGAGCACTGACTTAAGGAAGACTTAGATTCTGAATACCAAGGAAAATTAACATTTCTTGGAGAAATGCTGAAGGAGGTCCCTTCCCAGTCAATGCCACTTAGCTGCAGATCAGTATTTGCAGAAGAAGCCACAAGCTCCTTAGCAAATAAGTTTGTTTGTGAGATTAAAGAATTAGAAGGTTTATATTGATTTTCTGGGTTTCGTGAAGCAAGAAAGAAGTTGCTTGGCTTTCCTAATGCAGTAAAAAAATCTGCAGAGTCTGAAAAACACAGAGATTCGCAGCTCTTTTGGGGAAATTCTTGCAGGTCAAAAACAGGCAAATCAGATTTTGAAATTTGGCTGAGAATGTTTTCACACGCAGGTTGCAAGTTCAGGTCTGAAAAAGTATCTTCACTGTTCCCTGCTAAGCCTTCTTTCACTTTACTTTTCTTCTTACCTAAGGCAACAACAACAATAAAAAAATACGTGAAGAACATCTTGTTAAAAACAATCTTTAAAAAAAATGAGATACGAAGTTAAAAAAGCACTGTGTTTTTGATTTTGTAATCAGGCAATTGTGGGAGAAGTGGGTAAGCTAAATGGCTTCCATTTAAATCTAATTTGTGTGCAGAAAATTCTATAGAACAACTGGCCATTTGACAGGCATACGGTGACTATTTAAGATGTGAAACATAATAAAACAAAACATGCAAAGTTTTCAGCTTACTTTTCTTTTTTTCTTGGCCAATTTTCAACCTCTCCATTTGATACAAAGCAACCACTTCAGGATAGGCAGCCTCAAATAGCGTTGACTCTTCTATTGTTATTAGAAAGGGATCGGCCGGCTGATCTTCAGTTGTAGCACAGTAATGATCTGGAACAATGAAGCAGAGGCAGAGAAACATACTTTTACTAGGTAACTACAGGTGATTCCCTTAATTACCATTTTCATATGCACTCCTTTAGAAAAAGGAACATATAACTGTTTCTTTGGATTGGAATATGTTACCCTACAGAACCTACAGCTGAGGCTACCGTGTTTAACCCTTGCTGTGTAGACCCTCCTTAATTTGCATGCAATCCACAAATATCTGCCCCCCACTTTTTGACAAATTCTTCAAACAACCATATTTGCGCACCCCTACCCACAACACGATGGAAAACTGATTTCGCCTTATGAGAAATTATAATGTAACTGTACAATGTAGAGGGCACGCAATATATGCCTGAGAAGTGAGAAAAAGAAATTCTTATTTTAAATGCTGTCTTTTTCCATTGTGCATATGACATTTTCATATAAAAAGTCAGGATCGGTCATTCATGGTCAGCTGGCAGATGGTCTCAAGAATTTTAGAAGGAAAAATTCCCAGTTCTATCTGAAGTTAGTCAGAAGTCGACCTGGGGTTACTAGGCTACAGAAACCTGTACCAAGAAAGGGACAAAACCGGAATGACTGTGTGAATTTAATTTCAAAGCAGTAATTTTATGGAGAAAAAAGACTCCCAAATCCAATGTTGACATTATTGTGTTTTTATTTCTATTATAGTTTCATTTAATTTAATATTTACACGTTGTTAAACAGGTCTCCTATATTTGTTTCTTTATATCCCAGCTTTATTATTTTTACAAAGAACTCAAGGTGGTGAACATATAAAAAACACATTTTCCTCCTCCTGTTTCCCCCACAATAAAAGCCCTGTGAGGTGAGTTATGCTGAGAGTGAGTGACTGGCCCAAAGTCACACTGCTGGCTTTCATGGCTAAGGCAGGATGTGAACTCAGATTCCTGCTTTCTAGCCTGGTGCCTTAACCATTAGACCAGGGGTGTCAAACTCGTGGTGTCACATGACATATCGTGACTTCCCCTTCACTAAACTGGGCATGGGCGTGGCCAGTGTGTGAAGCATCTGGCCCATGGGCTGTGAGTTTGACATAGGCTGTACAAGTAACCCTTGACTCATGACCACAGTTGAGCCCAAAATTTATATTGCCAAATGAAGCATTTGTTAAGTGAGTTTTGTCCTGTTTTACGATCTTTCTCGATGCAGTTGTTAAGTGAATCACTGCAGTTGTTAAATTAGTAACGTGATGATTAAGTGAATCTGGATTCCCCATTGACTTTGCTTGTCAGAAGGTTGCAAAAGAGGATCACATGACTCAGGGACTCTGCAATCATAAATATGTACCAGTTGCCAAGCATCCAAATTCTGACTACCTGATTGTGGGGATGCTGTAACAGTTGTTAGTGTGAAAAATGGCCATAAATCACATTTTTCAGTGCTGTTGTAACTTTGAATGGTCACTAAACAAACTATTATAAGTTGAGGACTACTTGTACTATACATGAAGAAGTATTATATTTCTATTTCTCAACATGCCCACCTTTTAAGAAGTTTCTTACTCCAGTTTTAAATTGTACTGGAACGTACCCTTCTGGTATGCCCAGCAATGAGTACTAACCTGGCTTTTGCCATGCAATTTCAAAACAGGGAATTCCATTTCTAATCCGTGTCTTGATTACCCTGTAGAAACAAAAGTTAAAGTCCTAATATTTGTGTGCAAAAATGAAATCAGGCATTTAAGGAGCCACCATGTTTGACCATCCTGTAGATAAGGGCTGCTTCCATGGTTCTTTACCATTCTGTAGCTATGCCCATGAGTTGGAGTTCTGCACAATTGTGTGAGGAAACCATGTACCATTTCTCTGTGTCTCCTAATCAGCTATAGCTCTCTCATAATCATGATGACTACACAGTTGTAGCAATGTGTGTCAACAAGCATGAGGGAGCATCATAGAGAAGAGATTTCCATACACCTGGCTTGCTTAGAATGCCCCTAGAAACAGGGAGACAATGCAATTATTATCTTTGCATTATTCGGCATTGATAACTTAAAACCTGACTACCATTAACTCATATTTCCTTCCACGTTCCGTAAATGTCAATTAAGAGTACCTCAGACCAATGTTCCATAGGCAATGGATGATAGCCACAACCTACACTTTCAGGATGATCATTTATGTTAGTTCACATGGCCGAGCAAGATAAATATGAGTTGCGCTCTAAGTTTCCTTACACAGATAAAGCCTTGGTGGCACAGTGGTTAGAATGCAGTATTGCAGGCTGATTCTGCCAACTGCCAGCAGTTCGATTCTCACTGGCTCAAGGTAGACTTGGCCTCCCATCTTTCTGAGGTCAGTAAAATGAGGACCCAAATTGTTGGGGGAAATATGCTGACATTTGTAAATTGCTCAGAGACTGCTGTAAAGCACCATGAAGCAGTATATAAGCTTAAGTGCTATTGCTAGTGCTACATGAAAGGCTTCTTCGAGGTTCCCCTAGAATTTTCCTGCTCAATGTATCTCGCTCTTGGGATCACTGTGGACAGCAGCCTTTATCCTGCTGTTCTTTAGCAGTCTTTTGAAAAATGGGCCAAAATCCAAAACTCATGTTGATACTATAGAATTTCTAATCTTTGAACTGGAATCTTCAGCAGTTTCAAATGCTGTTTTGAATTGTGGATTTTTTTTCCCCCTTGAATCTATGTAATGTATTTCAACAGACACACCAGGGAGTCTTAGCTACATCAACAAAACGTTAACTCCACTGGTGGCATTCCTGGACTAACCAACAACAAAGGAAGAGGAGGCTTTAGGAACTAATTATAGAACTAATTACCTCACTGGCTGTGTTCAAAGCACAGTTAAACAGATATCTGTCAAGGTGCTTTCATTTGGACTCCTGCTCTGATCAGCAGGTGGATAGCCTAAATAATTCCTTCTAATTTTCAATATTTGGTCCTGAAAACACTGCAGTATGCAGGCCATTTTGTTCAAAAATGAAAAATGCAGAATCAGGAGGAGAGGCACAGAACAAAAAATATTTTCCACTTCCAGATATAAAACAAAACAAAGGGTGAATTCTAATTAAATTATAAATTGAGTTACCGCAGGGCCTGCAGCTGCTTTGGATCAGTATGGCCAGACTTCTTTCTGTTCATGTCATAGTAAGTCAGAAGGCTACACAATTTCTCACAGGCGTACTGCTCGGTCCAGTTCATTTTCTTCACAGCAAACCTCTATTTGAAACATGTTGGGAAATCACAAATACAACACAGATGGAAATAGATCTACTGAACAGCAGCAGCACTGATTCTCCCTGAAGACTTGACGCATTTAGTTTGAAATGTCACGAACTTTTTAAAAATGCCACAAGGACAGAACGGTCACCTTAAAGTAATTTCCAAACCAAGTAGACACAGAAATATAAAGCAGGGGAAACCAAGGGAGCTGTATGAGGACAACCAGACTGCAAAATCCACTGAAGCATGTTCTCAAAGATGCTTTTTCAAGAGGGCAATTGGACTTTCTGGTTTGTCTTTGAAGATATTTCACTTCTCATCCAAGAAGCACCTTTGGGACAACCATGACCTGGATGACTGAGAATCTCCAAAGACATGTAGCCATATAAAGTGTTTAAATAAAAGAATACATAACATATGTACAGACTTTCAACTGTTGACATTACGAAAGTAGTCCTCTAGTCAAAGAAATCACACTAAGTTCTGGGACACCTGCTCCAACCTACTGATCTTGGAATAAGACCTACAAATGTCGTATCTGGTTATTTACCTGAACTGGGGATATTGACATATCTCAGTATAATTCCATCAGCACAAACTAAAGCACTTGCATCCCTGCTTGTTTATGTGGTAGAACAGCATGCAGTTCTACACTGAAAGCAATTTCCCGGAAAGGGATCAGCTCCCCTTCATTGTATGTCTTAAAGCAGAGGCTGTACAACCATCTCTTGGGAATATTTTAATTTGCTTCCCTTTACTAAGAGAAGGATGGTCTTAATGGACTAAACTGTATTCAACATTGAGAACATTTTAGCATGCAAGGTAGTGTCCTAATACTTACTTGAAAAGATAATAAATTTGGCCTTTGGCACCCACTTAATTTCACTGGTTTGTCTTTGCTGATGAGATATTCGTGGATAACCTTAGCAGAGAAAAAGTAAAAAACAACAACAAGGCATTTATTATTTATCTCATTTATATAATACTTGAGGGAGATAGTTATAGGTTTAAATGATTCTATTTATGCATGCATGACTTGTAAAATTACCTCAGGAAAGGGAAAACCTTCACATGCCTTGGCTTTTCTGTAAATGAAATATACACATCTCAGATCTATGAATGTCACAGAGGTCTTTCTGAAGCAATTCAGAGCAAATTATATGAAAATACACCTACTTTTTAACACCTTCCTCCACTAAGCTCTGTTGCTGCTCTGACTCAGAAGAGTGCCAGTCACAGGGGCAGCAGTAGCTAGTATCCAGGGGCTCACAATATCCCACACTACCACAGATACGACATCCCATGTCCTCGTGATCTTTATAAGAACCTACAAGAAAAAAGGAAGAGGATTACAGGCGAAATATTTTTCTTAAAAGACAAATCTGTCCCATTTTTTTATATGTAATATATGTATAATGTATATAATGTATGAATTGCAGAAATGGCAAAAATGAAGTGCACCTTTCCTTGTTGAAGCAAAAGAAATGATGAGAAATTTATTTATTTGACCTATAATCCATTTTGATTTAGGGTGATATGTAGTGCTTCCTCCTCCTTTCCCCCCCCGCAATAGCTTTTCTATGAAGTAGGTGAGGTTGAGGAAAAGGCACTCGGTGACTTTCCTTGGCTGAAGGTAGCTTACACATTGGTCACCTACTCTTAGTCTAATAATGTTATACTACACTGTTTATTGGGACAAAATGTTACTGGTTAAGTTAAAACTTTTCAAGTTAATGTTCAAGTGGGTTCACATAATGGCTTGCTTGGTTTGGGCTTAGACGCTGTTGAACTTAGCTACTGTGGCTGGTAAATCATGCTTTAGGCTAGGGCATTTAGTCTCCCAGGCCTTTTGAAATAGTTGCTAATGAACAATCATCTTTTTGAGGTGGCATATGGACTATATGACACAATACAATACTAATTTTATTAACAAGTATATTTAAAATAAAAGGGTTGTATTGGTCGTTGTTCTGAGTTCCTATGCTTTCTGAAGTAAGAGCCTTACCATACTTATTAAAGTATTCAAATAAATACACATGCACTTCATTTAAACATATGGTTTAGCAATGAGTTATTATTTCATACATAAGATTCAGCAAATTACAATTAAGCAGATAATGGCTCAGAGTGGTGTGAAAATCTAATAATTCAGATACAAAGTTAAAGAGAAATTTTATTTTTTTCTGCCAAAGTGTCTGAATGTTATCAACTCAGGAAACTTTTTGTAACATAATCTAATCTGCTGTTTTGTATTCTTTGAAGCCTCTGCACATAACTTTTTCAATGCATCTGGATAATATATTATTTCCTTTTCTAGTCTGAGAGAAACAGAATTTTATTCTTTTACCTGAATCTGATTTGTGCTTGCTCTGAAAACCAGAGTTGGATTGTCAAATGAGAGAAGAGAATTCACTTATCCAAAGGTAACTAGTTTAGTTTTGTAGCTCCATACCATTTTAGCATTACGAGTCTTGTTAATTCATAATTCTACCATATGGCAACAGGCATAAAACTGTAGCTTATTGTTGATTATGCAGGAGCCCAACAGTTTGCTGCAGCATCTGACAGTATATAAACTCCAAATCAATTCTACCACATGGAATTGCTTTGACCAGGGGCTGCAACTGTTTTCTTTTCAACAGACAGGAGATGGTGATCACAGCTCATCATCATGATAAGTCTTTACACACCAGGGTGCTCAATTCAAAGGGAGACTTCAATACACGGAATCTATTTTCTGAATTGGCTCACCTGGATGATGGCACACAGAACAGTGAAGCGGTTTTTTAGCTATCGAGACTGAGACTTCACCCGACTGGAAATGGTCTTTCCAGGACTCAAATCTAAAGCAATATTGAAACGGTGATGAATGTATAGCACTGAAAAATAATCACATCTCTATATACAATGCATATACGTTGGCACATTATAAATCTGAATCGTGTGAGGAATTTTCTCCCTGAGAAAGGAAAAAATACGAAACACAGTTTAAAAATAACATACCTTTGCAGTAAACTCTGTCCTTTCAAAGTTTTGATCAACTTTAAAGCCTGTTCTTTTCCTACTCCAGGAACTCCCTTTGAGAACCAAGAGAAGAAGTATTTTGATAGTTTAGATAAATGTAGTAACGAACGTCACCAAATAAATAAAACATGGACTAGCTAAAAAATTATGTTAAAGAATATTAATTGCAGTTGAGTTTGATTGCAAGATATCAGTACCATTGGAGAGTGCTTTGCAAATATGTGGCACCCTATTTATTTAATGTACTTCTATCACACATATCCTTCCATGAGCTCAGGATGGCTCAGATGTAGGCAGCATGTGGCCTTCATTTACATACTGCTGAGATAATATTTTATAATCAGCATGACTAATGCTGTGGGATAATAGAAGTTGCAGTCCAACAATCTTGTAACGGCGCCACCTCTTGCTTATGTGGCTTAGCTCTCATTTTATGTTCACACACAAAAAAAGAAAACTCTGTAAAGCAGTTCAGTTTGAAAGGCAATGAGTCCTAGTTCTAGAGAAACTTAAAAGAATAAAGGGCAAATAGGCAAAAATAAGACAAGACATTCAAGGGGAAAGCAAATACTGTCCCACAAAAGCACACCGATAATAAGAATGATATATTGCCACAAGCAGTGCCATCAGTTACACTTTGACAGGGTTAAAGATGCCTTTGAGATGCCTTTTAAAACAGAATGTGCAAAGAATTATAGCCAGAAATATTTGTATTATACTCTTATGTAATCTGTTATGTAGACGAGTGTGTTGCTGAAACAGTTTTAAATCGGTGCACTCTTCTGGGATTGCTAAGAGACCTAAACCAAATTGGCCTAGGGTAAAGGGAGGGCAAAGATATTTTGAAATGAACAGCTGGTAGCTAAGTCCTAAAAAATATAGCTGAAACAGCTGTGTCAACTTGACAAAAACACATACGGGTAGTCCTTGACTTACGACTATAATTGAGCCCCAAATTTTTGTTGTTAAGTGAGACATCTGTTAATTGAGTTTTGCACAACCATTCCACAACCTTTCTTGCCACAGTTGTTAAGTGAATCACTGCAGTTGACAAGTTAGTAACCTAGTTGTTAAGTGAACCTGGCTTCCCCATTGACTTTGCTTGTCAGGTTGTAAAAGGTGACCACATGGCCTTGGGACACAGCAATGGTCATAAGTGGAAGCCAGTTGCCAAGCATCTGAATTTTGATCATGTGATCATGGGCTATGAAAAATTGTCATAAGTCACATTTTTCAGTGCCATTGAAACTTTAAAAGATCACTAAATGAACTGTTGTTAAGTTGAGGACTACCTGTACTGGGAAGGCTGTCAATTCCTTTCTTTCCTCTGAAAAAGCAGAGCTGGACTATTAGGGTTAAAAGATCACTTCACATTGAAGAAAACCCAGACAGAATCCAGCAGGAAGCTTTGCCGAAACCTAATTTCTTCCACAAAGAAACTGAGCTTCTTGGTTTGTGGTGAGAGAAAGTCTTAGAGCCAGTCATTCCTCCTCCCTGAACACAGAATCACTTTCAAGCAAGTATCCTTTGGCATGAAAAAAACATGGCGGATGAAAAATAAATCCATTGTATAGGAAACTTGTATAAGAAAACATTTAATGTAATAGAGTAATATAATCCTAGAACCTTCATGATTTTTGGTTTGTGTTTATGGTTTTAATTATGTGTTTTATTGATACTGTTTTTATTGTTGGCTGGAAACTGCCAAGAGTATGATATAAGTTAGGTGGCTATCTAAATATTTTAAATAAATAATGATGCCAATAAGTTTTATAATCTATGTCTTTCTGTCTTTCTCTTTTTGTCTCTGTCTGTCTATCCTATCTATCTATCTATCTATCTATCATCCCAGGAGTGTCAAACTTGATTTCGCTGAGGGCCGCATCAGGGTTCTGTTTGACCTCAGGGAGTTCGGGGGCCATGGCCTGCTCGATGTCACTCGTGTCGAGGGTGCCTGTGGAGCACTCTGCCAGCGAAAACAGGCTCTTGAGCCAGCTCCATTTTCAGCTGCGATGGCCTCCTGCAACCCTCTGCCAGCAAAAACGGAGCTCAGAAGGGCCATGCATGGCTCTCCTGAGCTCCATTTTCGCTGGCAGGGGCACTGCAGGCCAGTCTTTCACTGTTTCCAGGGTGGCCCTGCAGGCCAGATCTAAGCACCCTGCAGGCCGGATCTGGCCTTGAGTTTCACACCCCTGATCTAAACTGATTATTTCGTTACCTTAGGAAGATAATCACAGCCAAGCAGAATTGCTAATCCGATCAGAGATTCTCGGCTGCAGCCTAGTTTCTCTTCAATATCAGATATCAAGTAGCAGTCAACATGTGGGTCCTGTGCAGAATAGAGAACGTTAGTGACACTCCCTCTTAATGCTTCATCATTTTTCATATCTTTACTAGTAATACCACAAACATTATTAAATAAGTTTGAAAATATGGTACTTGCTCTAAGGAAAACTGTATCTTGTCAAACCATGATTTGCAGACATCATGGTGTCTGGACAGAGGAGGTGATCCATTCCAACAATCTAGGATGAACAAGCTGAGCATTTCACAAACCTTCTTCCACAGACCACAGAAAAGGCATACAAATACGTTTATTCAAAATTCAGTCCTACTGAATTGAAAACAAATCCCCAAGAGTATTTCATATTATAGTCACAAAGAGTAAACAAAGGTGGCATGGGAGTGAGGTGAAAATATTTTTCTGAGTGAGAGAGACAAAAGCTATCAGAGATTCAAATTATTATTTTTTTAAAACCGAAGTAGCAAGATAGACTTATTTGATTAGAGAAAGGCCAATAACCACATTTATTAGTGACTGGAAACCCCTTATGGATTTTTTGCTGTAAAAAGAAAAAAATGATTTTGTGATTCATGGGTTTGATTAGAATGTGTCTATTATGGAAAGAAAAAAATTATGCTGTAATCTTAGAGTGGGTAAAACAAAAATGTATTTGAAACAGCCATTAAGAAGATTGAAAGCCACTTCTTTATACCTTTTTATTTTATTTTCCTTTCCTTTTTTCTATTCCTTCTTTCTCTTCTTTCTTCTTTGTATTCCCCCCACCGCCCGCGCTTATTGCTTCCCTTTTCTTGCTTTTCTCTTTCAAAATGCCTATTGCTTATTTAAAAATAAAAAATACACTTTAAAAAAAAGTAGCACATATAAAAAATAAAGCCCAGTAAATTACCTTGACGTTCATGGTAAAATTTCGATATACTGTTTGAGCGCCGTAAAGGAAGATATCTCCGTCATTGGTGATGCACCCATCCACATAGCCATTTGCATTCAGGTAAGCGCACATTGCCTCTGCTTCTCCAGCTGCTTGAATCCATGGGATTCCCAAGCACTCCAGCAGTTCAAGGCACTGAAACAGGAAAAAAATCCCAATGGAGGAAGCAATGAGAAATACTATTGGGGTGAACAATTGCTCTTCTGCTCCCTTTCTAAAAACATTTGAGGTAGCCAAGACCACGTTGGTATGGTTCCTTGACAAATTTTGGTGGCAAGATGCATTAAGATTGGAACGGGCTGTACTGATGGTCCACCACAATAGAGCCCAAAATTTATGTTGCTAAGAGAGAAATTTGTTAAGCGAGTTTTGCCCCATTTTATGATTTTTCTTGCCAGATTTGTTAAGCGAATCACTGTACTTGTTAAATCAGTAACACGGTTGTTAAGCGAATGTAGCTTCCTCATTGACTTTGCTTGTCAGAAGGTTGCAATGTCCCTGGGACACTGCATCCGTCATAAATAAGTGTCAGTTGGCAAGAACCCCAATGGAATTCACGTGACCTTGGGGATGCTGCAACAGTCCTAAATGCGAGAAATGGTCCTAAGCCACATTTTTCAGTGCCTTTGTAACTTTAAACAGTCGCTAAGTGAACTGTTGTAACTTGAGAACTATCTGTATTCTGTATCTGTATTCCACTTACAAGGTAGAGAGTGATTTATGCAGTAAGAAAATGGTGTATAACTTCGATAAATAAATAAATCTAAAATGTGAAGATATACTCCCCCAAGTCCTTCTGAGGTAATCTGAACATTCTGCTTACATATTAAATATAAAACCAGCAACCATTGCAGCCAAAGAAAATCAAGGACAAGCAGAGAACTTCAGGTTTCAAAACCTACTGAAATATAAGCCACCAGGCTTGATGAAATGGGCAGGAGAGCAACATATGCCCAATTAATCTAACCAAATTGCTCTCAAGCAATACAAAGTCTGCAAAAATTAGCATTGGTTCAATAAAACATATTAAATATGGATGCCTCCTACTGTATGAATCTGATACTTCCAGTATTCAGCATCCTGTAAATATAACCACTGTGATCTAACCAACTTGCCTCTTTCAAAATAGATTTGAAACGGGATCTCCCTTTTTTGGCGATCTTAGGCTTTCTCAACGGCCCAAAGCGAGCTTCTATTCTCTTCTGCACCGTGCTGCTTTTCAGTTTGGGGAGGTCACCCTCCGTGACCAACACCAGATGGATCCCCATTAGTGTTAAAGAAGAGACACGGCAGTAAAGATTCCTGCAGTAAGAGAGTGAAGTGAAATAGCATATCTTATATTTCAATAAATAATCAATTTATTCCCATGCCTCACATTTTCTCCAAACCTATCAATATAAGGAAACTCCATGTATTTTTGGCTCCCATCCCTCAAAATAGTTATTTGGATTAGAAAACAATTGAAAAGGTAATCAACGACATGAGCCTGACAAAATTCTTGGAAGATGGTATGAGGTACTTTATGGCTCTTATTTAGTCACATTGCCTACCACACATCCTACCAGCATTTGCAGAGAAGGCCCAAGTCCAGGCTAACTGAGCATTAGCAGGTTCAGAATTCTTTTCCATGAGCACTCAAAAATTTTGTTCAGGACCTCTTACAGAGAAATGAATTCATTATACCCCAGACTGAAATTATACTATGCCTTATATTTTGTATTTTGTAAAGCCCCCAAGAGAAGTAACGTGTCATATGTTATATATCAGCAATTTATTAGCACAGGCACTGTACCTACCTAAGATGTGGGTTTGTGACTACTCCCACCATCTTCTTAACAGCCTGTGCTTCACACACCCAGATACTTAAATCAACAGCTAATGTTTTTCCTTTAAGACTGCAGAGAGGGACATGTTGCTTGACAGGTTCCAGGATTTGCCACAGGCTAGTTACTCCCATGGTTCCAAATATTCAGACGCACTGCCTGCAAAGATCAAGATAGATGGAGGGATGGATGGATGGATGAATGCCACTGAAATGATTTAAGACAGCTAAACCAACCACAAACTCTCCAAACAACACACAATATTTTCCCTCCAATCCATCCCAATCTGACACATGCTTGTTGTAACATTATGGGCCTGCTCCTTATGTCTGTGTCTTTTTTCTGTCCTTCTCCCACAAAAGGATGGTGGCAAAGATTGAGGGAAAGCCTAAGACTGAAGATATGAAACTTGGACTTGAAAAAGCACACACAGGATCATAGTGTGTGATCATAGTTTCAAAGGCTGAAAAACCAATATGCAGCGCGAAGAAATTATCTCTTCAGATCCACAAGGTTCAAAAATTCAACTACTGTCTCTCATAAGACATGCAGCAGTTATTATGAATCCTTCTAAGTTTTCTTTTTTTTAGCAATTACTGCAGTGACAATTACTACTAAGTTAAAAAATAAACTTAGTAGATCAGAATGGAAGAGGTTATTGCAATCATCTTTCTCTACTACCTAAACAGTATTCCAGAAGTTGCTGTTTCCTGCCTGCATTAGTTTTTTTATTCATAATTCTAATATTACAACTGCATTATTATTTTAAAATCTGGAGCATGCAAATGTTGATCTAGGCTAGTTTGGTCCAGTGGCTAAGGAACTGGCCTGCAAACCAGGAGACTGTGAGATCTATTCCCACCCCCTCCCTAAAAATGAAAGCCAACTTTGGGCCAGTCACTCTCTCAACCCACCCCAGGCCACCCCACCTACCCCACAGGGTTGTTGTTGTCAGGAGGCAAAAAGAGGAAGAAGGATAATTATGTATGTTTACCAGCTAAATTACTTATAAAGTAAAGCTGGGATAAAAATCAAGTAAATATATAAAGATGCATCTCATTTTTCCCTTTAAACTATTTCCTTTCCCTGAATTTTGAATTTTAAAACAATCCAATGTATGTAGAGCAAAAGTCTTCAGATTACCTCCCTGCCCTGGAATATTTCCTTCTGTAATCTGCTTAGAGAGGGCTGTAAAGCACTGTGAAAGCAGTATATAAATCTAAGTGCTATTGCTATTCTGCAAATTTTTATTTCTGGCTATTTATTCTCTTCTTCATCCCCTCCCCTTTAATGATTCATCATTCCCTTAAATTTTCTGATTTTATTCCTAATTTAATTCAATAACATCTTTTTTTCCTTACTGTGTTAAGAGTATCAGACAAATTAATTCATGTACTGTTTCTTTTTCAATTCACCCTAGAGAAGTCAGTTGGAATGCAATTTATAGGGCTGTAAGGTAGATTGGATTTAGCTTCCAAAAGATGCTTTGGCATCCAGAGTAGTGTAAACACAGCAGATGCTTTACGGTGTTGCAGACAAATGTCACATGCTCTTGAGCACTCTGTCAATCTAAAGAATTGTAGGATTCTACAATAAAAAAAAACAAAAAACAAAAAATGGGAACAGTGCCATCTAATGGATACTTACATGCACAGCATTATACCTACAAGATGAGATATTTATTGTATAATTCTCAGCCAGTGGTTGGGCTACTGGAGTCATGGGATGTATAACCTAATATTTTTGAATGATATTAGGCTGCATTGTAGCAAAGAAATAGATTGACTATAATTCCAAAGAGTCTATTTAAAATCATCATCATCATCATCAACAACTAAACTACCTTCATCTACATAATTTCACACTAACTATTCAGGATTTTTCACTGTTAAGCCATACTAATTTTATTGATGTATTACTGTTGTCTTATAATTAACCACAATTGGCTTAATAATGTGGGTTCTTTTCAGAATTAACCAGAGTTCACTTGGTCCAGTAATGAGTAAAAACCACGTGCTCATTTTTTTTCTGAGTATTTCTAGCAATTCAACCCAATACATCCACTAGCGATATATGATGGGAGATGCAATTATATCATATTTGGAAGCCACCCTACTCATCCCTACTTTAATCAGTCAGAGATCCAACATTAGATTCGTATTCTATCCATTTTCCCCTTCTTTTGCACATAAAGAGAAAAATGTGCCTATTACTATGATTTAAATCTGTATACCCCCACAGTGTTAATCAACACAATGTCTCCAGAATGAATTGTGCGTAAGAGTTATCTCCAATTGCTTTCTGCAGGCTTAATAGAATAGCTCTTTAAGACATATTTTTGGATTGTCAGGAATTTGGCAGTGGCAAAATCCTGTAATTTTTAACAAAAGTGACTCCAAATGTGTGCAGTAATCTCTAATAAGTGACTTTATTCAGCAGTAATACCTACATCTGCTCAAAACTAAGTTCCAGGTTTGTAAGAATTGCAATCACCCAGAAGGAAGCTCTGTGTATAGGTTTGTACTCCTATGCATCCGTTTCTACTTTACCAGATTAAAATGGGACTTCAGTCTTACACTATTTTTTCAAGTCATTGCTAACATGCAACTGGCTGATAATGCCAGAAAAAAGTCAGATATTTAGAACATGGAATGAAACACCAGGACTGAGAGATAATGATTTAAATCCTCCAAAAAGTGGCTTTTATCCTATCACTCTTGAAGAACCTAACAAATTTCACAAGCTTCAGATAAAAAGAGGAGATGGAGAGATCTAAAGAATTAGAAATAGCCACAGGGGTTGGGAGGGCACTGAGAAACTTATTCTAATGACATATACCTGCTCTTCTTAGCAAAAATTTAATTTGCATTGGTAAATCAGCAATCACAACTTAAAAGAAATATGAAAGACTTCATGTAGGAGGCAATGCCAAAACCTCCTTTTTTCTCTTGTATTTTTTAAATCCAACTTTAATTATCAGAATGATTTCTTTGAAGGAACTATTCAACTCAGCTTTAGAGCCTTTTCTAAAACCAAGCACAAAAGTTAGGAATCTAATACTTTTAGCTAAGTGCAAAGTTTCTTTTATCTCAGGGGTTAACGGAACTATCGAAAATAGAATAACACTGAAGTCTTCTTCAAGTGACAAATTTCTCAACTTCAGAGTTTCTCTTCCTTGTGCTATTCACATCCTGATCTTGTTTATGTTGCAGATGGCATTGAAATCTATAAGCCTTCTCCGCTCAACTTTTTAGCTTTGCTTCTTCTGAAATAATTAATTTTTCTAGGTAGCCATAGTGATTTATTTTGTCTAAATTTCAAGAGACTATTACATAGTTGTGAAAATAATAGCACATCAGCATTTGAAACTTTCAGGCTTCAGCCTTGTGTATATTTTCCTTTGAACAAGACCTATAAACACAAGGAAGCTCATTTCTGAAAAAGATGTCTAGAGGTTAACAATCCCTAATACGTCTGTCATTTTTCTATGCTAAGATATATAATATCAAGAATCCCAATTGATTAGTCTGCATCTAAACAAGTATGTTTCCCAAAGTCACTATCTAAGATGAGCTGAGAAAGTC
This sequence comes from Pseudonaja textilis, assembly GCF_049901715.1. Lineage (NCBI taxonomy): Eukaryota > Metazoa > Chordata > Lepidosauria > Squamata > Elapidae > Pseudonaja > Pseudonaja textilis. The sequence continues at coordinate 137,410,962 of NC_141990.1, read as the reverse complement.
CAGAAATATTTCACTAGAAGAGTTCTCCACTCCTTTATTTGTTGCAGAATACCTTATGCCACCAGACTTGAAATTCTAGACCTAGGCAACCTAGAATTACGCCGCCTTTGGTCCAATCTAAGTATAGTATATAAAATCATACATTGCAATGTCCTACCTGTCAATGAATACTTCAGCTTCAACCATAACAATACAAGAGCACACAATAGATACAAACTCAAGGTAAACCACCCCAAACTTGATTGCAGGAAATACAACTTCAGCAACAGAGTGGTCAATGTCTGGAATACTCTACCTGACTCTGTGGTTTCTTCCCCAAACCCCCAAAACTTTAACTTTAGACTGTCTATTATTGACCTCACTCCTTTCCTAAGAGGTCTGTAGGGGGCATGCATAAGCGCACCAACGTGCCTACCGTCCCTGTCCTATTGTTTCTTATTTGCATCCATTTCATGTATTCATAACTATGTATATACCTATACCTATTATTTTGTAAGCAATTGACAAATCAAATCAATAAATCAAATAAATAAATAAATCAGGAGTGTCAAACTCGCGGTCTACAGCCAGATGCATCATGTGCTAGCCCCACCCCACCTGGTTTAGTGAAGGGGAAAAGTCCCGATACATCACGTGACACCACAAATTTGACACCCCTGATCTAGATGTTTCTAAAAAATTCACAAGCAGAATTACTTTATTTTCTCCCCCAAGCATCAGATAGTGGGAGATATCTCTCCCAAACATAATGGTTATTTCAACATCATGTGAATGCTAACTGATAAATTTGTCTTTCACTCTAAAGTTGTCACAACAGATTTTAACTATTTAAGATAAAATTCATACCCACACATGCAAAATAATCTGAAATGAGAAGATATGTTTGTGCATAGCCTGTTATTGCCCTGTCACTGAGGATCACTAGAACTTAGTTCTATGATTTTGAAAGGTGGGGAGGGGGGGAATCTTCACTCTCCCCAAAATACATAATCTACAGTAATCTGGTTTAATGGTAATTTCAATGGCTTTTTTTCTAAACCCAAAAAACTTTTGAACTTTTGAAAAAACTAGAGTTTTTTCTTCATAGGAAAGATCCTTTAATAAGCACGCATTCAGTGACCCAATTTGCATCTTTATAGTCATATGCTATTTTTGACATGGGACAAGTAGAAATGTCTGAGAATGGAGCATACACCTATATTTCTACAAAACTTACCTTCAGTAATTTTTATTTTGCCAGTAATTCTGCACTCTCCTTGTTTTTGATTTTATCCAGATCTATTTTAATGCCATTATTCTATTTTTAGTGTATCTTTTTATTCTGTGAGTAGCCAAATAACATGCCTGTGTGGGTTTGTGTAGCCAGGAGAGCACCTAAGTTTCTGTTGAATCAGAAGGCATGCACTAGGCTCTGCAACTGAATACCTTTAATCTAGAAACCAACGAGAGATATGTAATTAAATTCCTTAGAAGACACAACTCTTTCTCCTCTTATATACAGGGGTTTCTATTTTAGCTTTTTGTCTTTGTCTCCCAAGCAAAGGCAATTTTTATATTATGCTGCAGAGTAACGTTATTCAGTTTTTGCTCTCTCATCATCTACGTGCCTGGCAAGTTTTATATCAGATGCAACGGATTATATATCTCCCAAAGGATTTCCTATGATTTTTATATTTGCTTTTAGACATGCAGTCCTATGGACGATTACTCAAGTCTTCTGACATTTAACGTGACTCAACTCCGAACATAAGTATACAGAAACTGTTACCTAGCACCGAATCAGACAAATTTTTTAAAAAAGAAACTCTTGCGATGTCAACAGCAAGGAAAATCTTCCTCCCGGTACCTCTCAATACCATGACAGTCACCCGCGCGTTTGCGGACTTGTCTCCAAGTCCGTATGCAGCGACTTCGCCAAGAAACAGCGCCAAGATTCGTAATTCAATGGGGCCTATCTGCGCTTGCGCGGTATCATGACGTCCGGCAAGGGGGAGAGGCAGAACTTTTGATCGAAAAGGAAACTCGCTCCATGATATTATTACGTCACTTCTGGTGGCGTATGGGATACGAAGTAGAAATAGGTTTGAGAACCATAGAGTCGCGTCTTTCGGTCGGCTTCCTTCTTGAGAGCGTGGCACTTAATACCGAACGCGAGTCTTTGTCCAACAACCAATCAACCAGGCGTGGCACGCAATTCGATGCCCTACACGGCTACCTTGCCCGCCAATGGCGGCTTTCTAGGCATCTTCCGTTTATGCAAATGAGCCTAGAAAGCGAAACTGATGGAGCATTTGGGAACTGCGCATGCGTCCTGGCAGTCGCCCCAAGATTAAGGCGCGCTTCGGCTGCAGGACTTCGAGAGGAGCGGTGCCGGTTTTGGGAAGAAGAGGGGAACGGGGGGTAGAAGGGCCACACGCTTGGCGGTTTGCCCAACGGTAATTTCGATAGAATCTTTCCAAGTAAGGGCACAAGTGGGACGCGGAGACTCCCTCCGAAGACAACCCCAAATCCCCTCGCCGAAGGGGCTGGGGAACGAGTTTGGCCCGGGAGAAGGGGGCGGGGGGAAGGTGGGAGCAGCGGCTGGATCCAAAATAATCCGGGAATAAACCAAAGAGATGGGCTGTAATGGAGCTCCGTCCTTATTTCCAGTTGCATTTCTTGCTCCCACCCCCACCCCACCCCGGCAGGTGAAGGGCATTTTCTCTTTCTTGTGGGGCAAGGCAAGAGGTCATGCCTGGCGCTGATCTCCAGACGGAATCGCCCTGCCCATCATCCTTGCCCACCTAAGATGGGGGAGGAGTGGCGTTGCCTGCCAAGGGTCGCCTTTGCAAGAGCTTCAGGCGGAGCGGGGGAGAGAAGGGTCTGAGAAAAATGGGTTGGGAAAGCAGCCTTCCTCCCATCCCCGCACCCCCCCCCCCCCGAGATCTGTTCAGGTACGCGGCTCCCCAGCTCTGCTTCTGCCGCTTAGGCAGAGAGACGAGTTCCCTTGAAGTTTGCACCCAGAGATCTAACTTTGGGACAAAATAAACCAGACTTTGCTTCTGGTGTGTTTATTGGCCGTTCAGTTGCGCTTCCTGATTGCCCGCCTGGTAGGGCGGAAGCGGAAATGGTCTTTTTTTGTTTTTGTTTGAAAGAATGAAAACAAGCTTCCATCTTCCTTTTTCCTTACAAAGAAAATTTTCTCAGCAAGAGAAAGGTTCGATTTAAAGCAAGTAAACCATTTTTTAAAAAAAATTGGAAGGGGGGCAGATTTAAAAAGGATTATGGTTCTTTGGCCCCTCCTGGTAAAGCCTCTAATGCCTTTTTGAGACATTCTGAGGTGGGGAACTGCCTAAACTCCTAAAGGACCGAGAGTAACACGAAAAGCAGTATAATGTCAGATTTCCAGTACTTTCATTTATTGTAATGAGGGTGGTGTATTTAGACTGTATAATAATATAAAGCTTTATTTAATTCCATTTATATGACCCTTAGCTGATAGTCATGCCCAACTGAAAATATCAATGTTGGAAGTTAATCAGGGTTAGTTGATACTTGGGTGGGAGATTACTTAAGAGAACTAGTGCTATAAGACTAGACAGGAAAGTTGAGAAAATATGCAGTTTGTTTTTGATCGTTGTCCAGAAAACCATATAGACATGCTCGTGAAATCACAGGAGTTAAAATCAACTTGAAAAAAACCTTAATTTTTAATGAGTTTTTCTATCAATCTTTAGTTATTAGCAGTAATCCTCATTCTATGGTCCATGTTAAGGATGATGTTCAACAAAAGGATAAATCGGTATCTTTATAAATCAAACTAAAAGAAACTTACTAGAAAAATTAAAAAGGAAGCCAAAATTCTCTAAAAAAATTATCACATCCAAAAGACTGAGAAATAAAGCTGCTTTTAATTAAGAAAATTAAATAAATTGAGAATGGAATTATGATTGGTGTGAGACATTTTCATATTATAAACAAATACAGTTTTCAGATATTGAAAATAAATCAGACTATAGATTGCAGACAGTTCTGAGGGGCTGGGCACCAAACTTAGCTTTATGAAGGCCTGGAGGGCTACAGACTTCAACAGAAGTATGGGTGACATTTGTTGGCCGTTTTCAAAAAATTAACTATATTTTATTTTAGAGGATTTTAACAGGAATAGCAGTAAAAGACACATGGGAAGCAGAGTACTCCCATTTCCATTATTTTAATCAAAACAGTCAATCCCCCTTACTAAAATTGTTCTTGTGTATGTTTAAGTGCATTTTAAAGGTGAAAATCTGAGTGAGGTACTGGTGCTCCTACCTTCTCCAAAATCTAAAGAAAATTACTTGAAATTACACTGCTGAGATTGAATTTTTTACAGATTTCAGGAGCAATTCTCTTGGGGAATATGAGTTCACCACTTGGGGGATGCTACCACATCCTTCCAAGGTCGGTAAAATGACCCAGATTGTTGGGGGCAATATGCTGACGCTGTAAACAACTTAGAGGGGGCTGTAAAGCATTGTGAAGTGGTATATAAGTCTGTGCTATTATACTAATTCACAGTTCTTTGATCGTTTTAATGATTATTTTTTCTTTGAATTTATGACATTTGTTTAACAAAATGTAATTAAAGTGTATCTCTCTTAATTCTTTCGGAATAATTCCTGATCTTTCCCTCACTGGGAATTATACAGCCAGAATTCAATACTACAGGGAACCTTTAATTTTAATTCAACAGTTATATACCAGTTCTTAAACTTGTTGCAGTGAGATGAATGATATTATTTTTAGTTGTATTCTGATGGGACTTTTTACAGTTATACATGGAGTGAGATAACTTTTATTCAATTTTTGCTTTTAGTTATGGCAAAAAGAAAAGAACGCCGTTTTTCAACGCCAGTATCCCACAAAAGAGCTAGGCAAGAATTCTGGGATAGCTCTGATGGTGACCTTAGTGACGAATGCTCAAGGCTAATGAATGACTATAATTCTGATTCACAATTGGTAAGCTATAAATGCAACAATGTAATTTTGAAATTATCTTGAAAGGAAAAATGAAACAACAGTCTCAGACAAAGATAAAAAAACCTAATTGATGAAGTGACTAAGCATCCAATTAGTCATCCATTTCAATTTTTTATACATTTTGATTCAGCAGTGAGCAACTTGTGATCTTCCAGATACTGAACTAAAATCTTAAATATAACTCACTGTTAGCCATGCAATCATAGGCATTGGGGCAATGACAAAAATATGTATTATGATGATATCAAAGATATCTGTGACTTGGTGCTTGAATCCAGTGTTGGGTGTCTGTGTATATGTTTTAATTAGTTATAAGCTGAACTGGGAAAAATGACAGTCAATGGCATTAAATGCCAGGATTCATCTGCTGGTATTTAATGCCATTGTTTTTTGGCTTTGGTTTTAGCCTTGACTGTCTGCATCAAATTTTAACCAGAAACCTAGACTAAACTGAATTTTGGAAAGTATGTATTAATTGGTGTTGAATGCCGTGCTGGTAGTTGCACTCTGAACATGGAGGCAGCAGGGCAAAATAAAAACTACATTTTATTAAGGTAAGTTTCCTTGTGATTACTCTATGGATTTCATTTCCTTTTTCATATTAAAGCTTCATTAAAAACTTCATTTTTCTCTTCCTAGCATTTTGTCGCAACTGCAAGTTATTCTAATTCTCTAATGTTTGAGGGTTATATATAAAAGGTGCACTTTTGTAACCATATATACAGGTAGTCCTCGAGTTACGAATGAAATGGAGCCTGCCCATTCCATTCATAACTCAATTCATGGGATTAAATCTTGTACCTTGAACGTGATCATTCCTCCTTTCTCCCATGCGTTCACTAATCGAATGCGAGGCTCATTAAGTGCATATGAGGTATTTCAGGTTGAGGAAGGCCACGGGGTGGGGGAGTGATGAAAGAGGCCACATGCTTCAGACCACCCAAGGCCTCCCCTGACACACAGATACCTCATTCTCCCTTGGGGTCCCCACAATTGCTCCCCCCCATCCTGCTGCACCAGGTCACCTATGTGGTGAAGAGCTGTCTTCTCTCCAGACTGTTTCTTTGCCTGCTCCCTCCTTTTTCATCGCTAAAGCCTTCCTTAAGCAGTTTGGCATCAAGAAAGGAGGTGCGGGCTTCTGGGCTTCCTTTCTCACTACCAAATCGCTTGAGGACAGCTTCAGCGATGAAGGAGGCCCAGAGGGTGGCGTGCCATTCCAGGCCTCCTGTCTCACTGCCAAACTGCTTGATGACTGCTTTGGTGATGAAAAAGGAGTCCTGGAAGAGTACGCACAACCTTCTGGGCCTCCTTTCTTGTTGCCAAACTAGAGGAAGGCTTTGGTGATGAAAAAGGTATGAAGAGCCGCACAAACACCTCTGAGCCTCCTTTATTGCCACCAAAGCGCCTGAGGATTGCATCCCTTTAGGCTTTGGCAGCCCTTTCCAAAAAGCGTTTGCCAGTGGGAACAGAGCTTTGGAGGGAGGCATCCGGTTGTAAGTTGAGGACTATCTGTAATACCAAAGAAATCATTAGTTTTTTTAGAGGAGGTCACATACCTTCAGTTATTTTAGAAATCTTATTATGATAGAGTTTCAGAACCTCTCCAGCATTGTACTGTCAGCATTGTAAGGTCTGGGAGCTTACTCAGCTTGTATAGAAATTTGTGATCAGGATATATTTTTTTAGCAATTAAAATGTCTTTCTGATGTACTTGTAGGTCTCAGGGGATGTTGGAATAATAGAAAGTATCCAGCTGAAGAACTTTATGTGCCACTCTATGTTGGGGCCATTCAAGTTTGGATCCAATGTCAATTTTGTAGTTGGAAACAATGGAAGTAAGTTGTAATTCTTTAATCAAAAGTAATATCATGGGGTTAGCTTTTCATTTGTAGGTATGCAGAAAATTTGTAAACATTCTTTTTGCTTCAATTTGAATCTAATGCTGCATTTGAAAATTCAAAGTTGGCTGTACTTTAACAGAACACATCTTGAAACTTTGCTTTGCTCCATTGAACTAAAACTTACAGTATTTTGAATGTTTCATCCATAAGAAAAAACAGAAGTATAAAGCAAGTTTTTGATCCCTGATTATCTATCTAAAGCATGGGTGTCCAACTTTTTGCCTTGCCTGGACTACATTGAACAAAGAAGAATTGTACTAGGCTGCATATAAAATACAAAATACAGTTAGTGTGTATTTAACTATCTTTATTATGTGAGGTTACATTACTAGCTGTTCAGGGCCACCTGTAGTTGTTGGGCCACGGGTTGGACAAGCCTGATTTAAGGACCACAAGAATAGTTGAAATGACAATGTATATGACTGCTTTCAATCTGCCAACTATTGGAAAGATTGATGAAAGGGGGTACTTGAAATAATAAGGGAAATCCATATAGGGGGTGATTGAACCTGGCAGCTATAACTGACAGAAGAACAAATAACTGTCCGTTCTTACCATGAAGTGCTAGAGCCAGTGGATAAATAACTAAACTCTCATCAGCTTTCTTCAGTGAGTAGCTTGTTTCATGCAACATATAACAAAAGTTATATATTGAACTCCATTGCATGTGTTTCTTTAAAATTTTATATATACACATACACACTCTGTGGGGGGTGGGGGGTATTCAGCTTTGTTCGGGTATTTTCCCTCGTCATATTTGTGCTTTTAAAGTTGTAGCAATGTTTTGGCAGAATCTCATCTGAAAGCATGAATAGAAGAGATGACTCCACCAGACTGTCAATTATCTGGAAGCCTGCACTCTCAAACAAAAAAATCTCCACACCACAAGCCAGGCAAACACCTGGGCACAAACAGACTCCCCCTGATACTTCCAGCTCAAACACACCCCAACCAGGCATCCAGATGAAACCTAGCTTCCTAATAAATGATAGCCGTCCATTTACTCAGAGCCAAGCCGCACTAAAAGCCTCCAATACAGGAAACACAATGTTGCCAGCCAATCAAGACAAAAAAAAGTGACAAAACAGACAGAAGATATTAGAAACACCAATCAAGCAGAACACAGCAAACTCCAAGACCAATAAACACAGACCAAGACTCCCAACCAATCAGGATGAAGAAGAAAACATTCTGGCACAGAAGTAGGCTAGCCCCAAATTTAAAACTGAAACAGCTGGGGAAGTCTGACTCACAGACAACACTATACAGAAGCCTGATGATGGCAGATGAGATTCTGCCAAAACATTGCTACAACTTTAAATGCACAGCTATAATGATGTGGGAAAATACCCGAACAAAGCTGAATACCATATGTACGTATGTATGTGTGTGTGTGTGTGTGTGTGTGTGTGTGTGTGTGTGTATATATATATATATATATATATATATATATATATATATATATATATATATATATATATATATATATATATATACATACACATACATATATATATATATATACACACACACATATATATATATATATGTATGTATGCATATGTGTATACGTATACATATACATACATACATGCATTATATATATGTGTGTGTGTGTGTGTGTATATACACACACACACATATATATATATATACACACACACACACACATGCATACACATATACACTGCTCAAAAAATTAAAGGGAACACAAAAAGAAGACATCCTAGATCTGAATGAATGAAATATTCTTATTAAATACTTTGTTCATTACATAGTTGAATGTGCTGACAACAAAATCACACAAAAATTATCAATGGAAATCAAATTTAGCAACCCATGGAGGTCTGGATTTGGAGTTACACTCAAAATTAAAGTGAAAAAAAAACCACTACAGGCTGATCCAACTTTGACGTAATGTCCTTAAAACAAGTCAAAATGAGGCTCAGTAGTGTGTATGGCCTTCACGTGCCTGTATGACCTCCCTACAATGCCTGAGGTGGATGGTCTCCTGAGGGATCTCCTCGCCACACCTGGACTAAAGCATCCCCCAACTCCTGGACAGTCTGTGGTGCAATGTGGTGTTGGTGGGTGGAGCGAGACATGATGTCCCAGATGTGCTCAATTGGATTCAAGTCTGGGGAACAGGCGGGCCAGTCCATAGCATCAATGCCTTCGTCTTGCAGGAACTGCTGAAACACTCCAGCCACATGAGGTCTAGCATTGTCGTGCATTAGGAGGAACCCAGGGCCAACCGCACCAGCATATAGTCTCACAAGGGGTCTGAGGATCTCATCTTGGTACCTAATGGCAGTCAGGCTATCTCTGGTGAGCACATGGAGAGCTGTGTGGCTCCCTAAAGAAATGCCACCCCACACCATTACTGACCCACTGCCAAACCAGTCATGCTGGAGGATGTTGCAGGCAGCAGAATGTTCTCCACGACATCTCCAGACCCTGTCACGTCTGTTTCATGTGCTCAGTGTGAACCTCCTTTCATCTGTGAAGAGCACAGGGCACCAGTGGTGAATTTACCAATCTTGGTGTTCTCTGGCAAATGCCAAACGTCCTACACGGTGTTGGGCTGTAAGCACAACCCCCACCTGTGGACGTCGGGCCCTCATACCACCCTCATGGAGTCTGTTTCTGACCGTTTGAGCAGCCACATGCACATTTGTGGCCCATTGGAGGTCATTTTGCATGGCTCTGGCAGTGCTCCTCCTGTCCCTCCTTGCACAAAGGCAGAGGTAGCGGTCCTGATGCTGGATTGTTGCCCTCCTATGGCCTCCTCCACGTCTCCTGATGTACTGGCCTGTCTCCTGGTAGCGCCTCCATGCTCTGGACACTACGCTGACAGACACCGCAAACCTTCTTGCCACAGCTCGCATTGATGTGCCATCCTGGATGAGCTGCACTACCTGAGCCACTTGTGTGGGTTGTAGACTCCGTCTCATGCTACCACTAGAGTGAAAGTACCACCAGCATTCAAAAGTGACCAAACCGTTAGCCAGAGAGCATAGGAACTGAGAAGTGGTCTATGGTCACCACCTGCAGAACCACTCCTTTATTGGGGATGTCTTGCTACTTGCCTATGCTTTCCACCTCTTGTCTATTCCATTTGCACAACAGCATGTGAAATTGATTGTCAATCAGTGTTGCTACCTAAGCAGTTTGATTTCACAGAAGTGTGATTGACTTGGAGTTACATTGTGTTGTTTAAATGTTCCCTTTATTTTTTTGAGCAGCGTATATATATATATATGATGTATGTATGTAAGATTATATTTTACATATATATACCGAGAGGGAGAGAGAGATCTGTATCAACACGTCATAAGCAAGTCATAAGAGCATGCATAGACTGGAAAACTTAGCAAAGACCCTTCACTGCATTTTCAAACAAATTGAAAACTCTGTAGCAACAAGAAGAACCAGAGCTCAACCAAGTCATCTTAAATATATATTTTGTAGGGATATTTTAGCCTATATGTTGGTATTCTGTCATCCTTTTGTATCTTACTGATGTGAAGTTTATAAAATATAACTGGAAATAAAAAATGTCTTCAGTTTCATTGTGAAGTTCCAATCATCTTAACACAAAAGCATGGAAAGAGTGCATTCATAGTTGGACAATCCAACTTTGTACTACCACTCTGATATTTGAATGATGCCACTAACTTATTTATTTCTGAGCCTGAAAGATACTTAATTTTCCTTGCTAGCACTCTCACCCCTGTGCTTGGCTTCAGGGGTTGTCCTGAGTTACTAAGAAAGTGGAACCATGAATAATGCCCACGATTATTTTAGATTGTGCCGGAAGAAGAGTCTTTATCATAGCACTGAGTTTTCAGCCTTAGTTGTTTCGTTACTAAGTCAAGTATTTTAGCAGTAGTCATTCTCTCCCTTTACAAGCTACATTGTTTTCTAACTTCTCCTCTCCTCCTCCTGTTTTTCTCAATAGCTTTTTTGAGAAGTGTTTTTTTTTAATAATGGGGATGGGCTGAATGAAAGTTTGAGGGTGTGGGCTAAACACAAGTTTCTGTTTAAAAAAAAACCATCTGGAGTACAGTAAACAACATAGCAGTTGTATCACTGTTGGTTCTATTTATATTTATTGGTTTTTTTCAGGTGGAAAAAGTGCTGTACTAACTGCCCTGATTGTAGGCCTTGGAGGAAAAGCCACAGTGACAAACCGAGGATCGTCCTTGAAAGTATTTGTGAAAGATGGACAGAGGTTAGTGAATTTCTGCAAGAGCAGTACTAAGTGTGGGGAAGGATCTCTGGTCTTGTAGCTAAAAATGGTCATTTCTTAAGGCTGATTGGCAATGCCAGATAAAGGGAAGGAACATTTAGAGTCTTTTAGGTGAGCTGCACCGTATGTGTGTGTGTGTGTGTGTGATCATCACATAAATAAATTTTAATTATAAACTCTTAATTTACTTTGAGGCCACTTTGCTGCATAGAAAGATTTTGGCAAAGGAAAAATCATACTGTCTCAGCTATAGTGAGCACTAGCCAACTGAGGGTATGAGAAACTTAAGTTTCAGGCTTGGAAAATTTGGAGATAACCAGTATAACTTTTGAAATAGATAATACTACCGTTGGATGGAGGACTTTCCTCCTGATTAATTTTTGCTTGATTCTCTGTCTCATTAGAAGACTATATTCTATTCAGGACATAGAATAAGTTTGAAACAGGAATGAAAATTCCTATTTAATTTTAGCAAAGATGCCTTAAATGAGACCGGTTGGAAAGTGGAACCAGTTACCCAGGATGATAGTGGGTTCCTCTTTGCTGAATGTTTTCAACCAAAGACTGGATAGCCACTTGCTGGGAATGATTTAATTTGAATTTAGCAGCTGTTTGCTCTAGATCAGGGGTGTCAAACTGGTGGCCCACGGCCTGGATGCATCATGTGCAAGCCACGCCCAACCCAGTTCCATGAAGGGGGAAACCTTGCGAAATGTCATGTGCAACATGACAGGGCAGGTTTGACACCCATGCTCTAATTGGTATTGTGTGATACTGTAGTCTTTAATTCCTTAAAAACTAAAATATTATTTTGGAATTAATAATTAGTGGCTATAACCCTGTTCTTAATTTTGGGATCCTAAATTCCCTGGGACAAAATTAATCTCCCCTTCAGGCAGTTAGATTCTCTATGAGGAGAAATGCACGACAGGAGGAAGCATTTGCACACTTCTCCTTGCTTCTTCAGTTTGTTTTTAGATTCTGCAAACATTTCAGCTATCTGAAGAAAAGTTTAGATTGCTTCCTTCAATTCAGGATTCAATGATATGAGAGAATGGATGGGGAAGCTATTCTTCACAACTTTTTTCCAGTTAATCTACTCTGGCTTCTGTTACTAGCTGGCAAAATTTTCAGCTGAGATATGCTCTGGATTCAGTCCACCAGAACTATTATAGCATTGGCTGTGTTCTTTAGGGAATTGCAATGTGGATATCTGCTATGCTGCTATAAATATTCAGTCTTTCATATTTCATATGCCAACATTGTCTTTTGAAATTGCCATGCTCAGCTCTTTTGATATTTAACACCTGGTTCTACAGATAAGTAAACTGGCCACCTTATTCATATGTAGATACAAACTGTTAAGAAAAGCATCTTGTTTTACTTTTAACCAGTACTTTGAGTGGTCAGTTTGACAGTCATATGAGCCATCCTCCACCTGCCTTGCAGTTTCCTTTGTACTTCTTACTCTATTTTGCTTTCATTTATATGACTGATATTCAGTTGGTTGCTTGAGCTGAGTTAAAAGATGGGAACCAGGCTCAAACATGCAGTTGACAAGTAAGAGATCTGTTGGTTGCCTTTTAAAGCTTTAGCTATGTAAGCTTTCTAAACTAAGATTAGTGCAGTTGTTGAAAACGATGTTGTGACCACTTAAAGTACTATGATTATAAATAAGAAGCCCCTCAGTGGCAAATCATGTTGTGCTTTAGTTCTGCAGATGTTTCAATCACTCTGCGAAATCGAGGTGAAGATGCATTTAAACCAGAGCAATATGGTGACTGTATTACTATAAATCAGCACATAACCTCAGAAGGACATCGTAGTTACAAGCTGAAAAGCAATACAGGTGTGTTTATATTTCACTTTTAATTTTGAAAATGTATGTACCTTTAGAAAAAAAGTTGTTGTACAGATAGATGTTAGTTAAAGATCATTTGTTCAGCGACCCTGGCCATCGCACCATTCTCTCGGTCCGTGATCTTAATCCAGGCACTGGGCAACTGGCTCGCTTTACTGATACAACATCCCATAGCCATGTGATAGCCATTTTCAACTTTCTGCCAGTTTCCCACAAGTGAAGTCAATGGAGAAGCCAGCAGGGAAGGTTGCACGTCGCTCCCACTTTTTTTTCTCCCTAAGAGCCCTATTATAGAGCATGAGATAATACCATAGCACCCATCCCCAGCCCGCATGCACTCATGCGGTGCTCCTGTCCCGAGTGTTCACCTTCTCTCTGGCTGCTTGTGAACTGCCTTGGATTTGCAACTTCTAGCCAGCTTCACCCTTGACTTTGCTTGTTGGAAGCTGGCATGGAATTGCCATCACATGAGGTCCTTGCTTAATTACCCACGGTTTTCACTTAATAACAGCAGTGAGGATCCCTGGGATTACTGTTGCTAAGTGATGGGGTCATGTGAGGTCAAGCGTTACAATCTCTTCGTAATGGAAATTTCTGTCCCGTTTACTGTCAGTCAGTGAGAACAGTCTGTACTGAGCTTTAAAAGCTGAGCTTGCATGTTGTTCTTTACCCTTTTCCAGTAATATTATTACTATTTGTCTTTTGTTTAAATTACATAGTAAAGTTCAGACAATTTTTTTCTTAAATGGGTACATTCTTAGAAAGTCTGTTCTATTAAAAGGCTCTACAGTAATATTTATAATGATACTTACAGTTATTCTTTCTTATATTTAGGAATCTTAATTTCTTCCAAGAAAGAAGAACTCACTGCAATCCTGGATCACTTTAATATCCAGGTAACTGCAATTCCATTCTGTACTGAGCAGTGCTGTATATACATTTTTACCATTCCATTGATAATCGGAATTATGGGGTCATACAGTATGTGGAATTTCTAATTGAATTAAACAAACAAAAATCCCCTGAGTTATCAGTTCATAAAACTTAAAAAAAACCCTTAAATAGTTAATATAAACAAAGTGATTTACAGTTATATGTGTTCATTAGAAGTTTAAAAACAAGCTGGAACTTTGTAATCATTACAGTGTAGTGTGGGAATGGATATGGAGGAGAATAGTTGGATGTCAGGTAGCTGACTTTATATTTTTTTTACAAAATAAAATACTTTTATTTTGTTGCAGGTAGATAATCCCGTCTCTGTACTCACCCAGGAAATGAGCAAACAGTTTTTACAGTCTAAAAATGAAGGTGACAAATACAAGGTAATAAAACCATTACGTGACCTGCTTTATGACGTATAACAGGGTGAATCAGGTTTGTACAGAAAAAAAATATGAATGTTTGAAAAATGGAAACCAGTGCCTGCCATCCATTCTTAATTTTAAATAACTTGAAGAGAATGGAGAGCAGGAGTGTCAAACTTGATTTCATTGAGAGCCGCATCAGGGTTGTGTTTCACCTGAGCAGGTCAGGGGCGCATGGCCAGCTTGACATCACTTGTGTTGGGCACCTATGGTGGCCCGAGTATTCTGCCAATGAAAATGGGCTCCTGAGCTCCATTTTTGATCGCAACGGCCTCCTGCAACCCTCTTGCAGCTCAGTTTTTGCTGACAGAGGCACTGTGGGCCAGTCCTTCACTGTTTCCACGGTGGCCCTCTGGGCCAGATCTAAGCACCCCATGGGCTGGCTTATTAATATTTTTGTGTTGCATGTGTTGAACTGGAGAGTGGGAAAGTCAGCTTTGTTGAACTGTATGAAAAAAATGCAGTCATAATTCTTGCTTTATTAAAAAGACAGTTTTTAAAACATGATTTTTAATGTTTCTTGAGTTTTTTATGAAAGCAACTCAACTGGAGCAGATGAAAGACGATTATTCATACATCATGGAAACTAAACAAAGAACATCTGATCAAGTTGAACAAGGAGGAGAGGTATCAGAAAACTGTTTTTTATATTATAGCTTATAATGACAATATACTAATAAAGGTTAAATAAATTTATATAAAATAAATAAATGCATTTTTTATTTTTTTAAATGTTAGTAAAAATCAACGACAGTGGTTAGCAAGGTACCCTTTAATTAATTGACTTACAATAGTCTAAGATAATTCAATTATCTGTTGGACTGGCTTCTGTGTGGTCTCCCTTTTCTTTCACTTTTACTTTTTGACAATTTGTTTTCTGGTTAGTTAAGTTCCTGTTTCTCATTATGTTAATATAGATTTTTAAAGGGATTTTTTTTTAGAAACCATGAGTATAACCAAACTATTAGAGGACTGTAGACACCTGGAGGAGGAAGTCCAGAGTGCATACCTTGATAATCAGTCTCACATTATACAGTATAATCAATAAGAAAGGATCCTTAAAAGTCTTAATTGGGCACATTGTTACTTTGTGAATTTTTAATTTCTTGGAAAAGCTTATAATGGTTGTATTTTAGCTTAAGTCTATTGAACTTTTCAATCAGTGGTACACATTCAGAAATCACTGTATTTCCCCTACAATCTTTTTATATTTTCTTGTAGTTTCTTGAAGAACTTAGAAAGCAATATTTGGAGAAAGAGGAACGTTACAGAAGTATTGCAGCTTTGAGTGAAATGCAGAATGAGCTACAGGAATTGCAACGTCAAATAGCTTGGGCGATGGTAATTTGCTTATCATCTGCAATGTGATATTAATGAGTTTAATTTGATTGTAATATTTCATAAATGATTTTAATTTTGAGTTTATATTTTAGGTACGAGACACTGAAAAAGAAATAAAAGCAATCAGAGTTGAGGTTACTACCCAAGAAGCAAAAACTGATAAATTCATTGAGCGAGTGAAAGAATGGCAGGTATGTTGCAAAACTTGCCATGAAATGGTTGGTTCAGTTGAAATATTAAAATTAAATTGCCAAAAATTGCCTCTATATTGTCACTAATTGGCCACCGCAAAAAAACTGAAGTTTTCAGGTTATGATCTAGAAGACTACAGAAAATTAAGAACTGACCTGTTATACATAGAAATACTGTTCCTATTGATTTATTTTGAAAACTAAATAAAAGCTAATTTTGGAATAATACTTTGATAAATAAAATGAATTTTTTGCACATAGAATATTGAAGAAGTGAATAGCTAGATCTTTCCTTAATTTCTTTTATATAGAACCCGTAAAAAGATTCTCTCTTGTTAAGTGAATAATAAAAGTTATAGGAAACAGGTTTCAGAGCTTGTGCATTGTAGCATTTAAACATCTAATCACTTGGCTTATGTGTAATATTAACAAAACCAGATTGAGACGAACTAAATAAATGTGAAAGCTTCTTCCTTCTGGAAGCAGAGCTATGTTTAAACCCTGTGTAGGATACTTTTGATGTAAGTACCTGGGCACAATAGGCAGAAAACACTGTTTAACTGATCAGATTAAATATAGGTGCATGGTATATTTCATCAAATTTATAAATTATATAAATTTATACATTTCAAATTGATTGATTGCCAGAGGATCAGTGACAGGCTAATACTTTTTCTGTGAAATGAGGGCTCAAAGAGGAAAATATATTAAGATAACTGCTGTTTATACCTGGTTCATTTATAACGTTCATACTCCAGTATTCATGGGAGATGAATGAAGTCTAAAATATATTGGAAAGCAAGATACAATTGAAATTATATATTTCAAAATATTGTCATCTTACAGTATTCCAAAAAACGTAACCATGTTAACTTATCTCATTACTTTCCGGTGGATTTGAATATCAATAACTTTTGGGGGGTCATTATTCTCAGCACTTCTGTAACATTTATTTTTTAGAATAAAGTTGATACAGCAGAAGTTAAACATAGAACTATGCAAGACGAGCTAGAGAAAATAACCGAAGAAGCTCAAACTCTAGAACCATTATGCATTGTTTTGAAAACAGAAGTGCACGCAAAAAGAAAAGGACACAATGATGCAGAGGTTTGGATTCTCTATCCATTGTCTTAAATTGCTGAATGCTGTCTTATAGTAATGTAATTTTAGTTGCTTATGTTTTGTGAAATCGTATGTGTGGATTTTGTTACTGTTGGTGTGGAAGCAAAAATGGATTAGGAAAACTGAAAGATATACGATCCAGAAGAATATAATTTCAAGAAGGGATTTGTAGGACATTTCCTGTATCTGAATTATGGGTCAGTATGTACTATAATTGTGTTCAAGCTACTTTTAATACAGACCTCTTTTTCTTGTCTAGGTAGCACATAATAGGTCTCAAGCTGAACTGAAGCGTTTGTTAAAAGATCATGAACAACTGTACAAAAAAGTTGAAGAACTAAAAAATAGGTGATAATTCTTTGTTCTTTTTAATTATGTTCTATGTTAGAAAAAGAATGGGTTCTTTAAAAGTGGTGATGGTTTACTATTAAAATGTGCAATATAGAGAAAAAGAATCAGATATTTAATGAATATTCTGCTACTAGTAGAATTGCATCTATCCTCCATTTTTCATTTTCCCTCCCAAATCTGCACTATTCAAAAACAAATTTGAGGATGGGGGAAACACAGAGAAGTGATTCAGCATCTACATTTATTATCCCTCTTCCAAGAACATCTATCTGTAAAATTCCATGCATTTAAAGAAATGAATTGTGCCCTTGAAACATATGCAACAAAACAAATCATAAGAACCATTTTATTCATTGGTTGTGTCATGCTGTATAAGCATTAAATCTGTAGTTTTGTTAAATTACTCTGTTTTAAAATAGAAGTGTTGGACACGGTGCTATTAATGTTGATTTTATCACTCAAGTTAGGCCAAATAAAAATAGCCTATAATTACATAACTTGAAATGTAGATAAAAAACATCAGTATTTGTTACTATTTTTTTTTCGTAATGCAAAGTATTTTATCAAATTAGTGCTTGGAGAAAATAATCTGTAAATTTTACAACATTGCAGTGCTGAACAGATTTCAGAACCTGATAAAGTGGAAAAACAAAAAACAATAGACCATTTGAAAGAAAAGCTAAAGACATTACAGGATCAAGATGAATCCATTGATCAGCAGATAACACAGTTTCAACAGGCTGTACGTTCATATGATGAAAATTTTACTCGACTTAGGTAAGCTTCTTAGGTGGAACTGTGGCTTGATTGCTTATTAGATTTGGTGGTTAAAATATTGGATCAGAAAGTGGGAGACCCATATTCTAGCCTGCTTTTAGCCGTGATCAGGAGCCATGGTGGAGCGGTGATTAGTACACAATATTGCAGGCTGACTCTTCCCACTGTTCAGAGTTCAACCCTGACCAGTTCAAGGTTGACTCAGCCTTCCATCCTTCCCAGCTTGGTAAAATGAGGACCCAGATTGTTGAAGGCAATATGCTGAATACCATAAACTGCTCAGAGAGTGCTGCATAAAAAGAATGATGGAGTGGTATATAAATCGTAAGTACAAATTAATCACTATGACTTGTTTGATTTCTTCATTTGCCTGAATGCTTCTATGGGTATAAAGGACCTGCAAGAAGTAGTCAATGTTGGCATGAGAGGAAATACGCATATACATTTGGTTTAGGTTAGTTCTGGGAAGTGGCATAAATCATTTTGATTCTGTACTGTTTTTCTATAAGAAGAAAAGACAGCCACCGTTTGAAGGAGAAGTAAGTTGCGTGTTTTATAAAGTCAAAAACACTTCTCCTTTTGTAGATATGAAAGTAGAGCAGATGCATTTGTAAAACTTTGAATATTTTTTGGAGACAGTGAATGCTTCTAACTTCCATCTGCAGATCACTACTAAATGATTTAGTTGCTTGTTTGTATCCCACCTTATTTTTATAATATTTGAATAGAAAATGAGAGTATGTTTGTGGCTAAAAGAATAAACTTCATTCTACTTCTAAAAATAAATTATTAAGCTGAGTATATATGTCCGTAAGTACCCAGTTTTACTATGCACCATAAATTATATACACTATGTACCATAGTTTTGGAGTCCTGAATTAAAAGTTTTGCTAAGAAAAAAAAATCAAACTGCATATGAAATGTTTTTTCTAAAAAAATAGTGTGTGGGGTTTTTTATTTGTTTTTTTTGTTTTTTTAGAAAGGAAGAAAATGAAGTGAAAAAAAAGCTAGATTCTCAACAACAACAGCTAAGACAACTAAAGGAGAGTAAAACCAATCGTATGAAAAGATTTGGGTCATATATGCCAGACCTTTGTGAAGCAATTGATGCGGCCAATGCTCAAGCACAATTTACATTCAAACCAGTAGGACCCCTAGGTAATCTGATAGTGTTCTTTTCTATGTAATCAAATAATGAAAACCTTGACTCAACAGAGTAAAAGAATTGAGTTGCAGCTTTGATATTCTCAAACTGAAGGATAAATGCAGCATTTTCTGCCCAACTGTCAGGTCGGCAGTCTTTCCAATGATTGTGCTTCCTACTGAACTAGACTGAGAGACCATTTAAAGGCTCAGGAACCCTTTGCAGGTGTTATGGCTTAATTAGCTGATTAGAGTGGGACACTTTGAGCCTAGAATATTGAACCTTTTCACAATATTCTAGTTTTCTGAGATTGTGGCTTTGGGATTTTCATGAGCTGTAAGCCATATTCAACTCAATTATGCCACATCACGCCTTGAACTACCTTGCTTTGCATGTAATGAGTCTATCTCATATATTAATTTCACCTTTTAAGTTGCATTACTGAAATAAATGAACTTTTTCACAATATTCTAATTTTTTTGAGTTTCACCTGTATATTCTTGTGTAAAGCATGGCAAAAATCTAACAAGAATGCAGGTTTCTATGTTTTATTTCAAAAATAATTAGATGGCTTCGCTGATATACCCGAAAGATGAATACTTCTGCACTTTTACTTTATGTGTAGGTAGCTATGAGCAGATCGAATATAATCGGATGTCCTTACCAAAATGTCATCATTGGGAAAAATAAGCAAATATAAACCCACAGATACATTGAATCTTCCGCTTTACTAAAAAAAAAAGTGCTATCATGGAAATAGCATTGTGCCTACACATTGTGCTTAAGCTGCCACCTGGTGCTTACAGTGGGAAAAGAAGCAATCCTATTCTGTACAACTGAAGGAACTTATTTTGACAATATGTATTGAGGTTTAATTCTTACATTTAGGTGCTTTTATTCATCTGAAAGATCCTGAACTTACAGTGGCTGTGGAAGCATGCTTAAAAAATCTGTTGCTTGCGTTTTGTTGTGACAATCATAAAGATGAAAGAGTTTTACAGGCATTGATGTCCAAATGCTGTCAAGCTGGTTTTCGACCTCCGATTATTGTTACTCGTTTTCAGAACAATGTTTATGATGTAAAGTCAAGGTAAGTTATATCTGAGTCTTGTTTTAAAATCTAATTTCTAAATCAGCCTTAATTAAAATCAATTGCTTTATTCCCACTTGTGTGATGTAGTTTGAACGATATTGTTTTAATTAAAGCTCAGTCATAATTTATATACTAGGAAATAAACTCAATGAGAGATATTTTAAAATAACTGCATATAATTAGTTGTAAGTAACTTCTGAGATTGGCAACAATAAATATGAGATTTACTTTTGTCACCTTTAGCTCATTATAGCGGTTTACAATGGTATATTGATAACAGTTCTTGACACATGTGAACACTTCTCCCATTTATGAGGACTTTTAATAGAGTACATAATTTATATCCAGTATATGGTTTTTTTTACATACAGACTTTTATAAGCCTCCACTAATTAAAAGGAGGAAACAAGTACCTTCTGATTTTTTTTTTCGGTTTGGAGAATTCTCTAAAAATTTAGGAGTTAGCATGCAGTAGTCTTTTTTTCCAGCAATGTGTTTAATTAATTCCAAACTGTTCTATGCCAGAATTATCCTTCCATTTCTAAACCAATCCTCCAGTTTGCTATTTGCCACTCTGAATTGTTTTCATTTTTTCCCAGTTAAAACTCATAAAACTATATCCCAGTCAGAACAGTAAAAAATTCTGAAAGATGTTGGTCATAAATGTTTTATTTTATTCATCATGATAAACCCTGTAAACCTCCATGTTTTTTTTTTCAGGGTAGAAATGTTTTTTAAGGTTTCCTGTTTTTATGCCCATTGCCAGAAATTTCCCCTAAAACCAAGATAACTTCTGTTGTGGAACAGATTCACTGGTTATAAAGATTAATTCTTAATATTATATGTTGTCACAACAATGTATCTTACTGTTTTAACTTCCCGTAGGGCTGTTTTTCACCCTAACTTCCCAACAGTTTTGACGGCATTAGACATTGACAATCCAGTAGTAGCCAATTGCTTAATAGACATGAGGAGCATAGAGACTGTCCTGCTGATTAAAGTAAGAATTCACTCTCATACTTGTAATGCATACAGACTGTTAGCATGATATTTTTGTGATAATTCATTTTATTTAGGATCAGACAGACTACTCATTAAATGTATGCTATTTGTGTTTTGTACCAAATCATGTTCAGATGTTTATCAAGTTACTTTGCTATTATATAAGAGAATGAATATTGGGAGCTTAAAGGAAATGATAACAGGGTATAAAGAAAGACTTGCTCGTTATTGGTTGTCACATCAAGGGGATGGTGTACTGATGACCTTAAGAGAATGAGTTCTTGCTTGAAATAGTTGTTGCATAAAGATAAATCCAATAGAGTACAGTATTGGAATAAACCTATTGGTATTTTAGCTGGATATTTTAAATTGTAGTGATAACCATATTAAGAAAAGTTTTCAGTCCCATCTGTTTTAAATCTCCTTGAGTTATCAATATTGAAGGTTTACTTGTAAATTGTTGATGTGCTTTATTTTTTTTCTTAGAGTAATTATGAAGCTCGAAGAGTTATGCAGCACAACAAGCCTCCTAAATATTGTAAGGAAGCTTTTACTGCTGATGGTGATCAGGTGTTTGAGGAAAGATACTACTCTTCTGAAAACAGAGGGCCTAGGTTTCTCAGCAGAGATGTAGAAGCAGACATAAGGTTAGAATAACGGATGACAATTATTTTTATATTAATTCTGCTCTTTTTTTGCTGCTACTTAAATTGTGTCTGTAGATAATCTATTATAGCAAACTAATTAATAGAAAACGTGTGTTTGTTGATATGTACCATATTTTCCTGAAAATAAGACCCGTTTTTATTTTCTTTTGGACACCAAAATAAGCACTAGGGCTTATTTTGGGGGAAAGACGCTTTCAGTGTGATCAGCCTAGCTGGGCGCCCCACCCTCCCCAGTGTACACACATGAGCGCATGGGGACTGATGGTGTTCGGTAGCCGTTGCATTCCACCAGACCCTTAGTCAGCGCACTCTGCAGCTGCAAAGAATGGAAGGCATGGCAGAAGGCAGGCAATCCTGACACGGAGTGGAAGGCAGGTGATCCCCATGTACTGTGCAGGCTGCAGGCAAGCCAAGAGACGTGAAGATGAACCTCCCGCAGCCACCCACCACTCGGCTTTCCCATAGCCTGTGCATCCGGATCGCATGCCTCCTCCCCTCCCGCGCCTCTGCTATCTGTGTCGCTGCGCGAAGACAAGCCTCCGGCAGCCAACCACTGCTCCAGCCCTCTGCTGCTTGGCTTTCTCATGGCACGTCCAGATTCCCTGCCTCCCCCCCTCCCCCCTGCGCCTCTGCTACTTGCACAGGTACTCAACTCCCCTGTGATGTGTGGGCTGCAACTGCTACTAGATACCGTTGGCCCAGATATTCTCCGCTTCCTATGCTGACCACGGCCAACCTTTTCACTAGGGCTTAGTTTGGGGGAAGGGCTTATATTAGGCACACAAAAGAGTAGGCTGGGACTTATTTTGGGGGTAGGGCATATTTTTGGGGAAACGGCACATATACAAGCATGGAAAATAAAGGTATAAAAGAAGATAAACTTGGACAGTTATGAACTTTAAAGTGTTGTTTGTATTGCTTGCAAGTCTTTCTCTTCTATCAAGTCCAACCGACTGCTTCTGCTGAACCAATCCAAATTCAATATTTTCTGTGGTGTCCAGTATACATAAAATGATTTTTATTTTATTAATCTCAATTTAATAGCACAGTTATTTAAATCCATGCTCAACTGTTTTCACATTCTTGTAAAAATAGGTTTCTAGCTAAAGAGTAGTTGCAATTAATGCTTTTCTGTCTTTAAGTAATTTGGAGAAAGAAGTTGAAAACCGAAAAACTCATATCTTGGCAATACAACAACGAATACGTTCTACTGAAATTGACATAAAACAGAACAAACGCTATCTGACTGATCATCAGCAGCACAAAAAAGAACTGCAGGTAAGAAGAACATAGCGGGCAACTTCTATTGGAAAGTAACTCTCATCCTGTTATCTACCACAGTAGGTTGAGCAGAATTCCTGAGTCAGCTGATACAAGTAGGTCTTATGACCCCCAGATTTGCTATCCTGGAATATTTCATTTGAGGCTGTCTAGACAAGTACATCTCACCATGTCATGTTTTTCAAGGGCTCCCCCTCCCTCCCCAAGTCTCTCTGGCTGAAAACTCAACAGGAACTACTCCAGCACTTGACACAGCTTGGCTAGTTAATAAACTTTATTGTACAATATATCAGGATGAAACCAGTTCTAATATTGTTGATGCTCTCTGTGGTGTGGTGGTTAAGGTGTATTAGGAAAGAGGGTTCTAGCCCATCCTCAGCCACAGAAACTCACAGGGTTTTTCTAGGCCAATCATTCTTTCTCAACCCAATCTATCTCACAGGATTATGAACGTGAAGAAAAATAAGTGGATAATAATGTGTGTCACCTGAAGTTTCTGATTGGAAGATGGGATACGAATCTATTTTAGAAGAGTGCTTTTCTTTTTTATACTTGTTGTAATTTGAATGTAGCACTTTTAACCTCTCTGTTCATGGCTTACCTGGAATCTCAATTTTTAACATTTTTATTTCTGTTACAGATAACAATGAGAAAAACAAAATTAGAAATTACAGACCTTGAAAATGTAGAAGAATCAGTGGTCATCTCTACATTAGTAAGAACTGTTTGAACACTTCCAATTTTTATATTATTTGGTACACCGTGATGTAGCTACTGAAGACTGACAGTAATTCCTAGAGTGAAGGATCTTATTACTTCTGAGAAATTGGTTTTATTTGCTGATTTGCATTACATCTTCCTCGGTTACTAGAGGAAGAAACAAGTGAAGAAATGTCTGCAGAAATTATGGATCTCTAGAACAAATATTGTGCTGGAGTCCTCATTTAGTGATTGCAATGGGAACCAGCAACTTGGTTGTTAAACTAAGTGGAAAATCATGTGACTGCCATAGTGCTTATGAAATTACAGAGCACGACATGTGTTAATCGATTATAATAGTGAACACATGACTGAGAGATTCTACAAAAGTCATACATGTGGCCATTGGTTGAAAAGGTTACATTTTTGGCAACTTTGTAACTACAAATACAGATAATTTGGATTGTCATACAGTTTTATCTTATAAATTATTTACTATTAATAAGCAAAATAATTATTCAAATTCTTTCACATTTCTTTTCAATATTTTATCAATCTTTAGCAACAATTGCAATGTTTCCCTCTCTTCTTTATTATTGCATTAATTATAAATAAACATACTATTACATAACAATACAGTTTTAACTCATAGATTATTTACTTATTTCATGTCTAACTCATTACAATATTCTACTATCACAACACTATCTTTTGTACCTTTGCAGAATCCTCACTTTTAACTAAATTTAACCATTGTCTCTGTGTTTTCTAGCTGAGCAAATACCTTTAATCCTAGTACGTTTCCCCTTTTTCCTTTATTTCCTGTTTTTGTCCCTCATAAGTTCTTTCCCTTTCTATCTTCCCCCCTTTTTCTCATCTCTTTTTTTTATACCCTTCTCTCTCTAATTTTCCCTTCTATAGTCGTCTTCTTGCTCTTGAAGCTTTTCCTTTTGCTTTTCATAGTTCAGGATTTCCATTTCAAAAAATTCAAATACAAAGCCAAAGGATCTTCCTCCTCTTTCTGCATCTTCTTTCTGTATTTTTAAGACTCATCTTCAATTACTCCAGTAGTGATGGCATTTTAAACACTTTTGAACAACCACCCGATTGACTTTAAGTAAAAACAGAAAAAGAAAGAAAAAACCAATGTCAAAAACTTTTTTTAAAAATCACCAAATGATCCCAGTCTGTTCCTTCTTGTTTCTTTCCTTTACTTTTCCTTTCTGTGGGTTACTGTATCTTTTAATAAGATTTCAGTTACAATGTATCCTCGGGAGTCTTCAAAGTTTCACTTTATTCTCTTTATTTTTCCAGGTGGCACTCCATTTTTCCTTTATTCCAAGTCCCACCCTTTTGCCTCCACTTCTCCTTTTTAGGGCTTTAAAATGACCAAGAAAAAATCTTTATTCTCCTTTTGACACTTAGATTTCAGCTTAAGGTTGCCTATTAGTGTCAAAATAGATTAATATAAATTTCTTTCCATACCATTTGTAATTGTCAATATAAAGGTAAAAAAAAAGGTTTTTAACCTTCTTTTCTCTCTCCTTTGCCGCTTAAAGATCTTCTTTCAGAAGTATCCCTCTAGGTATTTTTAGATTCAGGGTACCTTGCTTAGATGTTCTCTGTTGTTTAGCTCGGTCTGTCCTGCTTTCCTCTTTGTCTTCTTCCTGCACAATTTTATCCATCTGGGTTCTTTGAGGTGGTCATTTCTGACCACCGCTGCAACAGCCTTCGGGGAAGGGAGTTTAGATCAGCCAAGGAGGAGATATGCGGCTCCCCTCCACTTGGCTAGTGGTCTTCCCCCGCCTTCACCACTTCTACGGGGTGGCTTCAGCCCCAAATCCAAAGGATCAGGGCACTCCAGCGGCGAGCACAGATTGAAACTGCATATGATTGCGGATTTCGGTCTGTCGTTGAAGAGACCCAAACCGGAAGTCCAGATTTGATTCTATCTTAAAAGCTACTCATGCGGTATAGTTTATAGTGCTTTACTACAAATATAGACACCAATTGTTAGCGTATGGAATATTTATAAACCTCACTTCCAAAGTATTTGGGGAATAATATTAAAAATATTAAATTGTCACATGTGTCCAGTGCTTTGAGTAAAATAATTATTACCAACACATTATTTTGTGAAAATAACAAATCTGAAGTGTAATGGATAATAGATATTGAGAGACAATGATAAAGTTGATAGCAATTGTCTCTAACACATTGGGATAATCCTGATTTTTACCTCATAATACTTTAGGGGAACTGACCTCTGCAAAAGCTTGTGTTACAATAAAGCTAATAGTGATAAAATCCTTACAATATGGTAAATTCTGTAGTGTCCTTTCTATCTTTTGTCAGGCTGAAACTCAATTTTATGACTAGTAATTTAAATTGACTTTTTTTACATCAGGAAGAAGAAATTAATGATAACCAACAGAAGATAGAAACTGTTAAAGAACGAATAAATAAGCAGAAGGCGAAACTGGAGGAACTGAAATGCCTTTTGCAAGAAGAAGAACAAAAATGTGCAGCCATTAAAGAGAAAATTAATCAAGTACAAGAAGAAGCAGCTACAATCAAGGTACTATTATTACAATTCAGTACGGTGGACAGAATGAACAAACTATCTAAAAAGAGTGAAACGATGAATAGGTTATATCTTTTGATTCACATTTAAAAGATTTTAATTGTAACTGTGTTTGAGGTACACCAGAAAATTCAAAATAGTAAATACAATGTTCTATAATTTGGCCTGAATAGAACTTCCTCGGGAAAAAAATCTTTTCAGTCAATAAAAAGTATGAGTGAGCAGATTTTGGATAGGAATGCTAGCACAATCTATAGCTCTCCCTCAAAATGATTGTTCTTTAAGCTAATGTAACACATTTCTTATCAAACATTTTTTTTAACAAATTTTATTGATCTTTAAAAACAAACAAACAAACAAAACATAAAACATAAAAACATAAAATATCTTTTTTGAAAGCAGCTTGATCCCGGGTTACATCTCTTTGTACAGACACAAATTCAAATTCATGCTCATTTTATATACCATTCCATATCTTATTGCCATTCTACATTTTCTATATAGCTTCTCCCCTCTTTTAACTTTCTTAGTTTTATTTTATTTATTTCATCTCGGTTCAGATCATTATCTTGTATGTTCCCAGTTGTCTATTATCTTTTCTCATTAAACAACATTTCTCCTGTAATCACTGATTGGAGTATGACGCCTTTATCTCTTTCCGCTAAATTTATAACAGTATAATACATAGCTTCCATTTGGATTCTGCTTAGTACATTCTAAAGTTACACACTATATTTTAAAAAGAGAAAAAATTATAAATATATAATATAATTAAAACAGCAATCCAGACCAGTTCAAATCTGTCGTTAATATTAATATTCATTTAAATCTTAAACATTTTACACATTACTTTTCAAACAAGTATCATACTTCTATAGGAACACTTATAAACTTTCCATAATTATTTCCCCCCCACTTCACTTGTATTTTAAAACATTGTGTCAATTCTCTCATTTATTTCATTTCCTTTCTTTTGTTCACAAAAGTTTCACTGAATTACACTGAGTATTTTATCCCACTTTTTAATCATATGTTTCCAATTTTCTAACATTATTTCTATTACAAATATAACAATACAATCTTACGTACCTTTGCAGAATCACTTTTTCAGTTAATTTTTTATCCATTATCTCTAAATAAGTCCTGTTTCTTTACATCTTGCTCTACACCTTTGTAACCTCTCTTCCCTTCCTTCCTCCCTTGCTTCTTCTCTCTGCCCTTTTTACCCCCTTGTCTCTCCACCTCCATTTCTCTCTTCTATATTCCCCTTTTCTGTTGCTTTCTAACATTATATCCACTTTTCACTTTATTTTTCCCTTTTTTGGTTGTTTTTTTTAGGTCTTAAAGTCTCCATTTTCTTTTCCTCTTTCTTCCCCAAGTAAAGTTACTTGTTCGTTAAAGATGGCTTCTTGTTTGTCCCAGTCTTCTTGTTGCACAGTCTTTTCTTGTAGTTTCTCATAGGTACAGATCGCCATTTCTAAGAATTGAAAAAGAGCCAAGAGAGCCCTTCCCTTCTTGTTCCTCTTCTTTGTATTTTTTAAATTCCATTTTCAGTTCATCCACAAGTGATGCCATTGTAAAAAAAAATTTTTTTCAAACAACCACCCAAGTGTTTTTAGTCATTCAAATATAATTTCCCAAAGTCACTGAGCAATCCAAATACACACAAGCTGTTACTTTTGACACTTTCTTCTTTTTTCACTTTCTCTTCCTGGGGTTACAGTTTAGTTACAAAGTTCCAGTTAAAATGTATCTTTTAGAAATCTTGTTAGGATTTAATCAGGTTCTTTTAAGTTCTAGGCAGTCTCCTTCCAAATCCTGCTTTTATTCTTTTCCTCTCCCTTCCCACTTACAGCAAGAAAAAAAGGTTTTTTTTAAGTGTTCAGAAATCCTTATTATCCCCTTGACATTTAATTATCTAGTTTAATTACCTGTTGATGCCAAAGCGGGTTTTTCCGATTTCTCATTCATTTCTATTCGCTGTCAACGTTAGGAAGGAGAGTGAAAAAAAAACTTTCGCTTTTCACTTTCATTCGCTGCTACCGAATCTTCCTTATCCCGGTCAGCCAAAACTTTCACTTCTTAACTTCCTCCTGCACTTTCTTTTCCGGCTGAGTGCTTCTTTGAGGCGGCCACTTCTGACCGCCGCTCTTACCACCTTTGGGAAAGGGAGTTTTGCCAGCTGGGGAGGAAAGATGCGGCTTTCCTCTACCCTGCTGGGATCTCCCCACTCTTTGCCACCTCTACGGGGTGGCTTAGCCCCGAAGCCAAACTGGCTCAGGATGCTCCAGTGGTGAGCCCAGGCAGAAACCGCGCACAATCGCGGATTCCTGCCTGCCGCCGAAGCCCTGCAAACTGGAACTGCCCCCATATCAAACATTTTTTTAAAGAAGGCAAGCAGGGGAAAAAATTGACTTGGGGACCCTTTATGCTGGAGATGGCTGATAGACTAATAGGGAAGATCCTACCATTGTACCCATCTTGCTCTTGATTTTTTTGTTTCTGTATCTAATGTTCTTAATGTTTTAATGTTTTAATATTTAATATTCATTATTTTAATTGTAAGCTGCCCAGAGTTGCTTTGTAGTGTGAGATGGGAGGGCTATTTTTCTTTTTCTTTATTAAATTTATTGACCATCCATCTGGGTGGTTTACAATGTTAAAAAGATAAAATATTTCAAAACCTATACACCATAAGCACTAGATAATATAAAAGATAAATACTCAGCCCTAAATAAAAGATGCAGAGGGACGGAGTCAGGGGTGGAATTCAAATTTAACATCCAGTCCTGTGGGTGTGGCCTAATTTGTGAGTGTGGCTTGGTCATGTGACTGGATGGATGTGGCTTGTATGTAAATATTGTGAATTTTTATGTAAATATTGAATTTTTTATTAAAAAAGAGCAACTTACCCAAAATCAGGCAAAGTAGGCAGGTAGATTGAGTTGCTTGCAGAATCACAGAGTCACTCACAGATCTATCTTTCTGCAATCTGCTGCCTGAATCTGCATTGAAAAACACAAGCTTCAATCCTAAGGAAGGTTCAGCTCTGCTCTCAGGCCACTTCTCCCTCCCACCCCAACCCCCTAAATACCACCTCTGACTGGGCCTCAGGGAAGCCTCTTGGGCCAAGGCAAAGCAGTACAACAGCAGTTTAGATTAGCTAGAAAGCAAGAATTCCAATGATTTCCTGCTTTCTAGCTAATGTAAATTGCCTGGCACGGCTGATAGTTGGAACAGCTGATTGTTGGGAGAAAAAAAAAGAAAAATATCAACTTACCAAAAATTAGGTGAAGTCACAACGCAGGCAAGTTGAATGGCATGCATGGAGTGGTGGGGGTGGGGCGGGGCCAGCCAGTGGCGTGATTTGCCAGTTCTCCGAACTGCACAGAATTGTAACAACCGGTTCTATAGAACTGATCCAAACAGTAGAATCCCATCAGTAGGTTGAGCAGAGGAGGAGGTGGAATCTATTATTAGTCTATCAACCACCTAAAATGTGAAGCCTTCCCCCCTCCTCCAATTGTGGAGCCCCAACCCAACTGGCAGAGGTAGGTCTTCAAGCTCTGAGGGAAGGTCAGGAGGGTTGGAACTGACCTCATTCTGTGGGACAAGATGTTCCAAAGAGGAGGAGCAAGAGAAGAGAAGGCTCTTCTGCATCCTGCCCACCATAATATCTTGGTTGATTGGGCCAACAGCATGCCTCCTCTGCCCATTGGGTTGAGATGGTCCTACAAGTAGCCTGGTCTCATGGCATGAAGGCCTTTAAAAGTGATTACAAACACCTTGAATTGCACCTGGAAGCAAACTGGCAGCCAGTTCATTTATCTGCGGTGCATATACATTTAATAAATTAATTAACCTATCTTTGGTATTGATTTTCTCCTGATAGGATGGATTACATCAGGCAGAGGATGAACTGGAGAGAAGTAAAAACAATCTAAAACATTACGAAGAAAAAGAAAGGCTCCATTTGGAATCCATAGAAGCATTTAAACATAACATAGCTACAAAAGAAAGAGAATTAGAGGTATTTACTTTCTTTAAGTATGATTGCAAAATTTCTTTGCGGTACAGTTGCCAACTGAATGATGGGAATGGTGGCAACTTTCTCTATTGTAATATGGTAACATAAAGAAAGGTAATATTCCCTATTGCATATTGTAATACGTATTTTATGTATTTCTGTGGAGTGGATTTTAATTAACATAGGTAACAGTCCTTGCTAATAAAAATTACTAATTTAGTTTTCTGAGGCCTAGAGGAAATCAGAATAATTATTTTTCTAGTTAGGCTTAGGTGCAGAAATAACCCGATAGAAACTCAGTATTCAAAGGCAATTAAATATATGATACTAGACAACGGAACCAAGCTTGCAGGGGGGAAAATGTAAATTTTTCAACAACTTCTAGCTTGCATTGTCAAATATTTAAATACTACTTTATATGGATGTTTAGGTTAATATAGCATGCAAAGTTCTGAAATGTTTTAGAGATATCATCACATTGATGCTAAATTGTATAATTTAGGACTTGTGCTGTGCTTCAGATCTGATAGAAAATGATGCTTTGGATTATGCCGGAGTATCAATTTAGTACCTGTCTGTAACTACTTTAATAAGTTGGGCAGGTGATATATCAGTATCTTTTTGCTCCAGATCCAAAGAACTGTATGTCTGCGGGTCTGTGTTTGTGTGAGTCTGTGTTTGAATACTTTAAAGAATTTTTTTATAAAAGGTTCAATATTTTAAGTAATATGTTAAATAAGTTACACTAAATGTTAAAATAATAAACCAGA
Source organism: Pseudonaja textilis (assembly GCF_049901715.1). NCBI lineage: Eukaryota > Metazoa > Chordata > Lepidosauria > Squamata > Elapidae > Pseudonaja > Pseudonaja textilis. Next base: position 137,379,536 of record NC_141990.1, on the reverse strand, counting down.
GCAGCATAATTTAAAACTTTAGAGCTGTATAAATACCCTGAAAAAGGCTTTTCCAGTTTGACATGACAAAGCACCCAGCACCTCAGCCTTTATTAACTAGAAAATCACAAGGGATGGGGCAATTTTAATTGTATTTATGAGGAGCAGGTCAATACTTTCAATAAATATTAAAATAATAAATAATCTGACCTATATTTGTTCCAGCTTTATGCTGCTGGATTCCTTCCCATTTCTTTTTGATTTTTGCAGAGGGCTAATATGCAGCCCATTGCTATTCAGATTTTATTGCATCCAGCATTTGTGTATTTTCTTCCTTTGCACCTATACTTGCTCTTAATGTTTTAAACCTTCTTCTGTTCCCTTTATTATACTTAGTTTCACTTCACTTTGTTATTTTTTCTGTATTACTGCATTTTTTTCATCCAAAAATGTAATGAAAATTATCTTTTGCCATATTTTAACATATATATTAGGAAATGATTGTAAAGGCTTCAAAGATCCATCCAGAGCGATTAGAAATAACTAGGACTTATAAAAGTCTTGACACAGAAATGAATCGTTTGAGACAAAAAATAAATTCAGAAAGAGAACGTACTGGAGATAGAGAAGAAATAATAAGGTAAGTGTGTATGTGCATGTGTATGTAAATTAATTTTGTATGTGAGGATGAGTAAATCTGTAGGAGACATCTGAACCCTACATCAAAGTTTCATAGCTTAGCTTTCAATTTTTTAAAATTAACATTATGTTCCATAACTCTCTGACTAACCAGTGAATGCCCTCAAAATAATTATTTCCAAATTAATTTATATTCTGAGAGGGATTCCAGTTCATATGTCTGGAAAATATTTTTAAAAAATAAAATCATAATACATTGAAAATGTTTATGGAGTTCATTGATTTTCTGAATCTGGAGCTATATCATCATTTTTACCTATTAAGTATTAAATACTGAAAATCAACAATTAATGTTAATTTTCCAATTTGGGCAACTTTGTGTTCCTTATTGTAATACTGTGTTTCATAAAACAATACTTCTTTTTCACTGTTGAAAGTCACTGTCATTGAGGGGCCCCAAATTTTAGTTTTTTCTCTTCCTGGAATGTCATTCCAAATTGTTCAGGATAGTCTTCCAGGCATCCAGAAAAACTTCCTTAGAACATAGCAGTAGCTGGCTGCCTCAGGTTATAGGCATCTTTCTCCCTTAGAATTTTCCTAGGTTACTTTGATATTGGTTTGAAACTCATGTTTCTTTTTCCTTGTTCTTTTTAAATATGCAGACAACTTCAGGAAGCAAAAGAAAAATACCAGAGTGCAGAAAGCAAAAGCAAAAATTTGAAGAAATTCATTAAACTATTGGATGAGATGATGATTCAGAGACATAAAACATATCTGCATTTTAGAAGGTAGGCATTATGTGCGTGCGTGTGATATTTTTAAAAATATCCAGTAAGTTAAGGATCTAATAAGAGACAATGACAGTTTGAACTTACTTAAATTTGTGACTTACGTGTTTCATGTTAACATGAAACATGGTGATACAGAACAGCAATCACAGTTTTGTATAATTGAATCACTGTGCATACTTCTTAAAACAGGGGTGTCAAGCCCGCGTCATCATGGCAGTGTCACGTGATGTATCGGGACATTTCCCCCCTTTCGCTAAACCAGGTATGGGCGTGGCCAGCATGTGATGCATGTGGCCTGTGGGCTGCGAGTTTGACAGCCCTGTCTTAAAAGAAATTGAAGTCAATAGGCAGAAGGGATTGTTTGTTGTAAGTAGTTTTATCTTCAAAAATAGTCCTATTACTTAATTTTATTTCCTGGTTCCACAGAAGTTTATTAAACTTCAAATTTTGTTTGAAATACAAGCTTTTTTAAGTAATTATAAAGATATGCAAGAGGCTGAACAGCAGGTATGTTCTTAACAGATTCAGCCTGGTTTATGAGAACAGGTTGTTTAATTGTCTCTAGGATGGAGGATTCTGTTCACTCTTGCCTTTGGCAGGACAAGTAAGACAGTGCACTAAGAAGGATAAAGGAGCAGCACTGGAGCTGACACATATAGACAAACCCCAAGTTGTCTGTTAGTGTCGTTTCATATGTTATTTAATAAATTTTCAATTTTCAATTTATTTTCAATAAATTTTCAATTTCTTTCATATTTTCTTTTTTCCAATATTTTCATTTTGAAGGTTTCTTACTATGCGATGCAAATATTACTTCGACTCTTTGTTAAATCAGCGGTCGTATTCTGGAAAAATAGAGTTTGACCACAAGAATGAAAGACTTTCAATTACGGTAAGTCAGTTTTTCAGTTTACTTTTGTTTTTGTTGTTATTTTATTTTCTGTATTGTTTAGAATGGGCTGATCATTGAATAAAGATTTTTTTCCCCTACACTATGCCAGTTCAAGTTTATACATTTAACAAAGATTGGCCTTAAAATGAAATGGAAAATAATGGTTTCACTCCTCCACACAACCTGCATACGAATGAGCTTCCATGTGAGCACTCTGTTGTACAAAATCATTCCCTTGCAAAAAAAAATAGAAGCAGAGTTGTTTTTTTTTTAATACCTCAGAGCAAACAGAAAATAATATGCGCTTTTTCCAAAGAAACAAATGCTCCCTAGGTCATTGCCTCAATTTAATAGTACTTTATTATCCAAAAAGCTAGAGCTGGCAGGGAAGGCAAAAACAAGCCACTTCTGTACTGTTGCCATGAAAACTGTCATTAGCAGTCAAGCTTGACTTGTGAAAACCTTCCCCCTTAGAAAAGAGCTGGCTCAATAATTCATGAAACTTCAGTCACTACTGAATCGAATGTGTCTCATTTTTGTGTAAATGTATGAAAATGTTAGAGTCATCTTGGATTATTATTTCACCAGATTGGGAGTTCTTGTTATTAATTGAGGTCTTGTGAACAATATCCAGTCATCAGAGATGATTAAGCAACTTTTCATAACAAATCTGGATTTTTTCCCCCATATTCCCATTTTAATACATATTATACTTAATTATTTTCCGTCCCACTATTCTTGTCTTCTGCTTCCCAATTAATCCATAACAGCTTTATTTTGGAAGGAAAACTATATTAAAATAATGAAATACCTAAGGGTATTTATAAGTGCATTTTTATACCTGACAAATTGCCTTTCAGGATGTGTAATTCTTTCTACTTTAAAGTCTTTGTACAGGTAGTCCTCAACTTATGACCACAATTGAGCCCAAAATTTCTGTTGTTAAGTGAGTTTTGCCCCATTTTATGATCTTTCTTGCCACAGTTGATAAATTAGTAATCCAGTTGTTAAGTTGAATCTGGTTTCTCCATTGATTTCGCTTATGAGAAGGTCACAAAAGGTGATCACATGACCTTGAGACACAGCCACAATCAGTGAACCAGTTGCCAAGCACCTGAATTTTGATTACATGATCATGAGGATGCTACAAAGGTCATAACTCTGAAAAACGATCATAAATCACTTTTTTCAGTGCAGTTGTAACTTTGAACTGTCACTAAATGAACTGTTGAAAGTCAAGGACTGCCTGTATTGTAAGATATTATATTTTGCATATTTTAAGTACATAAACATTTGTACATATTAAAATAATTCCTGAATATTCATTCAGGTTATATTATTTTTAATTGTAAACATTTTCCCTTTTTTAATGGTTTGAGGCTTTAATAGATCAAAAATTGTTGCCAGTTACTGTGGCAGAAATTAAGATAGTTTACAAAGATTAGGTCAAATTCACTGCTACCTATATAAGTGATATTGTTGTTAAGTATAGCTTTTCTTGAGCAATATGGAACAGTAAAGACTTTATGAGGAAACTTCACTACAAGGAAGTGAGAATGTTACATCTGATTTTGAACATGGCGGATCAGTTGGTATTTGTTGGGTTTTGTTTTTTTTAATTGTCAATGTTAATGTTTAGGCCACTTATATATATTGACAGTTTATTGATAGTTATTAACAATCAGGAATTCCACATTAATGAATACATGGAATTAATTCCCAAAGGTATAAACATGTTGGTGAAAGATAGAATTAATGCTTAGCTTCTCTTTCACCATTTTTATTGGCTTTCATAATAACCATGGAATTAATGGACTTGACTCTCTCTGGCCAATTTTCAAGTTAAACAAATGGTGGAAGAAGCAGGCAACTGCTCTGTCCCATATTTGCGAGTATGGTTCTAGCCTGAAAAATGTTTTAGCGGTGACTTTATGAGAAAAAAACTGGGATTCAATTTTTCATAGTCCTGCAATTTTTAATCGTAAAGATCATCACATAAAACGTTCTTGAAATTGCTCGTGATGTTTCTTTTTTAATATAAATCAAAATTATTTTCATATTGGGGAGTAGTTATGACATTTGTCACCTCAAGATGTCCCCATAATTCTAAAAGATGGACTGCACTGAATATTTTGCAGAAAAACGATAAATGTCTTCTGGCTACTTTTTCTTAGCATAATATTTTATTGCTATTTAAGTTTAATTGTAAATACAGGGTGATGTGATTGCCTGTGTTTATAGTATTAGATGCTTTGGATGCAACTCATGAAGCGTCGTGGTGATGAATATTTCATTCATTTCAATGTCTTGGAAGCAGTGGAGTGGTTTATTTTTTATATATTGTTCAACAGTTCTTGTTGTATATGTTTCATATTTTCCTTTTACTTTAAGGTATATTGAAATTATGTGAGGACACCTTGTTGAATGTAGATGTAATTTTCAGTTTTAAAGCATGTAATTAGCTGTGTCAAAACAATGCATTCATTATTGTTGTTCTTAGTTATTTGCAAAGTTCTAATGATTAGGGATAGGGTGAGCTGGACCTTGGGCTGGATTTCCATCTATTTATTAATTCCTTTTTGTCCTGGGAGTAGATGTTCATTTTCCTTTTTGTGTCTACTTACACTGACTGAAAAGAGAAACTTGTAATATTGCAGTTTTTCTTGGAAAAGTTTTTCTGTTTGCATGGTTCCAATGATTGGCATAGGGTGAGATTTTTGACCATCCACAGGTAGTCCTCAACTTACAACCACAATTGAGCTCAAAGTTTCTGTAGTTAAGTGAGAAGTTCATGAAGTGAGTTTTGCCCCCATTTTATACTCTCCATAGTTGCTAAGTGAATCACTGTCGTTGATAAATTAGTAACCCGATTGTTAAGTGAATCTGGCTTCCCCATTGACTTGGTTTGTCAAAAGGTTGCAAAAGGTGACCTTGGGGCAGAGCAATGGTCGTAAGTATGAACCAATTGCCATGCGTCTAAATTCTGATCACATGATCATGGGGGATGCTACAAAGGTCATAACTGAAAAATAGTCATAAGTCACATTTTTTCAGTATTATTGTAACTTTGAACAGTCACTAAATGAGCTGTTGTGACTTAAGGACCACCTGTATTCTGTAATTCCTTTTTGTCCTGGGAGTAGATATTCACTTTCCTTTTTGTGTTCTGCTTTCACTGACTGAAAAGATACACTTGTGGCGCTGCACTTTTCCTTAGAAGTTCTTTTACATTTTTCTCTTTAATATCTTAGTTGTATTTAAGGTAGATTTAAGGACAGACAGTTATAAGACAAAGAAATAAATAAATGAAAAGGAAATCTAAATGCAAAGAAAGTCAGTAATCTGGCTATTTATCTGCATCTTTCTATTTTGGCTCAGTTTTTTAACAATACTACAAAGCCTAATCAAATTATTGTTCTTACAAACAAGATATAAATAACAAGAAAAAAAAGCAAGGAAACAATTGGTCCATTAAAGAGAGAAGACGGCAAGGAAGTAACAGGCAACAGAGAAAGCCAGAAACTCATTCTTTGCATTGGTCTTCATGCAAAAAGAAACTATAGCTCAACCCACCAAAAACAAAACTGTAAAAGACAGACCAGAAATAAAAGTTAAAATAAGCAACAAAAAAAAAAAAAATAGTAAGAGAACACCTATCTGATCTTGATGAGCACAAATCACTGGGGCCTGATGGATTACATCCCAGAGTTTTAAAGGAGCTGGCAGAGGTCATCTCAGAACCACTGCACCATATCTTTCAAAAATCCTGCAGCACCGGGGAACTACCAGAGGACTGGAAAAGAGCTGATGTGGTTCCCATCTTCAAAAAATGAAGAAAAAAAACAGACCCTGGAAACTATAGACCAATCAGCCTAATATCAATACCCGGGAAGATACTGGAAAAGATAATAAAAAACATCTGCCAACATCTAGAAACAAGTAAAGTAATAACTAGCAGTCAGCACGGGTTTGTTAAGAACAGATCATTCCAAACCAACCCTATTTCATCCTTCAACATAGTGACTAAATTAGTAGACCAGCAAAATACTGTAGACATAATTAGATTTCAGCAAGGCATTTGGCAAAGTAGACCACAATCTACTTCTTAGTAAGCTAGAAAAAAGTGGAATAGATAGCACCACCGCTAGATGGACTTGCAACTGGCTGACAAACCATACTCAACGAGTAGTCCTTAATGGGTCTAAGTCTACATGGAGGGAAGTAAGCAGTAGGGGGCCACAAGATTCCATCTTAGGCCCAGTACTCTTCAATGTCTTCATTAACGACTTAGATGAGGGAATAGAAGGGGAACTTACCAAATTTGCAGATGATACTAAGCTGGCAGGAATAGCTAACACCCAAGAAGATAGGCTCAAGATTCAGATGGATCTTGACAGACTAGAACACTGAGCCGTATCTAACCAAATGAAATTCAGTGTAGAGAAAAGTAAAGTCTTATACTTAGGCAAGAAAAACCAAAAGTACACGTATAGACTGGGCGAAACTAGGCTCAATAGCAGTAACTGTGAGAGGGATCTTGGAGTCTTAGTGGACAACCAGCTAAATATGAGCCAGCAATGTGCAGCAGCCGCCAAAAAAGCTAATGCAATCCTAAGTTGTATTAACAGAGGGATACAATCGAGATCAAGTTAGGTACTAATACCACTCTATAAAGCCCCCTAGTAAGACCACACCTAGAGTATTGCATCCAGTTTTGGTCACCACAGTATAAAAAAAGATGTTGAAACTAGAAAAAGTACAGAGAAGAGCAACCAGGATGATTAGGGGACTGGAGACTAAGGCATACGAAGAATGGTTGCAGGAACTGGGCTTAGCTAGTTTAGTGAAGAGAAGGACCAGGGGAGACATGATAGCGGTTTTCCAATATTTGAGGGGCTGCCACAGGGAGGAAGGGGGTCAAGCTATTTTCTAAAGCACCTGTAGGCCAGACAAAGAATAATGGATGAAAACTGAACAAGGAGAGATTTAATCTGGAAATAAAGAGAAACTTTCTGACAATGAGAACAATCAACCATTGGAACAGCTTGACCTTAGAAGTTGTGGGAGCACCATCACTTGAGACCTTCAAGAAGAGATTGAAGACAAATGGACTGCCATTTGTCAGAAATGGTGTACGGTCTCCTGCTTGGATGGGGGGTTGGACTAGATGATCTATAAGGTCCTTTCAGACTCTAATTATCTGTTATCAAGATTGATCAACTCCTTTTCTTCAGTATAAACTTGCCTACCAGCAGCTGTCCATTCCAACCTTAAGACCTCGCATTCATCCAGCAGTGGAAAGGCAGCATCATAAGATCATTCATTGAACAGTACTTATTGGACTTCCTTTCACAAGAAAGAAAACAAATTTCGTTTTTGACCCTTAACTACAAAGAGAGAGAATTACCCATTATATAGAATTATACAGAATACATTTTACAGAATGCTGGACATTAAAGTCATGTATTCAAACCATAACTATTTTGAGACTGAAAGGTTAACATTCAAAATGTTTTGCACAACACTACCCTCTAAAGTTTTTCCTTTCAAATATAGAAGAATGGAGTAATTTTTCACATGATTAACCAGGGTTCCAGCAATTTTTGAGAAGCATTTGCTACACAAAGAAATCTCAGTTACCCTATAGCCTCTCAATTAAGGCATTTAGAGCAATCTACACCAAAGAAAATTCTGCCCAAAGATAGCAGCAATATGCTTGCTTAGACTAGAGTTGACAGTGAGGAGAACACGAGTTGCCCATTCAGAACATGTGACCTGTAATTCAGGAATTACAGTGAATTATTTTTTTAAAGAAGGCATTTTGTACCATTTGTCTTGTAATGGAATACTTGAGGATGTAAAAGAATATATAAACGACTGCAAAATTGGTTAGATTGTATTTGGTTTTCCATTAAGATTATTATTACCAGATGTACTAGTCAGGATGAATCAGTCAAAGGTTGTTGTTCAGTCATGATCCAACTTTAGTACTTTTTTTTTTTGGAAGAATTTAAAATCGGCCAGCAACCAAGAAAACATGTTTACAAATGATTACCAATACATCATGTTGGCAATCAGAGTGAGAGAATGTCAGTGAAATGCTAGGTTTCCTATTTAATTGGTCATTATTGTCTCTTGGGGACAATTTAGTTGTTTTCTCATACTAACAGGAAATATATATATAGATACTCCTCAACTTAAAACCGATTGCTTAATTATTTTAATGGTTCAAAATCACAACTGACTTCCACAGAACTACTTATGACCCGTTTTTGGAATTACAATGGCCCACACTCCCATTGTGTAATTGCACTTTGGGCACTTGGCAACCAACTCACCTTTACAGGTGTTTGCAGCCTCCCGTGGTTATGGGATCACCCATCTTGGTTGTACATGGACTTCTCAGTAAAGTTTGAAATGTCATTCTGAACTGCTTGAAGGGGTTCATTATTGGCAATGCTGTACTGTGTCAAAAGTGCTTCTGCCTTCTCCACCATTGCTCATTGGGTTGCCCTGCACAGCAGTGGTGGTGCTGGGGTTGAAACAGATTCTTGGGACCTTCTGTTTCGTCATCCAGCCCCCCCCCTGCCCCCCACCCCCACTTCAGTCCCAGCAGAGCCAGTGCTGTCACCACCACTGAGGAGTGCTTTCTCAGACTAGGTGCTGTGGCCAGCTGCCACACTGCAAAGTCCAGGGCCCCATCTTATAATTTCAGTTACATATTTTTTCTTTTTGAAGGTACAGCCTGGAAATGGAAACAAAGCTGCTCTTGATGACATGAAATCTCTCTCTGGAGGTGAACGTTCCTTCTCCACTTGCTGCTTCATCCTCTCTTTGTGGTCTATTGCTGAATCTCCTTTCAGATGCTTGGATGAATTTGATGTATTTATGGTATGGTTGGCTGAATTTATGTACTGTAAAATATTAGGTCATGGATGGGCTAATTTAGTGGGTAGCTTGGAATTTCTTTTTCTTGGTTTATTTGTTATGTGTTTTTGTGGATGTTTTTATTGTTTTAATGTTTTTTAAATGTGTTTTATAATTTTATAATTGTAAGCTTTCCGAGACAGTTGGTTGAATTGGGCAGCTGTAGAAATTGAATGAATGAATAAGTAAATAAATTTATGGTACTTTTGTGCCATTAGTTTTTAGCCATTGTGCTCAGACGAATCAGATTACCTAACCCTGAATTAAACAAAGTTGATGTAAAATAGCTGTTATAAAAGAAAGAAAAAGTGGCATTGGAATTGGTCTTTAAGACAATAATATACATTGAATTGTTTTGAAAATTTAAATGTTTTTTTAATAACATTTAGCACAACTTCAATATCTTTTAGGACATGGTTAACAGGAGAATTGCAATGGACATGATGCTTAAGATGGCAGACTCCCAACGTTATCGGCAGTTTATTTTGCTCACTCCTCAGAACATGAGGTATCTATTATACATTTCCTGGTCTCTATCCTTAAAGGCATTTTCATAGTTTCAAAAAATATTTCATTTATCATGTATCATTATCATTTATCTATACTCTCAAATTTTAATACTTTTATGTGATTTTTATAAGATCTGAGGACCAGCCTGACTACAGGATTGGACCCTAACTTCAATAGCCGTTATTTCAGGAGATAACTTCTTTCTATTGCTATTTTTAAATAGAATACTTCTTTTGTTGTTATTTAAGTGATTTGTAATAAGTTATGCATTTGTGAATTATTGATTTTTAGATGATGTTAATTTGTTTCCTCCCTGTGGGTTCATGTCCTTTGTAGACAAACTTTTTCAATCCTCCTATATTCATTCAGAATTTGGATTCTAACAATAAGATTGGGTTCATTCTCCCCAAAAATGAGTGAGGAGATCACTCATTAGGGGCAGGAGTGTCAAACTCAAGGCCCATGGGCTGAATCTGGGTGCTTAAATCCGGCCTGCGAGGCCAGCCTGGAAATAGCAAAGGACTGGTCCGTTGTGCCTCTGGCAGCCAAAATGCGGCATGGAGGAGTTATATGTGGCCCCCCCCCCCAGTGCCCTGTTTTATGGCCTGGACAGCCTCCTGCAGCACTATGCAAGCCAAAATGGAGAGCGGGGGGGGCTCACGTGGTCCTTCCACCCCATTATGGCCAGCAGGGTGCTGCAGGAGGCTTCCGTCCTGTCACCCCACCAGCCGGCCCACAGAGGAGAACTCCAGTTTGACACTCCTGACTTTCAACAAACTTCCCATGCAGTCTTGAGATAGGAGCCCTCAGCAAGCTTGAGCCTGTTAGCACCTGGAGGAAAAGCTTGAGCAGTTGACTCTTAAGTTTAGTTCTCACGTGGCATTTTGCAGAAGTGCTGTTGCCATTGTTATACCTGTGGGTAAAATGTTCAGTCAAAAGCTATTGCTATCAGATTGGTGACTAGTTTATAAAGTAAAAAAATAAAAATGAGCAATGGGAATATGAATATCCTAGTATTCAGAGTAGCTTTGTGCAATATTGAATCCCATGGAATTTAATGTGTAATGAACAGGTTTTGCAGATTACCTTCTTGCTCAGAGTCTGTAAGATTTACAAATGTAACTACAACAACCTTGATAGATGCCACATTTCATTAGTTCTTCAGTTCACTTTTATAGTAAAGAAGGGTTTGTCAATTTTGGAAGCAAATAGAGAACCAGCTAACCCTCTTTAATGGCAAGGTGAAAGCTGCTACGTTGCAGTTGCCATCCATTCATTCTAGTCCAGGGCTTGTCAAACTCACGACCCGCAGGCTGGATGGGTCATATGCTGGCCACACCCACACCCAGTTTAGCGAATGTGGAAAAAGTCATGCTAAGTTACGTGACGACGCTGTGACGATGCGAGTTTGCCACCCCGTTCTAGTCCTTTCTTCTGGAGTCTGAGAACAACCCCCCCACTTCTCAGCTTCCACCTAAGGGCCTTTCAGGTACTTGAAGGCACCTAGTGTAGTGAAGTTTTAGCAGCTTTAGAGTTTTGCTTCAGATTGTGAAATTAAATTAATTAGCCTAAAGATTATTCCAGTCTGAACAGTATTTAAATTGCTTAAATGGTTTTTGAGACATCATATTTATACAGATTAAAGGTGAGTTGCTATTAATCAGGTGGGGTCCAAGTATGAAAGCATTGCATGAAATAATCATTATTAATGGTTGTTGTCATTGTTTTTTGCCTTTTGTATCTAGTTCTTTGCCTACAAGTAGTCTTATCCGAATCCTTCGAATGGAAGACCCTGAGAGGGGACAAAAGACGCTGAATTTCAGTCATACAAACGAAGAAGATGAAGATGGAGAATGAGAACATCTAATCTGTTGTCACTAACTTATTTTGTAATATTGAAGACACACAAGCTATGTTCACTGCTGGTAAAATCAGTGAAAGAGAGCCTTTTTCTTTTTTGAAATTTACTCGTGGCCTTCATACTTAAGTGTCTCTATAGCAGGCCTTTAATGGCATCCAAAACATTTGAATTTTATGCTCAGATTTTGTAAGCCTTTTGGTGCTAGAATTATAGCAGTCACTATGTTCTTTCTTCTACTCTGTTCCTATGAATTACATTTACTGTATATTTCCTGTCAGAGTTTGCTATTAATAATATATTTGCTGAATGTAGGAAATGTTTCTTATTTTTATTGTTCCCAAAAGAGAGGTAAATATAAATGACAGAAGATGAATAACTTTTTTATGGTATGCTTACCTGATTTTACAATATTTTTAAATGTTATAATAGCAGGTGAAAAACTAAACCCTTTATCAGAAGTCCCCTAACAACATTTCTGTCTAAATTTGTATTGTTTCCTTCATCATTACAATATACATTATTAAACCATTTTATTGTTTGTTACTGTCTTTCAAATGCTTCTGTTATCCATTTAGTTCCTGTGGCAAATAAAACTTCAGTTGATGGTCGGATTTGCACATTGTGCTAAATTACTGCTTTTGAACAAACTATATTAGTATATAGGAAATGCTAAGCCAGGACTAGGCCCAATGTTAGCCTACCAGCACTGATGAAGTATAAATCCCGGCATTCCTCCTCACTGGCCATGCTGATATTAGCTGTGGGCAGGTGTACTTCTGTATCACCTGGAGGAACCAAAGCTGCTCATTCCTACAAAGGATAAACCAGTTTAAAGGCATCCTTGGTGGTGGTGGGGTATTATTTGAAATCTTTGGATATAATATAAACTAACTTAAAATGTGTAATTTTTATAAGCCAAAAAAGGAAAAACAATAACACACTTTCAAATCTAGCATCATACGGAAGTGATTGCACGGGTGTTACATTAATATGGGAACTACCTGGAATTATGACGATGGAAGGGGTTTGGTTGTTTACAGAGTATGGGTAGCCCTTGGCTCCAAAAGTTCTTTTTAAAAAAAAGCAACGACAGTGTTTTCCTTGAGGAAGAAGAACAAAACGTTTAGTTTCTCATTCAAGAAAATGAGGGATTTTCGTAATGGCCTTTGACGTGAGTGGCACGTGATTTGATCATTCCTTTGTTTTCAAATATTTAATAAGTTGATTTGCAATTCTGTCTTCAACTTCATGTACGTGAGAGAGTTTGGAATTCCAGCAGAGATGTCAGCAAGTGTAACAAAAACATGCTAAACACATTAACTGTAGATGAGCCTTTCACCTTAAAAACTGCTTTCCAGCTGTGTCAGAAGACAGGTGCCATCACGCTCACTTTAAAGCAGGGGCCTCCAACCTTAACAACTTTAAGAATTGTAGACTTCAACTCCAAGAATTCTGGGATTTGAAGTCCACAAGTTGCCACGGTTGGAGGTCCTTGCTTTAGAGATCATGCAGGACAGTGGTTTGTCTAAGGATGCCCTTTTCTACATGTATATACAATGCTGACAAGAACTGATCACAATATAAGAGACTTTAGTTGACACTGGAAGAATCACTTAAGGGCAGTTAAGAGTTGACTTTCTAGCCCTAGAAATTGTTTAAAATTCAACTAGCTTCTCTTCAACTTTGCAATGAGTTTTCTGGATTTTTTTCAAAATTTTACCTTGTGATCAATTTTTATTTTTTTTTCCCTCAGAAAAAGTCTGCTTTTTATTATTTGTGTATTCATTTCCCCAGTAAATCAACACGCACTCTGCTACCAAAGACAGGATTTTCTTAACTGTTTTGCCAAGAAAGACACCAAACACAAAGAAGGGTACACTGAGAAGAGTGGAATGGGACAACTTTCTGCAGCCAACTTACCATGGCCAACTCACTATGGCCAACTTGTTGCGGGACAACTTGCCATAGGGAAATTTAACAATTCAATTTAATTATTTAAAATAATAAAAGTGATTTTAATTTTTGTCACATTTCTTTCTGTCCTTCCTTTTGCATCCTTTCTTTACTGATTCTATTCCACCATTTCTTTGATATTAGTGTAACTCTTGTCCTGCAGTGAGTTGTCCCACGTTGAGTTGGCCATGGCGAGTTGTCCGTGGCAAGTTGACCCGAGTACAAGTTGTCCTGGATTTACAATCAGTCAAGCAACTGTTTGAAATGATGTGTGCTGAATGAAGGGGTTTATGATTCCTGCCCGAATTTATGGTCACAAAAAACAAAATTCAGGTGCTGAACAATATGCCCATCCTTACGACTGACCTCGGACACTGCAATGCCCCCCCCACCTATCTTCTCCCATCCCACTCCGTGGGTTTCTGCAGGTCTTGGCGGGGTCAGGTGATTGCCATTTGCGACCTTTGCCAGGTGGCTTCCAACAAGGAAAGACAATGGGAGAAGCCAGATTTGCTTAATGGCTGTGTGATTCACTTAATGATTATCTTAACGGACGGCAAAAAAGGTTGTAAAATCAGATCTGACTCACTTAGCAATTGTTTGCTTAGCAACAGGAACGTCAATCCCAATTGCAGTCGTAAATCAAGGATTACCTGTATACTGAAGGTTCTCTTAGGCACTCCTGCTTGATTCTGACTTCTGATTCTAGCTGAATTTTACATATTTCTGTAATATTGAAAGCCATATTTTTTTTAGCTTTAGTGAGCTCTCTTCGGTTCTCTGGATTTGCATGGATAATCTTGAGATAAAGCAGCCAAATTTGTCTCCTCTCTTCTTCCATTATGTGCTCTGAATACATTGTAAAAGTGGACAGTGATAATTCAATCAAGTCAGCAATACATTGAAAATTAAATCATCTCTCTTCCTTCTGGTGATGTAACCATAACTCTGAATAGCCGCCTCTGCCCCCTGGGAAGAAGGGTGGGAAGTTAAATAGTATCCCTCAGTCCCTCCAGTAAATTATCCTGAAGCCATGTATTATTTGTAGATTTTTTTTATTCTAGGGACAGAGAGGGAGTGGGGAGGTTCATCAGTGAGCCATTAAGTTCACTTTTATAAATTATCATGCAATGTTTTTATAACGAGAGTGTGTAGCATTTAAATAGTCATATTTTATTTTACTAGTTTTGGAATATAGCGGAAGTACTGAATTTTGTCCAGGAGTTTTAGGCTGGATGAGAGAATCCATATTCTAAAAATGAATGCAGACAAGAGAGAAATACAGTTAAGAAATCTAATAATACTGGATTAGATTTCTGCCTTTTCTGTAGGGACTTACAGGTGATCTAAAACACAAGATTTGCAATCAGGGAATAAGTTTCAATCCAAATTTGTGGTTTCACAAGAACTGCTTCTGAAGAATTCCATCTGACCAGTGGTGCGATTAAACCGGTGTAACAACTGGTTTGGTGAGCGCACGCTTTGCTCGCGTGCCCAGCATTTAAACAATATTTAGCTATAATACTTACCTTCTGCTGCAGCCCCTGTGAGTAAAACAGCTGATGCGCGGGAAACTGCTCTGCTGCGTGAATCAGCTGTGCTCAGAAACAAGGAAATAAAGCACAGGAAAAGGGCAGGGGTGGGTGGGCGGGGCCAAATGATCACTGGAACTACCAGTTCTCCCGAACCGGTAGAATCCCACCCTTGCATCTGATTTCACTCTTTCCTAGAGAATCAAGACTTTATCTCATCAGTTACCACCTCCAATGTTTGTGTTAAATTTATATTTACCAACAAAGAAATAAAGGGAGACTAGTATAGACCTATTCCAAGCTATTTAGCTCTCATCAGCTAGCCATACTGGGATTTGAACCCCGGCTACTTATATATTATATCTATATATTAGATGATGTACTAATCTGTAAGCCACGGACTTTCCAAGTTTGTTGGCTATGCCAGGGGAGAGATTAACTGTTTTTTTGTCAGGGTAACCTAGTCTACCCAAATATGGGACAGAACATACTGCCTCCGCTTTCACCCTTCAGCCCCAAATTAGATTACCACCTCCAAATTAGATTATCATCACATATACGGTACTATGGGAAGTATGTTTCAGATGCTCAGGTCATTTAAACTGGTCTAGCTCTTGGCTGTATGAGTTCAAATGAGAGCTATCTATCAAGGTCCATACTTCATCACAGGCCCCCTCCAATATCACCTGGAGGTGTCAGGACATGAATCCTATCCTTCCGCACCCTCCCCCTTGGTCTTTGAACCAAGCGCTTTGGACTTCATAGGACCACTTTAATATGTCTATGCCTGCTTGACCTTCCTTCCTTTGGCCTGATATTTAGGACAATCAATTTACCTGCATTGTAACATGGGAGGAGTTTCCAGGAGATGCCTTTCAACTAGATGTTCTTAGCCTATACTCCCACACCTTTGTGGCAACAGCTCATACTTTAAAGCTAGGTGGATACTAAAACTACAGTAGTGAGCACTACTCACCTTTTCTTATTAAGACAACGGTGACAAGAGAAAATTCATTAAGAGCCTTATTTAGAAAACTAGCTTTGCATTCTTTGCCAAGGTTTTTCTTTGCTCTGTCTCCAAGATTTTGCTAAGGCATATTTTGGAAAAACAAACTGGGAATCCGGCTGTGAGCTCTTACAATATATTTTTTTTCTCAGAAAAGAACACCTTTCGAACAATAGTAATCACAGGGTCAACAGTTCAGCTGAACTGGTGTGTTTTGATTTTTTTTTGTTGAGATGTAATGTTTTTTTTATACTCCCTCTGATTTTGGAAATATGACTCATCTGATTTTATGAGGGATGTAAAAAAAAACACCAATTTGTTGCCGTAGTCCTTCTTCTGGGATCAAATACCTTTCACACATGGTTTCAATTGCCCTCTTTAGAAAAAAATTCTAGAAATGAAAACCAGAACTGTACAACCTTTTGCTGGAGCTCGAGGATTTTGATGTTCCTGGAATGTACGATACAAGAACGAGACCCAGAGAAATCGACTAACTTTCATGATAGTTTCTAGGAATTATGAAAGGCTGACGTTAGCCCTTTGCAGTAGACCAGACTAGAAAACCAAAGTTATGAATGCTAAAACTACTTTTATTATATGGTTACAGTAACAGAATCTTGTATGTTCGAATACGCTTTCCCCCTCCCTCTCGTTTTCTTGGTGATAACTAGGGAAGGTCAAGCCTGAGACATTTTCTCAAATTACATTTCTGTTTTGGACACGAATTTCTTTTATCTGACTATTGCCTTGGTTGCAACTCTTCCTTCTATTTCTCAGAGTTATTCCTCCTGTCCATTACACCTGCAATTGAAAATGGTTGGAGATGAGTTCTGTAAACGTCTGGGTGAAGTCCCCATACATACATTGAAGCTCCATTGAGAAATATTTGGCTATCAAATAACATTCATCACCTATTTAATTCCAGTGCTAGCAGCAAGGTACCTGTGTAAAAGGAAACACATGAGAAGTCAAATGTTATAAATTTATTTGGGGACATTGATCTCAACCTTTTTGGAAGCTTAAGAAGATTTCAAGCAGAAATTAATACACTCCCAGCAAAACAGTTTAAACTTCCAATAAAACAACGTTGAAAATATGTTTGTTCTCTATTTCTCTATTCGTTTGTTCATTTAGCTTTCAGCTATGGGAACACCTTAGTGGGGTTAGCTTTTTAAAAAAGATTTATCTTATGTTTTACTCCTCTGACATGAGCCTTTTTCTTTTTCCAAATGAAGGATGCAAATGAGGTAAGAATTAAGGCAAACCTAAAAAGTCATGCAAATGAAATACATTTATCTCCACTGACAATACAAGCACATGGCTGGATCAGACTCCTAAAGCCGCCTTCAGTCTGTCCACTACGACTATACAGCAGAATGGTGACATACTTGCTAATGAACAGTTACACTAACATGGGGAGTTCAGTGTCACTAACATTATCCAGTTTAAGAAGACATATAGCTAGCATCGGTAAAACTTGAACAATAAATAGTATAGTTCACTGCAGCACAGTATCGCTGCATAGGCATCAGAGGAAAAAGGACTTATGAAATGACATTGCACACATCACAATGTGGCATAATTTTGTTTTATAATAGATATTTTTAAAATTCTTTAGCAATTGACATTCTCATGCACACAAGTGTTTCAAACACAAGAAGCAAGTCCATTGATAGTCCAAGCAATTTTTGTTTGGTGTGTGTGTGTGTGTGTGTGTGTGTTTGTCTGTGTGTGTGTATGTGTGTGTATTGTATAGATAGCTGCAAACTGAATGGAACATTTAAACTTCTGTGCAGTCCATGAAAGCATTTTATACAAGCTCATTTCTGAATGTCACATTGCAGAAGTAATACGATGGAAGGGTCACTCTTTGCGGCTTCTTTGAATTCATCCAATGTGATCTGGTCATCTTTGTTCTTATCCATTTTGCTGAAAATCTTGTCTACTCGTTGCTCTGGTGTGAGACCATCTTCATTCATTTTCATCATTATTACAGTGCCCACCATTTTATAAATGGCCTTGAGAGAGGAGAGAGAGAGAGAAAGAAAGAAAAGATGAATTTCATGAGATCCGGCAAAATTACTCGATCCGTTGAAACAACTACAGAGCGATGCTGTAGTTCTCTACAAGAGATCAAGTCAGCTGAGTTCAGTAGGGCTTATTCCCTGGGTAGCGAATATTGGATTGCACTTTAAGCATCAACGCTGTCATCTGGCCTGATTTAAGCACGACAGTTAAATGTAGATCAAACAGAATGTTGAACATATGCTATCAGTGACAGTACAATACACCACAAAAGTCGAAGTTACACCAAGAGATTATACTTTCTGAATATTTTTTTTTTGAAAATCTGTTGCATTGCTTCCTTAAATTAGGAGAATTTTATGTCAACATTTTATAAAAAGAATGGGTCTGTATATTTGGGACTATTCACCTATATGTCTATGGAGATTCTCAGTCATCCAGGTCACAATTGTCCCAAAGGTGTTTTTCCAAGAGGCAACTGGACTTTTTCTGTTTTTTTCTTTGAAGATGTTGAAGCGTCTTCAAAGAAAAACCAGAAAGTCCAGTTGCCTCTTCGAAAAAGCACCTTTGGGATATTCACCTACATATTTACTTCTTTTTATACCAGACAGCCTTGTGGAGCTGAATCTTGTCAAAAAGAAGCAAGCCATCCATAATAGGAATAGAAGACAAATTCTGTCACCACATCAACAGTGTCACAGTTAGAGTGAATGACGTTCTTTCACCTCTCTAGGAGAAAATTAAATGATTCACTCAAGGACACTGTTGTATTGAGGTTTAAGATTTAGACCTGGGGTAAGGAAACGAGCCCTCCTTCTACTCATTCATGTGTAAAGATCTAATATTGCTACTGCTGCCTACTTAGACAAAGACTTTGTGTTCCCCTTTTCAGCTGGCATGCCAGTTCAGTGACAGTAACTAGGACCAACTATTCCTTTACTAAGCAATGCAGTCATAAAATGCAATATCACATGACCATACCACTCAGCAGTGACAAGCCCAGACTCCTTGGTGCTAGTGTTAAGCAAGGATCGTGAATCGTTAAGCCCCAGGTGGATCACAAGCAGGTTGGCAGGTAGATAAGTAGCCAATGCCGGGGTGGGGGGGGAAGAGGAGGGAATGCAAGGGTAGCTGCTGTGGTGTAATGCTAACATGGCCAGAGGTGGCTTCCCCACTGACTTTACTTGTCGAAAACTGGCAAAGAAGGTTGCAAATGGCGATCAGATGACCATGTGATACTGCAACCACCGTAAGCGCGAGACAATTGTCAGGTGCCCAGCTACACAATCATGTGACTTTGGGATGCTGGATTGGAACTTCGAGGACCAGTCCTGAGTACTGCTCACCAATCTCCGTTGTAACGTGGAATGATCTCTGAACAAATTATCATCAAAAGGACCACCTATAATGATGTCTGCAGGCATCATTTGCATTGCGTTGCCATTTGGTGTGAGGCTGTGCAGTTTTTGCATTATGCATTATTATCTGTGAAGGGGGTCTGGAACTAAATCTTAAATTTACCTTTTCTGCCGTAGTTTTCAGGACAAACGTTATCTCATGTAATCATTTGTCCACAAAACTTTCCTTACTGTGCCCAAATGTTGGGCAACTACAATATTAGTAGCCACAGCCAGCATGGTCCATAGTGAAGAATACCAAGAGATGCAATTCCACAGAATCCAGAGATGTACCCTATAGCACAGATTTAACTGTCAGCCATCTGACATTTAAACCTCCTGCTTACATAGCCCCAGGCTTTTATTGAGCTAACCATTTTTTTAAACCACTGGCCTATTTCTGCCATTTTTAACCATAAAACCCGCAAGGAAGAGGTCAAACTTCAACATTTTTTTAAAAAAATCACCCAAGCAGAACATTTTGTTTCTTGCTCACATTAGAAAGCGATGGGAGGAAGCTGGCTTACCTCTATAATTTCCAGCATCTCCACCCTGGTGATTTTCCCATCTCCATCTAAGTCGTACATATTAAAGGCCCAGTTTAATTTCTGTTCAAAGCTGCCCCTCGAAGTGATGGAGAGTGCGCAGATGAACTCTCTGAAGTCAATGGTGCCGTCCCCATTCTTATCAAAGGTTCGGAAAGCATGTTGGGCGAACTTGGAAGCATCTCCATAGGGGAAAAACTACAAAATTAAAACACAGGGAAAAGCATTAGCAGACCTTATAAGCCCCTGCTTTTTGTTTCTACATCCAATTTAAGGATGTATTTTAAGACTGAGGGATAAAAGACTAAGACTAAGTTGGAAATGAAGAAGAATAAAGGAGAATAGAAAATATGATAAGGTAGAGATATACATCAGATGATAATTGTTAATATACCTATGATGAGAATAATGAGATATAATGTGAATAAGGCATTATCACCAAAAGGGTTGTAAATGTTTAGCTGTTTGATGTATTTTAATCCTAAATTTAGAGAAATAATATCAATGTGAAAGTGAATGTTGTAAATGGTGAAAAATGTAGCACAAAAGCGTTTGTGCCCAGACGACACACTGCTTCAGGAAAAAAAATGGAATGTTTGTCATTTTGAAACTGAAAAATAAAAATAAACTTATATATATATATATATATATACTTTAAAAGGCTGAACTCTGAGCACCTTGACCCAACAAAAATATTTGCCTTTCTTAGTATTCTTGTCTTTTGCACGATTTTATGCCATCATTGCCCAAGTGACACTTACAAAATGATATTCAAGTCCCAGACTCTAGCCTTTGGTCCCTTTGAAGATGACATCTAGGCTTGGATTCTTCTTCTTGTGTGCTTGCAGAATTTATAATATTGTAAATCAAACTAGATTAGCTATTTCCAGTTGCTGTCAAGACTGTGCCAGGAAACCCGAGACATATTGGCCTTCGGGGCTTTCCTTTCTTCTTTCGTTTCTTGCTTTAGCTATGAATTCTAATAACCATGAAAATTGTCCATTTATTAAATGAAGACAAAGTGCATCAGCATGACCTTTCGTAGCATTGGATTTCATGGATGCCTTTGTACCATTAACCGGAGAAGGAGCACACGCAGTTACTTTTTTTGTGTGTGTGTAATTTCAGCTTATCCAGGATCGATTTCTCATTCTGCTATATTTTTAATATCAGGAGCAATTGAGGTCTTTGACATTATCTGCTTGAGATTTAAGAATAGAATAGAATTCTTTATTGTCATGGTAAATTACACTAATTAGCATTAAATTTCATTAAAATGAAATTTTGTTGCATTCAGTGCTCAAAAGATTAGCATTGTGCATATAGCCACATGCACACACATGTATGATGCAAAGAAACATCACAGTCTAATTCGAATGTATACATAGACATGGCAACAGTGGTGGGATTCAAATTTTTTTTACTACCGGTTCTGTGGGCATGGCTTGGTGGGTGTGGCAGGGGAAGGAAACTGTAAAATCTCTAGTCAGAGGTGGTATTTGCCGGTTCCTCAAACTACTCAAAATTTCCGCTACCGGTTCTCCAGAATTGGTCAGAACCTGCTGAATACCCACCTCTGCATGGGAAAAAAAGAAGAAGAAGACGAAGAAGTATTCTGTGAGTTTACAAGATGGATGGTAACAAAGCTGTTACAGGCTCTAGCAATCCTCCTATAGATACCTGGAAACTTCCTCCCAGAGGTTGGTTGACATTTATGGAAAGTATTTCTATTAAAATTTAGCCAGAATTTATGTGGCTAAGCAAGATGGTTGTTAGGCAATTTGCACTCCGTTTTATCATCTTTTTTGCCACTTTAAATGAATCACGTGGTTCTTAAATGAATCTAGCTCTCCTCACTGACTTTGCTCGTCAGATGTTGGCTGGGAAGGACACAAGTAGTCATCACCTCACATCACCTCAGAACACTGCAACCATCATAAACACATGCGACAATCGTAAATGTGAGGACCAGCTGTTAAGTCACTTTTTTCAGCCCTGTTGTAACTTTGATCAGTCACTAAATGAATGGTTGTAAGTTGAGGACTACCTGATAAGAGAGCTCTTTTCTCTTGAGCTATCTAGAAGTCTATGGGAAAGGTGTTATTGCCTGTCAGCCACTGCCCCCTCCAGCAGCTGAATCAGAGAAAGAGGAGGAGGCATGGAGTCAGGGTCAACATCAGGACAACCTGGGAACTCTGAAGTGGAAGAGGGAATGGAGATAGAGATAGAGATAGAAGCGGAGCCTGGGCCATCCGTCAGCCCTCACATGGAGAGTCAACAGCCCCCAGGCCTGGAGGTAGCTGATGAGGAAGAGGAGGAACAGCTGGATCCAGTGCCTGACGGGCGGCTGCACAGAAGGCAGAGAAGGGGAGAGCAGCGGAAAGACGTGGGCCGATCCTGGGGCCCACTAGAGCCACCGCTGCTAGTGAGGCCCCACCTTAGCTCTGGGGATAAAAGGCAGGGGGCAGAGATGAATTGGTGTGGCAGACAACTATTCATCTTCTGGACAGACGGATTTGTTAGCCTGCAAGAGAAACTTTTTGCTGGGGCTCCCAGCATTACTAATAAAGGAATCTTTTGAGTTCAAGTCAGAGGGCTTGTTCGTGTTTGGGGAGCTGGGTCAGAACAAAAGGAGGCCCATGAATCCACATATTCATCTTAAAAAGAAATAAACTTTCTTCTACTCAGGGAGTGGATTGAAACAGCACGTCACAAAGAAACAAGGGCAAAGTTGTATTGCCGAGGAGTCAGAATTGCTCATCTGTACTTCTAAGAGAAAAAAATTGTATTTCAGATTCACGTGGAACTTTATTTCCACCAGAAGATACCTTCCTTCTGGCTGATAATGGGAAGCCAACACTCTACCTTCTTGCTGAGATGTGAAAACAGCAGGAGTGGTCCCCAGGTATTTAACCTCTCACTTCTGACTTGGTCTACAAGTTGAAATGGTTCCAGACATGAAAGTTTTCTTCTTGGCTTTTAACAGAAAAACTAAAGCTCTGAAATACAGCGAAACACCATGGAAACAGCTGCATGTAATTCTACATTTTTAGTTTACTTTATTGTCATTGCACCTCGTACAACGAAATCAAACACCACCTTCAGTACACATCATGGCCATGACCATGAAAATAAACACAAACACACATCCTTCACCCGTCACACATTGAACCAGAAACCCCCAACACCACACCAACAATGCACTATACAGCAAATTTGAAAGAGCTACCACCCTGGGATAGAAGCTGTTTTTCAGCCTAGTTGTCCTTGTTTTTATTATTCTGTACCGTCTGCCAGATGGTAATAGTTCAAAAAAAAAGGGTTCCCAGGATAAGATGAATCTTTGAGAATGTTTTGAACTTTCTTAAGGCAGTGAAAGCTATAAAGCTCTTCCAAAGAGGAGAGAGGGCAACCAATGATCTTCTGGGCAATGACATTAACCCTTTGGAGTGCTTTCTTATCTGCCACTGTGCAATTGGCAAACCATACAGAGGTGCTCTCTATGGTGCAGCGGTAGAAGGCCACCAGCAGTTTCTCATTCAGTTGTTGTTTTCTGAGAAGCCTCAGGTAGTATAATCTCTGCTGGGCTCTTTTGACTAGGGCTGCAATGTGGGTACCGCAGGTCAGGTCCTCTTTTAGGTTAACACCCAGAAACTTAAAACTGGCCACTTGCTCCACTTGGTCTCCATTGATAAGCAAGGGCTGGATGTCTGATCTATTCCTTCTATAATCCACTAGAAACTCTTTGGTCTTATTGGTGTTGAGGACCAAGTTATTGTCTCCACACCACAAAAGCAACTGGTCCACCTCATCTCGGTTGGCAGACTCATCCCCCACACCAATGTTGTATCATCTGCAAATTTAGCAATAGTATTACTAACGTGAGTGGGAATGCAGCCATGCACATAAAGAGTATAGAGTAAGGGACTCAACACACAACCCTGTGGTGTACCAGTGTTAAGAATAAGGGCTGAAGAGGTATGATTACCTAATCTGACTCTCTGTGAGCAGCCAGACAGGAAATCCATTATCCAAAGGCAGATTGAATTAGAAAGCCCAAGGTCCAGAAGTTTAGACACTAGTCTATGTGGAAGAATTGTGTTAAACGCAGAACTAAAATCCACAAAAAGCATCCTCACATAGCCCTCCTGCTGTTCTAGATCAGTGGTCCCCAACCTTTTTTGTGCCGCGGCCCAGTACCGGCATCACAAAATCATCCGCGGCCCGGTACCGGCATCAGCACGCATGGCAAGGCGAGCCGAGTGACCGGCCAGCCAGCCGTCCCCCGCTTCTCCCCACCACCTTCAACTCCTCCTTTGTACCTGTGTCGATGGGCTTCGGGACGGCTTCGGGACGGTCACTCGGCTCACCTTGCCATGCATGCTGAAAGAATCCTCGCGCCTTGGTTTTGTTCGAAGCTGCTCCCCCCCCCCCGGTAAAACTAAGGCGCGAGGATTCTTTCAGCACCCAAATGCCGCTTTCTACCCGGAAAAGCTCACCGGAAGCACTTTTTCATCAAAACAAGATGTCGGCGCCCAGCAAACCGGCGGCCCGGTAGAAATTGTTCCACGGACCGGTACCGGTCCCCGGACCGGTGGTTGGGGACCCCTGTTCTAGATGAGTCAGAGCATTAGTGATGGCTATAGCGTCCTCTGTAGATCTATTTTTATCGTATGCAAACTGGTGTTTATCAAATGTATGCGGAAGACCAGAAATGATGTGCTGGCAGACCAATTTCTCAAAGCGCTTCATGATGATAAGAGTGAGTGCCACTGGTCTGTAATCGTTGAGGGTATTGATAGGGAACTTCTTTGGCAGCGGAACAAAGGTGGAAGCCTTCAAACAAGATGGAATAGTGGATTGGGATAAAGACGATTGAAGATCCAGGTAAAGACTCCAGCCAACTGATCAGCACAGTCCTTAAGCACTCGGCCAGAGATACCGTCAGGCCTTTCCTTTTCCTAACTTTGGTGTATTAGATCTTCAAGAGGAAGAAAACTAAGACATTGTTATTTTTGTCTATTTTAGCCGTCTCAACAATTTCCCAGTTTTTGAATCCGTGAAAAGGGTAAGTCACAGTCTGTCTGCTGTCTCAGTCATAAAAGAGGCCAGAAAAGACTCCCTTCTTAATAATAAAAAGTAAGAAAAGTAAAAAATATCTGTATTGATTTTAAACAGCCATTAAACAAAAGGAAGCTCAGCTTATTAAGAGCAATTAGCAACTGCATATATGTTTTTTAAAAAACCTGCTTATTTCAATTGAAATCATAAAGTGAGGAAACCAGAAAGGAAACCACTGACTCTCAAGCCAGGTTGCAATGAACATCTTGCCCTTCAGTGGTACAGGTAGTCCTCGAGTTACAGCCACAATTGAGCCCAAAATATATGTTGCTATGTGAAACAATAAATGTGAGTTTTGCCCCCATTTTATGACTTTTCTTGTCATAGTTGTTAAGTGAATTGTTGCATTTTTTAAGTTAACAACATGATTGTTAAGTGAGCCTGGCTTTCCCATTGACGTTGCTTGTCAGAAGGTCACAAAAGCTGAACACATGACCCCAGGACATTGCAACCATCATAAATAGGAACTGGCTGCCAATCTGAATTTTGATCATGTGACCACGGGGATGTTGCAATGTCGTAAGTATGAAAAATGGTGATAAGTCACTTTTTCCAGTGCCGTTGTAAACTTGAATGGTCTCTAAATGAACTGCTGTAATTCGAGGACTACCTGTATTTGGCTTTTTTTAAAAAAGGCAACCTCTTTTCCTAAAGTTAATTTGCCAGCAACGGAACAGTATTTATTGGGGGCTGGGGGGAGGTTTGCATCTGACAGAATAAAACGCTTCCTCCTTCAATTCCTGCACTCTCTGGCTCCAATAGAAATTACTCAAGAGGTTCTAACCAGGAGTGGGCTGCAACCGGTTCTCACTGTTTCCGGCAAACCGGATGTTAATTTTACATCTGGTTCACCAAAGTAGTAGTTGCAACGACTGGCTGGCCCCACCCCACCCCTCCCCTCCCCCGAGTCTCCTTCCGGCCCATTTTAGATCCCAGGTAAGTGCAGAGGCTGCATGGAGGCTTGGGGAGGGCGAAAAACAGGACTCCCAGAGGCTTCAGAGAGCCTTTGGAGCCCAGGGAGGACATTTCCACCCTCCCGGAGGCTTGAGGAAAGCCTCTGGAGCCCTGGGAAGGTGAAACGCCCCTCCCCCCGCTGTGGTGCAGGAGGCCAACTAGGCCACGCCCACTCAGCAACCAGGCAGAGAACCAGTTGCTAAATTTTTTTGAAGCCCAGCCCTGGTTCTACCTGTATTCTAGCAGCAAGGAAATAAAAAGACAAAATGAGGTAAGGAGAAAAAAAAAAGACTTGTATTTTTTTTAAATCTGCTTTTAAATTTCATATTCAAACTCATCTTTTTTAATCACGGTCTGAAAACCGCAGGAAAATTACAATGCAAATGTTTTCTTCGCATTTGCTTTTTCTGTCAGTCCAGTTTTAAAAGATACAATTTCTGAATGAGATTTAGAGGTGCTTTTAGGACACAGACGCTGTTTTTCAACATACAGGCATTCATATCAGGTTCTCAACCCATAGGGACGGCCTTTGAAAGTGACTTCGCACATTGACACCAACATCACAAGATTTCCCTCCCCCC
The DNA here is from genome assembly GCF_049901715.1 of Pseudonaja textilis. NCBI lineage: Eukaryota > Metazoa > Chordata > Lepidosauria > Squamata > Elapidae > Pseudonaja > Pseudonaja textilis. Next base: position 137,352,823 of record NC_141990.1, on the reverse strand, counting down.
TTTTCTCCCTCCTGCCGCCACCACAGTGATAAAAACTACGCAACATCAGACAGGATCACCCTGATTTCCTGAGGAAGCTTTCGAAAGCTCCCAAATCTGCAGTATGAAAATATAGTCCGGCTGCTGTGTGACCCTCCTATTAATTTGGCCTTGTGTTGTTTTGTCCTGCAGCAGAAACTAAACTCCGGCACCATGAGACTACAGAAAACACAAGAAATGAGCAATCAATTAATGATTTTTAAAAAATCAGTAAGTTGTAAATCCTCCAGGAGATGAGAAAATTCCTTCTGTCAGCAGGAGGCTTTTGATGGGGCAGAGATTTCCCCGCTGTTTGAGAGAAATGATGATCTACCTTTCCTATGCTTTACAGTCTTCTGGCTCTCTTGAAAACCTGCTCTCACGGAGAGAGGATTCCTTGGGCAATGAGAAGGGGTTGCCCTATCTTGAAAAGGGAGGAGGAAACTCAACCAATATACCGTTTCCTGCCCTATTTTTCGCCCAGTGTGAGCTGTTCTTCCAGCTGAATAAAATCCAGGGTTCATCACAATGGTGCTAATGCTTACGGTACTACAATGATCGGATGTCGATCAGTGGTTGGAACATAAAGAGAGCTATATAATCACTTCAATTTCTTGCAAGGGGAGAGACTTTCTGAAGGAATTATGAAAAAGAATCTGCTCTCTCTGCAAAGAACTTAAAAGGGAAGTACCCTGGAACAAAATGTGGTCTATACTGGGCCACTTTGGAACAAGGAAACAACCACGTTCAAACTTCCTGAAGATTCTTCTCTGGGGTGGAATGTTGCTCTCTTGGTTTTGGATTATTCTTGAATTATAACAATAATTACCCATGTAATTATTACTAGCATGTAAAAAGGGGGCAAGGCTTGGATTATGAGGTAGCAGACTGTCACTCTGCATTTCTTGACTCCCTCCTGGGGATCATCCCAGTGGACAATACATGTTGAATAGGCGAAGTTTCCATCTGCATTGCCTATTGCCTTTTGCTGCTCATTAATCAAATAAATATTATTTACTCATGTAAATTGCTTGAAATCCAAGTGAATTGTATACATTTTGTTAATAAACAAATGCATCTGTAGAACCATAATATCTGGAGTGACCTAAACTCCACAGTTCTGGTGTAGAGTAACAGACAATATTGATGAGGTTCAGATTTGGCTCTGAAGCTCAACTCCATATCATATGTCTATCTATTTAATGCCTGCCTGCCTGCCTGCCTGCCTCCTGCCTATCTATCTATCTATCTATCTATCTATCTATCTATCTATCTATCTATCTATCTATCTATCTATCTATCTATCATCTATCTATCTATCATCATTCTATCTATCATCATTCTATCTATCTATCTATCTATCTATCTATCTATCTATCTATCTATCTATCTATCTATCTATCTATCTATCTATCATCTACCTACCTAGGAGCCTCGGTGGTGCAATGGTTAGAGTGCAGTATTGCAAGCTACTCCCACTGCAATATAGCAGATTGAATCCCACCAAGCTCAAGGTTGACTCAGCCCTCCATCCTTCCGAGGTGGGTAAAATGACAACCCAAACTGTTGGGGGCAATATGCTGACTCTGTAAACCGCTTTGAAAGGGCTATAAAGCATTGTAAAGCGGTATATAAGTCTAAGTGCTATTGCTATCATCAGCCTTCTATCTATTATCTATCATAATCATTCTATCTATCTATCTATCTATCTATCTATCTATCTATCTATCTATCTATCTATCATCTATCTATCTATCATCTACCTATCATCATCATTCTGTCTATCTATCATGTATCCATCATCTGTCTATCAACATCTATCATCATCTATCTACCCAGCCTCTGTTTGTCAGTTGCAACTATTTAGCCTATACCCTTCACTCAGTGGTTTAGAATAGGGCAGATGACTAGCCATATAAAATATTCCGAGTGCCATGGACAGACGTGCAGTATAAAACAAACAGGGAAACTAAATCCGTTAGGAATTGGTCTCCGTTGGCTTGTATAGAGAAGGGGAGGGACTTTTCCAAGGCATCCATTTCCATCACCTTCTGCATCACCTAAAAAGAAAAGCTGAATTCCCCCACAGGGATTCAAGCAACATGGAAATTAGTGCGGTGTACAATGTACAGTGAGCATGGGAAGGAGGGGAAGAAGGAGAACAGTATCTCCCACTCTTCTCTACATGCCTCCTGACAAATGGTTTTAAAACTGCATCTGTTATTCAGAGTATCAGGCAAGGTAAAAACAAATGTATGAGGTTAGTGCCAGTTGCTTGCATGTTCGTACACACACTTGCCTCAGCCCTTGTTTTTCTACACATATAGACACATTCAGAATTTCCATTTCTGAACTGAATACAGTTGCCCACTCCTTAAGTCAACCAAGCCCAGTAGGAGATCTTTTTCTGTGGTTGCCTCGCAAAGGGAGGTAGAGCAGGACCCATGGCATGCTTGTGTTCCTTAGTTTAAGCATCAAGTGGTGCTGTAGGATGGGGCCTCCCACAAGGCTCTTAGAAAGCTAAACAAGACCGTTTCTCCCATTAGAAAAGCACTGTTATAAATCTCGGAACCGGCTCTTCTTAGCAGAATTGTCTTCCCAGGATTCTTGGGTTCAGGTGTCTCTTTCTATCCATTAAAGAAGACATTTCTTTTACCTCCCCTTCCTTCCCAAAGCCCCCATTCTCAGCTCCAGAGTGACAAGTGCTTGCCTATTTATTACTTCTCTGTATGTGGCTGGTCTCAGATATAATTGCGGCTTTAAATAAAGTTCTAACCTGCAGGAATAAATCTTTTGATTCACATTGATGGAGAATTAGTTATTAACCAGCAGGAAATGAATTGATTTTGAATTACAGTGCTCTCTAATTAGATCTGAACAATGAGAAGTTAAAGGCAGTCACAGCAGTTCCACAGGCCAGCATATCGGCAATCTTGCCCTTATGCAATGCTAACCACAGCCCCACTGGGCATTATTGCTGAAACAATTACTCTGACATGACGTCAGCCGGGGAGGCGGGTAATTTCATGCAACTTGACAATTGATTTTCCTCCAACACAGGACTCTACACACTGAACGTCTTTGTTCAAAAATTATATTGAAACCTATCAGAGAAATAAATAGATTAGAAACCTAGGTTCATGCCACAAGAGCAGAGGCCAGGAAAGCATTTAATCCAATGCTTAGGAAATCTTCAATTTTATTACTAAATCCTATTTGCTTCACGACAGATATTTCAGAACTAAAGATGAGGAATTTGCTACCTTCCCCAATCACTAAACTTTAACTTTCAGCCTCCTGCCCTACTGTCTACCCGACTGATATCCCCGTGAGATGTGGTTTGGAAACATCTACTACGCTACGAAGTCTCTACCTCTAAAGCCATGATAAACATGGAAAGCTATTAATTGGAAAAGGCATATTGGTTGGAAAAAGATAGGAATTTAATCCAACCTACTCTATATGGAAGACATCAGGTAGGAGAAAGGCGTTCTTTAATTGATAGTAACTATCCAAGAATACTATGAGCTTCTACCTGCTATTTTACCTGGAAATACCTGAGACTATCTTCATTTTCTGGATCTTTGTTTTTGAATGATGGGTTTATTAGGGAAGGTATTTTTTGTTTGAACTATTTGCTTGCAAGCCACTTTGAATCTTGGGATAAGTTGAAATAAATAGGGTGGTTTTTGCTATTAAACTACCACGAAATCAGGGAAGTCACTTCAGGTTTGGGCATAGTATGTAATAAACCATGGCCTTGAAGAACAGAGGGAAGGTTCACTGCCAAGCCAACCATCAGATAAATGAGGCTTCAGCCCAGATTAAGAAAGTGGCTCAGAAAATCCCTGCTCCCAATTCACATGAAGGTAAAAAGCGGGGGAGGAAAGGAAATACACTCAGACCTATAAGGCAATGCAGGCTAAACAGCAAGTATTGTTATACACCCAAAACGACTTGCATTAGAAAAGCTATAAAGTACTAAAGGAATCCTGTAACTCTGAATGTGCTTCCCTTCCTAAGTTCCCTTCCTCACAAATAATGTGACATGGCATCCCACCCTTTGATAGCATACTCAGAGGAAGTTCCAAGACTGCCCAAGCAAAAAGGAGAGGGCTTGGGGGCCACACTTGGCCTACAATCATTTAAATGATTGTATTATTTAATGCAATAATAATGTTAGTGGGAAGGAGGTTATGGGGGGCGGGGGGGCAACAGAATCTCTGTGTGCACTTCATGCATATACCCAACTGATGTTCATTAGCTTCAGGAAAGGTATTAACCCTAATCTTGCTGCACCTGAATTTGTCTGTTTGTTTTGATAATTTATATAGCCTCCTACTTGCTCACAGCTACTCTAGATGGCTTACAGATAATGAAAACACAATGAATAAAATAAAAAAAGAATACACCCCCACACACACATCCCATTCAGCAACAACATACACTCAAACCAACCATTTAACAGGCTCCATTCTCACTCTGGGTTCAAAAATCACATCTTCAGGGCCTTACAAAAGAATGTCAGAGTGGATGTTTTGTTTTGTTTTCTGGTGTTCCTGCACACTTTGCTCTTAAGAGGAAGCAAGCCAAAGCAACACACTGGATAAAGTGCATTTTAACATCTGTAATGGAAGATCATGAAAAGCTCACCTGATTATATGTAAAAGTGCAATATTATTGCTGAAGAGGGGAAGGGAGGGAGGAATTTTATACTTTAAAAAAAGGTGAAGATGTAGGATTTCTTGCCAAATTCTTATTCCCCCTGCATCTGTAGATGAAGGATGTTGATTCAGCAGTTATCCTTTCTATAAATAATTGTTGTCTTCTAAAATGGCACTATGGAGAACCATTTATCTTCTATTTTTCATTCTGAGGCCTACTGTATCAACCACATTTGGGCAACTCTGCTTAAGCTGCCCAATCCTCCCTTGTATAGACTATCGGCATTTCAGTACTTATTTACCTGGATACAAGCTATGCTGAATTTCACTGGCACTTACTTCCATAAGAAGATATGTAAGATGTTGTTTGAAAATAATATGCAATCCTTCCCATCCTAAATAAATAGATCAAACTGTATTTTCAGGCTGCATAAACCCTCCGTTATTTCATTTCCACAAGCCTCAAGCTTACATAGAATGTTTACATCTTGTCGATGAGACATGTATTCATTTTATTTATAGATACCACAAAGCACAGATCAAGAGAGGCCTCAAAATTATTGTTTTCATAAACAATTCTTCTGCCAGGCACCAGAAAATACTCTGAGTTGATATAAGCTACTTAAACACCTAATCACTAAATATTTTTTATTAGGGATGCTACTGATGCTTAAGAAACAAATACTGGTTTAATGGTAATCTCACATGTTTGCTATTTTCAACTTACAGTGAAAATGGACACCAAAAAGAATAAAGTTAAGATTTTTTAGGTATGAACAAAATGATAACATGCACAGGGAAGTATTTGGATTAAAGAGAAAGGAATACACAAAAATAAGCTTATCAAAAAATTCAGATTCATATACACAAATTCACAAAGTAGAATTTCAATTATGCATCGTTTTTTTTAGCTTTCTTCTCTCTAAAGATTGGGTTTTTAGGGTTATTTATTAACTGTTGTAGCAAAGTACAACAAATCACCAGTAGAGACTATATTAACAATTTTTATGAGCCCTACCCGAATGGCAGCTGAGAATTTTTGAAAAGCAGCTCACAACTCCATTTGAAGAATTTAAGGCTTCCAGGATCTATTCCATTTTTAACTAATTTCATCAGCTTGACTCTGATGTAAAAAAATCCGTACAGAATGAGGATATATTAGAACAGAAAACACAATGCTTTACAGCCCTCTCTAAGCAGTCAGTATATTGCCCCCACAACCTGAGTCCTCATTTTACCAACCTCTGAAGGATGGAAGGCTGAGTCAACCTTGAGTCCCATCAAGATTGGACTCCTGGCAAAGGTTATCCTGCAATACTGCATTCTAACCACTGGGTCACCACAACTCTATGTTAGCAACCTCTGGAGCAGTGACACAAGTTTCTTGTGGAAAATACAGCATGGCAGATTCAGCTTTCCCACTGGATCTAACAGAGAGGTCCTTTACCTGCATCCAATATTACTGCAGTACAATTGCTTTTAATAGAAGGACATCTTTATTTTTAGGCTATTGCACAACCTCCTTCCATCATGAGTTGATAGCATTGAGTGAGAACAGAAACACCAGATCAATATGAACAGAAGAATCTCAGGCTGGTCCCTGCAACGATCTCCAGGCAATAGTTCTTGTTGTTGCTGTTGCTTTGTCTCCCTAGGCAGAGAGATTCTGTCTGAATAGATTCTGTGTTTCCTTCTATTCACTGCATCCTCTGAGGACTCTCTAAGAAATATATTCCTCTAATAAGAAAAGAAAACCTGCAAACGCTCAGGTGTTATTGCTCCGTTCTTGAAGAAATGATTATCAACCTGTCCTGCAGTAGGTGCTTTTTAAAACAGTAAAAAAGGACCATTTCTCTTGATTTCTCTTTCACCAGATGTAGTATGGTAAATGCAGCAAAATTTACATCTCATCTAAGTCAGCTTGTTCAGTTCCTGTTCTTCCCCATAAATATCTTAAAAAGTTGCCAAGTTTGAAGAACACTGCTCCAAAGTATAGATATGCACACATGGACACTTTTAATAAGACATTGAAAGCAAAATGAGAGTAGATCAAACCACTTTAAAAAATAAGGTGGCTGAATCATATGTCTGAAATGTGACGCAATTACTTGTTTATTTTGTGTGCCACTTGTTGGCACCAAAGTGACTCATTATAAACCATGAAAGTATGACATTCAGAAAGAAGTTTGTTCTTTAAAATAAATAAAAAAATCAACTATTCCAAAGTATAGAAAATAGACTCTCAGCCGCAAATTCGAAATTGATCCTCTTCAAAATAGATGTAATGTTTGAGCTGTAATGACTTCCATGTGAATCTGAGTGTAAAATTCATTTTTTCTGTCAAGAGAATTAAAACTGAAAATAAAATCAACACTAGTCAGATGTAGAATTATATACTGTAGTTGTACAATATCTTATTAGAAATAAGCTGACTTACTACAATGGAAGTTTGTGCAACATGAGTTGTACAGGATTGCAGCCTTAGTCTATTAGTTGCAAAACCACAAAGACTGCTACCAACACTTCATATGGATTGATAAAATTTTTCACTGACTACAATCTGTTTCCTTAGATGCAAAGCAATGTAGCTCCAAGGCACCCTTCTTAACGAAGTGCTGTCCACACCTGTTAAATTATAAACCTCACTATGGGATCCTTAGTGCTCTCTGAGCTTGGTAGTTTTCTTGCGCAGACATTTCATTACTGGGTTGATGAAGTTACCAAGTTTGATAATGAAATGTCTGCAAGAAAACCACCAACCTCAGAGACCACTAAGGACCACAGTTCAACCCTGAGCTACAAATATTCCCTCCCATCAAAACCTTACTATTCCTTACAAGTCCATCCAACACCATCCAACAGCACAAGGCTGGGAAAGAATGATCTAATGCAACATTTTAAAAATTATGGCGCACCCTAAAAGAGCTTTCCTTTATATGGCTTAAATTTATCTATATTTAACATATTAAAAGTTCAAAATTGATGCATTTGCTGCCACTGCTGCTTCTCATGATTGTTTGGTGGATTTTCATATTGTATTATTTTTCAATATAGACTGCCAAACAAGACAGACACAGACTTCAACGGATAATTAGAACTGCAGAAAAAACGATTACTACCAACCTGCCTTCTATTGAGGACCTGTATATTGCACAAATCAAAAAGAGGGCTGTGAAAATATCCACAGACCCCTCACATCCTGGACATAAATTGTTTCAACTTCTACCCTCAAAATGACACTATAGGGGGCACTGCACACCAGAACAACTAGACATAAGGACAGTTTCCGAATGCCATCACTCTGCTAAACAACTAACTCTCACAACGCTGTCAAATTAAGACTAAGACTATATTACTATTATTCTTCTCATCCTTCCTAGTACTTATCTCTTCCCACTTATGACTATAACCTTGTTGCTTATCTCTTTACAATTTATATTGTTTTATTTAGTTTCCTAGTATATTTGATTGCTTATTTAGTATCCTATGACTATCACTAAGTGTTGTATCTTATGATTCTTGATGAATGTATTTTATGTACACTGAAAGCATATGCATCAAAGTCAAATTCCATGTGTGTCCAATCACATTTGATCAATAAAGAATTAAATTCAATTCAATTCTAAATAATTTTGATTTAGTGGATCTCTGAGAGGGTTTTGGGGAATTCCTAGGACCACACTTTAAGAAACCCTACTCTAAGGAATGAAATGGTCTAATCTTGAGTTTTGATATCGTGGGTAGACAACTGTGGTAGATCAAATTATGTTTAATCCAGAGTCTTTCCCAACCTGCAATGTATTGTCCTCAGCCATCTTTTTACAATGTCAAGCACATCAATATTTTAATGCCGTGCCAGGTTTCATAGCAATTTATAATCAGCTGCCATCTGTAAGGTTTCCTAGGTACAGAATTTTGATTGCTGCCAAAGGGGAAATTGGGGAAGAAGTGACATTTATGTATTGTGAGATCACATGAGAGACTGGAGTAAACAACTTAACCTTCAGGCAGAAACAAAGCAAATACATGGTTCACTTCACTAAATGAAGGCAACGAGGCAACAAAAAGATGAAGAGCTTTTAAAATAGCCTGTCACAGATACAGGTAGTCCTCAACTTATGACCATAATAAGGACTGGAAAATCTAAGCCGTAGAGCTCTCAAATGAGGCATCTCGTGTCCATACCTGATTTTTATGACCTTTTTTTTTGCTACGGTTGTTAAACAAATCATCCAGTTGTTAAACAAGACTTCATGTGTGATTGTGACTTGTGACTTCCCGCTGGCTTCTCCATCAAATTGGTTTGTTGGAACCTGACTGGGAATCACTCAAGATACTGCGACTGTTGTGTGAACCAATTGCCAAGTGCCAAGATCAGGATCTGGGGCGGCTGCGACAGTCATAAGCGGGGGAGGGGGAGAGACAGGTGGCAAGTCCCTTTTTTCAACACCTTTAAATGTCCACTAACAAATGGACCTTATTAAGCAAGGATTAGCTGTATGGTGGTTTAATATACATGTTTTAGAGCGGAGGACCCCATACTGTTCAGCTCATCAACCCATTCAAGGTGTTTTAGATTGTTCATCAATCTAAATGTAATAAACAGATAGTATATGAAAATAACTTAATAAATACCACTCATAGTTCTATGAATAGTAAGGTCAATAGTGCCACTGATTTTTGAGAGTTCATATTGATCACTTCTAGCATTCTTTTAGAAGAATGCTAGAAACCTGGGTTCTAAATTAATGGTGCTGTGTGAATCTTAAGTTGTTCCTTTTTGCTTCCAGCTTTCTGTCTTCCTTCACTTTTTCTCTCCTCTCTCATTCTCTCTCCCTCTCCCTCATTCCCTCTCTTTCCCCTCCGTCCCTCCCTCTCCCTCTCTGCCTCTCTCTCTCTCTCACACACACACACACAAATACACACACAAGTACACATTCTTTCCCTTTTTCTGCTTCCCATTCAGGAGGCTGAAGGTGTGAAACAGCAGCCTCAGGCAGCAGATGCTGGGTTGGGCAGCAGCTGTGAAGTGAAGAACAGAGCTGTCTCAAGATTCGGCTGACAGTTTGCTAAAGCAACATCAAGCTAAAGCTTTGATTTTTGCCAATGGCAGAAAATTAATCTGGGCCAGCTTTGGCTGGGTGGGTTTCAAAGAAGAAAAATGAGACTTCAAGGGGAAAATGGATCCCGCAAAATATTTATTTGTTTGGCTTGAAAGAAAATATTATTATTTTTTAAATGTCAAGATGTTATTTTGTTTAAGGATAGCAGCAAAAGATTAGCACAGAGGAATTAATTTTTTAAGTAACAGAATTCAGTTTTGCCATTTTGAATGGCAAATGACGGACTTTATGTGTCACCTGCTCTAGATTAAGATGGCCCTGACTCTACTGGCTTTCTAAAAAGCCAGAGAGATTTTTTTCCTTCTGAGACTGGGGCCAGGTTGTTAGCCAATATGTGTGTTTGGTTTGATGAGTTGCATACAAAATCCTCAATTACTGACTTATGATTGTTTTCTAACTGTAAGTTTGGTCTTGTTTTATATTGATTTTATAGCATGGTGTTCTTTTGTGCACTATTTGTTCCCTGACGAGAGTCATTTGTTTATGCAAAGTGGCCATGTAAATTCTCTAAACAAATAACTTGTATAAATGATTTAATTACCAAAAGCTGGTTTTCTAGATTTCACCGTGCAGGAAATATATTGAAGTTGTTCCTGCTACTTTATCATAAATACTTTTGATGTCATAATTAAAAACATGGATATACAACCATCATCATATGTGATTCTAAGAACAGAGAACTATATCCCTAAAAATGCCTAACATTTCAACTGACCTGAAAACAACTATTTTTTTTCCTTCCAAACCTGGAATACAGCCAATTCACAGCAGGAACTGTTTTCAGGAACTGCCCCCATTTGTGCAATGGTTTGTTATGTGAGACTTGTGTAGCTTTCCTGCTAGATATCTGTCTTAAGTGACCTTTACCATGACTTCTGCTGCTTTTTAAAAAAATTATTAACGTCTTATTGACTCTCCCCTTTCTTGATTGAGATTTTACATTTGTAGATTATATTTTCAAATTTGCTTTTAGTTGTTACTGGATATCAGTCATATATAATTAAGCAATGGCGCAGCAGTGGGATCCTACCTTAGTTGCTACCGGTTTGGTGGGTGATCATGTGTGCGCATACACGCCCCTAACGTGCATGCCCCTAACAAGCCAATCAGCTGAGAGGATGAAGAAACAAAAACCTAGGAGCGAGCCTCCCACCCTCCCATGCGCTTTTTGGTCTTTTATCCTCTCAACTGATTGTTGGCGGCTATTTTTCCCTCCTGTCAGCTGATCGGAGGCTTTTTTAAACTACTTTTTGTGGTGATTTTTACTACTGGTTCAGGCGAACTGGGCTGAACCGGTACCATACCATCACTGTAATGGTGTAATAAGCAGAAATACATGGAAACTACAACTTTAGTTTATATAATTCTTTCCCACTATTACTGTTATTAAATAGATTCTCTCTGAATAAGTCACACATGCACTTCTTTTGAGGTTCATCTTAGCAATGATCTAATTCAGGTTAAGTATTTAGATTTAAACCAATATATTAACACTAATGTATTAATGGGGCTTAAGAGGCTTACCTATGACTATTGAGTAAAGCAAGCAATTCAGACTGGTCATTTAGGTCTGTGGAAAAGCTCTTTAAACTCATCCCTTGATACTAAATGTCACTGTGTTATCTTATAGGGAAAAAACAGACAATTAGACATGAATCATCTCCTAGAAATAGAAATATATCTGAAATCTTCAGGGAAAATAGTACATGGTATGGATGCAAAAGACTTGGAAGTTTATTCCCAACCATCTCAAGGCTGGTGCTGGGAAAGATTCTGGTTAAAACTGGAGAACAACTGTCAGTCGGTTTACAGGCAATCAGGGTTCTAGATAACCATCTTGAGTTAAAACACGTCATGATATGACAAATTCCTGAATATTCTGTATTCTGTGGTCCTTGACTTACAATCACAATTGAGCTCAAAGTTTATGTTGTTAAGTGAGACATTTAAGTGAACCCTGGTCCAATTTTATGACCTTTCTTGCCACAGTTGTTAAGTGAACCACTGCAGTAGTTAAATTAGTGACATAGTTATTAAGGCAGGGGTGTCAAATTCAAGGAAGTGGGGGAGGATTTGGCCTGTGAGGTGCTTAGATCTGGCCCGTGGAGCCACCCTGAAAAAAGCGAAGGACTGGCCCATAGTGCATTTGCCAGCAAAAATAGATCTCAAGAGTGGGGGAGGACATGCAGCTCTCCCGAGCTCTGTTTTAGCTGGCAGAGGGTTGCAGGAGGCCGTCACAGCTGAAAACGGAGTTTGGGAGCTTGTTTTCACTGGCAGAGTGCTCAGGCCCCCACAGACACCCTGACACATGTGACATTGAACTAGCCATGCCCATCCTGACCATGCCCACCCTGCTCCCCTGAGGTCAAATACGACCCTAATGAGGCCCTCAGTGAAATTGAGTTTGACAATCCCTGTGTTAAGGGAATCGGGCTTCCCCATTGACTTTGCAAAAGGGATCCCATGAGCCCAGGAAACAGTATCTGTCTTAAATATAAACCAGCTGCCAAGCTTTTGAATTTTGATCACATGATTGTGGGGATGCTGCAATGGTTTGTTAGGCTGAAAAACAGTCAAAAGCCACTTTTTTCAGTTGGAACCCTAAACGGTCACTAAACAAGCTGTTGTACATTGAAGACTACCTGTATGCCAAAGTGATGCTGGGTATCCAGTGGCTCTGACTCTTTAATAAGTATGGGGTTGATGGCTTCAGACTGGAATCAGGTTGCTCTGGAATTTGGACTATACAAGAGCATCTTCTGTCTGGTTAAAGACATTAAGCTTCACCCAGGAGCATAGGAAAAATTATGTGAAGTTGTTCCCCCCATATTAAAAATAAGACCTGATGGGATACTTCAGCTAAAATGTCAGTAGCAGCAAACCATCGTGAATCATTTGGAATTCTTCATAAAGTATGTAACAAACAAGCATAATAGACAACAAGCAGTCTCTCTAGTGCATGAATGAACTGATTATTTACCAGAAATGATTGGATGACCAACCAGTTACAACACTGAGTTAAACCAATTATGGAATTATATATTTCAAATGTCCTGCACAATGCCTCAGTCATTTCTAAAACAAAATGTTCTAGGACTCTTGTTCCTGTCATACCTTTCCAAAAGGATTAGGCAAAATCAAATTACTATCTAATGCTTTCCTAATTTTGACTTCTGAAATACTGTATTGCAGAAGAGTTATAGAGCTGGATGGTTGCCGGTTCAAAATTTAGCTCAGTCAGAAATTTATTATACAGTCTATTAACTATTATTTCTAGGATTTAATTGGATGCAGTGCAGCAGCTCAAAATGTATCACAAAAATGAAATCCCAAGACCAGAATATTAACTAAACTCAGCAAAAGCGTAACGTGTGTGGAAGCAGAAGAAACTCATTTAAAAGGTTGGGACAGTTACAAAATGTCTAGATGTGGTCACAAAAGGCCCCCCATTACGTGGGGATGATAAATTTCAGCAGCCTTTTTAAACCTGTCCTCCAGTGCCTCAGTTTTGATGGTATGAGAGATCTCCAATTAGTATGCTAGAAATAGAAATTGCATGAGTAGAAGAGGGACACCACCTTCCAGTCTCTGCTTGTGAACTTCTCAAGAGATCCAGTGGGCCACTCACCACCAGATACAGAATACTAGAGTTGATGAGATTATGGATTCTGTAGAATTCTTCCTGTATTCCTAGGACAACATTTTCAACTTTCCAGAATATGGGTTTAATTCTGCCATCCTGAGATCCCAATTTTAGTACTGAACTAAAACACATTGGGAATGACGTGATTTTCATAAGTAACCCAAAATAATTAAGTTAGTTTTGCTTTTCAAAAAATGGTATTGTAAACATGTACTGTCCTTTTGAACTTTGTTGGTTTGTTTTTTGACCCATCTTCATTTCTGTATTACAAAGTAACATTTGGGGAAAAAAAACCCCACTGAATTATTTAACTTGCTGATTGGATGGATCAAACCATCCTCCCCAGTCCCTCTGATCAGTTAAAATACTGATTCCAAAAGGCACTTCATTCTTGTTGCCAACTTTTTGGCAACAAAAAGTTGGCTTATGCACATGGAATATTGGAAATTGTTGAAGCAGAAAGCTCTGGCTTATAGAAACAACAAAAAAGGTTACAAATAAGGAAACACCCATGACCAAGTAATAATATTAGATTTAAGAATATTTCTTCGGCCAAATTACAACTGCTTTAATAATTTCACTGAACTTGACACCAAGAGTGAACTGCTTTTATGGCCTTAAAAGCCAGCTTTATGTTGCTTCTACACTGCCAATTAGTTCCATAAAATAAATCACATTTTCTAAATGGCAGGATGACCTTTTTCTAACAGCAACGTGATACTGAGCTGAACTTTGATTTCTTGATTGTCTGTAGTCTGAATCCAGATAAGTAATTTGCTTTTTCCTTCCAGACAGTTTAAATATACTTTCTAGAAAAAAAAGCTGATGTTTTGCTTTACTTTTTTTCAAACACTGCAGGCAATCCACTCATTCAGCAACTATTCAGTTACGATGGCGTTAAATGAGGAGGACTTCGGACTGGTCCTTGGACTTCTGGCTATTGTAGCTGGCAACTCTAAAAAGATCATAGATCTGCAATCACATGACCACAATCTGGGAGTTTGGTGTCTAATTCATGATTAGTGTTGGTCCCAAATCACCATCACAAATGCAAACAGTTGCTAAATAAGCAGTTGCTAAACGAGAACTACTTGTATAGAGATTGGACAATTATTTGCGTGAAATGGTACAGGGCTTCCTGCCTGTTGTGGTTCGCCGGCAGCCTGTGCAGACAGCAGCAGAATCGGACAGTGGGGAAGAACGGGGACCAGTCCAGGAGTCTAGAGAGGACTCGGATGAGAGTCCTGTATCCAATGCAGAGATGGGGCCAAGACCATCTGGGAGTGGAGTGCTGACGCCAGAGCCTCTGGAGTCTGGAAGCAGTGAGGCCGAAGAACAAGGGGAGCCTGTTCCCAGTGCGTGTGTGTGCAGAGCTGCTAGAAGGCAAGAGCAGCTGAGACAAAAGGAGCGACTTGGAAGTAAGGCTGGGAGGTGATTGCCCCTCCCCTAAGGTATTTAGGACAGGCAAAGGTGAAACCTTCGTAGGAAGCAAAGTCATTTGTTCTGTTCGGATTAATCTTTGAAGCTCTGTGTGGACTTTGTTTTTTTATAAGTCAGTTGGCACTCTAGTTGTTGGCAGCAACTAAAAGGAAAGAAAGGTGGGTGCTTATTTTGAAGGGACTGTTTGGGACTCATTACCAGCTGGGAATGAACATAATTCCCAGCGTTGAAATAAAACAAGAGTTGTTTTAACTAAGCGTGTGCTGAATTACGGTCTCGGGAAGCCTTGGTCAGAACACTGCCTGAGCAGGGGATTGGACTAGAAGACCTCCAAGGTCCCTTCCAACTCTGTCATTCTATTATTCTGTATTTGCAACAAACAACAGAATGGAAGTATAAAATGGCCCTATTTGTCTGATGTCATCATCCTCATGCCAATTTATACCAGAATGTGTTGAAATAAATAGAACTGAACAAAAGCAATTGCTCTAACATAAATTTGTGTTAAAAATCCAAATGTACGAACTTAAGAACAAATCTATGAATTCTAATGTATTCTGGTTTTAAGAGAACAGTTCTGAACCATCAAAGCAAACTCTACATTGGTCCACCTGCTTGACAATTCTGTCCTCTAAAAAGGCCATTTTGCTTGGACTAAAGCATTTTCAAAAGGCTTGAAACAAAATCATGATGCAACTTAGCACCCAACGTCTTAACAGCAGTGTCTCCTGTCACATCACTAGTATAGAGGAGTTTCTGTGTGTATGCATCAAGTGTATAAAAGCCAAGACAGATTAGTCCTACTTCAATCTTTGGTGACATGTTCCCCCACATCAAGGCAAATGCTTGATGGTTTATAAAAGCATTAATTAACAGGAAGGTACAATGTGTTGGATTCAGTTCCAGAAAGTTGCTTTAGAAAATGCAGGGTCATGAACACAGAATCTGATTGCTATGGTTTAATGCAGCAATCTTTTATCCCGAGATCATATAATTGCTTTTTTACAGCTGTTGCAACTCCTGAAAAAAGACTCAGGTGCTTTAAAAAGTTGCAGATAATAGCAATAGCACTTAGACTTATATACGGCTTTATAGTGCTTTACAGCCCTCTCTAAGCAGTTTACAGAGTCAGCATATTGCTCCAACAATTCGGGTCCTCATTTTACCCACCTTGGAAGGATGGAAGGCTGAGTTAACCTTGAGCCTGGTGGGATTTGAACTGTCAAATTGTAGGCAGCTGGCTGCAGAAGTAGCTTGCAGTACTGTACTCTAACCACAGCGCCACGCAGGCTTCTTTTATGCTAGGTTTCCTGCATGTTCCACAGCACCCTTTGGGCAACAGTCTGAAGAGCTGCACATCCCTCCTGGTTATTTTCTTGCATAGTTAGCAGTCCATAGTTGGTGTCAAATATATCAAAACTGTTTTGTAAAGGCACCAGTTGCTTTTGAAATGTCACTGTGGCACCGGAAGCAATATCCATTCCATGGTGGCCATTTTGTCTAGCTAAGAAATGTGAAGTCATGTTGGTTTGGATGCAAAGCAATGAACTGAGTTGTCATTCTTTCCCTATCTGGCTCATTTGATCAGCACAAGGGAAAAAAAAATCTTTTATCAGATATTCATGCTTTGCTGGAGAAAACAACCCAAACAAAATACTGATTTGAGCCATGACTTATGGTAAACAGAATAAAACGGATAGATTTCTATTTTATACTGACAATGTTTTATTGTAGACTGTTTAGATGAGCTATTTCCAAATTCCTCTTGCTTTTTTCTTTCCAGGAAAGGTCTGTCCAAAGCATAATAGAATAGAATCATTATTTCTCAATGCCTCGATACATTATTTTTCTGATGCTGCCAGAATTATATTAGCGTTTTCAATCACTACCGCATATCTCATGCTTCTCTTATGCCCTCCTAAGACACACAATTTTTCTAAAATATAAACAGGCCAATAGAATCCATTGTTATTTTCACAGAAATTGGATTGTTAGCTGAGGTCCAGTTAGCAAAGCATTTGAATTTCTATCTTCTCCAAATAGCATTGTCAATCTGAGCATCTGATAAATTACCTTGTCTTCTTTTATAAAAATGCTAAGCAACACTGGAAGCAGGGACTCTGTTCAAATACAAGTCATTCTTAAATAAGACCAATTCTTTCCTGTACTTTTTTTGTAGTCATAACTCTAACATATTATTCATACATTTCTTAACTGCTGGATATTTTACTACTGTATCTCTATCCAGAAAGTAAGCAATCAGTAACAATTGTAAACTGCTCAGAGTCGTGGAAGTTAGATGGTATGTGCATTTAATAAATTATTATTGCTGGTTCCAAGGTCAGTCAGATGCTAAGATGAATCTAGCATGATCTTCTCAGAACTAGGGCAGGTTGGATGGTGTTAAAGTATTGTCACAGGATGTAAGCTGTTCTAATAAATTATTATTATTTTCCTCAAGTTTCTTCTGCCCATTTAAGTCTCTTAATCAACTCTTATTTTCTTGGAGCTGGTGGTACTCGCATCTATGCACAGAAGCATAGTCAACCTAGGTTTTAAAGGTTGTAAAATATCTAATACAATTCAGGTTTCAGAATTGTTCACAAGCAGGCCCAGAAAAGCAGGCATGTTCTCTTGTAAGGAAAGCAATATGCGGAGGCTGAATCAAGAGGCAGAAAGACACGGGAAATGATAACACAACTTTATAATGCACTAATGAGCTCACATTTGGAATACCACATCCAGTTCTGGTTACCACGATACAGAACAGATGCTGAGGCCCTAAAAAGAGTGCAGAGAAGAAGAATAAAGCTGATAAGGGGTCTAGAGGCTAAATTGTACAATGTACAATTGTTAAGGGAACTGGGTATGGCTAGCCTAATGAAAAGAAGGATTAGAGGTGACATAATAGCTGTCTTCCAGTACTTGAGGGGCTGTCACAGAGAAGAGCGGGGGCAACTTATTCTTCAAAGCACTTGAGGGCAGGACAAGAAGCAAAGAGTGAAAGTTTGTTGTGGGTGCTCCATTGCTGGAGGGTTTCAAGAAAAAAATGGACCGCCATTTGCCCAGGATGGTACAGGAAATCCTTGACATGACTATAATTGAGCCTAACATTTCTGTTGTTAAGTGAGACATTTGTTAAGTGAGTTTTGTCCTATTCTACAACTTTTCTTGCCACAATTATTAAGTGAATCACTGCAGTTGTTAAGTTACTAATCTGGTTGTTAAATGAATCTGGTTACCCCATTGATTTGCTTGTCAGAAAGTTGCAAAAAGTTATCACATGACCCTGGGACACTCCAGTGGTCATAAATATGAACCAATTGCCAAGCATCTGAATTTTGATCACATGATCATGGGGATGCTGCAAAGGTTGTAACTCTGAAAAATGGTCATGTCACTTTTTTCAGGACTGTTGTTACTTTGAATGGTCATTAAATGGACTGTTGTAAGTCAAGGATTAGCTGTATAAGGTTTCCTCCCTTTGTTAGTGGTTAAGGAGTTAACCTAGAAACCTGGAGACAGTGAGTTCTAGTCCTGCCTTAGGCATGAAAGGTGACTGACTTTGGGTCAATCTTTCCCTCTCAGCTCAAACCACCTCACAGGGCTGTTGTTGTGGGGAAAACAGGCATGATGGATGGCAAACAAATCTAATAAATAAATAAAATAGGAGAATTAGATAGACTAGAACAGCAGTTGCCAACCAGTGGGCCACGAGAAAATTTTGGTGGACCGCAAAGAAATCTCACCCCCAGAGCACCCCCCCCCAAAGCAATTAATCCAGGCTGCGCAGAAACACAAGGCTGTTCAGCCCACATGGCCCGTGGGAACCCTCTCCACCCACTCACTCCTTACCCGGCAAACTTGTCTGCTAAGTTGCGATTTTTCCTTTTTCCAACCATCATCTGTTCTGCTGTGCTGGGAGATTCAGATTAGCTCGGAAGCAGGAAATGGTTGGATTTCTTGCTTTCTAGCTAAGCACCGCCGAACCTCCCTTAGGACTGAAAGTTTGCTTGCAAGCAAATTCAGTGCAGACTCACGGCAAGCAAATTTGAGAGACTGAGCTAGCCTATGGCATATAGATAGATCACTGAATGATTCTGTGAGCAACTCAATCTGCCTCCTTTGCCTGATTTTGGATAAAAGTTGCTTTTTTTAAAAAAAATCAACATTTACATGCATGGTGCGTTGTGACTTAATTTTGTGAGTTTGCTTGCAAGCAAATTTTATGTGAAAGATTGAGCTAGCCAATAGCAGATAGATTTCTGAATGAATCTGTGATTCTGTGAGCAACTCAATCTGCCCGCCTGCTTTGCCTGATTTTTGGTAAAAGTTGCTCTTTTTTATAAAAAATTCAATATTTATATAAATATTTATAATATTTACATACAAGCCATGCCCAGCCAGTCACATGACCACCAAGCCACACGCACAAATTAGGCCATGCCCACAGAACCAGTTAGTGATCCCTGGGATCTAAAATTATGAGTTTGGTGGTCCCTGAGGTCCAAGAGGTTGGCGACCCCTGGACTAGAAGACCTAGAGTTAATGATTCTATCAATTTGTGCTGAGGTAGAAGCTACACCACCTTTAAACATGACAGAATTAAAGATGGCAGACCAAATCTAGAAAAGGTTGCCTCTGTTTTGGTTTTTCTACAAAATTAAGCATCTCCTGCACAGGCAGAAGGAAAGAAAATTATGGCTGTGTGGTAAAGAATAGGGTAATCTGGAGGCTCCATAAATTTTCTGCAGTTAATCCACCATCTTTTCCATTAATATTTTTCTAGATACTCATGACACCCACTGTTGCTTTTTGGCTTTTTATTTTTTAAACATATCCAGCAGGAAATATATAACTTTACGTCTCTGAGGTTAACATTAAAACTTAAATAATTCTTGTATCTCCACGGCTGTACAAATATTAACTAATTAAATTTTGCAGTGCTCAAGTGAGGCATGAAAGAAACATGATTCTGGTCTTTTTTTTAATGATGGTGCTTTGTTAAGAAAGTTCTTATTTGGAACTCTTGTAATTAATTGTCACAAATGCAGATAACAAAACATTAACTACAATACAATTATCCAGATTTAAATCTCCCAGAAAATACATATTTCCTTATTTCTTCTTGATTTTTTTTTGTGAATTACAGAAATAATAAAGGAAAGTCAGAATTATTATTTTTAAATAAGTTTATTATTTTTCTAAACAACTCGAGGTGGCGAACATATCTAATACTCCTTCCTCCTCTAATTTGATTTATTTATTAGATTTATTTGCCATCCATCTTGTCTATTTTCTCCCCAAACAACAGACCTGTGAGGTAGGTTGAGCTCAGGGGTGGGATTCAAAAACCCAGCAACCAGTTTGCTGCCCGGTTTCTGGGTGGGCATGGCCATGGTAGGTGTGGCCTACCAAAACTTCCCGGAGAGCCATTTTCACCTTCCCAAGGCTTCCCCCGAGCCGCTGGGAGGGTGAAAACAGCCTCCCTCGGGTTCTGGAGGCCCACCAGAAGCCGGAAACACTCCTGTTTCCGGACTTCCGGTACTTCCGAGAGGGCCAGTTTTTGCCCTCCCAAGGGTCTGGAGGCCTCTCCTGGGCCTCTGGGAGGGTGAAAATGGCCTCCCCTGGACTCTGAAGGCCTTCTGGAAGCTGGAAACAGACCTGTTTCTGGACTTCTGGAAGGCCCTGCGTGGACCCTGCACTTACCTTAATTGAAAATAGGCCACATGGAGACTCCTGGGAGGGGAGGGTGAGGGTGGGTGGGGCCAGCCGGTCAGTTGAAATACCAGTTCGGTGAACCAGATGAAAACTTAACATCCGGTTCGCCCGAACTAGTCCAAACTGGTAGAATCCCACTCCTGGTTGAGCTGAGAGAATGGTTGACCCAAAGTCAGTCATCTTTCATGCCTAAAGCAGGACTAGAACTCACTGTCTCCAGGGTTCTAGGTCAGCATTTAACCACTAACCCAAATGGCTCTCTAATTAATATAAGATAATAAATATATAGTTTCAATAAATCGATTCAGTAAGAATTCAACTCTTTGTTATTCACATAAAAGTTAAGAGAATAGGCAGAAGTTGAAAGAAAGAAAAAGTGTGTGTGTGTGTGTGTGTGTGTGTGTGTGAGAGAGAGAGAGAGAGAGAGAGAGAGAGAGAGAGAATACCATTGTCTTTAAATGGTATCCCAGTTACTTCACTTTCACCTACAAACCCAGGGACAGACCACAAAACTAAAACATAAAAAAATACAAAACTGTATAACAAAGGCACCAGAGCTCAACTCACCTTCCATAAAAAATAACTAAAATTAGATTTTTACATTTCCCCCCCTGCCTCTTGAATCCCAGATTTCCAAGGATTTGAGGCTTCTATTTAAATAGCTTTGAGCTATTTTGGGAAAAGAAGGTTCAAAAAAACTTGAGGGGAATTTTCCTCTGCCAACTCTCTAGAGCTGTCCAAGGTTAGACACAATAACGGCAAAAATCATCGATATCACATTGCAAGCTTTGCCCTATCATACTTAGATTGTGTTGCCCATTAGTAATATGTGATACGATGCTCTTTGCCCTATGGATGTCCATGTTTGACTGACAGATTAAATGTCATTGATCTGTATTTCAGTGAAGGGTCTGATCTGGGTTTCCCTTTAACTTTTTCCTATCTGAGCAGTTTGAGATTAGATTTCCCTCAATTCATTCAAGCATCATGCAGTATAGTTATATTTGTGATGCCTTTCCTAGGGCTAGGATGAATCTGATAATCCCCACTCAAACATCACTCTGGGGAATTAATGGTTCTCTGCCTGCTGCCTGCATATTATCAGTTTCTCACCCTCTGGATTTGTACTGTCACTGAAGAACCCCTGCCCCCTTCCATTTTTTGCTTTCTTGGGCCCCAGGGAAGCTTCCTGGGAGCAAAAAACACCCCTCCAGAAGGCTCCCCAGAAGGCCCCAAAATGGAGCGCAGGGGGTTGCTGCGTGTCCCCCCTATGCTCAGTTTTTTTCCTTCCTGAGTCCCAGGAAAGCCTTCTGGGAGCAAAAATGCCCCCTGAGGTGCAGGAAGCCCCAAAACGGAGTGCAGGGGGGTTGCTGCATGCCCCGCCATGCTCAGATTTTTTCCTTCCTGAGCCTCAGGCAAGTTTTCCACGAGCAACCTCCTCCCTCTGCACTCCTTCTGGGCCTCAGGAGGCTTCCCTGAGGCCCAGAAGACCCAAGAAACGAGGAGAGGGATGCTGCAAAAAAAAAAAAAAAAAGCCACACCCACCCAGTCACATGGTCACACCCACCTAGCCATGCTCACCTAGCCACGCCCACAGAACCAGTTGTTACAAAATTTGAATCCCATCCCTGAGCAAACATAGTCCATTTCATCAGGCTGGGCTACGTACACATCAAGATCTCACCCCGTCATATTCCGAGAGTAAGGGATAGAATCAGACCAGATTTTGGTCTTTACTGTTTCTTTACTGAAGTAAATAAAATATTGTAACATTGAATATCTAACGTTTGGTAAGCGGTTACAAAGATTAGTATTTTAATCTAAGGGAAAGGGGAAGATAATGAGGGAAGTGGGAAAGCGGGAGAAACTCTCTGAAATCTACCTAATACTTTCAAGGAATCGGGTTATTATATATTCTAAGAAAATATACCTACTTTTTTCAGAGCAAAATTATACCCATATTTTCACTGTCCATTGCAAAGCCCCTTGGAACTTTGTTGATCTCTCAGGGATGAGGATGAGGTGAGGTAAAAGATAGATAACAAAAAAAAATCTGGTTTATGAGGCTAAGGGTCTCTTCTTCTTCCTTCACTTTTGGTGTACATCTGAACTTTTAAAAATCTTAGAGCATCCAACTATTCTTTCCCACAATATACTCCATTTATGGGACATCCCTTTTTCCAATCTTTCCATCCATGAAAGAGTACAATATCTCTGCTCATATCCACTTGTATCTCTTTCAGTATCTGGTATCAACTTGTACGCAACTTGTATACAGATTTGCAGGTGTGTGTGTGTGTTGTGTATGTGTGTGTGTGTGTTTATCAGAAAGGTAAAATGGATCAAAAGCAGGAAGGAGAGGCTCTGTATTCTTACAAAATACACGTGCATAACAAATTATACCCATGTAAAGCTAGAATCAGTGCTTCTGATAGGTCATCTATTTCTTTATCCTATAATGATCATTAGGAAGCTCAATAATATAGTTCAATATGAAAGCAGGTGTATAATCATTAAATCCATTGATTACAGAAGCTCTACTCTAGATATGACTTTCTAGATGCAATCAAACAATATTAACAGTTTTCTAACACTTTTACTTTTAGGCCAAATTATTATCTAAGATAGGAATAGTTTCTTAAGCAATAATTACGCTTTGAAATAAATTAATGTATATTTTACCAAGTAGTTTTTCAAGGAGGGAAGGAAGGAAGGAAGGAAGGAAGGAAGGAAGGAAGGAAGGAAGGAAGGAAGGAAGGAGAGAAGGAAAATGTATATATCTAGGTTTATTATATAATTTACCTTTAATCAGTAGAAATACAATGATGGCATACTAAACTCCTTAGTTATATAGATATATGTCAGAATAGCTACCTGTTATTATCTGAGTATATGCATATCTGAAAGATTTTAAATGAAGAGCACATTGTTCTGTGAGGCAAAATTGGATTTCTATGAATATTTCGTGTATTTTGTCACTATAAACAATATTGAGATATGTGTTAAAACAATAAATTTACTTGAACACCATTCTCCCCATACCATGTGGCAGAGTGGCTTCCTGGTGTAAAGTAATCTGCTGTTCTAAAATTTAACTGAATTAACCCACCATGGTCTGATCTTAGCTTATTTCAGTGAATCACAGTTGTAGTCTTTCACTCTTTTTCCTCTACCTCATATTCAATAGCAATATAGGAACTTCATCAGCATGGCAAATATTGTACGTACAGTCTGGAGTTCAGATATGGAGAAAAACATTTGTAAAGAACAGTATGGAATGCCTTCTTGTTTAAAGGTGCATCCTGTTCAGTTTTACAAAGGCAAACCTTTATTTGAATAAGTTCCATGCCCAGCCTGCCTGGGGTATATACTACAGGCAGTCCTCGACATACAACAGTTGTTTAGTGACCATTCAAAGTTATAATGGCATTGAAAAAAGTGCCATTTTTCACACTTAAGACCATTGAAGCATTCCCATGGTCCTGTGATCCAAATTTGGATGCTTGGCAACTGACTCACATTTATGACGGTTGCAGTATCCCGTACTCATGTGATCGCCTTTTGCGACCTTCTGACAAGCAAAGTCAATGGGGAAACCAGATTCACTTAACAACTATGTTACTCATTTAACAACTGCAATGATTCATTTAACAAATGTGGCAAGAATAGTTGTAAAATGTGGCAAAACTCACTTACCAACATAAATTTTATGGTTGTAAGTTGAGGACTACCTATCATGAAATAAACTTACTGTTTAAGTATAATTCCAGTTACGGATCTTTGAAATCATCAGATAGATTAGCCACCAAAGAGCAAAACTGCCTTGAATTAAAATATAATGATTCATAGGTGATAGAATTCAATTTCTCTCCCTAAATAGGAAGAGCATGCTTTCAGAGTTCAGGGTGGAGAAGAAATTGCTGTAATTAATTTCCTGTTAATTGCTAAAGGGTTTTTGGTGTTTAAATAAACTCATCCCTTTATGTGGTCTAATTTCCTAGTCTAGTTTGCAAGGAAGTGCAATTACCACATGAAGGAAATATTTACTTTTATTATTATTAATGGCTTGGAAAATGATACAAACTTAAGAAACTGGATTTTTTAAAGTGACATGCTTGTTTTTCTACCCTACGTGGCACTATCCAAGAAAATGCTGTATAGTTATTCGATTTATTCAAAATCTTGCAGTGCCACAAAACTCCTCTTTGTCTGGAATGCAAATATAGAAATATTAGTACACATTAAAGTTGATTTTTAGAGAACTCACACATCTTTTTGGTGAATTCTTTACTTAGAGCTACCATATCTGGGCTGCAGATAAACTAAATGGATCATCAGATGGCAACAAGGAGTACAGAAGACT
Source organism: Pseudonaja textilis (assembly GCF_049901715.1). Lineage (NCBI taxonomy): Eukaryota > Metazoa > Chordata > Lepidosauria > Squamata > Elapidae > Pseudonaja > Pseudonaja textilis. The sequence continues at coordinate 137,327,851 of NC_141990.1, read as the reverse complement.
AACATTTGATAGAGCCTTGGGTAATTCAGATTTCTGCAGTACAGATATGGCAGTCCTAGACCTTTGATCTGGCAAGTTTTATTTTATTGACAATTAGATTCAAAAGATCTGGAGGCCATATATCCACTTACAGTATTTCACACCTCAAATTAATTCTTCGGAAATAATTTCATTCTCTCTGAATGCCTCACTACATCGTAAAGTTTATATGAGCCAAACAAAGCCTTCTAGCTGATCTATGAGAGAAGGGCAAAACCAGTACCCAACTCTCTATGCCTGCAATGAGGAAAATAACCCATCTCTCTCCTTTGCATAATCCTCTAAAATAGCAGCCAAGGACAAGGGCATTCCTGTTTAGCAGCTTAAATGAAGCACTGAGAAATGGCGGAAGGGCAGCATGTTAAGTTGCAAAACAGTTACTCAGTTATTGGATATTTGAGTCAATGGGAGCAGACAAGGATGGGGTTCTTTAAAAGAAGCAAGTAACTCCTCCTGAGCTTCTTTCTTTTGCATACGGTACTGCAATCTTTAAAGATTCAAAAGCCTATTTCCTTTGCAGGGATTTCTGCCATTTCCTTTTCCCCTCTGATACTTGAATATAAATCTTTATTCTTTCTTTTAAATAAAATGTCAGTTTTGGGGAAGTACTAGTTAACTCTCATAATCCTTCTAAAAAAGAGTGTCACGTTGCTGAATTTTGGTTTTTTTCAGGGGACATTAACAGCAAAATGGTATCTGCCTGCAATACAGCAATGAAAGCCGCTATGGTTCACCAAATGAAACCACATGGTGGCTTAGATATTGGCGTGCAACCAAAGGGACTTCCTGCTTACTAAACATGTCAAAATTGTACCATTATATGTTGCGTATTATAAATTCTGATACAAGAAACTCCTGCGCAGGTTTTTTATTATTATGGGCAGAAGGTTTCAGTGCTTATTTAGCAAGAAATCAATTCTAACTCTTGGAAATGTTTAAGTCTCTAAAATCTTAAGATATCTCAAGACTTGGGGGAAAATTGCAGTGCAAATGTTGGGATATCTCTAAAATTACAACCTATGGGAAACATATTACCAGTATTAAAATAAGAATTTGGAAAGCAGCCTAAACAAGTGGAACAAAATCCTTCCTCAAAAGTTGCACTGAATGAATTTCAGTTTAAATAATACTAGATACTTAACCTTATTAGACAGTATCTGCATTCATAACACCGTATAATTCTTCTTCTTTTGAAAGGGCAATAAACTGAATGGCTGGCTAATAGCAACTAATACTTGGTTACTATGCCCAGGCACTCTTAAACTCCTAAACACTCACATCAACAAGGTTGACTCATTGTGCTGTTATGATTTATTTCAGAGTTGGGGAACTATGGCCCTTTTATGACTTGTGGACTTCAACTCCCAGAATTCCTGAGCCAGCCATGTTGGCTCAAGAATTCTGGGAGTTAAAGGGGCCATAGTTCCACACCTCTGATTTATTTAGTCATAGTTACGGAATAAGTCACAGTTAACTCAGTTCACCCAGCAAATTAAGTCAAAAATCAAACTATAGCTTAGTATGACGTGTGACCACGCCAATATACTGAGCATGAGTTCCCAAGTTAACAATTCCCATACTAAGTATATTCTCCAGTGCAGCAGAACTGAAATCTCATTTTAGAGTTCGTGCTATCAGGATAGATCTTATTAACCCACTAACCTGTTGGTGGCACTTCCAGGAAATCATTTATGTAGTTGCTAAAACAACTGGTAAGAATCTACAAGTATTGCAAGGGAAGAAGTACTAAGAATTGACTCCTGCTCCAGCCATAGAACAAATTCTCTTAGGTGGGGGTGGCCAACTCTAAATATTGGTGAATTTTTCCCAGAAGCCACAGCCAACGGAGCCGATGGTGAATGATAATGACAATTGTGGCTCAGTAATATTTGGAAGGCCCATATTACCACCTCCTGCCACAGAAGCCAGGAAAAATCTTCCATGTTGTTCATATGCTTCTGCCTTAACCCAAAGAATATGCTCAGTGGAAATCAGCTGCATTCAATCTGTAAAAGAGCAACGGAGGGTCTTCTGACTCTCAATAGATAAATTGCAGTGTCAGGGTAAGTGCAATAAATGATTATTCCCCAAGGGAACTATCTAGAAAGTTTCATTAAACTCTATTTAATAAAACATTAATAGAGGCGTTTCTTAATTCCTGTGGATTGAAGAGCTCTACAATCTAGTATTCTATAGCCTACAAATGATGAGGTTCTGGAGCATATATGTAAAAATAGGCATGTGTAGATTATCTATGCAGATAAGATGTTCAAAGGAACAGCAACAGTATATGGGACATAAGCAACACACATTCAACTGAAGCTCCTACGGAAGAGGGCAGTTAGTATACACTGCAAGTGAGATATGCTCAGAATGCGCATGTATCATTACTAAAGTTACAGAGTTGTCTGGAAAGGTCCTGACGTTTAATAAGCAAGTATGATCCATTTTGAGCATTGTCAGTGGGCAACTGTAGTTGTTTATTTTAACCTCATAAAAGTCACATCAAATTACATTTGGAAGTTATCTGATCCACGCATAGGGACTGCTATTGTATGTTTCTTATATTATCCTACACAACCATCATTGGGTTGATATTAATTAATTGTGTTTTTTTTAAACAGGCTTTTAACCTATTATTTCCCTAGATTTAAATTTTTGTACCTCCCTATATCAAAAAATGGATAATTTATATTTCAGCTTCTGATATTTGTTACTGGTATTTATTGTTGAAGGAGATAGCTGAATTTAATTTCCACATTCTACACACTACTCAGATGGGAACAGATATTCCCCAAAGCAGCAAGGAGTTTGCAAAATCAGTGAACATCCATTGTAATTTTGGCACAGAGGAAATAAAGCAAATTATTTCCCTTTGTACTCCACTTCTAGCTTTAGCTACCTAATCTTCCAGCACAAATGTTTTCTTCAGTGCTATTTTGTCCTGCTTGAGATATATAATTAAGAGAGCAAACTTGAACACCAAGCACACTGGAACAGCTCTACAATCAGTAGCTCTGTTGAGAAAAATACAGCAATTCATGCAAACTCTAGTGAAAACCGAAGAGAATGAAAGACAAATTTGCTTTATTTAACGAAAATAAAGATGCTATCCCAAGGTGCTAAAATGTTCAGTCTATGATTAGCAGAAACATGACCTGACTTTCAACTACTGTCTTTCACAATTATACAAGTTATCTAGACTGATCATTAATAAGGCACCAGCCTATAAACGATGCTGTTCAAATGCACTTTGTATCTATCAGGAAAGAAACCAGTTGTAACAGTGCATAATTATTGCTAATTTATCGGTTATGATCAGAGTGCTGTAAACACAGTAAGGAAAAGCTTCTTCTTCAAAGCCTTGTTATATCATTTATCTGGATAGGTGAGGCTTTAAAATTTAGATACAGGAAAGGACCATGCACATTGACCTTAACCCTTATATCTCCATGTACCATCTGCCTTATTCTCATAACTTTGTGTCTTCAGCTGATTGAATAGAAGCTGTAATTGTGTTTCAATGCAAAGACAGAAGTCTGAGTGATTTTAGCCCCTACTTTCTTATGGTCCAGGTTTGCACTGACAGCTTAAGAACATTCTGGCTCTTAAGAACAGAACCTCATTGGGTTTCTACTTCACAGGGAGAGATTGGGCATAGTCAGCCTGTGTCCTATTTTTAGTTGCAAATCATATTTAGTTCACATAGCTCAATAATAGACTTTCAACGTCTCCTCAATGTAGCCGTATCCATCCCGCATCCTTCAGCACTGGATATGCTGATATCTGTTGTGTCTTGGGTTTCAGTTACATCTGGAGGGACAGTAATTTTTCATTTCTGGAGGAGAAGCTTTGTGACAAAGAATCCCCCACATATGGCACTTGTGCTTTTGGGTTCTGACAATGTTGTCCTGCCCTCTTTCATTTGGGGATTTATGATGCTGAAATTCAGGAAGAAGGAAGGACAAGCCATTTTTTTTTTTTAATTCCCCAAAGGTCTGGGCTCGCTCTATTGCTTCCCTAAAGATCAACAGCTTAGGGTTTTGGATTGGGATGGGTTTTTTTTTGTTTTTGTTGCAAATTATTCATATACTATATGGATATGACAATCATTTACATAAAACGTAAATGGGAAAAGTCAATTAAGATTGGTGAGGAAATGTGCAGATTTGCTGGCATTCTGGAGCTGGGATACTGATTGAATAAAAGTTTCTTAGGCCCTTCGTCAGTTGGAGGAAGCACTGACTGGGTTTTGTTATTCCCTGCCTATTGTCAATATTCCAAGGTTAGGAGGAATAAAGTCATATGGCTGGTTTCCAAACGCTGTGGAGTAATAGGAGAGAAGAAGTGGTAGCATGTGGAAGAGCTTATATTTTCATCTGTCAGTCCAATGTCAAGAATATCCAGACAGAAAATTAACTGAACTTTACAAGCCAAAGATTTGGGGAGTGAGTAAAATACCTAGCAAAGGACTAGTGCCTCTTCAACTAAACAGTTAAAACATTTTAACATTTTTAGTATTAAGAATAACCAGAGTTAAAATATACAATGATTCTGACTCAGTCCAAAATTAGCCAATGTTAACATAATATAGCTAGAGTCATAGGTCCATATATGCCACCTCTGTTTCTGGCTTAAGCTTTATTTTTTCCAATGATTCCCAGGCCACCATAATCTTTCTAGACAAATTTTCTTCTTTCTGGAAAACTTAAACCCAGCCAAGCTTCTTGGCTATGGGGTGATTAAGAGCTAGAACTGCAATTCAACAATGGGTATTATTAGATAGAATTCTCCAGGTAGTTCTGGACAATCTAGATAATAATATAGTACCTGGATATAAATCGGAAATACTTTACAGCATTAAATGCAGGTATTCCTTGACAGCAACGTAACCTGGACTTCCTATCATGTCATGATGGTTGTAAATCAAGACACTCATATGACCAAACCCAATTTTATGAGTATTTCTTCCAGGTGTCATTAAACAAATCTAGCAGTAGCAGTAGCACTTAGACACATATACTTCTCCATAGTGCATTACAGCACTTTCTGGATGGTTTACCGTGTCAGCATGTATCTGCCTCCAACGATCTGGTGCTCATTTGACAGACTTTGAGCCTATCAGGATCAAACTCCTGTCTGTGGGCAAAGTTACCTTGCAATACTGCATTCTAACTACAGTGCCAGCATGGCTCTCTATCTATGTATTACTATGGATCATTTTCCCCAGAAACTGGCTGAAAAAGTTGGAAACGGGAAGAAAACATTGTAAATCGTGGTCCTGTGAATGGGGACTGCTGCCACTGGCTATAAAGGGGATGTCAGGCCCAAGCTCAGAGACAAGGTAATGCGATTCAATTGAGTTCACCTAATGGAAAGAATCTTGCTAAACTAAAGCTAGAACCTACCGTGTTTCTCATATAATAAGGCCGGGTCGTAATTTTTTTTGAGACCCGAAAAAATGGCTAGGCCATCTTTTCTGGGGTGACTTAATTCCCCCGCCTTGCATCTTCAGGCGGGCGGGCGGGCGGCGACGGCTTGGATGTTGACCTCGGCGTTGGTGGGGCACTTCATATTGGGGTCAATGCAGGCAGCACCATATCCGGGTGTGCAACAAAAGTACTTCCTAATGGCAAGCCCCCCCACCATTCCCCCCCATTTCGCATGTTTTAATATAGGCCTTAATTTGGGGGAAGGGGCTTAATTTCATTTCATGCCTATAAAACATGCTGGGACTTCCTATTGGGGGAGGCCGTATTGTTTGAGAAACAGGGTACCTAACCTGTTAGATATGTCCTGACAGATTATAGGGTGTAGGCGCCCCAAACCGTTCCCCCTCTCCCCCATCCAGTTTAGGAACGCACAGTCTCTTAATCTGGCCCTCTTTCTGAGAAGACTGCTTTGGCCAAATACCCCCCTCTGCTGCTGCAGGTAATATTCTATTACAGGTGAGTTGGTTACCAAGTACCTGAAATGCAGTCATGTGACCATAATATGTATGTTTGTGCAGCTATTGGAATTCTGCAACTAGATCATAAGAAGCTTTTTTTTTGGGGGGGGGCAGTCCATTGTAACTTCAAACAGTTACTAAGTGATAGGTCATTCAACATTTTCTGTGCAACAAACTGCAGAACTTCCATTTTGCCTGTTTTAATGACTTGCCCCCTGCAATACTGGAAGGAAAACATAACAATAGCATTTTGCAGAGCAAATTTGATTTCGTGGTCTAAAAAAGAGCCTGAGGCTCTAAGACCACATGTTGGTTCCTCATTGAGATTCTACCTGTTTTTAGAATGATGTTTGTTTTATATTGTTGGACTAGAACCTTAACTTCTCCATAAGAAAATTTCTTACACCTGCCACAGCTTTATGTAGAAAAGTATTTTTAATATTAGCATTGTATAACTAGATCACATTTGCATGCTTTTATGCTGTTTTTCTTTTCCGATATGTGTTTGGTTTGTTCAAATACGTGTTCACAATGATTTTTGTGTGCATTTACATAATAATTTAGCAATTTAATCATTTTAATACATTCACAAGATTGTTTTGTAATTTGGTGAATGCTTTAAATATTTTACATTTAAAATCTGAAGTATTTTCCTACTTGTATTTATAATTATTTTAGTTGATCTATTTTTTTGCCTGGGTTGAGTCTGAGCCTGTTTATCCCCACATACCACAACAGCTTCTAAGCCCAAATCAGAATTGTACTTTGAGTTGTGAAGCACTATTTCCACAGCTCTGAGTTGCCACAAACTACTTTCTTAGTGCCTAAGTATCAGTATCAGCTGAATTACCTTAGATGCTTTTCCTGACATTAGTCTTCATATTTTCTTTTCACCCTCTCCAATGCCTGTTGCCAAAGGAAATTCATATTTCTGATAAAATGAATCCTAATTCATGAAATCTTACATTTAGTAAGTAGATCAAACTTCAAGCTTTTTCTCTTTTGCCAGTATGCTTTTGAACACACTTTCATAAGTGTGTTATGGAAAATCCCTGTTCCTCTCCATGTAATTTCTTCCACTGCATTCTCTAGGGACATCACAACCTATACTTAAAATTTCATAGTGCTCAGTTACAGAAATTATTTCACCATCCCGGTATTAGCACTAGGCATTCCCTCAGGGAGCTAGCAGAACACTAAGCAAAGTGCTTGAGATACACTTGTAACCAAGATCGGTGCCTGAGAAATAATAAAAGAGCAGACAAGTACTTCATATTTGATCAGGCAGATTAACTTCCTAATTTGTGCTATTCTTTGAATATTACATATCCAAATCTAAAAGTTTTTAGACAGTATTTATTTGAATATTTATACCTCTGTGCTAGATATATGGGTTACTTCAGAGATGGTATTCAGCAGGTTCTGACCAATTCTGGAGAACCAGTAGCGGAAATTTTGAGCAGTTCAGAGAACTGGCAAATACCAGCTCTGACTGGAGATTTTACAGTATCCTTCCCCTGCCATGCCCACGAAGCCATGCCCATGGAACCAGTAGTAAAAAAAGTTGAATCCCACCACTGGGTTACTTGTGTGCACCTCACTTGCCCTGATGTGTCTCAAGTAAGAAAATCTGGCTTCTGATTCTTTCACCTTCTTCTCTGGAACAACTGAAAGGTATAACTGAAAGGTATGATTATGACAACTAGTAAGAAGGTAAACATGATACACACAAGTCCCTACTGCTGCCCTCTTATCTCCTTTTTGACAGATTTGAGAAATCATATCTTGTCTCCTATTTCTACTAACTTCCCTCACAAAATTCCTCATTCTTGATTGTTGATCTAATCACAAATTCCTACTTCCTTTTAAAAGGTGTTGTCTGAGACTAAGCAGTTGAGAAATGCGGCTCCGCCGACAATGACATTGTCAGATTAATAGGAGAGCTGCAGCTGTGAGTCCTTCTCCTGCCTAAGGAATTCTGGGAATTGAAGTCCTCACATTGTAAATCTGCAGAGGTTGGGAAACACTTCTTAGGTCAAGTACTCAGCAAACAAATGTGTACTTTCTCAGCCAGAATTTGATACAGTCTCACACAATCAGCCAAGCAACCTTTTGTGAAACCTAGCAAGCCAGCACTACAGGTTAGCAGCTCCCTTACAATTTATCATGACTCCCGTATTCTGGCTTATGAATCTTCAATAGACTGATTGAAACTGAGTTATTATCTGAGAAACTTGGTAACATTGGTCAACAATTCCCCTAGAGATTACCACTGCTTGCAAAATTCGGAATAATTCTGCTCCTCAAATTATGTAGTTGATGGCAGGCATTGGCTGATCTTAAAAAAAAACTGGTATGTGGCAATCATCCTTGCCAAATATGTGGAACTTTAATTCCAAGAATTATTTCCCATGTTGGCTAAGAAGATAGAAGGGCATCCAGAAGTCAAGGGAGCTGATATGAAGTTTAATAGGGGATGGGGAAGAAGGGATCTCCCACCTTTTGGAACAAGTGGGTTTAACTTTTAAAGCATAGCATGATTATTCTCATAAAATGATCCCCTTGATATATTGATATTGAAATGCTCTTTTATGTTTTATCAGGAGGTAAACTGTCCCTTTAATCTTTGAGATGTTCTATTTATTCATTTATAAGATTTATATGACTTGCAATAGTGGTGAATATCTGGAACTTGGGTTTAGGATGAGGGTGAAGGTTCATTCTCTGAGCTTCTGGGTTGGTTTTTGAAAATTTCATAACCAGGCTAGGTAATGAAATCATCCTCAGTGGAGTTTAAGGGAAAGTCAGTGTTCTGTTTTCAATAGAACAGAACATGGACATCCTCTAAACTCCGCTGAAGATGTTACCTAGCCTGGTAATGAAACATTTGGAAACTAACCCACAAGCTCAGAGAACGAACCTTTACCCTCATTTATATGACTGCCCATCTTAAGCAATTCTGGGCAGCTCACAATAACAATAAAGCTAATAAAGCAATAATAAAACAGTGAAAATGGTAAACCATAAAACAAATTAATTGTCCCCTTGGAATGCCCTACAGCGGGCTCAGTTGCCCTCCTTCCATACTATCTATTCTATCATCCTGTCCCATCCGGTATCTTAGTAAAGTACCAAAATATTAACAGCTTTCCACATGGCTAAAGAGGTAGGCTCTGTTGAATGGCTGGAGGGGAGGGTATTCCACAAGGGAGGAGCCACTGAAAAGCTTTCTGTCACCTCAGCTTATTTTTGACTTATTCTTCTGGGCAGGTATACATTTCCAAAGAAATCATTGCACTGATCTATCTCCCTTTTAATTTTATTTTGTAAGAATGTCTCCAAGTTACTGTATGTGGAGTATAGCCGTGTTTTTGGAAATAAGATAATGGTTGAGCAAGTGTGGCACGAAGCAACACTTTCCTGGCTCCTGACAAACCCACAAGGTTATAAGCAACTGCTGTTGCCTACTATGTGAGGAAGTATTTGGCACCCCACATTCTTTTCATGTGAGTAGGCGGTTCTTGAGAGAGAAAACAGAAGTGTTATAGGAAGCTACATAAAAACAGGACAAAATGTTGCATTGCCGGTGATGAACCCTTGGTAGGTTCTAAAAAGGTGTCTTAATGTGTATTAGGCACATTCAATAATTCTTACAAAGAAGACAATGCTGTTTATGCTGTTAATGTTGTGATACTTTGAACTCCATTACAACAAAAAAAATAAAGCATATGTTGTAACATCTCAGTAGGAAAATTAAGCATATGCTTAAACCTTGACAGCATCTGCAATTGTTTCACTTGGGTGATATCTGATATAAGTTTATCTCTGTTTAGTTAAAATGTTCTTTCTTCTTTCCCTCCTTTTTTTCTTCACAACGCTAGAGATAAATTTCATTATAAAATTAAAATGCAGCACAAAGATAAAAATGCAGAAATACTGACAAATGGGAGAAGGGCAAATCATGAAGATGACAGAACTTGAAGAAATAGCTAAAAGACTGGAAACCCTTTATGGATTTTTGCTGAAAATTGATAAATATGAACTGGTGCTTTATGAATTTATTAATTAAAAACAGCTGCACATATGAAGACAGAAACTATATTATGTAATCTAAGAAGGTGGAAACAATATTAACTATATTTGTAACTGGTGCAAAGAAGATTGGAAGATGCTTCTTTCAATATTTCTTTTGTTCTTTCATTTCTTTTTTCTTTCTGGATCCATCTGTAATTCACTTTTGTCCTATCTTTCTTTCTTCCCTTTTTAAAAATATCCCTTCCACTTTTCTATATTTTATAATTTTCTTACTTTTTAACTTTTTAAAATATTTTTCTTTAATAAATTTTACATAAAAATAGAGAAACTATTCTCATTTGAAAAGATGTTTTCTTCTTTTGCTTTCCATAATCAGCATACTGTTTGAGAGCCATCTTAGTCTATGATAGCCAAAAATCAGAAGTAATCTGATAGAATGTTTCTTTGAAAACACAACTCTGGGCAGCTCACTGCAGATTGAATTATGAAACATCAATTTAAATTATGTCAATATATTGAGAGAAGAACCTCAATGTGATCGATTTAAACAACACTGAGAGAAACAGGTCTGCAAGATACTTATTTTTAGTTTTCCATCAAAAGATAGTGCAAAAGAAATTCTGGAGGGACAAAAAAGAAAGCATGTATAACTCATAGATTCAAAATTACCAATGTTTGCATAAGGATAACTTTAGAGAAGTATTTCATTTTCCTTTTATGAAATAATTGCACCCACTAACTGTATCTTGTATACTTTATTATCCATCTTGGGAAAATGGCCTGATTTGTTTTACATTTTTATCCACAAATGCCACAAGTTTAGACTTCTAGTTCTCCTGAGAGTCAAGGAAATGTAGATAGAAGTTTAAAAAAACCCACAACCAAATCTAGTTTCTTTGTGGTTTTCAGAGATATTGAAAAGATAGAATCCTAGTGAAGCTAATCCTATTTTGCTTGTAATTTAGACAATCAAAAAGAGAACTTTATTGCATGTTGGCCAAGCTGGCTGATTTTTGCGAACACAGGCCTTCATTGCGAACCTCTACTCCAATCTCAGTCTTGCACTAAGCATGTCTCCATTTGTCTCTGTGTGTAGTTTTGTAGCATGTTGGGAAAAACTGCTCCTATGCTTTCATCCTGTGAGTCCCTTGGATTGCAAGGCTATCAAACTGGTCAGTCCTAGAGGAGATTAACCCAGACTGTTCTTTAGAAGGTCAGATCCTGAAGATGAAACTCAAATACTTCGGCCACCTAATGAGAAGGAAGGACTCACTGGAGAAGAGCCTATGCTGGGAAAGATTGAGGGCAAAAAAGAAGGTGATGGCAGAGAATGAGGTGGATGGATGGAGTCACTGAAGCAGTCGGCATGAGCTTTAATGGACTCGGGGGATGGTAGAGGACAGGAAGGCCTGGAGGAACATTGACCATGGGATCACGATAGGTCGGACAGACTTCTCGACTAACAACAACAACATGCTTTCATCATCTGCTATCTCTTCTTTCATACAACAAAATATAATCAAATTGACTTTATAGTCTTCTGGAGGGGCAGCTGTAACATAAACAACAGTCTTGGGGCTGCATAAAGACAAACAGATCAATATGAAAGCTTTAAAGCTTTCATGGATTAGAGCCTGACCGATAAGCTTGTGTTGCAATCAGTTTGCTGGTCTTTAGGGGACCCACAAAAATCCTTCCAACAGACAAGCCCTCTGGAATTTGTAACCATACAGAATACCAGATTTAGTTTAATGAAGAATGCCTGCCTCTTTGCTCATAAAAACATCATCATAAATGTATAGGTTTATCATCGATAAGTAGTAGAAAAAATTGACTGAATCAGAATCAAATATAGCTGCGCAGAAGCATAATAACAAAATAGTGGAAGTTATTAAGCATGATACCAGCAGTCATGAAAAATGACCTTTCATAAGAACTTGCCTTTTCCTAACTAGTATGGTTAGAATAAGGCCCTATCTTAAATAATATAAAATGTTGTTATCTTTTATAATATTAGACAATAAAAATGACAAAGCAGCCTGCAGCCAAATTGACCTCTCTCCAAGTTTTAAATGTTAAGAATGTGATTTTCAATATATGTAATAGCAGACTAGTTTTATGCAGGTCTATGACTGTAATACAGAGTTGATCAGACCAGTCTCAGAAAATTACCAGTGGTGATAGTAAAACTCAAAGTCATTGCAATTGTATACAGTCTGTATTTCACCATTGTGCTACAAAGTGAGTCCATGAAGCCCTATGTGATTTTCCTTTTCCTTCTCTTGCTGTTATTAGTGATCCAGTATAGTTAGTTCTTGCATACAGTGTATTTCTAGAGGGCGGTCTATGAGAAAGCAGCCTGTCCTTTGTTAGCATCTAGTAAACCATACTTGCAACAAATGCATTAGCCTTGGCTAATGAATAAGCTGAACCTGGAAGTTTGTACCATGACCAGCTTTTCATATCCATCTTTCATTTTAAAAACTTCAGGCAATCCAGGAACAATGTCAGCTCTCATGTTCCATGACATTACAAAAATTACAGTCGAAACATTGCTCAGTCACATAGCATAAACCTAGGAATTATATCTAGATATCTCGATTGGTATCTAGTATATCAATCTAGATGTCACTTCCTCAAATTCAGTTTTAACCAGTCAAAATTACAAATGAAATTGCATCACAGTGAAAATGTAAAATGACCCTCATGAATGGATTTTCAATGGTGCCATATACAATACATTTGAAATAGTTTTTTATGGAAAATATTGGGCTCCTGGTCACTTTCAGACTCCAGTTATAATGAGTGGTGGGCTTTGCTGTGGTTACAGATCCTTAGTGCCCATCTAAACTCAACTGATGTTAATCTGCCCAAGAGTATCCTCTATTTGGACCAAAATTTGCTTCTCAATTCTCCTATCATGTTTTCAAGATCTTTGCCTATTTGGCTGTATTACAGTTGAAGTCATTTTCATTGCTAGAGTGGTGGCCCTCAGCCATTGGAAATCCCTAGTGAACCGAGAGAAGTAAATCAAGAACTGGTAGAATAAACAGTCTCCAAATTGTCACATATATATTGGGATAGAGAAAAAAATGGGGAAAATGAATCTATTTTGAATGCATCTTTGGATGCATACAAAGACCAGTTTAATCTTCTGTACTTTGTATGATATGCAGTTTCAATTAACCGTGTGTGTGTGTGTGCGTGCGCACACACACAGACACACATAGCACATCTGAGGAGGCAAATAGAAAAGGAGAAAGTGAGTGAATACGCAAAGCAGTGACAGCCTGCGAGATCCAGTAACAGGAACAGAGAAACGGTTTATATCTTGGATTCTTTGAAGTCTGAAGGGAGTAGAATGACAGAAGAATGATAGCATAAATTCTTCTCTCCTGGTTGTGATAAGCACCTCTTGGAAGTCGGGCGGAGAGCGGCCAGAAAAGCAATTGGGGAAGCTTTGGGGAAAGAGAGAGATTGCTAAAACCTGGAGATTGGAGATCCGGAACTGGTCTGAGCACAACATGACTATTACATCTACTTAATATTGGGGAGAAGATAAATTGAGCATTATATTGGACTTTGAAAGATTTGTATGTGGATTTAAAAGTTGGAAAGCAAAGAAAGAAGCAGCAGCAAGAGGAAGAAGCCAGAGGCGAACAGAACGCTGGGGAAGACGGTTTTGAGACTGCAGATTAGTCAGCACTTTTCACCATTTGCTGATTGGAAGGATGAAAAGAAACCTCTAGCTGGAAGATGGAACTTTAGCTCACCCAATTTGCTCTCTTTATTACGTGGTACTACTTAAGTTTACTAAGTTGGCACTATTTTCTCTTTAAGATGACTTCCTTGTGGTTGTTTGTTTGTTGATTTTCTGAAGCTGTGGTAATCTCTCTTCTACCCCTTCTCTTATTATCTTGCCCTTTGCCTCCCTATTGTATCTCCTAAACACTTTACATAATTTCACTTACTGGCGGGGGGGGTGGGGGAAGAGGAGGATACACTATTATCAAAGAGTTAAGAGTTTACTGTTGTAAGTATTAATAGTAAAAAGGGATAAACTTTGTTGATATAATCTATTTATAAATTATTTAGACTACTTACGACATTTAAGATTAATTCCTTAAAGTGTTAATTGATGTACTATTGTTGACCAATTTTCTTATTACATTGACTAGAATATTGTTGCAGATCTCTATTTATGATATAGGGGAAAAGACTGTGGAGTGAGATATAAAATTGAAATACGTGAATAGTCTTTCAAGTACAGAACCCAAATACTGAATGGTGATTTGGGATAATATATTTAATATTGTGCATCAACAAAAACAAATACTTAGAGAGATGACATCCACAACAACTATGGCCTTAAAAACAGGAAAGAAGGCTATCCCGACCCTATCAACTACGTTGACAGCCACCCCACCAACATCTCAAAAAACTATCGAGGAGTCTTTAATAGGGGAAAAGCAGCCCAATGTCCCCAATATTAATATACAAACTTCCATATTAGCCTTGCAGGAAGCTATATCTAAAATGCAAGAAATGATGATTAATAATCACAAGGAAACTAGAGCAGATATAAGTGAATTGAAAGATGAGATGGGGAAAATGAAGGCTGAAATGAAAGCGGATATAGCGAAGGTGGAGGGTAAGATAGGGTCTCTACAGCAGGCCATGGAGAGAAACGAAGTGAAAATAAAAGATATAGAGAGTAGAACAACACGCATGGAGTCTAACTTTGAAAGGATGGATGAGGAATTTAAAAATGTACTTAGAGAAACGGAAGACTCTCTGATCCACCTCGAGATGGACAAAGCAATGGCGTATTTAAGATTCCAGAATGTGGCGGAAGCCAAAAATGAAGAATTGGAACATTTGATGGCAGAAATATTGGCTGAATGGCTAGGAAAGGAAAAAGATGATCTAATTAAAGAGTTTGATGAGGTATATAGGGTTAGCACAAGCTACGCCAGGCGTAACAACTGTCCAAGAGAAATTCATATCCGCTTCTCTAGGAGATGTCTGAGGGATTTAATTTTGAAAATGTCTAGGGAGGAAACAATATCATATAAGGGCAGAGAAATTAGGATTTTAAAACAAATTCCAAAGAGAGTGAGGATGATAAGACAAGATTATAAATTTTTAGCTAATGATTTAAATAAAGAAGGAATCCATTTTAAATGGTTAATCCCGGAAGGGATGTTAATTACATGGAAAGAGAGGAAAATCAAAATAGAATCGATAGAACAGGCCCAAGTTTTTCATCAACAGCTCACAGATAAGAATAGTCAACCCACCAAAGAAGAACCTAAAACAAGACCACAGGAGGTCCGATATTATCACAGAACCCAAAAGGAACGACTTTCTCCAATTTCAAGAAGTGATAATCCACAACATGGGAGAGAAGAGCAAATCCCACAACAACAACAACAAGAGAACCGAATCATTACTAGGCAAAAATCTAAGCAGAAGTAGATAAATGGTGGAGGGGAAGAAGTTGCTCTCCATCAATATAAACGGATTAAATTCATTATTAAAAAGAAAAAGGATATTCTCAAAACTTATTCAACATAACGCAGATATAATATGTCTTCAAGAGACACATATTTCAAGAATGATGAAAGATATCTAATTTGTCCAAAATTAGGTAAACTTTTTACAGCACCGGCCGACCAACACAAGAAAAAAGGAATTGCAATTTATGTAAAACAAGATGTAAAGGCAGAACTAATCTGGTCGGATCCCGAAGGAAGAACTCTGGTTATACAAGTTTGGATAAACCACATCACATTTTTACTTGTAGCAATCTATGCCCCAAATGATGACCAGGGGAAATTTTTAAACACCTTCACCAAAAATAGTAGGCTTTGAAAAAGAAACATTTGCTTGATTGGCGATTTTAACTCCATTGCAGACTACCAGAAAGACCATAGTAATATGGGGAAAAACAAGAAGGGGAAAGGGAACTCTCTGCAGCATGTAAGGAAATGTTGAGAGAGTTAAATTTAAAAGAACTATGGAGGGAACGGAATCTTGAAGGAAAACAATTTACATATTATTCTAACCCACATAAGATTTGGACCAGAATAGATATGGCTTGGATGGATTTGGACTTGGCTAATGAAATAAAAGAAATCAAAATTCTACCGAATGAATGGGCTGATCATAACCCAATACAGCTAATTTGGAGGATAGGAGACGAATAAAAAAAAGATGGACACTAAATAACCAAATTGTAAACGAAGAAGAGTATATTAATAAACTGAAAGAGGAGCTAAATTATTTTCTAAAAGATAATAATAATGAAACAACTTCAAAACAGAACATTTGGGATACTATGAAAGCAATTATAAGAGGCACAACAATTTCCTATAATGCTATGAGAAACAAGAGAATTTATGCCCAACAAAACGCGTTACAACAACAAATCCAAGACTTAGAAACACAATTACAAAAACCCCTAAGACCCAAGGACTACAAAATCAGTTAATACTAGCCAAACATAAGCTGAATTTAATTGAACAAGATAAATTAGAAGTTAGCTTGAGAAGGTCCAAACAAAATTATTTTGAACACGCCAATAAACCAGGAAGATGGCTATCTTATAAACTTAAAAAGAAAAAGAAAAGAGATTGATACACCAATTAATAGATGAGAAAGGCATCCCACAACATGAGATTGAGAAGAAAAAGGATATTATATTAAACTATTTCCAAAGATTATATAAAAAAGAAGAAATCAATGAGGATAAAATAAGAACTTATCTGGAGAATACGAATGATAAAACAATAGGGGAAGGAGACAAAGAATTACTAAATAAGGATATTACATGGTCTGAGTTAAAATCTGCAATGGAAAATCAATGTAATAATAAATCCCCTGGTCCAGATGGGATTCCAGTAGAATTATATAAAGCCACATTAGATTTAGTAGGGCCTCTGATGCTGGAAGTGTTTAATGAAGTACTTTCGGCTGCCAAAATGCCAGACTCATGGAGGGAGGCGTTGATTGCGTTAATTCGAAGGAGGATGTGGATGCCAGATATATCAACAATTATAGACCAATCTCACTTTTAAATGCCGATTATAAATTATTTACCTCAATTATTGCGAATAGAGTAAAACAAGTTTTAAATTTATACATTCATGAAGACCAAAATGGTTTCCTTCCATTCCGCCAAATTAAAAACAATTTAAGAACCGTTATTGACGTCTTAGAATATTATGAAGCTCATCCAGAGAAACAATTTACACTCTTGTTTCTAGATGCGGAGAAAGCATTCGATAACTTACATTGGCACTTCTTAATACAAAAATCTATAACATGAATCTGGGCACTAAATTCGAGAATATTATCACAACAATTTACAATACCCAACAAGCCAATATACTAATTAATGGTGAACAAACAGGCCCACTAAGCATTGAAAAGGGCGTTAGACAGGGTTGCCTCTCTCACCCCTCTTATTTATATTTGCTTTAGAATCATTGTTAACGCGGATAAGACAAAATCCTGAAATTCAAGGGGTTAGGGTCAAGGCAGAGGAATATAAATTACAGGCGTTTGCAGACGATATGGTTTTCTTCCTAGAGGATCCCATGGAGAAAGGACATAATCTAATAAAAGAACTAGAACAATATGATTCAGTAGCAGGACTAAAGATCAACAGAAATAAGACGAAATTACTGACTAAAAATCTAACAGAGAACCAGAGGAAAGAATTAGAAAAAACCATGGGGATACAGGTAACAAAAAGGTCAAATATTTAGGCATATGGTTAACACCACATAGTAAATCACTCAAAGAGAATAATTATGATAAACTGTTACAGCAAATTAAGAAAGATCTAGAATCCTGGAATAAGTTGCAGCTTTCTTTACTGGGCAGGATTGCCACAATCAAAATGAACATTTTACCAAAACTCCTTTACTTATTCCAGACAATCCCAATAAAATTACCAAAAATTTTTTTGATGATATAAATAAGGTAACTCTTAAATTTATTTGGCAAGGGAAAAAGCTAGAATCAGTATTAAGGCCTTACAAGATGCAAAAAGTAGAGGTGGGCTAGCGCTTCCAAACTGGGAATTATATTATTGGGCAGCCAACTTACTATGGTTAAAAGACTGGGTCAATTTACGGAATAAAAGAACTCTAGCCTTGGAAGGGCACGACCTTCAGAGAGGATGGCACGCATTTCTATGGGATGTGGGGAAAACTAAACAGGCGTACTTTCATAGACATCTTATTAGAGATTCACTATTAACTAATTGGAAAAAAATATGTAAAAACATTATTTAAAAATTCCGATTTGGCTTTCAACAATGGAGGCAATGGTTCATCCCAACAATTTGGATATAACAAAAATGACTAAATATAAAGATTTATTAGATCCTTTAGGGAAACTAAGAACTCGACAGGACTTACAGGAACAGGGATTTAAAATTGATCAGTGGTTATATATACAAATCCATAGTAGATACAAACAAGATATCAAAGAGTTTGGAATTTATAGCAAATTACAACACTTAGATAAAATCTTATTAGGATCAAATAAAAAGAATATTTCTAAATTTTATAAATATTTATTGGAGGTAGAATTAGAGCAAGAGATAGTGAAAGGGAACATGATAATGTGGAGTAGGAATATTGGAAGAAGCATTACATTAACAGAATGGGAAAAGATCTGGAATAGAATCATTAAGATTACGAAATCTGCGGCGTACAAAGAAAATATGTATAAAATGTTATATAGATGGCACTTACCCCTTCGAGGTTAGCGAAAATGAACCCAAACTCTAGTCCAAAATGTTGGAAATGTAAAAACATAGAGGGAACCTACTTTCATATGTGGTGGACCTGTAAAGAAGCCCAGAAATACTGGCAAAAAATTAGAAAATGGCTGGAGGAGATAACCAAAGATCAAATTGAATACAAACCAGAGTTCTTCCTACTAGGGATCTCTGATAAACATTTTCCTAAAAAAGACGAAATACATAATAATTCATATTCTAACTGCGGCCAGATTAGCATTTGCCCAGTGCTGGAAATCATCCCGTTTACCTACAGATCAATTGGTCATTCAGAAAATATGTGACTGCGCAGAAATGGACAATTTAACCATAGCTCTTAAAAATAAAGAGTCTTCAGCATTTGATAATAATTGGAATGCATGGTATAATTGGTTATATCAGAGATAAACTGTTTAATGAGCATAAATAAGCATAAATATCCATAAATAGCGATAAGATGTGTATATTTAAAGTAAGGTAGGAGAATTGGATCTTGTAGACTGTCAAAAAGAATATTTGTCTGGTTTTAACGTATTTTCTTTTTTCTTCCGTCTCTTTGTTTTTTTTGTTTTTTGTTTTTCTCTCTTTTATACTTCTTCTTCTCCTTTTTCGGTCGCAAGACCGAGCGTTTTTTTTTTTTTTTTTCCTCTCTCTTTCTCTTCTTTCTTTCTTCTTTTTCTCTCTCTGTTTCTTATGTAATGTTGTTATGTTATTTTTTTAATTGTAAATTCAATAAAATTTATATGAAAAAAAAAAGAAAAGGAGAAAGTGGGAAAAACATAAGGATCGTATATAATAAAACATTTAAAGTAAATTTAGACCAGGAAAGAAAAAAGATTCTTTTAGCTGTAGAAAAAAATATAAATAGATTCATTCAATTTTAGGTTATGATCATTCATGGTTTCTTTATCAAGTCTTCAGTTATCATGTTTATTGGCCTTGGTCACAGGCAAGCTCATGCGCCCATTATCTCCTCACCTTTAAAAAAGTTTATGCTAGCTACCATGTTTCTCCAACAATACGACCTCCCCCAATAGGAAGACCCAGCATGTTTTCTAGGCATAAAATGAAATTAAGCTGCTCCCCCCAAATTTAGGCCTATTTTAAAACATGCAAAATGGGGGGAAGGGCAGTCCCTACTCCTGCCAAGCACCTTTGTGGCAGACCCAAGACCTTCAGCGTCTGCCGCTGTTGACTTCCCTACTGCCCATGCTTCTGTGGCGTTTGGAGCTGCCACTTCCATGTTTGGAGCACCACTGCTGTTTGGAGCACCGCTGCCGTTTGGAGCTGCCGCTTCTGCATTTGGAGCTGCCACTACATTTGGAGCTGCCACTTCCACGTTTGGAGCGCTGCCGCTGTTTGGAGCACTGCTGCTGTTTGGAGCTGCCACTTCCGCATTTGGAGCTGCCGCCGCGTTTGGAGCTGCTGCTTCCACATTTGGAACCTCACCGCTGTTTGGAGCACTGCTGCTGTTTGGCATTGCCATGTCCGCATTTGGAGCTGTCGCCGCGTTTGGAGCTGCCGCTTCTGCGTTTGGAGCACTGCCGCTGTTTGGAGCACCACCACCATTTGGAGCACCGCCGCCACTCCAAGCACAGCGGCAGCTCCAAACGCGGAAGTGGCAGCTCCAAACATGACGGCAGTGCTCCAAATGGCAGCGGCACTCCAAACACGGAAGCAGCAGCTCCAAACGTGGTGGTGGAATGGGCAGAAGGGAAAGCAACAGCAGCGGATGCCAAAGGTCTTGGGTCTGCAGCAAAGGTGTTTGGTGGGAGTAGGGAGCTCTCTGCGCTTCGCCATGATCACCCATTAGGAGCGGCTGGTGGTGAGGTTGCCCGCGGGGCGCTCTAGATGAGGATGCAAGGGGGGGGGAATTAATTCACCCCCCAAAAGTCGGCCTAGCCATTTTTTCGGGGCTCAAAAAAATATAAGACCCGGCCTTATTTTATGAGAAACACGGTAGTTTATGAAAAGTTTTCTATTCTATATATTTGCCACTACTGCAAAGTTTTCTATATAAAAATAATTTACCCCAAAGGCATAAATCAATTTATTTAAACTGAATGAACCAATTCTGATATTATTTTGAAAACTGTTTGCTCTCTACTTAGTTATTTCTTTGTTGTTTTTAATATATGTATTTATTGTATATTTTAACCTTTTATAATGTTGTTTTAACAGATTGTAAGCTAATCAGAGTGACAAGATGGACAGTGAATAAATTTAACAATAAATAAATGTAATAAATAAAAATAAAGAGTACAATCTGTTCATCAACACATATTTTAATAAAGACAAAGGATTTTGTTGATAATTGCAGCACATATGTTGTTTAGAATCTATTACCACTGAAGTAGCATATAAGCCCAAAAAATATGCACACTCCACACACACAGATGTTTACAAAATGTTTTTCAGCAAACCAATGTGAGACAGAAGGGAGGAAAGAATATTTAAAAAATGTGTTGTCATTCCATTGCTTATTATCAATTCTTTGACACGCTTTTGCGTTGAGTAGAAGAAGGATGTGGCCTAGCATGTGCTGGGTGGCCTCCCCACTTTCTAAAGGATCTAATTTAGTACTCTTGAATATGACATTCTCTATGTATTTATTGTAAAATGAAGAATGAGGAGTGGGGGAGGAGGAGGAGGCGGCAGCTATCACAAAATGACACCAATAGTAGAGAGCGCACATTTATCACTGATTATGTTTTTGCTGCTTTCAAAAAAACCACTCTAAGTAGCTTGGCTAAAAAGGTTGCAAATAATTAGTCTTGAACTATGTTATCAATGAGGTATGACATGCCACAAACTGTGAGCTCACCTTAACATAAAGCTGCTGAAATTCCTCTAGGTTCAGTCTTCCACTAGGGCAATCTTTTAGAAACCCTTTGTACCACTGCTTGAGTTCATGTTCATTAAATTCCGTGCTCTTCACCAGATCTTCCATCACTTCAGGAGCCAGTTTGCTATTCTGCTTCCCCATTATGCCTAAGAAAAACAAGAGATATTATTATAAGTGGTTTGTACAAAGGGGCATTAGCATTTAATCGCTGGAATTATTTTGAAACTAACTGCTTCCAACGCTACTTTTGGATATCAGTCCCAGGTACTGTAATTTTTTTCTCCGCAACTGGTTATGGTAGACAAACTAATGCCTTCCAGAGATGGAAGACCACCCACAGCTCCTTCTTTTAGCTAATTTCCTTGCAGATGGTCTGGCCAGATTATAACACCTTACCTCAGTTTTTAAGGTACTGGGTAAACCAAGAATCTCTATCCTTCTATAGAATTCAAGTTTTTAATATAGCTATTAAACAGCTTTCCTTAAAAATATTTCACAATATTTTATTTAGTTTATTTTATTTAGAAATATTTCACAAGAAGAGTTCTCCACTCCTCTACTCGTTGTAGAATACCTTATGCCACCGGACTTGAAATTCTAGACCTAGAAAACCTTGAATTACGCCGTCTTCAGTCTGATCTAAGTATGGTATATAAAATCATACGTTGCAATGACTTACCTGTCAATGAATACTTCAGCTTCAACCATAACAACACAAGAGCACATAATAGAAACAAACTCAAGGTAAACCGCACCAAACTTGATTGCAGGAAATATGACTTCAGCAACAGAGTGGTCAATGTCTGGAATACTCTACTTGACTCTGTGGTTTCTTCCCCAAACCCCAAAAACTTTAACCATAGACTGTCTACTATTGACCTCACCCCTTTTCTAAGAGGTCTGTAGGGGGCATGCATAAATGCACCAACATGCCTACCGTCCCTGTCCTATTGTTTCTTTTATTTTTCTTATATGTACCCACTTCATATATTCATAATTATGTATATACTTATACCTATTATCTTGTAAGAGATTGACAAATCAAAATAAATAAAATAAAATAAATAAAAACCTGAATATAAACAAATAGTTGTAATCCTCTGCATTGACTCCCTTGTATTTGTTGAATCGGTAAAACAATACCATTTCTCCCTTCTTCAAGTTGAATGGAGAAAATTGTGCCAGATGAGCAGGCCTGCTCCATACAATCCTCAATCATAATTATATGGCTTTATTCTTGCATCTTCTTCTCAAATACTACTTCTTTTATTAACAAAACTAGTTTGCTAATTACAGTCCCTACAACAGTTCTGAGCTTCTATCAAGCTGTGAATCCAGAGACTTCTCATTGCAGATTTAATTAATGAGGATAAGAAAACTGTAATTCATGGATTATCTAGTCTATCAGAAAATGGATCCCAACACTTTCCAAGGGTTCATGTACTATTCTACATTGTTACAATGAATGGGGTTTGTTTCCGTTACACTATACAATGAGAATCTATACATTAGAATGTTCTAATGAAATTGTACTTTGGCAGTGACTTTAATAAATTAGCACATAACAATAATTCAGTAAATGTGACATTCATAAATGTCAAGCATATCAAAATTAAAATGACACAATTTCAAAATGTTACCACCTGTGATAAGAATATAGCAATTTTCACATGGGTTTGAGATTGCCACCTGAATTTGTAATGTTTTTACCTTTATTATTAACCTTTTGGTCTTACCACTGAAAAGTTGCAAAATCCTGTACTGAAGTTTGAACACTCCCTGCTATTGCAGTAATCTTAATAATGACAGTGTTATCCTCGCCATGATTGTTATAAAATCTCTGGTATACAAATAAGGAATGCAGTACAGCAATTATGTACTGATTAGAATATTTGATTAGGATCATACTCAGATTCGTAGTCCCATTCTGTTGTAAAGTTCATTGGGTGAGCTTGACCTTATTTCTTAGCCTAATCTACATCACAAAATTATTGAGAGGATAACATGAAGTAGAGCAGGGGTATCAACCTGGCAGACTGTGGGCAGGATGTGTCACATGCAGGCCACGCCGCCCACCCAGTTTCATGAAGAGGAAAAACATTGTGAAACATCATGTGACAGCAACGTGACACTGCAAGTTTGACACCCGTGAGGTAGAGGAAGAGAGGAGTATCATTTGTGCTGCTTCAAAGATATCATGATAGAAAAATGGTATTCTGGAGAGACCCCCGTAGATTCAATTAGCAACCTGGCCAAGATCTCATGCTGAGGTCAGAATAAATTGATTATTATTCTCTTCAGCATTAGAACCATTTGAGAGTTAAAACATGGGATTTCCATGAGGAGGAAATAACGCATGGTATTTTATATGTGAAGTCTCACCCCTATTAGACATTAGAGAAAACTAGGAAAAACAATGTTTTTATGTTTTCCCAATGTTCAAAACACGATACATCTGGTATCATGCTGCCACCTTTACAATATTATTAATTTTGCTTTTGTAAATTGGTGGGGAAGGGTCCCAGCTTGCTTATGGTGAATATGCAGAATTTGAAAATGGAATGATTTGTGTATCTATCCATCCATCCATCCATCCATCCTTCTTTCAATCTCTTTCAATCATTTTGAATTAAGGAAGATCTTGGGTTACCAGTTACAAAAGAGGGAGATGGCATTCAGGACTAGGTAATTTTCACACTGTTAATTTTTCTATAAAGGAAGACCAGTTGTAAAGCTAAGATGATACTAGATTGTGAGTTCCGCTACGAATAAAACAGCTGAATACCTTTCCTTTGAATCCTTTTGGAGCAAGAAGCATACTATAAGTGTCCTGTATCATTTATAAGTGCTGTAGCATCAATTTTTCTGGATGTGGAGAATGCAGCAGTTGAGAACACAGGTAAGGGTAAAATGAGCAGTTCTCAATTAATTAAAGAGTAATTTTACAATTGTAAAATAGAGCCCCATGTTTACTAGCTGAATGGAAGTTCTAAAATGTTGGTCCTAACTTATGCAAAGAGTACAGCGAAAATACTGAGAAAAACATCCCAAGCAAGTACTGAATTCCACACAATGTAATAAGAGGCCAATTTTCCTGTTATTTTTCATAAAAAAGCTTCCCCTGCTGTGCCCTGGTAACAACTGTGACTCTTAACAGACCTCTGGGCACCGTTCCTCTGTTCTCAGGCTTCTTTTAAGACTGCCTTTCTTTATACTCCTGTCAGCATGAAAAGCAGATAGAAGTGATACAAAGCTGTCAGGTCCCTGTCATGTGTTGGACCCTTTCTTATATAATTTCTAGGAGCAAAAAAATAAAAATAAAAGATGAGAAAAATATTAATGTAAAACAGGAACCTTGTGCCCGTACTGGCAGAGCAAAATGACTGGAAAAACACGGGTGAAGAGACTTGCCAGCAACCTGCCTCCATTCCTTTCCGAAATATTGCCCTCTGCTCTATTCAAGGCACGGATAAGCCTTGGAAATGGAGGCTTTTCAAAGTGGAGATGCACAGCTCTGGAAAAAAGTCTTCCCCCTTAAATTAGAAAGTAAAGTGTTCACAAACTGACTGTGGGAGGAAGCAACTAATGTGTCTTGATTTGTTCATGTTCTGGTTTTGGTTCTCAGTCCTGAATTGGAAATAAGTGTTCCCCTTCCTTATTAAAACTGAGTCCCCCCCACCCCGAGAACTGGGTATTAAGTTATTTGTATCATAGAGCTTAAGAAAAGATTGCTTGTTAGTTTTATTGCAAAAAAGAAAAAGAAAAATGGAGCTTCTTCACCAAAAGAACAAGCAACTCTACTGTTTTGAAGGAGCCATTACAATTTTCAATAATGGGGCAACTGGAGTTCTGCAGACATGGATCCATTTAGTTGGGAGTCAGCTTCCCAAACGTACTAGGATTCACTTCTGAGTAAACAATTTGATAGAACAATTTAGTCTGATTGGAGTAGGAGCAGGGAGGTCCATGTTCCTTTTTTGCCTCAAGAACAGGAAGTCAGCAGGATGACATTGGGCCTGTTGTTTTTCTCTCCGCCCTGGGAAGAAGGCAAAGGCAACTGGCTTCTGAAAATTCTGCAAAGAAATCTGCATGGACTTCTCACTGGGAATCAAGTTTGATTCAAGGGCAACAAAGAAATCAATGCACATACAATGGTAGCCTTGCCTCAATCTATCTGCACCAGGCCCCAAGTTACTCTAGAGTAAGGAAATATTCTTCTGCTCCTCCCACTAGATGTGAGCTGAAAAGGTTTCTGCTTGGCTTTGGCTATCCCATAGCAATCCATTCTGACACCCTGGTTTTGTAGCTGTATGAATGAAGACATTTTAAGACTGAGACTGGATTTTCATCAGTAAGCTCAGGATTATCCAGCTCTATTTCTCGCTGTCTTCTGTCAGGTGAGCCAATATAAATGCTGCAGTAGGTTGTGGATGCTGTAATGGTTTGGACAATAGCCAAGAAACTTGGCAAGATGAATGTCCTGTGGTTTGTAATCTTGTATGCCCAGGAACTGAATAGGTCTCTAAATCTGGATGGAATTGTATTCTCACTAAAGAAGCAGGTGAGCAGTTTGGACTATTGCTTGTCACTTGAAAGTCCAGATGGCATAAGCAGTCTGAACACACTGGCTGCAATGCTGCCTGGAAAAGGATGGCCCGTCTACAGTCATTCATACCTAGTGAACTTTTACTGCGGGCTTGAACCTGACACAATTCGTTTTATTGCAACACCTTAACTGTTATACTTACTTGGCTTCCAGCTCTTCGAAAGGAATTGGTAAGAAGGATAAAAGGATTTGCAAAAGGGTGGCTCAGAATTATAACTAAGAACCACCAGAGAAAAAAAGATGGAATAATCTACATGCTTCAGGGAACCCTAATTTTGCCAAAGATTATATTTAAAAAATTTTTTTAAACAAAATTGTAATGCAACTTTTTAAAAAACCCAGAAAGCATATGTAAAATGAAAAAGAAAGATTATGGAAGAAGCAAAAAATAGAAAATGCAATCATGTTCTAGCACAGTGATAGCAAACCTTTATATTGTGGTGGGCTGAAAGCGCGCATGTGCTGGCACCCACAATGCAATGCGCCCCTCCCTCCCTCTGCATGCACATGCAACACCCCTGCTGCTGTCCCTTACTTGCACTGTGCATGCCTCTCAGCGTGATTTTTGGCTTGTTTTCACCCTCCCGGATGCTCGAGGGAAGCCTCTGCAGCCTTAGGAGGCCAAAAAATGCGCCTTCCGGAAATACCGGAAGTGCTCATTTTCAGCCTCCAGAAGGCTTCTGGAGCCTGGGGGAGGCCGTTTTCACCCTGCCGGAGGCTCAAGGGAAGCTTCTGAAGCCTCTGGAGCCTGAAAATGGGCCTGTTTCGGCATTTCTGGTATTTCCGGAAGGCCCATTTTTTTGGCCGCCTGAGGCTGCAGAAGCTTCCTTCGAGCCTGCAGGAGAGTGAAAATGGCCTCAAGTGGGCTGAAAATCAGCTGGGAGGTGCGCGCATGCGCAGTGCAGGTAACTTTGCTGGGGCTCGTGTGCCTGCACAAATGGCTCTGTATGCCACCTGTGGCACACGTGCCATAGGTTCACCATTACGGTTCTAGAAAGACAATTACTGCAGTTAAGCTAGAATCACCATGACCTTCACTAAAGGCAGATTTCAAAGCCTTGTCTGCTTTGCAATACTTCTGCTATAATCCAGCAGAAAGAATGAAGTACCAGGTTGGTTTATTTCTTCATTCAATTTATTTGCTGCCCATCTTGCTGCGAGGCAACTCTGGACAACTTACAACAAGGTTGGTGATGTTGGTAGGGTTATGGACAGACAAACTTTCACATGGACTCAGCTCACCTTTTCTTTACTTCAAAAGAAACAAAGAAAACAACTGGGAAACCAGAACAGAAGATGGGTGTGAACTGGCTGGGCAGAGGAATTAGTTTAAAGCAGGGGTCTCCAACCTTGGCAATGTTATGACTTGTGGACTTCAACTCCCAGAATTCCTCAGTCAGCATGCACTGGCTTCTGGGAGTTGAAGTCCACAAGTCATAACACTGCCAAGGTTGGACACACCTGGTTTAAAGTATCTCGGAGGGAGAGAAAGGCTTAATCGTGGCCATCTTGAACAGGATAAGTTCTGTTGGAGATTTGCAGACATCTGAACAGAAGTAGCAATATGCTAAGCAGCACACTGACACAGAAATCCACCCAACACAAACATGCTAATGAGATGTAATAGCCATGTACCAGCTTGCTGAGTTTGGGCACTGTATTCTCTGCTTTGGTAATTACCTTGGTAATAAGCTTGTTTTCTGTGGTGACACTTTCCTGGCTCTGGTTTAACCCCTTTTTTAAAAAACCAGAAACCGCATTTAGGCTGCCTCAAAGCTGCTGAAATAACATTAGAGGACAGCAGAAAAGAATATATATTGCACAGTGTACTACGGGTAGTCCTCGACTTACAACCACAATGGAGCCTGAAATTTCTGTTGTTAAGTGAGACATTAGTTAAGTGAGTTTTGCCCCAATCTACCACCTTTCTTGCCACAGTTGTTAAGTGAATCATTGCAGTTGATAAGCTGGGTAACCCGACTGTTAAGTGAATTTCCCCATTGACTTTGCTTGTCTGAAGGTCACAAAAGGGGATTGGTGAACCTACCACAGCAACAGTCATAAGTATAAACCATATATATACCAAGTATAAGCCAAGCGCCTGAATTTTGATCACATGATCATGGGAATGCTTCAGTGGTTGTAGCTGTGAAAAGCAGTCATAAGTCACTTTTTTCAGTGCTGTTGTAACTTTGAACAGTGACTAAATGAACTATTGTAAGCTGAGGATGACCTGTACAGGTGACAATACCTTCTATATACTGTATGGAAAGAAGGAATGTAATAAGTAAGAAGCTAGAGATGTGGAACAAGAAAGTGCTGATGGAAGGCAGGTTGTGTTTTAAAAACATGTTTGGCTTTGTGGAATGATTAGGGTTTTTTTTCAGCTGCTCAGACTCTTAGTATACATTTTAATTTAATTGATTTTCTTTTAACTGGGCTGACACCTTTTTGTCAGCTGTTGTCAGATTTTTATAGCACAGTGTTATTTCTTCTCTTATGTGGATGTTGTCATTTATAACTGCTTAGATTATTTTTTATAGAAAAGCAGTGTATTACTAATAACATTATTTTTTAAAAAAACAAATCAACACATGAATTCTAAAGCCTTTCCTAAAATATGAAATGTTTCAAGCATATTTAGGGGTGAACTCACATTAGTATTAGCACTTCTATTTTGATTAAAATAAAGTAATATTATTTATTCCTTTAGTGCCTTTCGTGCAGCAAAAACAAAACAGAACAGGAGTCTGGTGAAATGAGTTGCTGTTCACAAAATATTGTGTCTTTTAATAAAATGTGTTATTCTGAAAAGATGCTACCAGATTCCTTCTGAATGTTGGCTGCTGTAAACTAATGGCTCTCCTCTTACATCTTTTGTTTATCAATATGTGGCACATCATTTTTGAAGTAAATGGACCAATGGTGGGATTCAAAATTTTTTACTACCGGTTCTGTGGGCGTGGCTTGGTGGGCATGGCAGGGGAAGGATACTTCAAAATCCCCATTCCCACCCCACTCCTGGGGAAAGGATACTGTAAAATCCCATTCCCTCCCCACCCCACTAACCTGCTTTCCAGCTCCATTCTCCTGTGCAGGGCAACAAGAGAAGACCCAGCCAATTAGCTGGGACTCGGGAGGCAGAGAATAGATGGGGGCGGGACCAGACAGAGGTGGTGTTTACCAGTTCTCCGAACTACTCAAAATTTCCACTAACAGTTCTCCAGAACTGGTCAGTACCTGCTGTTTACCACCTCTGAAATGGACTAAAATCCACTGCAATAAATAAGAATATTTCATTTAACCAAATTTGCAAAAAGGACAACTCTGGAGAATTTGTAGCCCTGTGGTTATTTGCTGAACTACAGGTCTCTGCAGTCCCAACTGGAATGGTCACTCCTAAAGAATACTGGAAGATTATTCCTGATTAGACAGGTCAGGTTTGTCATTTTTGTGAGTTCCACCATCTTTACAATTCATTCTTCCATTATAAGTGTTTCAGTATTTTTCTATAAATTTCACAGCAGCTACCATATGGGAAACCAATCTTTTGTAAGTCTAATTGCTTAGCTATAAGTCCCAGTAAAAACAGTTCAGGTTTCTCCCAAATGTTAGTTCTTAAAATAATTTTTATATAAAATTAAAGGAAAGTAGTGTATTTTCCCACCCATTCCTTTCTCTGTATCCTGAACTGTTTAGTCTTATTTGGCATAGTTCCATAGTTTTACAGTCAAATCTCTTTCACAAGTTTCCTTTACCTTTTTATTTAATAAAGCTAACCAATTGCTCCTTTTAGTGAGTGTTGCCATGGAGATATGTATTATTTATTTAATTAATTCAAAAACATTTTAAAATAAATACTGTTGCAAATTTAACTGCCCTGTTTATTTGAAACTTTCTTAGTTCAAACTCTTGCTAAGTTTTTTGCTTTTAATTATTTTTAAAATTCTTATAGCTGCTTTTTTTTTGAAATTTTAATCCAGGTTGGAGGATCGCTCACCAGATAGTTTAAATGCTCTGCTGCTTGGAAGATCTCTACAGTTTTATTATTGTATTCAAAATGTGCCATAAAAAGTAGAGACATGGGTGAACTTAGTGTCCTTAAACAGCTTGAGGCTGTGAGCTTGGTATTTCTTCTGTGGCTCTCATTTCTCTACTCATGAGTCAACCACAGGGCCCTTTCATGTCTGCAGATCTCCTCATGAGGAATTTTCTTCTGAAGCACAGGTGAGTGATATACTGGTCTCTTCTTGTCTGAAGAAGTTCTGCTGGCCTGGACTTGCCTCCTCCTCTTTTGTCTCAGGATCATCTCAGTTGTTTGCAGATGGGCCAGTCTGCCATTTTCTCCACCTGGAAATCTCTCTTGCAGCTGCCATCTTGGCTTTTTTTAAACCACTTTGTTGTGGATGCCGTGAGCTAGGGAATTT
Organism: Pseudonaja textilis; assembly: GCF_049901715.1. Lineage (NCBI taxonomy): Eukaryota > Metazoa > Chordata > Lepidosauria > Squamata > Elapidae > Pseudonaja > Pseudonaja textilis. Next base: position 137,297,155 of record NC_141990.1, on the reverse strand, counting down.
TAGGAATTCCCCTTCCTTTATCTGCCATGCTCCTTATGTTAACCAGTCAGTAAAGTCAATACTTATTCATGGCTTATGGAAATGAAAGATAACTGGGTATCGAGGGATATTTTTTCCAAGAGAACACCAATCTCTTGATCTCCTGGAAGATGGAGAACCAAGAGATCACTACTTGCATGGCCAAAAAGTCTGTGTTTTTAAGGCTGCTGCCCTGAACACTCTGCCTAGCCGCTCTAAGGCATTGCCATTCCTTTGCTGTTTGTTTTGGTGCTGAGCTATCTGTCTCAACAGCTGGTTTGGGCTGATTTTACCCTCAGCTTTCAGTTTCCATTCTGCTCTGGAATGCTAGGGACTGCCTGCCTGATAGTATTAAGGCAGGTGCCCTGCCAAAGGCAAGAGACAAGACACTGAGATTGGTAGATGGCCTTACTCTTTTGAGTAAGAGAACTTGGAGCCCAACTGGAAGCCAGAGTACAGCACAAAGCAAAGAGCAGACAATCTCCGGGTCATTGACACTCAGCTACAATTTATTGTAGGCTTTCACCATGATTAAATGAAGTTCCAGGCAATGCGCAGGAATGTGCATTGACTCTGGAATCCTATTTAATAGTGGTGAACATCTACAAGAAACCTGTTTATGAACAGCAGTCAATTTGAATTTGAGATACATTGATTTACCAGGAGACAAATGGACCTATTTCATGCTAGGTCATCAGGACAGAACACAGAGAGAGGGGGGGAGAGGGAGGGAGAGAGGGAGAGGGAGAGAGAGGGGGGGGGACTTGCCCATGGTCACCCAGCATGGCTGAGAGAGGAACTGAACTCACAATGTCTTGCTTTCTAGCCTGGTGCCTTAACCACTCCAGCGTGTGTGTGTCAAACTGGCAGCCACGCACCGGATGCATCACCACGCTCACTCCAGTTCCGCAAATGGGAAAAACTTTCGGAAATATCACATGGCGAGGTGAGTTTGACACCTGTGCACTAGACCAATAGTTTTTTCTTCTTTAAGACAGGTAAACTGATAGATTCAAACAGAATTGCAACAAACTGATCCTTTTTCTCAGGCTTCTGAGCAAGCCAGTTCATTAACAATGGTTAAAAAATGTGATCGTGTTAATAAATAGCAAAGGGGCAATGCTTATGCAAGGTCCAAAATATGTACCCTATTAGAACAGAATATCAAGGACAAAACCATACTAGTATCACCCGTGGATTGAGCATGAAAAGTGGTACATTATATTTGTATTTTCAGTCCTGAGCAATTCTGATAATTTACATGTGAATTCCCAGCAGATTCATTCCTGGAATTTAAAAGATTGCTTTTTATTGCTTGCAGGAAATGAACACATAATTATACATATACCTATTTGCATTTAGTGAGCAATGGAAATGAATACCACAAAGTGTTTTAAGGCTTTTAAATATTTAAAAATATTTTTTTAAAAAAATTAAAAGAAAGTTTTTAAATATTAAACAAAGCTCCTGTGTTGTTATGACTATTGTTCCCAAGGTACATCCTTCTTTCAAGCAGTTTGTTATTAATCAGTCATCAAAACTGTGCTCCTTGATTACCTTTTATAATATTCAGCAATGCTGTGGAAATGTTATTTTTTTAAAAAATTGAATCATAAGCCAAGAGAATGAAAATAATGGATTTTTGCTTCAAGACAGGCACTGACAATGGTCAAAGCAGTTAGTCAGCTAAATGAGTCAACATATGATTCATTCAGGAGAAAAAGCTAACTTCAATAAGTTGAGGGTGGGGTGAGAAAAGCTTAACTAAATATATATACTGGTGCATGTTATTATCAAGCAGAGTCAACATTTCTAATGCTTTACAAAAAAAAAAGAATGAACAAAAAAACCAGTTGCCTTCCAGGATAACAAAAGTATAACAACACACAATTCTTCAGCTGCAGTCAGATGGCCTCTGTGTGTCGATCTTTTTTTTTAAATCTTCCTTTTTTAATTCTTTTTTTTAAAGTGGGTGTTAAGAAAGGAAATGAGTTGGCAGATACAGATGTCAGTTCAAAATGTATCCTCTGTTGTCTAAAATGTAAATGACCAAGTTGTGTGAAGGTCAGTTCTCTGTGCACAATTATTGTCTCTGTTGCAAATAGATTATTACCTATTATTCCACCTGATAAACAGGAAACCTTGTTATTTCCTGGCTTCCCACCCACATTCATCTCTCAATAAAGAGGCTGATTCACACAAGAAGAATCAACTGCTCAGATTTTACATGGGCTGAAGCTTTGATTTAGCCAGTTTCAAAGTTCTCGGATCTGGAGCTCAGCCAGGATTTAACATGCTCCTTTCCAAAGGGAACATGGCTTTTGCTAAAAGATCCTACCTTAGCATACATACAAAACATGCATACATACATACGCACACGGTGTTTTCTTTATTACAATCAAGAATACATACATGAGAGCATTGAAAAAAATATAAAAATTAAATATATGATAATATAGTGCAGGTTTCTCCAGAGTGGTCAATATTGACTCTTACGGGTAAGTGGGACTATCCATTACTGTTATTTCTATTTTTATTTGTGGCATTAATTAAAGTGGTATTTATTAAATTATTTGCATATAATAAATGTTTGGGGAGTTGATAAATAATCTGAAATTTCATGAAGGGGTCGATGAGCTGATGAGTCTGGGGATTCTGATATAGAGTAATACTTGATGCTAGTGACCCGGTGTCTTAAATCAGGATGGCCAATAGCCATCTCTTTAGCCAAACCACACAGAGAGGCACTAAAGTGGAAACGTGGCTCCTGGTAATCATCCACAGACATGAATGTTTTACTTATCCTTTACTTAACCAGTCCAAGGGTGCATAAACAGAGGGATAGAATCAAGATCACGTAAAGTGTTAATACCACTTTATAATGCCTTGGTAAGACCACACTTGGAATATGGCATCTAGCTTTGGTCGCCACAATGTAAAAAAGATGCTGAGACTCTAGAAAGAGTGCACAGAACAGCATATAAGGAACGGTTGCTGGAATTGGGTATGTCTAGTTTAATGAAAAGAAGGACTAGGGGTAACATGAAAGCAGCGTTCCAATATGTGCTACAAAGAAGGGGCCCTACTATTCTCCAAAGCACCTGAGGGCAGGACAAGAATCAATGGGTGGAAACTAATCAAGGAGAGAAGCAACCTAGAACTAAGGAGAAATTTCCTGACAGCTAAAACAATTAATCAGTGGACCAACTTGCCTCACAAGTTGTGGGTGCTCCAACACTGAGAGTTTTAAAGAAGAGATTAGACAACCATTTGTCTGAAATAGTATAGGGTTTCCTGCCTGAGCAAGGAGTTGGACTAGAAGACCTCCAAAGTCCCTTCCAATTCTGTTATTCTGCAATATTGGAACTGCTTATCACAGCCCAGAACCACAATTTCTTCTTAGTACTACAGAAAAATCTAGCAATTGCACTATAGAATCTAAAGGAATAATTTGGTGTACGTGGGTTGAAGTACATGATGTGTCCCATTAGTATCTTTTACTATGCTAGCCGTGCAAATCTTTTTCAAGCATTCAGCCTCAAAAGGCTGCTGGCTTCTGACTCTGGTAGCTGCAACAATTGGTCATACCCAGCCTTGCCTGCCCAACCTCTGTCCTTCATTGTGTCACAAGGAACAGTCAGAAACTTGAACAGAACTCTGTGCAACCAGGGCCACCTTGAAGCCATGTTTGCCATGCAGAAAGCGCTCCTCACACAAATGGATGTAGAGCACGGCTTGATGCCTTATTCACCAAGACAAGCTAGAGGCTGAAGGTCCGCGGGCCAGATGTACAACCTCTTTCCTCTTACGCATCAGTGAATATCTTGTTCCAGCTAAATGCCCAAAGTAGCACGTAGAGATTTCTGTAACTTGCTCTCAGGTAGCTCTGATTCTCTGTTGCTTCTTTCTTCAGCACCACGGTGTTCTATATAAACGAGGCTAAAATTATTCAAGAGGGAAAAAAAAACCATTTGCTAACAAGAAACTACTGAAGCAGAAGAATGTTCCAGAGCTTAGAAAGCATGCCATTCAAAGTAATACATCTCTGGGTAATTGTAATAATATTTTGCATAACATTCTTGATTTTTTTAAAAAAGTTGATAATTTGGTCTCTGCCCTGGTGCCTCCTTTTGTAAGTCTAAAAATGCAACAATTTTATACTAGCAGGAAACAGTGTGAGGGATGCAATAGCTGGACATCCTTTTCTCTTCCCTTAGAGCAATTCTAGGAGCCCTCCACCCTCCCCCACCCAAAAAAACCCCTCTTATATTGAATGCTTACAAGGCCCATGCTCAATGTTGAGTAAGCATATACTTGCTTTTTTATTTCTATATGTTTCAAAAAATTAACTTTCTAAATGTTATACAGGAAATCCTCGACTTGCAACAGTTTGCTTAGTGACCCTTCGAAGTTACAACGGCACCGAGGAAAGTGACTTATGACAGTCTCATTACAGTCTTTTGCAACTTGTAACGAGCAAAGTCAGTGGGGAAATCAGATTCCCATAAACAACACTGTTACTAATTTAACAACTGCAGTGACTCACTTAACGAATGTGGCAAGAAAAGTTGTAAAATGGGGCAAAATCTATTATCAATTAAAGTCTTCAAGAAAGAGGCTCAAGCAGAGTTCTGGAAAGAGGGTATTCTCCAGATATTCAGTAGTTACCAAAAAGGCTGGTCTTGCAATCTGCCAGCATAATCTTTGTGATGAGTCACTTCTGGAGTCATTCTTAGGATCTTTAGAGGGCTAGATTAATGTTGCCAAATATTTCTGTATGGTTGCTAAGTATCAATTACAACTTGATAGCAAATAATCAAAATAAGCATTCACTCTCAATGCCAATTAATCTAAGGAGCTGTGAAAGTTGATACATAATTTGGCCATGAAGAAAAATAAGAATCTTATGATAGCAAATAGGTATAACATTAAAACGGGACCATGGTATATAACATTGAAATGGGACCATAAACAAGCTAAATATTAAATTAATATAACTTAAGCAACCTCGTAAAGCATTCACAACTTGAAAATTTCAAATTATGCATTAAATTGTGACAGGGAGTAGATATTAGCAAAGTTTTGCCCTTAGGGTAAACATTCTTAGATTGAGGATTTCCTCAATTATCCTTTAAATTGCACATTGCATTTATCAGACAGTGAAAAATAAACTGTAAACAGGTGTGCTATCAACTCAGTTTGGATGAAGAAAAAACAAAAGCTTTCTTGTACCTGATTTTAATAAGATGATAGCATAGAAAATAGCCCTAATGGTACCAGTAGCCCCAAAACTTTATTTAAATCATATGGAAATTAATGACAGGGTTAGTTTCCCAATCGGTCTTTGGCTTCCATTGCATTTTAAAATTTAATCACATTAATGAATAGTAATTTATGGCTGAACATATTTAATAAGTGAAACTAAAATTGGAATAGTACCCTTGGACCATTCAGGGCTACACGTATCCTGGTTCCAAACTACGCAGGGAATTAAGTCTGAAAATAAGTGGATTAATAATCTATCTGATGCAAGGAAAAAAAAATCCCAATCTATAAAAACATTCTGGCGCCTGCATTTTGAACTAGCTGAAGATTAAAGGCAATAGTATATCACAAGGGATACAGCCGATGAGGCTGGATACATCCGGTGCATGTAATAAAAATGCATGGAATTGAGGCCTGCTTTTTCCAGATATGGTCTGAGCTGTCAAACTAATCTAGACTGCTCTAAGGGTATTCCCCGTTACTGATATTGAACAGTAGAACAGCAAGCAACTCTAACTTGCCTGATTTTTTCCCCCCAAGTAATTGTTTTATTGCATTATAAGATGAGAATAATACATTATAAAATACAGATATTAACTGGGCCCAAGAGCCAGGTTGGTGTAGTGGTTAAGTCATTAGACTAGAAACCAGGAGACCGGGATTTCTAGTCTAGCTTTAAGCGTGAAGCCACTTCCCCCCCAAAAAACCTTGCCAAGAAAACTGTAGGGACTTGAAGGTGCAAAAACAACCACAGCTGAACATACCGTAGAATTTATACAATATAAATGAGAAATTAGTGACACTCTGATGGCCTAAATAAGTTAAAGGTAAAGGATTAAATTGTTTATATAGGAGGTCCTTGACTTAGTTATAATGGAGCCTGGAATTTCTGTTGGATGACATGACAGTCACCCACACGACTGACCCATTTTATATTTTTTACGGTAGTTCTTTAAGCAAACATTGTGACTGTAAAGTGAACACCGTGATCATTAAACAAACTCATTATCTGTAATGAACACTTTTGTTGGAACCGTGAAATAAATGGTCGAAGGGATGAAGTCTCTATGTAGAACATCAGTTCCTCAATTTAAAACATTCTCTTCTTCCCTGTAGTTATTTTAGATTGTATCAACACATCCAAACTTCTGTGCCTTCCCTCAAAATGCATTCATAACTACTACCTAAATTGTACCCATGACCTATATTTGTTCCTGTTTTTCCAATGTATAGGTCATTGGTGGCTAACCTTTTTGGGCTGCTGTGCCAAAAATTGTGTGCATGCCCACATTGCCTTCTGGGTGCGCACTCACGTGCCAGCACCCAGAAGGCAATGCGCACCTGCTCCCTGCACATGCAATCTACCACCACCACTGCCCTCTTACCTGCATTATGCCTCCCAGCTGATTTTTGGCCCATTTGAGGCCTTTTTTGGCCTCCCAGGGGCTTGATGAAAGCCTCTGCAGCCCGAAAAATAGGCCTGTTTTGTCACTTCTGGTATTTCTGGAAATACAGGAAGTGATGAAATGGGCCTATTTTTCGGGAGGCAGGGGCTTTCCTCAAGCCTCTGGGAGGCCGAAAAAGGCCTCAAACAGGCGTGAAGCATGCACATACTCAGTGAGGCAACTTTGCCTGCAGCTCGCGTGCCAGCATAAATAGCTCTGCGTGCCACCTGTGGCATGTGTGCCATAGGTTTGCTATCACTGGTATAGGTAGTACTGTATATAGTCTTATAGAGAGTGAATAAAGTTTATCCATCACACTAAGCCACAATGAGGTTTGCGCAGTTTAGACTTGGTGCTAGGTAACCTTGCACACCATGGTGGTTGCAAATCATAATTTATGATGGACTGTGATGTGAAAGCCCAGTCGATTAACTATGGCTTGGTGCATACACACACTGGTGTGTATGCACCAAGCCATAGTGTGTGTAACAATCTCAAATTCATCCAGTGAACTTCATGGCTACAGAAGAAATCAAAATCCAGTGTCTTTTTTTGCCCTGACCTTGTAATATAGCATCAGGAGGACATCAGATTGGAAAGGCTGATACATAATATTGTACAGCATAGAAATGTATTTATTTAGCGTATAGCACGTGTTCGCCAGGGATCACTGAGGTGGCTGGCTGCCTCTGTGAAAGGATTTTTTTCAGGTGGTGTTATCTGTTACCCGTGGGACATCTGAATGCTGGAAGGCAATCGGGGGAAGCTCCTTTCTTGTCTTTCTGTGGTTTATTTGCTCGTGGGAATCGAGTCGCCGAGCTGCCAACCTCAGTGGTATGCAGGCCCAGCATCTTACCACATGAGCCACCACGGCTCCAGTACAGAAATAATAATACTATAAAGCAAATTGTTAATGAGGCCTGTCGCACTGTACAAATTTGCAGCAGGTGTAAACGGCATCTGTTAACACTTTTTTTCACAAAGTCTCCTGTGATCCTTTTACCCTAGTAGCACTTCTAGAAAATAGCCTGAGGATTAGCAGTTTGGTCACAGATGTTTGGGTTTCATCTCTTTCTTTCTCTGTCAAATCCAGTGGAATGGCATAATTAAGGATGGTACTAATGATCAAAAATAGAAAAAAAACATATTCCCAATTGTTAACAAGCGGCAAAAATACAAATACATTATATTGAATGCCATTCTACCTTCTTACCTATCGCCATAGCAAATTTTATTTTCCATGATGTAAACATAACTAATAACTTACTAATTAACTAATTAACTAAGGTTTCTTATTTATGGAATGAAATTGGCAGAAAGTCAATAAATGCACCAAAGAATATTAAAAGCAGGGAGGTTAAAAAACATGTAATTGAAATATAAATGTTAAAATAATCAAGGAAAAAATTTACACAATCTTAAAACACATTCTTTAGAAGCAATCCTACTGAATTCAGTACAACTTCTTAGCTTAGTTCAAGGGTTTTGCTGCTTTTTTATGTTGGGTTTTTAATCTGCCCAGAGACAATGAGAATAAGTTGACCGGCCATATAAATTTTCTTAAATAAATAAATGATGGGGCAGTGTTATGTCTTGGGAACCGGTTGGGGCTCCAACCGGGTCCGCTCTTTATGCAGATTCAACAACCGTTCCTATTGGCTGGCGCCGTTTGACAGCCGGCATATAAAAAGCCGGCTGTCAAGCCAAGCCAGCCGTTGTTCGCACGCCAGTCTGCCCGTCACCGGCAGACGCGACAACCACCGGTTCATCAAATAAACATTGTTAACCGTATGCCCTGGTCTAGCCTCTCCTTTCCTTCGAACTACAACACTGGCGACGAGGATGGGATCGGAAGGCTAGTCAGGAGCATTTCCTCAAGGAACGGAAGCCGCAGCCGTTTGATTTACCGAGCAAGCCGCAGCCGCTTGGATTACCGAGCATCGGGCTCAGAAGTGAAAGTGCTAGAGCCGCTCAGGTTAGATCTGCCGCGGTTAGCGAAGGCTGGGTGCTGTCAGTAAAAGTTACAAAGGTTAGAGCACCACAGATAGTGAGAGTCGGGCGCTGAAGCCGCAGCCGCCCGCGCACGCAGAAAAAGGGCGCGAAAATTCTAACGGCTGTCATTGAGCTGCAGCCACTAGAGCAAGCTACGGCGCTGAGAGCCTCAGCCGCCTCAATTACAAAAAGGGCGCAAATTACAATAGAGGTCACTACAGAAGCCACCAAGTGAAATTGAGAGCGCCTCAGCCGCTCCCCCCCCAAAATAATAATAATAATAATAATAATAATAATAAAGGCTCGAATTTTAAAGCGCTGTCAGTACAGCACCGCAGCCACAGCCGCCTAACGCTCGCAAAAGAGCGCGAAAATTCAAGCGCCTCAGGAAAGCCGAAGTCATTGAGTGAGACTAGGGCACTGTAGCCACAGCCGCCAGCGCTCTCAAGCAGCATCAATCCAAGACCACGAGCACCCAGTGAGGCAGACCAGTCTACCAAGAGACTGAGGGACCCAAAATGAATGTCAATTCAGTATTCCCCCCTTTCAAACCTGATGAGGAAAAGTGGGATTCATATAAGAATCGCTTCAACCACTTTATCGATGCTATTGGACTGGCTGAAGCTTCAGAGCAGAGGAAGAAATCCTACTTCCTCAGCTACTGTGGGGCTGTAGTATATGACACTGCCACAGCACTCCTGGCCCCACGAGAAATAGGGAATTCCCATGGGCAGAGCTGGTGGAAACGCTATCCAACCACTACTCACCAAAACCGTCTCAGATTGCTAGGCGCTTCGCCTTTAGGATGAGGAAGCAAGCCGAGGGGAATCCATAAATCAATATATGGCAGCCCTGAGGACAGCAGCTCTACAATGTGAGTTCAAAAACTATTTGGACGACATGCTGCTCGACCAACTCGTCTGTGGGGTGAGGGATCTAAAACTCCAGAGGCGTTTGCTGGCTAGAAGAGACCTCAACCTCCCCCAGGCAGTTGAAGAAGCCTTAGCTGCAGAACTTGCAGCACAGTCCGCAGCTGAGATCCAGGGCACCGCTTCCAGACCCAGCACTTCCTCCGTACACTCTGAAGAAGCGGTAAGTGAGGATGACCCTGCAGAATACGCTGATGTGCATCGCCTCAAGCCAACGAGACAGCCGCAGGTAGGAGCGAGGCCAAGAAACAACAGTGGCCCAAAACAAACTCTTTTATGCCTGACCTGTGGAGGTTCCCATTCCCGGGCATCTTGCAGGTTCAGAAACGCCACCTGCCACAACTGCCACAAGAAGGGTTACCTCGCAAGAGTCTGCCAGGCAGCGCGCACCTCTCCACAAAGATCTCTTTCCTCTCCTGTTCCCCGAAGGCAAGTAGAAAAATGCCATACTTGTTACCAAGCCAACCACACACTTTACACCCCCAATAAAATTACACTTTCTGTCTTACTAGAAGGTAATCCCTGCCGCATGGAGGTAGACACGGGGTCAGCGCTCTCAATCATATCTTGGGACACGCTTAAGAAGATCCAGCCCAGACTGACAAAGAACCAGCTTCAAAAGTGCCATCTCACCTTGAGAGACTACCAAGGAAAGAACATCCCCGTCCTCGGGAAAGGCAAGTTTCTCGTGAAATTCCAAACCTTTAAAGGCCATTTGCCTTTAGTGGTTGTTAATGGTGCCCTCCCTAGTCTTTTGGGGTTGGATTGGTTCCCCTCTCTCGGCCTTAGTATAAAAGGAGTCCATGCTGTCTCAACTTCTGATGTTGACTCCTTATTTACAGACTTCTCTGACGTTTTTAGTAGTGAGTTAGGCTGCTATAAGGGCACTCCCATCTCCTTCTCAGTAGACCCACAGGCAGTCCCCGTTCGCTTAAAACCACGTAGAGTACCTTTCGCCATCCGCCCCAAATTGGACGCGGAACTAGACAAACTACTAAAACAAGGGGTGATAGAACCCACAGATTTCGCTAAGTGGGAGACCCCAATAGTCACCCCGCTAAAAAAAGACGGTAATCTAAGAATTTGTGCTGACTACAAGACGTCAATCAACCGTTATCTACAGGTTAGCGCATATCCAGTCCCAGTCATCCAGCATCTGTTACACACATTCGAACCTGGCACCATTTTCGCCAAACTGGACATGTCACAGGCATACCAACAGTTCCCCGTGGATAACCAAACAGCTGACTTACAGACCATAGTTACACACAGAGGGGCATTCAGATGTAAGCGTCTCCAGTTTGGCGTAAGTGTAGCCCCAGGTATTTTCCAATCACTGATGGAGCGAATCCTCCAAGGTCTCCCCGGCGTAGTGCCATATTTCGATGACATCTTAGTCACAGCCAGGGACAGACCCCAACTCATCCAGAGAGTCAGGGCAGTATTAGAGAAGTTCAGGCAGCATGGCCTCAAACTAAAACGGGAGAAGTGTACCATCGCCACTAGACAGGTGGACTTTCTAGGCTACAGGCTAGACGCCTCAGGCATCCACCCGGTGGAATCGAAAGTCAAGGCCATCCACGAGGCGCCCACGCCTACCAACAAAACCGAGTTACAAGCCTTCCTGGGGTTATTGAATTTCTACACTTCATTTCTCCCACACAAGGCGTCAGTTGCTGAGCCATTGCACAGGCTCTTAGACAGAAACACACCATGGCACTGGGGACCCAAAGAAAACCAAGCATTTGTGGCAGTCAAATCTCTACTCACCTCTGAGGCTGTCTTAATACAATTTGACCAACGCCTTCCTTTGGTCCTAGCCGCAGACGCATCCCCTTTTGGGATAGGAGCTGTCTTAAGTCACAGGCTCCCCAATGGCTCCGAGGCACCAATTGCCTTCTTTTCAAGAACCCTTTCAGCGACTGAGCGTAATTACAGCCAGGTTGATAAGGAGGCCTTGGCTGCAGTAGCAGCAGTCAAAAAAAAATTCCACGAATTTCTATTCGGACACCAATTCGAACTTATTACTGATCACAAGCCGCTTTTAGGATTATTATCAGGGGAAAAGCAAACCCCGCAGATATTGTCGCCTAGAATGACCAGATGGACCTTATTCCTGGCGGCTTACTCGTACAAACTGGTCTATCGTCCTGGTAAAAATCTAAACCACGCTGATGCCCTCAGCCGCTGCCCCTTGCCAGCCCCAGTCGAGGACCCAGCTCCTGTGCATGCCATTTTTGATGTAAACGAACTCAAGCTGCCGGTGACTGCAGACGACATAGCATCACATTCCAAGAAGGACAGAACAATCGCCCAGGTTCTGGACTGGGTAGGGAGGGGGTGGCCGGAAACTAACTATTCAGTTGATTTCGCCCCATTTAAAACTCGCCAGCTAGAGCTCTCTAAGTTGCAGGGATGCCTATTGTGGGGTACCAGAGTGGTCATACCAACCACCCTTCGCATACCCGTCTTGAAGATGCTGCACGAGGGCCATCCAGGAATCGTGCGGATGAAGGCGTTAGCTCAAGCTACGCCTGGTGGCCCGGGATGGACGATCAGATCGCCAAGTGGGTAAGCTCGTGTCGACCCTGTCAAGAATCTAGGGCAGCCCCGCCAACCGCCACACCCACAAAGTGGGAAAGTGCCAATGCCCCATGGTCACGGCTTCACATCGACCTGGCCGGGCCAATGCACGGCAAGACCTTCTTGGTGGTCATGGACGCCTATTCAAAATGGATAGATGTGGCCTTACTTCACACGACCACCACACAGGCAGTTGTTAAAGCCTTGACTCACCTTTTTGTAACTCACGGACTCCCTGACACACTGGTATCCGATAATGGCCCCCAGTTCACCTCGAACGAATTTAGTAGGTATGTCACAAATCTAGGCATCAGACACGTCCTCACGGCCCCTTTCCACCCCGCCAGCAACGGGTTGGCGGAACGGGCAGTCAGATCAGCCAAGGAGGCATTAGCCAGATTCGGCCCAGTGGGTTGGCATTCTAAACTGTCTCAATTCCTCCTAAGCCAGCATACCACACCGTGCACAGTTACGAACAAATCCCCGGCTGAGCTGCTGATAGGGAGACGCCTGAGGACTGCCTTAGACAGGCTGCACCCCCACTACTGTCCAGACACCCCTTTGGGGTCCGACAGTCTGGCCAGGAATTTCGCAGTTCAGGACCTAGTGTTTGCTAGGAACTACGCGGGGGACCCACTGTGGGTGGCCGGGAAGGTCGTGGCCGTCACAGGTCCGAGATCTTATCGGGTCCAACTTGAAGACGGGCGTGTGTGGCGAAGGCACCTGGACCAGCTGCGGGGACGACGGAGCAGCCTGACCGGCCCAGACCCGTCTCCACCAGATGAGCCGCGGGCTCCACACCAAGATCCAGCTGGGGATCCCCAGAGGGACCAACCTTCTCCAACAGAGCAGAGGGAGCAGGCAGTAGACCGGGACTGCCAGCCAGGAGCGCCACCGTTTATCCCCAGCGAAGGCAGAGACTTTTCCCTGGCTCCAGTTCCTGCACCGAGCCCTATTCGCCCTCCTACGTACCCGGACCAGGGGTCCGCGAACTTGTCTTCACCCAATGACCCTCCTGAGTTACGTCGCTCGGGTCGCCAACACAGACCACCGGCGTATCTCAAAGACTATATGTGTTCCCATCTAGGGGGAAGGGGTGTTATGTCTTGGGAACCGGTTGGGGCTCCAACCGGGTCCGCTCTTTATGCAGATTCAACAACCGTTCCTATTGGCTGGCGCCGTTTGACAGCCGGCATATAAAAAGCCGGCTGTCAAGCCAAGCCAGCCGTTGTTCGCACGCCAGTCTGCCCGTCACTGGCAGACGCGACAACCACCGGTTCATCAAATAAACATTGTTAACCGTATGCCCTGGTCTAGCCTCTCCTTTCCTTCGAACTACAACAGGCAGTATATAAATAAATAAGAATAATTGATTTGTTTATTACCGGGAGGATCATGCGGGCCTAGAAACCAGGAGTCGGTGACCCAAAGGTGCTTTTCAAAGAGGCAACTGGACCTCCTTGTTTTTCTTTGAAGACGCTTCGCTTCTCATCCAAGAAGCTTCTTCAACTCTGACTGGGCGGTGGAGAATGGAAAGATTTATATGGAAGGAGTTGGTGAATTCTAGACCTGACTTAGGCATGAAAGTTGGCAGGGATATTTAGGTCCTGTCCCTCTCTCTCAAACCAACTCACCTCACAAGATTGCTATTATGGAGAAAATAGGAAGAGGAAGAAGTATTTAGGTATGTCCTCTGTCTTAAGCAACGTACAGTTTATAAAGAAAAAGGGGAGGATAAAAATCCTTTTAAAAAAAGAGTATACAATTGATCAAAGATCCATCTAACTGTGCTTTTGATAATGGGGTAAAAAACCAATTCTTTCATGAATTGCATGGCAGAGAGATGATCACTGAAGCAGAAACGGAAGAAAGTGAACAAAATCCAAGTGCGTTCAAACAGTCATTACGCTGCAATGAATCAGAACCAAGAATGATGAGTACAGTTTGAGAATGAAGTCTATCACTCTGAGAAGTCAAATAGGCAAGATATGGAATTGCACAGAATTCATTTCATCAGTTCACCAATGCAAGAATGCATTTTTCATACCTAACACCCCTTATGTGAAAGGCCAAGAAGTTACCACTGTTGTCTGCCTTCTCTGGATTTTATGTCCTTCTGATTTTTGATCCCAGAGCAATTTTCCCTCCTTCCAAAAAATTGGTCAAAAATATATGTGTCCTCTTTCCACTTTCAGGGTAATTATGCCATACATCTGACAAAATGGGGTCTGTTTTGCAAAAGTTCAGATAAGTTCATTTTTAACTAAAAAAGACTGCTGCTTTAGCTATAGTATGATAGACTTAACATGGCTCTTCCCCGATAAATAGTTCTGAGCCAATGTGAAAAACTGGAATGAAAATAGAAGAAGCATTTTCTTCCCTTGAATTGAGGGGAAAGGACAAATAAACAAGGTCAATATGAAGAGACAGTCCAAGCAGAATTTAAATCAATCCAGAAATAGCTTCAGGAAACAAAATCAAGTATCCTGCCTCTCCTTAGTTACACTGCATATTTTTTTTATGCAAACCAAGAGTTTTTTAAAAAAAATTAAAGAAGATAAGATGCACTTAGGATGCTAAGAATTTGGTGTCCGGCTGAAGTGCTTAGCAATGATAACTCAAAATCTATCTGTTTGCTCGGATACTTCTCTAATTAACTTCCTTATTAAAAGTGAAATTAAACATTGCATAAGGATTAAATTGCCGTCCATTGGATCAGTTAAGTAATCTTTGACTATTACTTTTGGGATCTACAGGGGCTTGTTTGTTCACTGGTCACATTCGATTCATCATGAAGCTCCTTAGAAGATGTACAGATTAAAATGCTTGATATTTGTGTGTGTAACACACACAAACACACATATACACACATGTTACAGACTCATGATCAGAGATGTTAAAACAAATATGAAGCTGGTGAGTAAATGTGAATTTGCTTCTGATATCGGACAGTCACTTCTTGTAATTGCAGACATGAATCCTTTGGAGGAGATGAATAGATCCCTCATCAACTCCTGTTATAAGCAAACCTAATGGGTCTGATAGTGAGATTATTCCCCCTGAATGCCTCTTGTTTATGCTTCCTCATAGCTCCTCATGATTACAGAAAAGTCCTATTTAGATCTTATTAAAACAGGACTGTGTACAGGATCAGGGTTCTGAAAACAACTTCCTCGAGCTCATTGTCTGCAATAGTTTGAATTCAATTTACGGAATACAAATTAAAGAACCCTTTTCCAACAGTGACCACAACAGGATTGACTTTTGTCTCAACGTACGTCCACACAAAAATCATCACAACGACGGAATCCCCAATTATAACTTCAAAAAAGGCAACTATGATCTTATAAACAACGATCTCTCATCCCTTGATTGGCAATTTCTATTCACTGGATGCAATACTGTAAAAAACCATTACAACATATTTTTACTTGAAGTCAAAAGAGTCATCAAACTATATATATGTACCAATAACAACTCCCAAAACCAGAAAAAACAAATTACCCAAAACAATAAGGAAGATTCAATCCAAAACGAAATCACTTTGGCGGAAAAACAAATCTGGTCATGTTGCCAACTTCAAAAGCCGATACAAAAATTTATGCCACTAGATAAAGACTGAATGCATCAATTATCACATTAAACAAGAAGAAAACCTTCTACGCACCAATTCCACCTGCACTTTCTACAATCTTGTAAACAACAAACTAAAAGACTCAAGGTCCATCCCACCCCTGACCAAAGAATTATCCTCCACTTAGAAACAAACAACCTACTCTCTAATAAACAATGGTAAAGACTGCAACGACGACACTATTAAAGTTAACCTCTTTAACACATTCTTTGGCTCAGTATTTGTAAACAGCAATAGATCATGCCCAGTATTTCCTAGTCAAACCACAGACTACAATGATCTAATACATATCGATTTTAGAGAAGACAATTTTGAAAAAGCACTACGCAATCTAAAACCATCCCTATCTATTGGACCGGACAGAATATGTGCCTACTTCTTAAAAAGGCTATCCACTGCCATAGCTGAACCTCTAAGCATAATCTTTGAAAAATCTTTCAGGACCAGCTCCTTGCCAAAACTATGGTCACAAGCCACTGTCATCTCCATCTTCAAAAAGGAAGATCCCAGCCTAGTTGAAAATTACAGACCAATCTCTTTATGCTGCGTCACCTGTAAAGTCATGGAATCAATTATTAACCAAAGAATTATCATCCACTTAGAAACAAACAACCTACTCTCTAATAAACAATTTGGTTTCAGAAAAAAACTATCCTGTAATCTGCAACTCTTACACTGCAAAAACATATGGACTACACAACTTGATCAGGGCAAAGCAATAGACGCAATCTACATAGACTTCTGTAAAGCCTTTGATTCAGTGGTACACGACAAATTATTCCTAAAACTAAAATCTTATGGTATCTCTGGACACCTGCATTACTGGATAGAAGCATTCCTGTCAAACAGGCAACAAATGGTCAAAATTGGGAGCATCCTATCAAATTCTGTACCTGTCAACAGTGGTATCCCCCAAGGCACTGTTCCAGGACCAACTCTCTTTATACTCTACACAAATGACCTCTGTGATCATATCAAGAGCAACTGTGTTCTCTTCGCTGATGATGTGAAGCTATTTGACACCACAGACAATACTGCTACCCTTCAAAAAGATCTTGACTATGTATCAGAATGGTCAAACAAATGGCAGCTTCAAATCTCAACAAGTAAATGCTCTGTCTTACATATTGGCAAAGAAAATAAAATACAGGCTGAATAGTCAAGACCTTAATGATCCAAACTCTGTCAAGGATCTTGGAGTACTAATCTCTAATGACCTAAGTGCTAGAGCCCACTGTAACTACATAGCCAAAAAGGTGTCAAGAATTGTTAACCTAATCTTACGTAGCTTTTTCTCTGGTAATATTACACTAATAAAGAGCATACAAAACATTTGCTAGACCAATACTTGAATACAGCTCATTAGTCTGGAACCCACATTACGTATCTGATATTAACACAGTTGAGAAAATCCAGAAATATTTCACAAGAGTTCTCCACTCTTCTACTCGTTGCAGAATACCTTATGCCACCAGACTTGAAATTCTAGACCAAGAAAACCTAGAACTACGCCGTCTTCAGTCAATCTAAGTATAGTATATTAAATCATACATTGCAATGTCCTACCTGTCAATGAATACTTCAGCTTCAACCATAACAACAGAAGAGCAAATAGAAACAAACTCAAGGTTAATCGCACCAAATTTGATTGCAGGAAATACGACTTTAGCAACAGAGTGGTCAATGTCTGGAATACTCTACCTGACTCTGTAGTTTCTTCCCTAAACCCCCAAAACTTTAACCTTAGACTGTCTACTATTGACCTCACCCCTTTCCTAAGAGATCTGTAGGGAGAGTGCACAGGCACACCAACATGCCTACCATCCCTGTCCTATTGTTTCTTTTATTTTTTCTTTTATTTTTCTTATATGTATCCATGTATTCATAACTATGTTTTTACTTATACCTATTATCTTGTAAGCGATTGACAAACCAAATTAAATAAATAAATAAGTCCTACCTACCACTCACATTGCTTAAATGCTCCTGAAGTCTTGTAGGCAGATTGTGTCTAAATAACTGCCTTCAAAAGCAAAGTCCTTGTGTGTCCCATTATAGATGCATTAGCTCCCCTGTGACTTGCCACAGCTCTAACAGACCTGTGTCCTGAACTGCACTGTGGCAAATTGAATGCACAACTATCTGTTACAGAACGTAGGGCAAACTAACACCTTCTAGTCATTTCATGATTGAGTCAGTGGGTCCTTTGTTGACTTGCATGTCTAACAGGGAAGCTGTTTTATGAATGTGTAAGGCCCCATTGTGGCAGGCATTTTTGGGACCACTTGTAGAATGTTCTTCATGTTCTACATGGGCTGGTTGGGGGCAAGGACAGAGCAGTCCGAATTAAAATGGTTTCATCTATCACTATGCAGCTCTTTAAATGGGATTTTCAATACCCAAGAGGAAAATAATGGCAGGTTTGGGGTGATGTCATGGTTGAAGAAGTACACAAAGCATAGCTTGGAATAGGAGCAATTCTCATTAGAGTATTCTGTTGCAGATACCATTTGACTTGATTAGTATATAGAGAAGAAGAAAAGTGAGAGGATCAGTAGGTTGCACCCAGACCATGCTGGTCGCAGTGAAATCAGTGAGACTCAAATTAGTTGTGAGGAGCATAAATGAGTGCAGCCACCTTTTTATTTGGATCCAACTATCTGCCTAATAGCAGGGTATAATATAAAAGGACATTATTTGGAATCAGTGTTATCATAGCAGAATATATATCTTTGAAGGAATGGTGTAAGATAGCTTTCCTCAAGTTAGCATTCTCCAAATGTGTTTGAATTGTGATATGTTTGACATATGTGGAGGTTTGTTGTAATTTAACACGTTGTGTCTTTTATGTTACTGTTACACTGGGCATGCGGAAGTCAACATTTAATCTAAACACAAGTATGGGAAAATCTCTCACTATCTCTTGTCTCTTTTATCCCTCCATTTCTCCACTTATTTACCCTATCTACTCTTCTTTTACCACTTGTCTCACTCTTTCTCTTTTTATTTCCCCTCCAAAATAATAATAATGAATCAATAAACAGTTTATTGTGGCATAAGCTCATTCCAAACTGCAATATACTTGTACAGTAACTCTCCAAAACAAAATGGATAATAACAACAAGTAAAAGTACATATACATTTAATGCATAAATATAATCAATTGGACAAACAACTACAACGGATGATCAACCAAGCTAGACAAGAAATATTTAACAGCTATTTTTTTAAAAAAATATAGATTATTGTGCAGTCACTGGAGCAATCATAAACAAAATAGAGTCAGATTGATCTGATAGTAACAGCTGGAGATAAAGGAGTCGAAAGGACCAGAGTGTTTGACTAAAAATGGAGATAACAACTCCTGCTGAGCGTCAGCATAAAACAAGCAGCACATTGCAACATGATCCAATGTTTCAGCTATTCCTCCAGAATAGAGACTCTACTGAAATGGGATCTTCAGATATCAGTCCTTCAATAATAAATGCCCAAAATTTGACCAAGAATAAAAATTGTCTGAATTTGGGAACTGCTATATGACTAGGGAACAGAGCTGAGTGTTGCAACCCAAGGACTGCAACCCAAAAACATCTCTCTAGGCAAAAGTGACAGGTCAATTTGTATCTCCATGTCCACAGCATGCCGCTTAAGAGGGGTTAATGCATGTTATAGCTCATCTAGGAGACTGTGGCTCCAAAAGAAAAAAGAACAAAAAGCCAAAAATATTAATCTCTCATAAACGGCTTGATTTTGAGAAAAATGAGTTATCAGCCAAGGTTAGAGGAGCCAGACCAGCTGGGATAAGAAGTAGTTTAAATTTGCACTTCTATAACTGTCTGGTTTGGTTCTGCAACCCAACAAGACAGACACAGACTTCAGAGAGTAATTAGGACTGCAGAAAAAACAATTACTACCAACCTGCCTTCAATCGAGGACCTGTATACTGCATGAGTCAAAAAGAGGGCCGTGAAAATATTTACAGACCTCTCACATCCCGGACATAAACTATTTCAACTCCTTCCCTCAAAACTACGCTTATAGAGCATTGCATACCAGAACAACTAGACACAAGGACAGTTTTTTCCTGAACGCCATCACTCTGCTAAATAAATAATTCCTTCAACACTGTCGAACTATTTACAAAGTCTGCACTACTATTACTATTAATCTTCTCATCACTCCTTATTGCCCATCTCCTCCCACTTGTGACTGTATGACTGTAACTTTGTCAGTTGTATCCTTACAATTTATATTGACTGTTTCCTAGTATGATTTGATTACTTATTTTACCCTATGACTATTAAGTGTTGTACCGTATGATTCTTGACTCCTGATGAATGTATCTTTTCTTTTATGTACACTGAGAGCATTTGCACCAAGACAAATTCCTTGTGTGTCCAATCACACTTGGCCAATAAAGAATTCTATTCTATTCTATTCTATTCTATTCTATTCTATTCTATTCTATTCTATTCTATTCTAATTAAATCAGTAAGAAAAGATATTTTAAGAACACGGGTTTCACAGCAGAGCCCCACATCGGGAACATAATAGGATGCTTGAAAGTTGCGCCTTAAAAAAAAATGGGATTGCATCCTGTCAAAGTGGAGTAATGATCAATAAAAATTAAAATAATTTTTTGTTGTTATACAAATGGCTAGTTTATACCATTACGTAAAAGTAAAAAAAATTGAGGTTTGATATTATTACTTTATTCAATTACACTAACTGAAAGTCAATGCCTTTTCTTTTTTTTCCCCTCCTTTCCCCCACACTTTTTTCTTCCCTTTTCCCTCCCCTATCTTTCCTACTATTTTCTTTTGTATTTTTGTATCTTATAGTACTAATACATAAATAAACTAAAAATGTTTTTTTTTTTTTAAGTTCAAATAAATTTCAGGAAAGCCAAGAAAACCTTAAGCACTGTTAAGTATAAACTGATATTCTTTGAAGAAGTGGGAAAAAATGTAGAACTGATGCAAATGTTTGTACTTTGGGGGTAATGTAATTGGCATTGGTTTTACAGAAACCAGTGGGAGGGGAATCTAAATACTCCAATGCCTTGACTTGTCCTATCAGATGATTGTTTAGTCATCAAATATGTAAAAACTTAAGGGGCATGGCAAAGAACATGACCCTGGCTTTTGAGGGGTTGATTTTCAATGTTTCTTCTTCAGCAGCTTTGCAAAGCACCTGCCTTAGACCAATCTATGAAAGCAGCAGAGACTCATCTGTATACTGTTTGGTCTTTCCCAATTTTGGCAGATGCAGAGACGACTTGTTCAGTCTGTGTATGAGAGGATTAATACCCAGAGTGGAAAAGGAAGGGAAGAACATACACTCTTGCTAACGCCTCTTTTGACAGGATTTTTTTTGTGTTGTAATGTTCAAGCATATTATACCTCACCTTCCTCCATGAATTCTCATGGAATTTATGAATAAGCAAAAATAACTTTCTATTCTTTGACATGTTCTTCAATTTTTCTACTTGGGTTGGTTTGGTCATTCTCAGGTCATCTGATAATGAAAAAACTAAGCAAAGAAGAATATAGGCTTCCATTGGATTTGGAAATGCTGGGGAGGTTTTGAAAGGACAAAATCATCCATAAACACTTTGCCTTCTGGAAACAGAGGTTCTACTTTGTATGAGGAGTGGCAGATGCTGGGAGTGGAGTTAAAAGAGGGGTCAGCAAGAATTCCTACATAGCCAGAAACAGACTAAGTCTAAACTTCCTTGAATTTCATTGACCCTTATCTAACTCCAAGCAGCTGCTGTTTGTTGAGAAGATTCCTGTGCATAGGCTGTTTAGCAATAAATCAGTTTAATTGGACCTTCATGTGTAGACCTGGGTTTTGGGGCTTGACAACTTGTAGTTCAGGAAGAGCTTGTACAGTATTTCCCCAAAGAAGCAGACGTTCCATTTCAGGTTTCAAATTCCATACATTTGCACATTTGCTAGGTGAAAATAGCAATTTATTCAAGGATGAGTAGATAACAGCAGACAAGGAAAGGAATGCAAATCCAAACAGAGTTTCTGAGAAAGAAAGCTTGCCTGAGTAATTTTGCTTTCAGAAGAAACATGCAGAAGAAAATACAATCCTAAATTCAGAAAGTCAAGTCAGGTTGGTCAGCCAGTCCAAAGATCAGTCCTTCATGGATGTTTCCAGTGGAGAAACACAGGTTAGAGCTGCTGCCTCTTAAATCAGGCTATAGCCATCTATCTTCAGTTAAGAGAATTTCTCCCTTGCTTGGCAAGGAGACTCAGTGAGCATCTTTGTTTCGCTCTCTGCTCTACTCAGGAGTCTGAGGGCTTGGAAGACTTACCTCAAAGTCTGACTACATGTGTTTGATTAGTCTCAGGTGATACATGGTTGAGTATCTCCTGAGGGTGACACTCCATAGATTACCTTGGAGCAGATGCTTCAGAGTCTGAGTCTGAGTCTGAGTCCTAAGACATGACAGTAAGTCCATGACTTGAAGGGTCTGCTGATTTTTTCTAAATAGCAGATAGAGGCTGTGGCTGGGAATGCTTTGTCCAGTTTTTGCACCAGTTTTAGCCTTATCTGGACAAGGGGCATTGGTGACAATGACTTCTAACCATACTATCATACAATTAGATTGCTAGATTCTCAGTGTGGGGCTGTTGTTGAAGAATACCCAGCATTTGCAGGTAGGGTAGAATGCAGTGGCAAGACCACTGGCAGGTAAGTCCCACCATTACAGAATAAGGCACTTTCGTTACTGCATGAGTTGCCTATTGGCTTACAGGCTGAATTCAAAGAGTTGATTTCTCAGCTATAAAATTCTGTATTATGCAGTGTCAGATTCTATACGATGCAGTGCCATCCTTCCTAGTACCTATCTCTTCCCACTTATAATCACGTTGCTTGTATCTTTACAATTTATATTGTTTTATTGTTTCCTGCTATGATTTGATTGCTTATTAGTAACCTATGACTATCACTGTGTTGTATCTTATGATTCTTGATGAATGTATTTTATTTTTTCTTTATGTGCACTGAGAGCTTATACACCACAGACAAATTCTTTGTGTGTCCAATCACACTTAGCCAATAAAGAATTCTATTTCTGTTATTTCTGAGACTGTTTTGTCTATAATGATTCTGCTTGTCCTCTCAAGTCATCCAGGGAGCCTCTAAAGTGAGGGATATAAGGGCTAAAAGGCATATTCTCTCATTAGTGACTCCCATGCTATAACAAATGCCCTCAAAGATGCACCTGGCTCCTAGCATTCATTAAATATCTTACAACTTTTCTTTGTAGGAAGACCACTGACAACTGTAATGCCTAGGGAAGATGGAGTGTGGCCATTCTTTTCTATTTTGGACTTGTTATTTAATGTTGCAAAGTATTGTACTGGGAATTGCTACATACTACCAAAAAAAAGGCCCTATCAGAAGCAAACTAACTAACCGGATTAATTAAGTTTTCCAGTTTTCTTAGGAATGGCTTATTCTATTGACCCAGGCAAAAACATTCACACTAAAATGGAAGCAATATTCAATAACCTTCTACTGGAGATCTATTTTAACTTGTTCTTTTAAATTTGTCTCTTTAACAATAAACTTGGCTCACACTGTCCTTGAACATCTTCCTGAGGTTCCCTCCAATACCTTGAAAAAGAAAAGAAAAAGAGAGAGCACATTGTAGTACAAGAAAAATAGCTCCATGATGGAAGAACTAGGATCACAAGCAAAAAATTAGATGACTATTTCTTTGTTAACAACAGGAAATGTTAGTAAATTGCCTTGAGCCAATTAACCCGATGCAAAGTGTTTTGCTCTTGGGACCATGGGTAAGTATCTGCCTTTTTAACTATAAATGGAATAAATAATGGAAGAAGTACATTAAAATAAATATAGTTTTGGAACGTGGAAAAGGTTGGGGTTTTTTACAATGAGTACAAGTAGGTAGTATGCTGCTATAACATGCCAATTCTTTTAATATGAAACATGAACAATATGAAACATTATGTATAATAGCTGTGTTAAATTATCTTGTATTTGTTTGACATTAGAAATATGACTTGGACGATTTGGCAGTATAACTGGGAATATATTTATGGCATGGTTTAGCTAGTAGTAAAACAAATTAGAAGACATTTTACAGAATTTGTGGAACAAAAATGGTTCCTTTGTGCCTTATGGACAGCCAAAGCGACTGATTCTTTAAATATTGGGAAAATGTATTTTTCCATTTTACAAAGCAAAGGATTGAAAGTTGACTGCCTTATTCGCAGTATATTTTTGAATGCAATTAATACATAGTTGCAAGTTTAGGACATCTACACAGAGGATTAAAACTCCAAAGACCAACTGAGCATTTATTCCATCTCAAAGCTGTATTGCAAAGATTTCCTACATTCTCCTCCATGCTGCATCGAGAGCCCAGGATGGGTTGACTCCTTCCTATGATGTCATTTAGCGGAATCTGTACTAAGATATAAAAGCCAGCTCCCGGGAAAGACCCCAGCTTTTCACTCAGCTCCTTTCAGTCAGTAGCTGTGTCTCTGAAAGTGTTCTGTTAGACAGCACTCACCAGCGATCTTCAGTACTTTTTCCTCACTTCAAGCAGCTCCCAGGGATCTGGGCAGCTGCTCTTCCAGGAGAGCAGGGCTCTCTCTCCTGCAACGTTGGGAGTAGCGTTACCAGAACTCTGTGCAGGCAAGCTGGGCAGCATCTGTAGACCTCCCTCACGCCTGCGGTTTTGAGCGATCGTAAAAATGATCAGCAAACTGATAAGAGCGCAAGCCAGCTGATCGTGTGACTGGCAGCTGCATTTTTCCCTTGCTGACTTTGCTCGGGGCTTTGTATAGCCTAAGGAGCGATTCTTCAATCTCAGAGCCTGTTCCCCTAGTCAGTGGACATCTTGGATTGAAGCCTTCCACCACGAGGTGAGCGGCCATTTTGTAAGCCCGGGGGCCATTTTATACCCTAAAGGACTTACTAAAAATTTCTAAACAGTTTCTTTCCATCGCAAGAGCCTTTATTCTACAAATGGAGCAAGATAAGTCTCAGGCAGAGTCTCTTAAGCCCAATAAGAGAAAAAGATGTAGGCAACGCACCCAATCAGCCTGGAGGGAGGTGGCTGCTAAAATCAGAGCTAAGGCTCTAGCCCCTAAGAAGGCAACTCAGACTGAGTTGAGGGCAGAAAAGTGCAGACATGCAGCCCTAGAGAGGCAGAACTATTCAACAGAAGGCAGTGCAACTACAGCATGTTTCAGGTGATACTCGTGGGCCCCAGCCAAGCCCTCCCAGGGGAGGAGAAGTTATCTATGAGCCTTTCCATCCTCCATCCTGGTCTCCTGAGGCTCTTGTAGTAAAATCAGATCCTCAGGATCTAAGCAGATCTGGGCCTTATTTCCAACAGGCTTCTGGGCCCTATGCTCCTCCCCCTCCCTCCAGGCCTCGCACCTCTTCTCAATCTAGGCCTGAAGCTATCTTCACTCCCTCAGCAGCGGGCCTTTGGCCTTCTGCCTCTACCTTTGAGCATAGATCAGGGGATATCCAAGATGTTGTCTCATTGGCCATTAGGCAGGGACTGGCTGAAAGCTTCAAGCAAATTCTTTGACCTCTGGAAAGGGTTCAGGCCCTTCTCCCTTCTCAATCTATAAGTTCCTTGCCTCATCACCCTGATTTACACAGGCCCCTGGACCTCAGGGTCCATTCTTCTCTACCAGAATGGGAGGAGGTTGATGAGGAAGGAAGGGCTTCACCATCTGAACACAGTTACTCCTGTCGTTCAGAGTGTGAAGAGGGTGAGATTTTGGACCAAAATCTTTCAGAGGAAGAGGATTCTCGCCCAGAGCAGACATCCTCTGCATTGGTCTTCAAACCTACTCTCTTCAGGCCATTATCCAGCAAGGCTTTGGTCACTGCCAAGCTGTCACCGGAGGAAGTGGCTCCTGAGCCACAAGGAAATCCCTCTAGCCAAGGGGACTTGCTCTTCTCCAAGCCTGTAGTGCATGCAGAGGTTTTGCCTTCTCCCATTTTGTTCCTGGACATGGTCAAGGAACAGTGCACTTCCCCTTCGGCAGGTCCTCGCCCATCTTCTCTGGATAAGCGTTTCTACAATGTCAGCACAGCTCTGGACAATACCCTGGCAGTGCCTTCTGTTGACATTCCGGTTCTGGCCTCGTTCTCATCTTCTAGCACTCCCACGGAGCCAGAAGATATCCTGAAACCGGATGATAAATGTTCCGAACAGACCCTCAAGTGCAATCACAGGCTGGAAGCATCCTTTTTCACAAGGGTATCCATGTGGTGGCTGCGCCAACTCCATAATAGATTGCCTGCTTCTGACCTTCGGTCTCACCAAGACCTTAATATGATTATTGCAGCGGCAGAATTCACTGTAGATACCACTCTCAATTCCGCCAAATTTGCATCCAAGGCCATTGCATCTTCAGTAGCAGCAAGAAGACTTTTATGGCTCTGAAATTGGCAAGCAGAGTCATGCCAAATGTGGAAGCTGGCTTCAGTTCCATTCACAGGCGATAAGCTTTTTGGCAATGCTTTGGAACCTTATCTCATCGAAACCAGAGATAAACATAAAATTCTCTCTTCCTCTGGGAAGAAAGCCGACTATCGCCCTGCTCCTTATCGCCCTCCTGCCTTTCGAGTGGAGACCTCATCTCGCTTCTCTCGCTCTCAGAGGCCGTACTCCCAACACCAAGACCAATGTGCGGAAGCATCTGTCAGGCAACAACCTTCTACTGATAAATGGCCCTTTCGGGGGGGAGGGGGTCGTTCCTTCCATCGCTCTAAGTAAACCCTCATTCTCCGCACCCATCGGTGGTCGCCTAGCCTTCTTTGCCTCCAAATGGGAGGAATTAATGACGGACGCCTGGGTGCTCAGCACTATTAGGTCAGGGTTAAAATTGGACTTCCTAACCCCACCCCCAGAAATTTTTCTGATCTATCCTGTCTCTCGGGACATTTCAAGGCAAGCCCTCATGAATCAGGCCATTCAGCACCTTCTTGAAATCAGGGCTATTCAACCTGTTCCCCCCTCTCAACGGGGACAGGGCTTTACTCTCACCTTTTCATCATTCCCAAAGCCTCGGGGGGGTGGGGGTGGCGAGCCATCCTTGATCTAAAATTTCTTAACCAATTTGTAAAATACAGGTGATTTAAAATGCAGGCAGGTTGCGGCCCTCTCCTCGGTCCTTTCATGGTGTTCGCTTCCTTCCTTATCCCATCACCCTTCAGTCAGGAGGTTTTTGAAAGGGGCTTCCAACCTGCACCCACCAGTGGTTCACAGGTATCCTTCCTGGGACCTTCATATGGTCCTTAATGCCCTTACGAAGCTCCCCTTTGAACCACTTAGAACAGTATCTCTCCATTTCCTGACTCTAAAGGTAGTGTTCCTTGTTGCCATCACTTCTGCCAGGAGGGTTTCCGAGCTTGCTGCTCTTTCCATCAGACAGGACTTTTGTTCCTTTCACAATGATAGGGTTGTTCTCCATCTGGACCCCCTCATTTATTCCGAAGCTTAACACTTGGTTTCACAGGTCCCAGGACATTGTGTTGCCTGACTTCTGTCCTCTCCCGCACCATGACTTAGAGTGGCAGTGGCACAAGCTAGACGTAAGAAGGTCTCTTAGAATATACATTAAGCGCACTTCCTCCTTCAGGAAGTCAGAAACCATATTTTTTTCCCTTCTCATTTGGGGCACAAGGCCTTTTCTCCTACTATTAGCAGGTGGGTCAGGTCTTGCATTGAGCAGGCCTGCAAAGCTGCGGCTCTTCTGGTTCCCCGAGGTCTGACGGCGCACTCTACCAGAAGCGCGGTCACTTCTGCTGCCTGGGCGACTGAAGCATCCTTGGAGATTTGTCGTGCGGCCACGTGGACATCCCCATTTCCTTTCATCAGACACTACTGTCTGGATGCCTTTGCCTCGGCGACTGCAGCCTTCGGCAGACGGGTGCTTCAGTCGGTGTGATGAGCCAGACAAAGACCCGCCCGTGGACATGCAAGCTTTGATATGTCCCATCCTGGGCTCTTGATGCAGCATGGAGGAGAATGGGCGTTGGTAGAAGTTACCATGAACGCCCTTTCTATCTATGCTGCAAGAGAGCCCATCCTCTCCCTTGATTCGTCCGGAGAGGGTAAGACATATTTCTGTATTCATTTGTGCTTTTAGAGACACCTTTCAGTCTGTCAAGTTTCTTCGCCAAAGCTGGGGTCTGTCCCGGGAGCTGGCTTTTATATCTTAGTACAGACTCAGCTAAATGACGTCATAGGAAGGAGTCAACCCACCCTGGGATCTCTTGCAGCATAGATAGAAAGGGCATTCACGGTAACTTCTACCAATGCCCATTCTTTCTTACTAATCTTTGCATGGTATAGTTGAACACTTCTCACTAAATGCACAGAAATGTTTTCTGTGTATTTAGTGTTATAAACAACTTTAAGTTAAGTATGGATAGAGCCAGTAAGAGAATTAAGACTGTCTACACATATGCAGTGTCTTTTGAATAGGAAAACAAGTCTTAACCTTAACCTCCAGAAAAAGGAGGGAAGCTGGATGCCAGGGTAATTGTAGTCTTCTTCACTGTTTCATTTCCATGCCATAATTTAGCCATTTCACAATTTTTCATAATTCTGCAATTAGAGTTATAATTTATTTCTCTCTCTCTCTTCCTCACTGAGAATTGACACACCTCATCACATGTTCATAAAATACTGGTAGTCTTCTCACTGATTTGCATCCCATTCCAGGAATACACTCATCTTCAACCACTCTATTTTTTTTTCACTTGGTAGTCTTCATCAACTGTTATGATTGTACATCATCTCCATGCCTTCAACTCTTTAAATTCATTGCCCTTATGCTTTCCTTCAATTATTTCCTTATGTCTTCAACTATGAACTCTGTGATGGCTCTGGGTCAACTATAACATTGCCCTCACTCACCAGGAAATGCAATGTATAAGTAGATGCTCATAATCAAGCTTTCCCAATGCAGACATCTATGTGCTGATGTCCAGTCACATACACAGTATTAAAGAAAGGGGATGCTGCTTCCCCACTTTCCTCACAATTTCACTGCCCACTCCTCAGAAATTGCAGATGGCAAATAACTGAAATGAAATTGCTGCTGATGGCCACTTGCTACTAATAGTCACCTGACAGTCACTTATAATTTTACTTATCAGTCTCTCTTTCTAGTCTCCATGCTGATAAATCTTTTCTCGAATAGTATTTCCCAACCTCAGCAACTTTAAGCTGTGTTTAAGCATGTTGGCCAGGAAATTCTGGGAGTTGAAGTCCACACAGCTTATAGAATCAGAAACAGTTCTGATTCTAGAACATCAAAAACACTTTTGTCTTTTCAAATCCCTCCTTTGATCTAATTTTTGTATGAAGCTTTTTTACTTAACTCCTTAATCCCAAACACAAGGGCTAAACAAAAGAGCTTCTTTTGTGAAATATACCAGGTGTTATTGGAACTGGCTGAATTCTAATTTGGCTTTTAAATGATGCATCAGGGCCACACTTCAAAAAGTGGCTCAAGGCAAAAACTGAACCTGGTTTCATTTCATTTGCAGCCAAGCATAAATAAAATTAAAATATAGCTATTAGGATTATTCTCCAATCATGCATGAAATAAAATGCAATGCAATCCCCAAATAAAATAAAACCTATTTGGGATTACTTTTTGCAGTTCTCTGGTGGCTGTACTCAAAATTCAATAGTTCTAAATCGCCCTGCATTCAATTTAGTGAAGAGATGGGGAAAAACATGCTGTGCAAATGAAAGAAAACCTAGACCTATGCCGCCTTCGGTCCGATCTAAGTATAGTATATTAAATCATACATTGCAATGTCCTACCGGTCAATGAATACTTCAGCTTCAACCATAACAATGCAAAAGTACACAATAGATACAAACTCAAGGTTAATCGCACCAAACTTGATTGAAGGAAATACGACTTCAGCAACAGAGTGGTCAATGTCTGGAATACTCTACCTGACTCTGTGGTTTCTTCCCCAAACCCCAAAAACTTTAACCTTAGACTGTCTACTATTGACCTCACCCCTTTCCTAAGAGGTCTGTAGGGAACGTGCATAAGCACACCAACATGCCTATCGTCCCTGTCCTATTGTTTCTTTTTTATTTTTCTTATATGTATCCATTTCATGTATTCAAAACTATGTTTGTACTTATACCTATTATCTTGTAAGAGATTGACAAATCAAATAAATAAACAAAAATAAAAAATAAAGATGAACAAAACCAGCAAAATATATCACACTATTTCAGTGTCACCATTTTGAAAGACAAATTGATAATGTTGGCATTAGCACTTCCAGATTTTTTAAAAAAATATACACAAAGGATAATTACTGTATCACCTTTCATATTTTTTTCAACAGTCCAGGCTTAGGACCTAAGAATCACAACAGACATTTCCTGATTTTGTAATGAGGAAAATTAGGAAAAGTAAAAGTTTTTAGTTAGTTAATTTAAAACTTATTTGCAGCTACACTGGAACAAAGCAAATCATTCAACATTGACAGGATAATATTTGTGTTTAATATAGCATCCTTCGAAAATGACCTGGAAGAAGTATTTCACACTTTATGCAAATGCTGTATCTCTCTACTATTTGACACAGCAGCCTGACTTTTCTCATGATTTTGCTGAGCCTTAAAAAAGCCTCAAAAAGTATGTTTTTTAAGACCAATTAACATTACACAGAATAATATTCAAAGCTTCAGGACAGATGTTATTTTAAATAAATAGGGGAAAAATAGAAAAAAATACCAGCATTTGAGGATGCGCATGGCTAAAATGTACCACCATATAATTTCTAAAACGTATACAATGTCAATTTAGAATTAAAAAAGAAACTCTTCATGATGTATAATATGGCATGGATTGTGTATATGTGTAGGAGAGAAACCAGTGGTGGTATTCAGCAGGTTCTGACCAGTTCTGGAGAACCGGTATCGGAAATTTTGAGTAGTTTGGAGGACTGGCAAATGCCACCTCTGACTGGAGATTTTACAGTATCCTTCCTCCCCCATGCCCACCAAGCCACATCCACAGAACCGGTAGTAAAAAAAAATTGAATCCCACCACCGAGAGAAACCAAATTATAATCTTGATTTGTCTTCCCTCCCCATCATTATGTCTGGACACTCTCCATATTATGGAAAATAGAAAATCAAGATGGCCTCTTAATCACAGAGACAAGGTTAATTTCCTTTCCTCCCCAAATGGCTGAGATTTTTATTCCTGCCTTAGCTAAAGCCACATTGGGCTGAAATGATCTCTGAGCATTTATCATAACAGCCTGCTAAATATGCTGGCTCAAAAAATCTTGTGGGGAGAGAGGGTTTTTTTTTAATGTATCAATTTTTTGTATTCTTATATATCCATTCCTTTTAGTAGTCACCAAAGAAGATATAGAAAATAGAGGCTAGCAGGGTTAGCAGAATAATTTTTGGTAGAGAAATAGTAATCACTACAAACACAACTTCCTCTACTGCTTATCCCCTTACTGCTTCCTCTACGTGAAATAATTATCCATATATCATATTAATTCCTAAGCGAAACAGTGCTATTTTTCGTTACTGTAACACTAACGCTCTCAGCAACAGTAATGTCAGATGTTTACCTGCCATTTCATGAACCATCACATCTGCTTTTGGCACCACGTCTGACAGTATCAGATGGCCCAGACAGAGCTAAACTTCAGTGTTATTAAAGAAAATCAACAGGGAAGACTTGTGATCACAACATAGAGCTGCAAGCAAAAATGACAGAAGACAGCTCCTAACACTGCAATATGTTTTGACCTTCTGTCCTGCTAGAGAAGGGAATTAAGAAGTGAAAAGTACATCTCCAGCACAATTAGCACTAGACGTGAAGAATCAGGTATATGATAATCATATAATAGAAGAAAAATGCAACATATAAACATATATTAGATTCCATAAAAGGATTTTAAAGCCTAACTGTGAACATACTATATGTCAGGTGAAGCTCCATTCAAAATCCAAGAAAGAAACCATTAGACTCCATTGTTATAGAGAAAAGGACTTTTACAGGAAATCAAGTGGTAGCATCAAAACAATTCAAGTTCTGAGGCATTAGGTGCAAAAGTCACATATACAAAGTCATGGCAACGTTCCCACCCACAATAGTTCAAACTGACCATCCAATATGAGATGTGTATAATGTCATGTGGGGCATATCTTCAGGTGGTGATTCAGATATTTGGCCGTTGACCTTGACCTGGATAGATAAGATGCTGCAGCTGCGCAGTAAGCAAGTAAGCATAAACAAGAAAAAGTTTTACATTTCACCAATTAAAGCCTCCAGCACTCTTCTCCCCCCCAGCAAGCCCAATTCATCCTCCTTCCCCCCGTTACTATGGCAGCCGGAAAGACAAGCAGAAGAAAGATTCTTGAAGGCTGACACTGTATAACACATATACATCATACATCCTAAATGTATGTTTTCAAAGTTTTCACTGTCCATTGTTTTGTGCAGGGGTGTCAAACTCGATTTCATTGAGGGCCACATCAGGGTTGTGTTTGAGCTAAGGGGGTTGGGGGGGCATGGCCAGGTGGGCGTAGCCAGCTTGATGTCACTCATATTGGGGGCACCTGCAGTGGCCTGAGCACTCTTCCAGTGAAAACAGGCTGCCATGCTCCGTTTTCAGCTGCATTGGCCTCCTGCAACCCTCTCCCAGCAAGAACAGAGCTTGGGGGGTCTGCAGGTGGCCTTCCCCAAGCTCTGTTTTTCTGGGAGAGGCACCATGGGATGGTCCTTCACCATTTCCAGGGTGGTCCCCTGGGCCAGATCTAAGCACCCCACAGGCTGGATCCGGCCCCCAGGCCTTGAGTTTG
Source organism: Pseudonaja textilis (assembly GCF_049901715.1). Taxonomy (NCBI): domain Eukaryota; kingdom Metazoa; phylum Chordata; class Lepidosauria; order Squamata; family Elapidae; genus Pseudonaja; species Pseudonaja textilis. The sequence continues at coordinate 137,264,402 of NC_141990.1, read as the reverse complement.
GCACCCGTGGTCTTATGTGTTAATCCTACGTTATAACATCTGCATTCTTACATAGAGTTCCATGAGATCTTAAAGGTTGCCGGGGTCTCACCAGATTTGGTGTTGCAGTCCTTTTCTTGATTTCTTTCAAGTGAACACTTTTGCACTATTACATTTTAGGCAGCGTCAATAGAAATATAGTTTCAAAATTGTTGAAAATAATAGATCCGCTATATTCTATTCTGGTCACAGGCTAAGTACTACAGATATATGGGTGTATTTAGCTTGGAACAGAGAAGGCTGTGGGAAGGTAGGACAGTTGTCTTCAAGAAGGGCTCCACTCTGGATAATGAAGAATTGCTCATAGGTGTTCCAGAAGTCAGGCTTACATTTCAAGGAAGAAGTTTTTTGATAGGACTATCAGGAAAATAGCCTAATGGTAAGACCCTAACTAATGGAGAAGACTGTTTTGGTAGGTGTAGACTTTCCTTCGTTGGAGATGTTTATAGAGGGGCTAGGTGGGCTGTCTGCCAGGGATGGTGCGGCAGGGGGATTCCTGCACTGTGCAGGGAGTCAGATTACATGACCTTCAATGTCCCTTCCAATGTTTACATTCTATGTTTCTATGCAATTTGGGCCAGGCTTTTAAAATTGTTTTGCTTCCTTCACCAAAATGGTGCCTGTAACATGAAAAGGTTGCTGAATCATGTTTTTAATTCTACATTCAAACACAGAAATAGCAGAATAATGTAAATTTGATAATAAAAAGGATGCTTTTAAAATTATATATATAGAAAGATTACACACACACACAATTTTATATTTATATATGTTTAAAAATTAAATGTGTACTCTACCTTTCTGCATATATAATCACTCAAGAATCCTTACAGAAATTAAAACAAAATGCAATATGTAAAACATGACAGTAAATTCAAAAACTTTCAAAATCATTCCTTGTATTGTGTGGTGTACGAAGTCCAGCCACAGTCTCAGAGTTCATTTTCTCAACACGTCCTTGCAACAGAAGGCTAAGCACTTCACTGTTTAGAACAGATGCAACTTTGTGTGAAAAGTTACACTACATATTCTGCAAGCATCAAGGATCCTCATGTCTGACACACATTCAGGGATGTTATATTTCAAAATATCACTGACAGTGAATTGCACTCTGAAGATGTTTTGCTTTAATGTTCTTCAAACTACTAGTAGAATTACTACATCCTTTACTAAAATGTGAATCCCTTTTTAAAAAGACTCTTGCTACTTTAAACCAGAAATCTGAAGAGCCAATGGGTTATGTGACACAAGATTACTCTTCTCTGAATGGGAGGCCCTTTTAAAATAATTTCCCCAGTATTAATTACAAATCTCTCATAAAAACATTTTACCCATTCGGAAGTTTATTTTCAAAGTTCATGGAGGTATTTGTACTCTGTGGTATGCAGAAATAACTACAGGTAGTCCTTGACTTACGACAGTTGAATTAATGACCATTTGAAGTTACAACATCCCTGAAAAAAGTGACATAGTTTTTTCACATGATTAAAATTCGGATGCTTGGCAACGGATTCATATTTATGACGGTTGCAGTGTCATGTGATCACCTTTTGTAACCTTCTGAGAAGCAAAGTCAGTGGAGAAGCCAGATTCACTTAACAACCGTGTTACTAATTTAACAGCTGCAGTGATTCACTTAACACCTATGGCAAGAAAGGTTGTAATTGGGACAAAATTCACTCAACAAATGTCTCACTTAGTAACAAAAATTTTGAGCTCAACTGTTATCATAAGTTGAGAACTACCTGTATACAACTTAAGAATTACCTATCTAATAGAGAAACTTGGACACCCTTTGCTTTTTATCAGAAGAGATCTAAGGAGGATGGTCTTGTTCTCTGTGAAAAATCCTGACTTTGGCTTTTCCCTCTTGCTGGGGTATCACTGATATCAAGACCTTAAAACTTTTGAAGTAACCTTAAGAGATACCTGTCTATCTAACCTTTGGTTTAATAGTCACCCTGTACTTTTGTTATGCAATCTTATTATCCCAGGTACATTTTAAAAAATTACGGTGGATCATAATTGTATAAACACACAGAGACACCATAATTTATTTTAATTATTTGTTTTAATGAGTTATATTCTGCTTTGCACTTGTGTTTAATGATGAAAAGCAGGCTAGAAATTGTCTAAACAAAAATATAATTATTTTCCCCAAATTGTTTTGTACAGCAATACATGTACACTGTGGTGATTAAAATAAGTTAGACCTTTAAAAATAGAAAATTTGTATCAATGCTAAACGTAATTTCCCATCTATGTATGACTATAAAGTTGCTTACATTATACAATTGATGCTTTAATATGACATTGATAAGATTAATTTTCAATGAAATTCAATGTATCTGTTTGTAAATAATGTTGTATTATTATTTACTGCTATTTATGAGTACTAAAAAAGAAAAAATAAATATATATCAATGGCTGCATAAACAAAAAGTAACTTATACAACCAAACTGTCCGCTTCCCTTCTCTTCCAGTTCTCTTATGTATCCTAAGAAATACATTATGTACCGTATTTCTTATTTATCCTACTTCTCCATAAAGTAACAGATTCACTAACACAAGCAGAGTTTGCCATAAAATTAATGTGTTGGTATATTGCACACACCTACTGCCTGTGAAATTATGAGCTGTTTTTTCACAAAAGGATTTATATTCAAATAGATAACAATTATCACAAATTTTGAGTAACATTACAAGAAGATATTTCAAACCAAGTATTCTGCTTTTATTCAGAAGAGTTTAATAAAATAAGTCTTATCAAAAGTAGGTGGCCTTTATCTAACTTTTTCACTCATAAGGAATTAAATTTGATTTCTACATTTCTTTAAGCAGAATCTGGTTTGTACAATACTTAGCTTTGTTCTTTTCTTCCTTTCTCTATTATCAATTTCCAAAAAAATCCCACAAATATAAAATACAAAAAAATCCATAAGTATATAAAAAAATCCCAGATATTATATCCATTTTTTATTTCATTATTTCTCATATTCTCAATACTCATTTTTGTGCCATTACTTAACCATTGTTTCTGAACATGGTCAGAAAATATCCAAATTGTGAATGAAATAATTACAAGGCGATATAAGAAAACTATGTGAAGCCAAATAGATGCTAATATCATTTGTAGAAAATAAAGGTCTAAAATTGTGTAGTTAATGCATTATGACGTTAAAAGCTTTTCCAACAATAACATAACGATCTGAGCAAAGCCAGATAAATGCTAGTTATAATTTAAAAGGCTAAAATAATTAATAGCCTTATAACATTGTAAAATTACCTCTTGGTGCTGGGAGTTAAAAACTGAACCTTCTTGGTAAGTTTCTAACATTACATACAAAATTGCATTTTGATGAAAGTGAGATATTTTCCTGCATTCTTAGTGCCAACTTAATGAGGCATAGGAAAGTTGTTATCAAATGTTGGAGATACAAACAATTGCAACATCACTCTTCAAATCTAATAAAAAAGGATTTTTTTGAAATCTCATCTCGGTTATAGCAGATCTCAATCAAGCCTCTTATCATTCTTCTAGGCCATAAAACAGAACAAATCTTTCCCCCAAGCAGAAAGAATTATATGATAAAAATGTTCCTTACTAGATTCCAGCAAACTGGAGCTTTATAAATTTCACCTTATAAAGTATTCCAAAATATAAGGACTTCTTTATTCTTGATATGATAGCAGTCTTCCAATATTTGAGGGATTGCCACATGAAAGAGGGGAACAACCTATTCTCCAGAGACCTGACGGCAAGACAAGAAGTAAGGGATGGAAACTTGTTTGTTTGTTTATTAAATGTATTTGCCACCCATCTCGTTTCATATGACTCTGGGTAGTTTACAAGCATTAAAATCATAAAAGATAACTTGTCAGGGTTCCAACCAATGCCCTAATAAAATTAAGAGTCTCAAGCCATTTAGCAAGAATAATCCAGTTGTTTATTAGGAGCACTATGTTGGCAGTACCTAGGTGAAGCCAACTCTGGCTTCACCCAATTCGTGCCTTGCCCCTGGCTCTGTTTCCCCCTTGCCCCAGTGAGTGTCACAAGTCACATTCGCCAACGAAGTAATTTTGTGGGTCGTAGAAATCACTCCCTCCAACTGTTGTGGGTTTCTGTGGAGATGGCCTTGGCTTCGGCCCGGCTAGGCTGTGTCTTGTTTTAACTGGTGTGAATTCCTTGGTGCAGCTGCGAGGTGCGATTCCCATGCCTCTGCCTATGGCATCTTGGGAGCAGGTCAGGAAAGCTTCTCGAGTTGACATACCAATTCTTCTGAAACAATTAACATGGAAATTACAATGAAAAATAGGATTATAGTTAAAAGATGGAGAAGGAATGAGCAGGCTGCAGGGGGAAAATGGTGGGATTGGCTGTTAATTCATTAACCATCTCCAAGATGGGGTTGCCTGTTGGGGCCTTAAGCCATCTGAGAGAGCCAGCACTTCAGGCCCTTACAGAAGGTCAGAAGGATGGGAACCAACCACACATCAAGGGGATAAAGATGTCCCAAAAGGGAAAAGCCATGGCAGCCCTTCTCTTGGACCCTGCCAGCCAACTTATCAAAAAGAGAACCAACCTAGAAGAAGGAATTTCCTGACAGTGAGAATAATTAATCAGTGGGATGGAATGCCTTCAGAAGCTGTAGGTGCACTATCACCGGAGATTTTTAAAAAGAGATGGGCAGTCATTTGTCCAGAATGATATAGGGTCGTCTGCTTGAGCAGCAGGTTGGATTACAAGACCATGAAGGTCTCTTTCAAGTTATCTATCCTGTCCATCCCAAATCAACGAATCAGCTCTGCATCAATTGAGATTTCCAGTCGATGTCCCTCAGTAGCCTTACAGAGGGATCAGATAGCAGCTTCCTCAATCTTGTGTCCGCCAGACATATTCGGAGTCCAACTCCCATAATTACTAATCAGCACTAGGTTGGAGAATGTTGCAAGACAGCATGAATTTGATTGTTACTCAGAGAAAATAACTACCTCAAGACCCCATGAGGAAATATCAGTTATTGGAGAAAGTAAGGATATCTGATTCATCTTGGTGGAGATACGCAAACTCCATCACGAAAGCAATAAGGGAATAAGCTTATCTTAAATCCAAAACAGACAGAGATTATCTGGAAGTGGTTCAAACAGACCCCTCTCTTTCACGTGGGTATAGAAGAGGAAGAAGTACAGCACAATCAGATTCTGTTTTTCGGTCATTCTTAATAAAACTAGTCTTAGCCTTTCCGTGGAGAGAATTCTTGATCTTGTCTACCTGGTGAGGTTGACAGCCATAAGACTGACATCAAAGGAATGAAAATATTACAGTCAAATCTGTTCAGGGTGTTCAACAATACTATTCTGCTTATTTCGCTATTCTTCAATAATCAGGAATGGCATTATATTTAAACTTACATTTCAATTTACTCACTGCCACAGTCAAATGAACACCGTACTAGATTTAGAAAATCACCTGAGATATTTTCTACATTTCATTGAAAGTGATAAAAATGAGAAGGGGCAAAAAACCTGCCTTAGAGGTATGGTCATCATGGGTGGATTTCCTTGCCATGGCTTCAGCAATAACTCCTGAATGGTTCCTTCAGAATGTGATAAAAGACCCACATTTCATTCATAATCATTTTTAAACCATATTCTATGGAGCCATTTCTGCATGGGGAAGATTGCTCAGGGAAACAAAAACAGCTTACCTTATTACAGATTTCAATGATCAGAAGATAATCCACCAATCTGGCTCTACTATATTCTCGTCAAGCTTTGCCAATTTACCCCAGGACTCTGAATCTGTGAGCTTGAGCAGCACATCAAGTACACTTTCTTCATGAGGAATTTTGGCAAAATTACACATATTTTTCCCTGAAAACCAGTAACAATTCTTTTACTTAAATACTTCACTGGAGTGTACATCTGTTAGAAAGAGATCAGCAACTCTCTCATATATCACTTCATGATCATATTTGACAATGTAAGTGAAGATGATCAAACGTTGCCAGACTTCAGCAAATTTATCACCGAATTCACACTCCATTTCCAATAATATTATGTGAGAAGGCTGACATCTCATCAATGTTTGCTGTTCTTGCAGAAAATTGTGTTTTGTTGTTCTCATGGAAAAAAGATCAAAATTTTATTAGAGTTTATATCAGGCTATTATTAAAAGTGTAATTTTAATTTAATTTGTGGAATCTGCTGATGGATTTCATGGCACAATGATACTTGCGGATTTTATATCACCACCCCTGCTATGCATACATATAGACAGAGAGATCAGACACATTTTATTTGTATCTTCCTGACTCTCATATGCCTTCATGCCACTTCTTTAATGAATTTAATATTTCCTTTAATGCATGGTAACCAATTTTTCAATTATCATATTTTGGACATATTATGCAAAGGGTTAGCTCCTTGGAGAAGTCTATAATGCTAGGAAAGGTAGAAGAAAAGAGGAGGATGACAAGCAGCAAGGTGTATATAGCAAAAATGGATGCACTATTGGAAGACCAGTTGAGCCAAGTTGGGACAGAACATCCTGGAGAAAACCTACTTATGTGGTTGCAAGATTATGCCCTGATTTGATGGTTCATAATCAACAGATATGTAAAAACCCCGTTTTTCATGGAAATTATAAAAATATTTTTAAAATTAGATTTATGAGATTTTGTAATACTGCCTTTAGTACTTTTATAAGTAGTTCAAGGCAGTGAACATAATGTTCCTTCCTCCTCCTATTTTCCCCACAATAACCCTGTGAGGTGGGTTGGGCTGAGAGTAACTGGCCCAAAGTTGCCAATGTTTTGTTCCCCTCCAAAAGGATAGGGTTCTCTGTTTTTTCTGGGTCCCTGAAGAATCTTCAGCTTCTGATAATGGATGATGTCTAATTTGACTCTTGGGAATGAAACCTATTTCAGAATAATTCAATTAATTTGACATACTTACAGTATTTCAATCCAACTAAATGGCTCTTTAATTTTTATCTCAGGAAACAAAATATCCTATTATCTCATTTAAGCTGCTGCTTTTCACAGCAGTTGCACTGCACAACATTTACACATTAGAAAATATATTCACATATATGAACTTTTTGGATGTCATTGTTAAAGATTTTTTAAGACTGGTACTGAATTGGGCTTTGGCCTTACTGAACAAATGTATCAGCATTAGAAGGAATTGATATGGATGCTCATTGGCACGACTGACTTCTGAAGAACTTGAGGACAACAGTTTGCATTTAAATTACAAATAGGAGATTAGTAGGTAATGCATTGTGACTACAACTATGAAATGGACCTCCTCATCATTCCAAACAAGACTCTAACATGTTATGATCCTTTTTGGACTTCTGCATGTCTTGCATTAGAGCAGGAGTGGACAAGTATGAATGACCCCTTTATAACCTGTGAATTCAAGTCGCAAAATTTTGGAGCCAGCCACGTTGGCCCAGGAATTCTGGGAGTTGAAGTCCACAGATCATAAAGCATCTCCTCCTAGGATATCACATGGCATTTGTTTATTATCCCTTTGCTTATTAACCCACCTAACCCAGTCAGATTCAGCATGCTGAAAGTAAGTACACTGAGGACACTTAACGAGATTTATGGCTGAGCTGGGAGGAAACCAAATTGCTAAAGCTTTGAGGTGATTCATCACAGGCATTTCAATCAATTAATAAATTAAATCACTGGTTAAAAGATTAGTAATGAACTAAAAAAAAATCAGTCGATAGCTTTTCAACTGGGTAACATACACAGTTTATATTGTACAGCATTTTATATTGCAAACAGCTCTGAGGAGATACTGATATGCCAACATTTAATAAGCTTTCACTAATTCTTTGGACTAAAGGATTTTTTTTAATTCCTTGATGGGTAACTGGTAGAAAGTCAAAAATGTCATTTACATAAATATATGACATTAATTCAAACTCTGACCGTTAAAAAAGTTTCTCTGGACTCATCTGACCAATGTGAAACTCAAATAACCCTAAGTGGTTATTAGATATACAGGTTAGTCTACCACTTACAACCACAATTGAGCCCAAAAATTTATACTAAGTGAGACATTTGTTAAGTGAGTTTTGCCCCATTTTATGACTTTCTTGCTCAGTTGTCAAGTGAATCATTGCAGTTATTAAGTTAGTAACCTGGTTGTTAAGTGAATCCGGATTCCCCATTGACTTTGCTTGTCAGAAGGCTGCAAAAGGGGATCACATGACCCTGGGACATAACCTTCATAAATATGAACCAGTTGCCAGGCATCCTAATTTTGATCACATGATTATGGATATACTGCAATGGTTGTAAGTGTGTAAAAGGGTCATAATTCACCTTTTTCAATGCCGTTGTCATTAAATGAACTGTTGTAAGGCAACGACTACCTGTAGTTGTGGATCACCAGCACACTGAAGATTACTATCAAAGAAGGAAAAAAGGGCTGTTGGATCCTTTATCTCAGTAGATCAGAATACTTGCTGCCTCCGCTGGCAGTAATACAACTGGACACAAATTTACACATACTGAATTTTTACAACTGTAACAGACACCAGAATAGCATAGTAAAAAGCTATTAAGTAAGTATATATAATACAAATAATAGTAGCCAAATATCTGTTGATTTCTTTTATTGAAAACTTTCTTAATAAGTAAGATGTGATCATAGCCTCCAAAGCAGAGCCCCAGTTGCTACATGTTAGGATAATGAATCCAAAAAGCAAAATTATCTGTGTGAAATGCTTCCCTGGTTTGTCTATTCCTACTTCAGCACTAATATTTTGAGGAAAAAGGGCCTTCCTATCACAGTCACGACATTGTGCATCTAGGTTTCATGTTGTTAATCTTTCTCCCGTATGTTTCCCTTAGTGATCTTGTCCATTTTAATTTAACTTGACTTCATTTTTAATAGGAATAACAGAATTTCATCAACTAGTTCTTCTATATTCAGCATGGGGGATTTCTGGCCTGCTGCCCAGGCTTGCTATTTGACCCAAAGCTGTTTGAACTCCTTTATTTGCTCCTCTGCAATTCCAGCCCTCCTTCAAAACTCTTCTTCTCTTTCCCAGATTTCATTTCTTCCCCCTCAAACCCTCCAATCCCTATGTTTAGAGAAAAGCTTTTACCTCTGGTCTCAAATGTTTCTTCCAGCTTTTCCTGTATTAAAGGCACTAGAGATCATCTAGTCCAGGGGTGTCAAACTCGTGTTGCCATGGTATCATCATGTGACGTAGCGTGACTTTTTTCCTCTTCACTAAATCAGGTGAGGGTGTGGCCAGCGTGTCATGCATCTGGTCTGCAGACTGTGAGTTTGACACCCCTGATCTAGTCCCATTATCTAACCAATGCTGCATCAATACTAACAGTAATGAAGTCATGGTTTATATTGCCATAATGGTAGCTAGATGTTGCCGTAGATTAATAATGGGAAAAGGACCCAAGAAGCTTTCTCACTGGACTATATGGCAATGAAGATCCACTTCTTCTTCTGCTTTAGTGGGCAGATCTAGACTGGATAAGCATCATGCACCATCAGCTGAAAATAACATTTTACAGGTAATGCCTGACTTACAACTGTTCACTTAGCAACTGTTCAATCCTATGGCAGACCTCCATAACATAAAGCTACTTATGACCTGGTTCTGGGGTTCCAATGATCACATGATTACATTTTGTACACTTGGTAACTGGCTAACATTTACAGCTGTTTGCGGTCATGTAAATGTTATTTTTGGCATTTTTGCTGGTTTCCAGCATTTACTTCCAGTTTCCGGCAAAAAATAAACCCATTGAAGAAAATGGATTGTTTATTGACCAATGTTTGCTTAACAACCATCATATTACTTAACGACTGTTTCATTCATTTAATAAGTTCTATGTTCACTTTACAACAGTGGCATTCACTTAACAACTGTTAGAATGGGGTATAGACACATGATGTCCCACTTAACAACAGCCATAACTTATGGTCATAATTCTGAGCTCAATTGTGGTTGTAAAGTAAGAACTATCTTGTACTTATTTATTAATCAGAGGTATACCCTGTTACAAAATAAAAGTATAATGGTTCATATTACAATTGCTGGATAAAATAGAACACTGTATGTGTTTATTACAAGAGATGTGGATGTTTTTTAAAATGTTGAACTCTAGCTAACAGCTGTATTCAGTGTGAGCTAAAACAAACATTGATGCAAAGAAATATTATCTATCTAACCATTATGGTTGATTTTGCAAAGAACTTGAGAAAGTCTCAAGCAGAAGGTTTTACGGTCATCTTTTCCTGGGAGCAAACCTCAACAGATTGCTAGGAAGCCATGTTCTTAATCAAGAACTTTTATGAACAAAATGTTTCCTTTTAAATTAATTAGAGTGGGGATAAAAGATTCCTTAAATAAAAATATATTATCTTAGAGTATTGCTTACAAGAGAACTCATTTTAAATATAATAGATACTGCAGTATCTTTCTTTCATCTTTTAAAATAGACATTTTTCTGGATGATCTTTATTAAAAATCTTCAGACAATCAAGGCAAAAATTATGTCACAGAATACTGAAAGCACTGACACAGATCTTTTATAAGATCACATAACGATTTACTTAAGTTTAATTAAAACAATACTCCAGGCATCACTGGTTCAGTGATTATTATTAATAAAAGTTAAATACATTTTTATCATAAGGGCTAGTCAAGCACTATAAAATTCCCAAGAATGTCATTCAGAACAAGACAACTAGCAAAGATGTGCTACTGTATTTAAAAATGCTTAGCTTTTAACTAACCATGTGGGCTAACAGTCAAGATAGATGGAAACTACAAATTCAACAGCAAATACATGCTTTTAAATGCTAATATTAAAAAATAATAATATACAAATATTTGTATATTATTTAGCTCCAGTGTTTTACATTCATTGGCTAGGTTTGCTTGTCAGTATTCCGTGTGGGCAAATGAAACATTCATGATTTCTCTTCCGTATTGAGACTGAATTACAGTCTTAACGAAATTCCCTGCTTATTAAACACATGCAAATACCCTTCTTCAAATATTCTTGCCTCACAAATGGGATGGAAGCAACAAAGGACAAGCCATTTCTCAACCAGATACTCATCTTTAACAAGCTGCTTTGGACGCCATGTTTGTTGAACTGACTTCATAGAACAATATATATACATTTAGAAACAAATATTATTTTTATGTTATGAAAACTAAAAAGGTGTCCCTAAAAGTGGGGGGCAAAAGTAAAAGCCCTCTGCCCATATCTCTAACTCAGAATGGAAATATATAGTCATATTTTTATAACTTCGCTTTTTCTAAAGTGTTAAAAAGCATATTTCTAGGCTTTGATTTATGTATCACTGTAGCACCAATCCTATTCTGTTGCATACAGGCAGCAGTTGTTTCCAGATATTATTTGTCATTCTCTTCTCCTAACTTTACTATAAATCCTCCAAGTTATTTCTGTTTTTATTTTTCTGCATTTGCTGCCTCTCTTCTACTTTTCCATTCCTTTTTAAATGTTCATAATTTATTTTAGGAAAATTCAAGCCATATCACATCATATGTAGAACACTTAGAAAATCAAGGTGAAATTAAAGAAAGAATATCTTCAAGTTCACATATATATATTCCCTATTTCTGAAATGTAGGTAGAACCTAAGTTACTTTACATTCTACCTAAGTATATTTGATTGATACCATTTGGAAAAAAATGTGTGGGATATGTTAATACTCTAATCTAATAAGTTTATATATACTTAAGGATACAATGAATGTTATTTTCATCCCCAAATCTTAATGTAAATTATAAACACAAATAAATGTCAATATAAATTGACATGTAAATGTAAATATATATTTTTTGACTTTTCAGTTCATTAATCTCAGAATTATCAAAGATCCAGTTTTTCATAATAAACTGGCTAAGTACTAAATAAAAATAAATAATAAAAATAGTGATTATACATTATTTTTTTTAAAAATTACATTATTTATTTAGCTGATGTTCTTTTTTCATGGGAAGAGAAGGGGCAACTTTATACTGAATAATTTCAAAAGAAAACTAAAACTTTGTCAGTGCATATAGTTCATGAACTGGAATAGACATGACAACAGGTCAGCCATTGGGACTGGCTGGAATAGACATAGTAACAAGTCAGCCAATGAGGGCTGCTTGGAAACTGAAACATAGTATTTGTTTGGTATGGGGCCCAGAGGTGGTATTAAGCAGGTTCTGAACAGTTCTGGAGAACCGGTAGTGGAAAGTTTGAGTAGTTTGGAGAACTGGCAAACAGCTCTGATTGGCTTCTCCCCCATCTATTCTCTGCCTCCCAAGTCCCAGCTGATTAGCTGGGTCTTTTTTTTGTTGTTGCCCTGCACAGGAGAACAGAGCTGGAAAGCAGGTTAGTGGGGTGGGGAGGGAATGGAATTTTGTAGTAACCTTCCCCTGGAGTGGGGAGGGAATGGAGATTTTGCAGCATCCTTCCCCTGCCATGCCCACAGAACCGGTAGTAAAAAAATTTTAATCTTACCACTGATGGGGCCCTTGATGGGGCGTGGTTTTGACTTGCTGAACTGTATATAAGAGTTGGGTTGTCCTCTATAATCTAGGCCTCTGTAAATTTAGGCCTCGGGGCCTCTGAATCTCTCTACTCTGTAATGACTTGCTTCTGTGAATATTGCTTCTGTATTCCTGAATTTGTATGCTGACTTCTGGTGTATGGTATTGTATATAAAGACTTTTCTTATGTTAATGAATCCTGCAGAATTATTTACTTGTGTGCTGGTCGGATGTGATGCAAATACTCTGAACTATTTGACGTTCTTTTTTCACAGGAAGGGAAAGGGCAACTTTATACTGAATAATTTCAAAAACAAAACTAAAACTTCATTAAAAAATCAACAATGGCATCAACAGCATCAAATAATTTCAGGCACTAAAGCTTGGGTGAGAACATGAAAGAAAGGAATATAATTTATTGGTAGATTTGACATTGCAAGAATTCAGATATTATTTTTTTTCAATTAGCAGTCTCAACTCAAAAATCATATCATTATATGGCCCAAAGCAGGTTATATAATCAATTTCGTTGTATATATATACAATGATAATAAAGGTTATTATTATTATATCTAGGACTTTGAAAAGGAATGCGGTAGTTTCAAATATTGTTTCAGCTAACACATTTCAATCCTGAAAGAACACTGAGGAATGCTTATTAATTCAAAAGACTACTAATATTAAGAATGCTTTTAAATATTAAGATGTACTGGTGTTCAATAAAACATTTCTAGCTTTGCTCTTCATTCATAATCTGTTCTACTCTGAACAGGCCACCAAATCTGTAACGCAACTTAAGTCAAGTGGCATTTTACAGACCACATAACAACATAACAGAATCAATTGATAAAGCAAAGATTCTAACTTATGATGGAAATACCTGCTTAAAATCATCACAAACAATGAAAAATCCACTTTCTTTCACAGAGAAAACTTATCAGTTGGGGAAATGCTTGAGTCTAGATCAGTCTTCCCAATGCGAGTATCCTGTATGGACTCAATTCTCAGATTATACAGAAACAGGTAAGCTTTCACAGGAATCTGGAAGTTTAACACCAAAATATCTGGAGGATACATTTCACCATGGTTCACTATCCAATTTCTCCTCCCCTGCCACCCCCCACCCGCAAAATTGCATTTAAGTGGTAAAAGACATGGGAGGCTGTATTTGTGTTACTTGATTAACAGCTAATGTATTTCCCATGAAAATTCATATAGGTATAACATTAGATGTACTAATTCACCATATAATTCTGCCATGCAATGCAGACCAAGTCTATCCTTAGATTTTTTTTTCTTTTTTAAGAGGAGTCTTTGCAGAAAGACAAGTCTAGCAGCATTTATATGGCATGAATTTGCAATCATTTAGCTATGGCACTTTTTTAAAAAATGACTTATAACTGGCCTTCACTTATGATCATTATATCATGTTTACAGTCACATGGTCAAAATTTTGGTGCTTGGCAATTGGCATGTTTTTGCAACAGCTGCAGCATCCTGGAGTCAATTAATTATTATTTGCAACCTTCCTTCTGGTTTCCAACAAGCAAAGTCAATGGGGGAAGCTGGATTTGCATAACTGTGTGGTGTCTGTAGTGGTTTGCTTAACGACTATGTCACAAAAGATAATAAAATCAGACATGATTCATTTTACAGCCAGCAATGAAAATTCTGGACCCATATCTGGCCATAAGTCAAGGACCCCCTGTAGTGAAAACAGTGCCGCAATAATATCCTGGAATATTCAGATGTTTTTAGCCTCTTTGAAGAATATTCTCAATAGTATCCAGCATCTGTGACAGAGATAAAAAACAACGGGCTTTTAAATGCTTAGCCTAGCAACAGCATGGAAAGGAAACAAAGTAGATTGATGCAAGGAAGGCAATGCACAGGCAAGGAAACCAAAGAAAGTAGGTGTACCAGGGAATAATGGAGGGAAAAAAATCTATGTCAACAAACATTGAGGAAAGAAAGAGAATATAGAGAGTAAAATGAATAAGATGATGCAGAAATACAAAGGTGAGAACTGTAACAACACTTAATGAAGCCCAGGAACCGGAGCAGAAATATCTTGACAAATAAGATGAGAGAGAGAAGAACAGGAAGAAAAGATGAGAGAACAGCAGAAAGAAGTAAAACATAATAGAATGAGTACTGAAAATTAGGTTATGAGGGAAAATAGGTAATAAGAAGAATGGGAAGGGGATGGGAAGAAATGGCCTAGAAGGTAGGATTTAGTCTAGAAGAGAATTTTGTGTTAAAGATACCAAACTGCAGCAAAGCTATAAGTTAGCCATTGTGAACTGAAAAACCAAACATATTGATTGCAGTTAATTTTTTAAAAAGAGGGGTGGGGGTGGAAATGATTGGAAAGAGGAAAATCAACCAAGAGAATATCTGTGCTGTTGAAAAGGTAAGTTCCAAGCCATGTCGTTTCAAAGCAAAAACCATGTACCGTATGCCCCACCTGATGGGTTGAGTGTATATTTACAGCGAGACATAAAGATGAACATTGGGATGAAATAAGCATCAGGGGAACAAGGTAATATATCTTCTCTATATTTATATTATTAGACATCTCTAACAGCTATGAAATTATGCAAATGTAATGGAAATGGAAAACATCTTAATAAATCCATAGTACTTAATTGCTTCTCAAATCAAAAGATTTCCTAACAACTCTAAGCAATGTGTTATTGTACTAGTTAAATGTTCTGACATATCTTCATTTGTTTTTAAAAAGTTTGCCCACATCAATTGTGCTGCCTTTTGTACATCAACTGATGCTTCCTATTCTGCCTGCGACAAGGCCAGCCACTGTTTCCATCCTTACTGCTTGAGTGCATGATAAAGTAAAGCAAGCAATTACAGCCTCCCTCCCTCTTGCTTCATTTTCCCTCCCACCGAGCATCACCTGCTGATTGGGAAAACAAGGACAAATCATTCTCCTTAACACTGAGAGATCTGATATAAGCAGTGGTAAGTGGGTGTTTGGAACAGCTGGTTTAGTTACCTGCGAAGGTGCTCATCTAACGTGGCGGGATTCTATGCCTGTCACCTGTCATTTTGGTTGCTGCTGAATACAGCTCAAGTATTCTTTTGGAGGGGTGTTAGACCCATCTTCATAAATAGGCCAGCTGACAGATCACAGGCATGGAGGATGGAATAGGGAGCAATCAGTAACAAACAGCTGCATCCTTCAATAATGATGTTCTGGTAGCAGGTAAGTGGCCAACTTCACCGAGGAGAAAATCCAATACAGTAGGTAAAATGACACGGAAGTAGACAGGACACACACACCCCACCCCCAACTAATAAAAACATTAAAAAGGTTGATCCATCCCTTGTCTCAGAAGCTGCGGAAAATCACTGATGCACTCAATGGTGAGAAATTCAACAACTAACAGAACCTAGCTCTTTCCTGGTTTATACTGACCTTCTATGTAGCACAGGATCTAGTCTTCCTTCAGAAGAACCCTAAACCCAGGTATATAGAGCCTGCTTTCCTTCTGAAAGCATCTGCCAGGCATTAATTACACAGGAAATGGCTCAGCCGAAGCCGGGTGTCTGGTCTCTCCTGCAGACCAAGCCAATGGCCATAGAAGAAAATGCCTAATAGATAGCAAGGCAAGGAAGGGCTATGTCCACAGTAACTGAAAATGACCCGTATCAGCTGGACAGTGCCCAATTCCTTACCAACTAGAGCACTTGAATTGGAATTGGGGCAAAAAGAGAAAACCCAACTTTAAAACACATAAGCAAAAGATGATTTTAAGTTGTCTCAGCTGTGGGCTGTAGAATGAGATGAAAGGAACATCATGAGGATACAGTACAAAAAAAAATAGCATGTTTCCATTACACTTAGGAGGATGAAAGGATAAGCTTAGTTAAACCAACAATAGGACATCTGTGTAAGTGACCAAATGTTTAGTGAAAGATTTGCTGTTTTCTCTTTATACTGGTAACATTTGAATATGAGACATTATGAGTTGCTATGAAATCCAACAGAATCTTACATTACTTTGGTAAATAAATATATAATCTCTTACTCAAAATCTTTTCCATCATTTTTAGCTACACATCATAAAAGAATGATCCTTTGATACAAAACGGAGCACAATTCAGACATAAGAAGCTGTCCTCATCCTAGAATGGCATGGATTGTTATGTAACTCAGACTTGGCTGCAAGTGCAAACTGACTATTATAAAACATGTAATTTCTCTGACCCACTGCAATCATTTTACCATGATACAAGCTCAGCAATCTCACATTTTCAACTGTTCTGTTATCAAATTGCAAAATAAAATTTTACATTTATTTGGAATGCTGAAAACAGAATAACTGATAATTTTAATTAACAACCATCTATAAATATTTTTTTAAAAAGATTATTCTCCCCTCCATTTTCTAAAGAGTATGTTGAATGAAATTTAATTGTTTCCCTTAATGATTTCTTTAATAAACTTCCACTTGCACCAACTCCTTATTCAGATAATAATCCTTCTTGTTACTAAATAGAGGGCAGCTTCCCTTCAGTCTGCCTTCCTTATAGCATTGGCAGAAGTGGGGGGGGGGGGATTAAACACTTATAGCTCTTTTTATTAAGACAATATAGATCTGTCTAATATTCCTGAAGACCCTTTTGTCTACTTAAGGAGAAACTATGGAAATGTTTCCCAGACAAAGTGTGCATCCAGAAGAATGAACACCACAGAAGGGAGTGACTTTCTTAAAAAAAAAAAATACTGCAGAGGATGTCAGTTCTTCAATGCAGCAGTAGATGCTGTTAAGAGGCTGTGTGCATATACCACTGGCTGCCAAAAAAAGAACGATCACTGCTGACATGGTGGCCGAAGACTCTGCAGTTTCAAACTCCAAAGACGGAGTTTGCAGGATGTTGAGAAGTGACTGGAGAAGTTCTATCTCTTCAGGTATGGTGTATCTGTAGCCAGCCTTGCTGAAGTGGGAAAGTCAAAATGACACAGCCTGCTTGCCTTCTTATGTTTTAGATCTGAACTTGCTTTCAAACAATGCGCAGAAAAAAAGAAAAAAAAGATGGCTAATTGGAGCCCCACTCCTCTGGCTGACCCAAGCAATGGCTTCCCACTATTTACTTTTTCATATGATAGTGTCTCTAAGGGAAACTTCAAACAATGCAGTCCAAGTCCATTTCTCCCACACCCTCTCTGCATCAAAGAACAATGGCAGAAAGTTCCATCAGAGCACTGCAAGTTCATGGCTTCAAGAAAACATAAAGCTATAGTTAAAAGCAGAGGTCAACACAGTCAATTCTGGAGATTCTGTAATATTACAATCAGCTGGGTTTGCAGCAGCAGCTTTGATGTGGTTAAGGTGTTTTTAATAATGAATTTAATCAATTTGTGGATAGTCACACATTTTTGTAATTATAAACAGCTCCTCAATCTTCTCAGCCATCGTCTTCATTTTGCCATCCTTCATCTTCAGGTCAAGTTGCTCCTACAGTCACTTTATTGCAATTACATAACTGTTTCCTCTCTCTTTTGCTTCATCTGGTATGGTATCTGTGATTAGAAGGTCATTATCTCAGATACAGGGATCAAAGAGTTTATTACCTATAGAAATATGGATCAGACACTTTCTCTCAGCCAAGTCACCTTACAGGATTGTTGAAATGGGCAAAATAAAAGGAGGAAGGAGTATTAGGTATGTTCATTGCCTTGAGTTATTTATAAAAAATAAAATAAAAATTATGGAGTGAAAAAATCATAGGATGCAAATGGGCTACTGGATTCTAAACGAGTATGGTAAGAAAACATGTTGAATGTCAGATTTGGGCACCAGGTGGGGTAAACAAATAAAAGTTTCCTTTGGATGAAAGGAATAGTTTGTATTTTCTAGCGGAAAAATAAGAATTAAATGATTCAGGGTCTTCCATCCTAGGTGCTGCAGTAGAGTGCGTAGAAAAAAAGGGGGGGAGGTAAGCTTGACTTAGCCAGAAAAAGAAGAGAGATAGAAAGAGAGAAAGAGGGAAGTAGAATGGATATTCAATCTCAAAAATAACAGGCTGCAAAGTATACCGAGGGGATCTGTGCCCTCCAGAGAGTTGTAGCCATATACGCAGAACATAATGGGTGCTAAAGATTGCTTTGGGTTTTAAAAACACTACCACGTGTAAGAAGCAAAACAGACGGTCGAAACTAGCAAGCATAGAATAAAATCAATGATCTGGAAAGGGAATGCAGGGAAATTATGCAGGATGCATATATTGTGTGATTGGTTTTATTTTGGCTTCGTCAGAGGTGGAAGCCTGAAACCCTAAAATGCCAGCAAAGTACTTGATATATTCAAATCCCAGCCCTTTCATTTTAATTGAACCCTGAATCCATCTGTCAAAGGGTTTGTCCAGTAACGCCCTCCACAGTATATATCCTGCTGGCCAGAATGTCTGTGGGCTTTTCCAACATGGCATTTCTTTCCTCCTTTTCTAGCTCCCGCCTTCTAGTTTTTCAATCTTTTTTGTTCCGAAATTTTCTGGGCTGAATTTTTTTTTTTTTAAAAAAGGGAGCAACCTCGAAGGGGTTTTAATGTTTTTTTTTAGTTATTATTATCCCTAAACACATTCTATGGCTATGCACACATGGAATTTTCAAATCGCAGATGGCGAAAGTGTAGATATTGGCCAAGTCCCCCACCACCCCCACCCCAATTTTGGCGGAATACTGCAACTCCCTTATCGTGGTACTTGTTT
The DNA here is from genome assembly GCF_049901715.1 of Pseudonaja textilis. NCBI lineage: Eukaryota > Metazoa > Chordata > Lepidosauria > Squamata > Elapidae > Pseudonaja > Pseudonaja textilis. Next base: position 137,245,061 of record NC_141990.1, on the reverse strand, counting down.
TAAACGACTTCACTTATTCTACAGAAATCCACTACTCGGGTGTTCGGTGTTTATTCTGCAGCAACAACGCTCCCTCCCCTCAACCAAGATAATATATCCCTTTGACCCTGTCAGGCAGAGACCGAAGTCCAACATAACGCTTTCTTAGAAGTAAGCTCCCGGGAGGTTGACTTCCAGGTACGGCGCCTAGAACCGCAGTCTTAATCTGGTGTGACACTGCAGCGAGCCGAGCGGGTGGTTGCCCCCCCCCACCTTCCGGAGCCATCCTGATTGGCCGAGCCGTCTCTGAGTAGAAAGCCCCTTTCCGCGCGAGTCCTTTTTTCAGATCCGCCTCGCAGCCCGCTTCCCCATTGTTGTGATCTTCTCCCGGGACCCGATTCCCCCCAAAACCTCCCGCTCGCGTGCGTCTCTTGCAGACTTGGTCTTCGCCCATTTTCCATCGAAATCACCGAGTAGGAGAGGGCGTGTTGTGAAGGGGGGGGGGAGGAATCTCCCGCGCTCGCTCTTCTTCATACTCAGAGAAGCACCATTACAACACACACGCGTGTACACGCTTTCATCCATACCCCTAGAACTGTATATCAACATACTATATGCGCTCTTCTTTAAACGTTGCACGTGGCTTCGCCCGGGATTTCCTACAGAGCATAAAAACACCGCTTACTTTAAGTCAAGAAATTGGAGGAAGTATGGTCGCAGTCAGCTTTGGGGAAGGGGGAATAGTCATTAATGGATTGGATGACCTTGGGGATAAGCATGAGTCACGGGAACTGTTTACTCTAGAAAGCAGACTTCTCCTTGGTTCTTAATAGACCATCCTGTCCTTGAGTGGGTCGGTGGCCTGGTCATTAACATTTGAACTGCTATATGTATTTGCCATACGCTAAATAAAAGAAATCCTTGGTTCTTAAAAAGTGAGTTGAAATGTCAGGGTCTTTAGCCTGTCATCTTTTCGTTGTTGAAGTCAAACGCAAATGATTAAGCTAGAAATCAATATTCGCTTTTAATGTCCTCTCACCCCAGAGAGTTATGGCGGTTTTTGTTTGTTTCCGTATTAAGGTTTTCTAAGCCAAAAAGCCCCCCAAGCAAAAGAAGTTCTCAACGTAACGCTGCGTTTTCCCTTTGTAGATGGAGGCGCTTCTTCTTCTTCCACAACCGGGCAACAAACACAACATAAATCCGCGCTCGCATAAGAAACGACATCATCACCAATAACACGGCTCGTATTCAACTTTATTAAGACGCTCAAGAGAGGAGGGGAGGGGGAAACGGATACAGCGACAACCTAAGCATATTATTTTGAGTTTCTAAGTACCAACATATGGTCCATAAACGCACGGAATCTCCCAATCACTCCCTTCGCGTCCAAATGCTTTGGACGGTGGGGATGGAGGGAAGGAGAAAGAGACAGAGATGGAAACGACTCAGTTTGATATCTGACGGATGCCGTCAAGCACCTAACCAGCAGTTTTGCTGGGTATGCATCATATAGAGAAATCGGTGCTCATATGGGAGACGCTCGCACCCATTTAAAAATTATGTTTTTTGAAACCCCGGTCCATTATCCCCTCCTCTATTTCTCGTTCTCTCCTTCCTGCATGCTTTTCGCATCGCCAAAAAGCCCACGAATCAAATCCTATTTTTTGTCGCCGCCTCAAGCTGCTCGCCCCCTTTCCCATGCTCTATGCTTAGTCAAAAGCAAGGCGATACGCGGTGCCAACGGAGCTCTTATTATTATTATGTCAATGCATCGCTCCCGAAGTTGGGAAAAGAAAAAAGAGAAAAAAACCGCGGCAGTTCTTTTGACAGCGCGTTAACCTCCGGGAGGGCAGAGAACACACACTTACAGCTTGCGGCGTGCGCGGTCTTCCGCAGCGAAGGATGCAATTCAACGGCACAGGTTTCTGGTCTGGGTTAAAGAATAATAGCGAAGGTCGGCTCAGAGTCAGCAGTTGAACCGGCCCTCGCTCGCCTCTTCCTACTTTCTGACTGCCGCTCCAAATCCTCTTCGGATCGCTTCGGCGACCCTAGAAGCAGCTGCCGCGCGTTCCCCCGCTTCGCTCTGCACTGCAGATCAGGAATCCCGAAGAAATTCAAGGATCCCTTGCAGGATCAGAGCTTCCGTGCGCAGGCGCTAGCCGACAAACCCCGGCCGGTGTGTGTAAGGTTGAAATCGGCTGCCCGTCGCATCTGCGGCTTTGCAACGACTGAGCATGCTCCTTTCAAGCCGAGCAAGCGCAATCGGGCCGCTTGAGGCTCCAAAAGCCGCGCTCAGAGTCGTGGGTTTTGCCCACGCCGGGAACTAACGCGGGGGACGGTCGGCGATCCCTTGAGGGAAGAATTGCTATGGGGGAACGGGGGTGCTTTCCACGAAACCACCGATGTGGGCGGGATGTCTGCTTCTGACACACAGGCACAGCTGTATGAAGAGAGCCTAGAGGTGGGGGACACGAAGTGAGGGGCAGACCGAGCGAGAGTCGTGAGAAGGGGCTGCAGTGGTGCTGGCCAAACACGTTTCTCGCCGTGTGATTCATTTTTCCTCAGGGTGGAGGGAGAAAACGGTTCTTCCTTTTTCTCCCCATCACGCTGACTACAGAAGAAGGCTCCCCCCTCCCCCAGATTCTCTTTCCATTTTATCCATTTTGCTCTACGGTGACATTTTAATAATAAATGGAAACCCCAACCCAACTTAAATTAAACCCTAACTTAACCGAGTTAAACTTGGTTCTCGTTGAATCCATGAATACAGTATTGTTGCTAAGATAACCAAACGGTTATCTTAGCAACAATAACAAGTGTCATTTGTCATGGATACTTTTCAGGAAGGTTTTTTTTTTTTTTAACATTCCAGTCTAACCTACAATCCTATAGTCCAGGGGTGTTAAATTGGCGGCCCACAGGCTGGGTGTGTCATGCGCTGGCCACCTCCCCACCCACCCCCCAGTTTAGCAAAGGGGAAAAGTTGCAATATGTCCTGTGACGGTGTGTTGTTGCGAGTTTGACGCTCCTACTATAGAAATCCTGGGTCTGACTGACCCTGACTAGCTTCTAAGTCAGGTGTTGCCATGTGGTGTACTGTCCACTTCCGGTATTGGCTGGGGAACTGAAGTCCACTCAAAAGTTGCGAAGTTTGAAAAACAGATTTACCAGTACTGCTTGACTTACGAACAGTAGTCCTTGACTTACGAACAGTCACCTACCAATTATTCAAAGTTAGAACAGACTTCCCAAAAAACTACCTAAAACCAGAATTTTGAATTCCGATGGCTGCCACTCCATGTGAACTCATGTGATCACATTTTGGGTACTTGGCAACCTGCCCACATTCACAGCCATTAGCAATGCCCCACAGTTATGACTGAGATTTATTATTTTTTTTTGCTGGAAACCTGGTTTTCGATTAAAAAAAAGCCTAATTAAGACAATGGGTTCACTTGGTCACATGGTGTTTGCTTAATAGTTATGGTGATTCACTATAAAATTGTCATAAATTCATGTGTTGAACTATTTAGCTATCGATAGGACTTATGACCATAATTCTGGCTGTAATTATGATTGTAAGTTGAGGACTATCTTGTATTTTTATGTCAAGTACAGATTGGTCCCATAATTCCAACTAAAGTATAGTCTTAAATTTAGAGTTCTACACTGTGGTTGCATACTTATGAATATAATGAGCTGTTTGCATGAGTATTTAAACTGCAAATCAAGCAGTGCTTGACCGTTTCTACCTCATTTTTATCATAATGATGCTTTAGAATTATTTGTTCCTTCAAATGCAACAGACTATGAGAAAGTAAACATGAGTGCAAAAGGTACATTTGTTTTGCTGGTCCCATTAAAAACCATGGTGTAAAGAAGGCTCAGTTTATTTAAATTCAATATTTGACCTTGGTTAAAATATACTTAACTGAACCTGTGATTCTTACTTTGAAATGAAGTCTGTTGAGTCGAGTAGTACAAGTGTGCTTATGACAATAGTGTAACATTTTCCAAACTGAAGCTGAGAGATTCATTTCATGCCTCAAATAATTGTAATACTTACAATTAAGAAAGCCAATTTAATATAGTGGTTAAGGCATCAGACTAGAAACAGGGAGACTGTTGAATTCAAGTCCTGCCTTAGGCACAGTACCATTTGGGTGACCTTGGGCCTGTCCTTTTCAAACCTAGGAAGCAGATAAGAGCAAGCCACTTCTGGAAAATCTTGCCAAGAAAACTGCAGAAAACCTGTTTGTGTGTGTCTGTGTTTATATGTGCCTCTGTGTGTGTGTGTGTTGCTGCAACAGTAGACTGTCTAATTTGTTATATTGAAACCAAGAAGTTCTGGGTTGCAAAAAAACAGATGATCTCTATATGGCAGAGGAAACCCCAACATGTTTTAAATTGGAACTTAATCAAAAGTATTAACCTCAAACTTCCAGAATTCCCAAGTCACACAATTTGTAAAAATCTTGAGGCTGACAGATTGGGAAGATTGATGCATAATACTGACACCATGCCTTTACATCTTATTTACAGGCCCTTTGGCAAGCAGTAAAGGCTTATTTTTGCTTATAGTTGCTTTTAAGAGCAAAGTTGTTTGCTTAGAAGTTTCAGTATAGTGTGGGTAACTATCTTGGCTGCAAAAAAATGGATGACCACTAGATGGGAACAAAAAATTATATTTCTGTGTCATTTTAATGCCATCTAGTGATCCTCTGTATTTCTGCAATTCAAAAATGATACCCTAACACTACAGTATATATCCCAGATGTTTGCTATAATGGCTTTTGTATCTCATACTTTTTGGTGTACTGTAAAGAAGCCATGGTGACAAAATCTACGGACAAAATCTATTAATAGGGAGCAAAAGGCCTTAGCATTTTCTTTCCCATTTGTAAAAGGTAATTAAATGCATTTTATAAAGTCATTAAGTTTTTACAAATTACAATATTTGTAATTTTCTAAATAATACGGCAAGATGATTAAGCTAGCAGAGAGGTGGTTCATCTTCAGTCCATATTTATACCAACAAAAAATGAATTATGTGCTAAAAGTATTCTTGAAAAGATAAAAATTTATAGTATTTTGTAAAATGTCAGTTGGCATAATAAATGGATTTTGATCATTTTTACTACAAATTATACTTTCATTGTATTATACAAATTATACAATCATTGCAAATTAATTTATTCTATAATTATCTTGTTTATACTGTCACATACAGCACTGATGTTATAGGTAATACTTCGGTATTAGATACAGAAAATGTGAGGATGAGTTATTTTGTAGTGAAGAAACTGAGCCAAAATTAATGAGTATTTCCAGAAAGAAAAGAGTTTTAAAGACAGACTCTTATGGGAAACATAAAGACACTATTAATAGGGAGCAAAAGGCCTTAGAATTTTCTTTCCCAGTTTTAAAAGGTAATTAAATGCATTTTTTAAAGAATTTTCCACATAGAAGGAAGCGGGAGTCCAAATGAAAGGTTTTTCTCTCTCTTTTGTCTAATTGAAAATCTGCTAGAGGGTTAATGCTGTGCGAGATTTTCATTGATAATTAATACTATAAAGAAACACAAAGGTTTTGTTATAAGTAGCTGTATTAAATATTATTTTATAGTGTGTGCTATACATTCTTAATATTATTATAAATTAGTTTTATTTACACAGTTCTTCTCATATTATTGTCAACATGACCCTCAAAACAATTCAGACACTGAATAGTAATATCCATGAATTGCATTTCCAAATAGGCACTTTTCCTATCCTTGCAGGGAAGGCTATTTTCCCCTGTTAAATATTAATTATCTATCTAGTGACACATCCTCATCTGGTTTTGAAAATAGACTCATACAAGATCAAAACAAATTGTGAAATCAAACACATAAATATAATTGGATATTTCAAGACCAAATACCTTAATTAACTTGTTATTTTAAGGCAGGAGGACTCCCAATTGTTTATAATAGTTTATGATTGCCTAAATTATGTAAGCTTCCTTATATAAGAGCCCAGGTGGTGTCTAGCAGTCAAGCAAATTTTACAATCAAATAAAGTATTATGGATGCCAATCCCAAAATGGCTGCCATGCTAGCCATATCCTAGTTATTTGCAGAAAACACTTTCATAGAACTCAATAAAGAAGCAACATGCAATCAATCAATTAAATCAATACTTTTATTGACTAATACAATAGCTCCTATTAAATGGGTTGTATATTTTTAATATAAGCAAAAATATTTCAATACAAGCAAAAATATTGCAGTTAATTAGCACAATCTTGAAACAGACCATCTCCTGCACAAGAAAGTAGAAAATCGTTTTCCTAAAATTATTCCGGTCTGATATAATTTATTTATAATTCAGAGCCCTGAGTTATAACAAACAAAGTAGGTTGAGTGACTTTGGGCCAGTCATTCCTCTCCCAAGCCAACCTACCTCACAGGGTTGTTGTGGGAAAAATAGGTAGAGGAAGGAGTATTGTATGTTTGCACTCTGTTTATTTCTAAAGTAATAAATATGGGATTTTTTTTTTAAAAAAATCCATGATTATATCAGAGAATATATATTGAAACTTTTACTATGAAAATGTACTGTAATTTATGCAGTGGAGTTAATTCTATCTTACAAAATGTGTTCATGGATGCCAGGCTGGAATATATTAGATATATGATCGTTTGTTTAACAAGACCACATCTTTTGTCACTGTTGTCTATTTTAGTTCCTCAGAGTTTCCTTCAGAAAATACCAATTCTGGGATGGATACATCCAACTGCAGCAACCCACAATCACTCAGAAATGTTAACATGGGTGCAGAGATGTCATGGTGCAAATTCCATCTTACGCATTTGTGTCCGAGTGCCTATGGCAACAATATACGTTGTGATTTGACTGTTATAGGTGCAATTCCTCTCTTTTACTTTGTACAGTAATGCCATTTTAGTTGACCAACAAATCACTCACACAAAAATCCAATACTATATTGACAGATCAGTCTAAAGCATTACTGAGCCCCCAAAAAGGACAGGCCAGCTAAATTAGAATTCCTAACTGTTTGATGTTTGCTGTAGTGATCTCACTGTTAGCCAGGCTTGTGCAAGATTTTCCAGATCAATACCTCATTCAAGTCTAGGTTGCACAGATGGCATTTCAGAAAGAAACAGTTGCCAGCCTAGGGGACAAGGAAGCAAGGATAAATACATCATTGCTAAATCAGATAAATGCTTTGGTCCATCCTTTTATACCCAAATAATTGAGAATATCAGTTCTAGCCTCATCTCTTACCATAAGAAGATTAGGTGCTTTTTTTAACCAGAGAAATTCCTAGTTGGAATTTCACATCCAACAACACGTTTTTGAAAGTTCTTAGACCTCTTGGTGAACACCTGCAAAGATAGACATGCAGCCTCTAGACAAATGATGGCAAACCTATTGGGCTTAGAAAATGACTAACTTGATTCTGCTAGTGTGTCTCACGCTCTCCTCCAACAAAAAAGAAACAATTCTCCACCTCTCTTCTCCCACCATGGCCACCCTGAACATTGGTGCTTGGTGGCAGCAACAAGATTGGGCAGGGAGATGAGGGCTGCCTTGCATCATTCCCCAAGGTGTGATTGCCCCTGCAGCCCAAGATCCCCCAGCATCTGCTATGTACTGCTTTACCTTCAGACATTATCCTTTTTCTTTTGACAGGCCCCTATGGCCTACGTGTGGCTACTCCAGGTCACAGGAAGCATTTGTTCTTGAAGAGGCTTTGGGGAATGTTTTCCATGGCTTCTGCAGTCTCCAAAACCCATGTGAAAGCATCTCATGTGGTTTTCAGAGGCTCCAGAGGCTGTACAACTTCCAGAGAGTCTAGAGCAGTGGCCCCCAATCTTTTTTGTGCCAGGGCCCAGTACCGGCATCACAAAATGATCCGCGGCCCGGTAACGGCATCAGCACGCATGACAAGGCAAGGCGAGCCGAGCGACCGGCCAGCCAGTCGTCCCCCGCTTCTCCCCGCTACCTTCAACTCCTCCTTTGTACCTTTGTCGATGGGCTTCGGGACGGTCACTCGGCTCGCCTTGCCTTGGGTGCTGAAAGAATCCTCGCACCTTAGTTTGGCTTGAAGCTGCCCCCCTTCTTCAATGAAACTAAGGCGCGAGGATTCCTTCAGGACCCAAATGCTGCTTTCCAACTGGAAAAGCTCACCAGAAGCACTTTCTCATCAAAACAAGATGGCGGCACCCAGCAAACTGGCGGCCTGGTAGAAAATGTTCCACGGACCGGTACTGGTCCGCGGCCCGGTGGTTGGGGACCCCTGGTCTAGAGGACATGTGAGAGCACACCCCATTCTTGTGTGGCCTCTGAAAATGATATGAAAATGGGATAGGCTTTTGAGAATACCGTACGTGGGGGTTGGTGTAACACCCAAAATGTTGTGCCAAGTTACCTTTGATACATGTGTCATAGATTATTTGCCATCATTGCTTTAGACTTTCCAGCTATTGCTAAGGCATCTTTCTGGAAGTTTCAGTCAAAAGCATGAGGGCATTAGGTTGGGAAAGATTGTTTCAGTGGTGATGGCACCTTTGTTTGAGATTTTGAAATTATGCTCAAGAAAAAGGATCATGATATTTTAGAGATGGTTTAATAAATGCATTATGCGGTTGGCATTTCAACAGTAAAACTTAACCTGTGAAAATAATTTGAAAAGATGCACCCTTTCTCCTTTTCCCCACACACATCAACGTGCTTATTTTGAGCTGATTTAAATGATTGGCTATTGGTTTGTGGTCTTCTAAATTTTAAAAAATAAGTAAACATGTAAACACATGCTAAAGGATCAAAGATACACAATATGGAAATACAACTGAAACCCAGTTATCAAAGCATTTTGTTTGAGATAGAAATATTCCCAATAATATTTTTTAAAAAACTCAAAGTTATACAATATCTATTCTAGAATACATTCTCGGTACAATTAAATAATTCTAATTATGTACAAGAGAGGCATGGAAAGGGCCCATCATATCTTGAGGTTCAACTCAGGTTAACGTTTATTTCTCTCCTTCTAAACATTAATTTAAAGAGCCTGTCCCAATAACCAATAGCTCCAAAAGATAATTGTATTAAGAGTATAAATATTTGTTGAGATTTATTCTTACATTAGCCACAGAAGTTGATAAATATTTTTTCTTTATTTAAATAATGTATGCATCCCTCCCTTCACCCTCCCTCCCACTCTCCAGGTCTCACCATGGTGACTCTAGGCAGTTTACAGAAATTTAAAACTAGAAACAAATGTTAAAAAAAAAACCAAATGTAAATAAAATACAGAATTCCTTCTAATGTTTCACATGCTTGCAGTAAAAAAGGGGGAATGTTCTGAGGGAATGAACTTGGAGATATCAGAGGACAGGCCCAACAACTAAGAAGAGATAAAGATCTCTCTCCCTCTCTCTCCCTCTCTCCCTCCCTCCCTCCCCTCACATACACATACACAGTTCAGACAAAATTAAATTAGCATTTGATAAATTTCCCTGAAATAATAATCCTTGTTTATATTTGAAATTATTTTCCCTGGGGCTTCTCCCATTTGCCTATGGTTCCCAGAATTTCCCTCATGCATTCATTACTTCCTATTGTTACTGTTCAGTAATAAAGCAGCTACATCTTCCAATGTGAAATAAAGAAAAAACTTGTCCCAATATTAAAGTACAAGGGGAAGAGAACAAAGTTTTCAGTCTCCTTTTTAAAAAAAAAATCAACATACATATAGTGCTTTCTTTTTCATCAATCTAAATTTGAGTCCTTTCCCTTTGCTTTTTAGAAAAGGGGAAATATCTGAGGGATGAAGAGTATTTCCTCTACTTAATACAAAACTGGTCATTTATTTTTTATAGTTTTTATTCTAGCTTTTAAGAGTCTTGGAGCATTTGTACAGAGTTATGGCCTTCATTATATCACCAGTGGCATCATCAGTATATAAAATATATTCAGGTGAGAAAGTTCAGAATATATCTTGGCTGGTGAGCTTCACAATTAACTGATAACTTAATTGTGTGTTTCCTCAGTCAAAAGGTAACACAGTGATGTAGACACAGTGATGTATCCTATGCCAAGCCAACCCATTGCCCATCTGACTAACATCCACATTGCTTTGGCTGATTGGTAGTCAGCCCATCCACATGCATTAAGCTTAGTTTAGTGCCGACTAGTCATTTATAGGATTTGGGAAAAATTGTTGTTAATATTACAACCCTGAAGCACAGGGTATGTTGCTACTGCCAAAACTTTTCTTCTATGGAATCCAAAAAGACTTATTCTGAAATAAATGCTTATTTGAGTGGTAGTGTTAAAAAAATTGGCTTGTAGTTGTTGCAGATCTAGAGTTTATTGTCCTCTGTAGATTTCTAAAGGATTTGATCCAGCAGGAGAGAGTGGGGGAAGAGGGAGGAACTGTCTCCCATCAGGACACAGCAGAAAATCCACATTAGGAAAAACATATTTTTCACTACTATATTTAAAGAAGCTAAAAGCTGTTATTTGGGCTCCTTTCTGAGCTCCAGAATAAACTCATGTCCAAAACCTTTTAATCATACCCGCCATAAAGATCTGTGCAAAAATAAAGCAAGTTTTGACAGATGGATAAACATCTGTCTAGCCTTCTGTAGATATGTGCCTTCCTCTGCCCAGCCCACCTTAAATAAATGGGTTGAAGTTAATCCTGTGAGCTAGTGACATTAGGTGGGAGGGCAAAATAAAGTCAGATAAATTCACCAATGGTTCCTCTTAACTTGCCAATGTTAAAACTGTCAGATGACGGCCAGTCCTTGGCACACTGAATGAATCAGAATAGAGTTTAGCAATGAGGACAATGCAAAGGCATGCTGACAAACTTTTCTGCTGCTTCAAAGCCTGGAAAATTTTCTTGAACAAAGCCATGATAAATAGTACAGTGGCACTGCAGTGTTATAGATCAGATACCTTCCAAGATCTACTCATGGGATATTGGGGATTGAACCTGGAAGCTTCTCAAGTGGAGGTTTCACATCCGGCTTTTCCCTTATGCTTTGCAGCAGGAATGAGAAAAGAAGCAATTTAGTGGGCTTCCACTTTTATCTATTACTGCTTCCATACGTACTGATTTCTTCTCTTTTCTCTATTTGAACAGCAGCCTGAATACCTTCACAAGAATGAGGAAGAAATAAAGCAATTCTCTTCCTGCAGCAAATAAGAAGTATTTTAATTGGAACAGCGAAAATGTTCCCCCATCATCCATCCCATAGCCTTGGGTCTGGCGAGCTCTCCGCGATGATGTTTTGAAAAATTCAGACATGTTGAATGAGGTCATGCATTTAATGCAATACACAATTTGACATTTACCTTATCTAGAACATCCACTCTCCACTCCAAGCCAGCCCACAGTAATTAACAATGCCCTCCATAATTAAAGTAAGTTTAATTGTCAAGAAAATTCAGAGAGTAAGCTATAGTAAGGAAAGCTTATTTCAGAGTAGTATTTCTTTATATTTTTACTGCAAGCTTGGAGAAGGAATGCAGGTCCTGCTGTAGGAAGTTAGAACCCACACCTCTCCTAGGCAATTGAAATATCCTAGGAAATATTAAAAAGGCAGAATATTTCCCCTAAAAAGAGTAACTCAGAAGCAGAAACTCACCCCCACCTTTGTTAATGGGTGGGCCATTAAGGCCTGGGCCAGAATACTTTACATAACAAAGATCTCCAGGTAAAGTTATAGCAATTGCTCAAAAGCCCTTTCAGTGCATCATCATCCAGCAAGGCTTAACCAAGCCTGGAACTCAGGACAGAGTTGCCCCCACATGGTCTCATGGGAGTCTGACAACCATCAGAATACAAGCTCCAATTCAAACCCCAACAAAGGTTATAAAAGTGTTGAGGTAATTCCCCATTAGGAGAATGAGCGCATATAGGGAGACGTATTGAGAGTAGTGTTTGAATAATACACACACAGCACACAGATACACTGTACAGTAAATGTAGGTTTTTTACTTCCAGAAACGTTTAAGCAAAGTTCAAAACAAGCAGTCCAAAGTCATTCACAGGTAAGATCAGTCAGTTTTTAATCCAGGGATAATCCAATATCAAAGTCCAGTATCAAAAAGGTTCAGTATCAGACTTATATCAAATCCAAGAATAGCAGTCAATTAGGAACGCAAAATTCTCCATCAGAAGGAAACAGACTCACTGAGACTTCACTCTCTTCTGAGACTAAGACTAAGACTAAACAACGCAGGTTTCTGGCTCCATCTTATGGCCGTTTGAGAAACCACACCCAATTACACTTTTGCATTTTCTTAAAGATACAGTTTTTAAAATGTCTATCCTGGTTTATATATTTCCAACCCAAATAGCTGTTAGGTGATTTATATTCCTAACAAAAATCCAGGCACTCTCAGCATCTCAGCCCTTTTCTTGATCTCTTCCTTCACCTTGAAGCATGTGATCATCCTTTTTTTTCACTCTGGAGCTCCAGGCCATGTGGTCCTGATATTAAACCTTCCAAACAGCCTCCATGTTTCCAGTGTCTTTTTCCCCACTTGAACTGAACCCAGGAGGATTTTTCTTTCAACGCTGTTCTCTGCAAGTCTCTCATATTTTTACTTACAAACTGTGTTGGAAGAAAAATCTGGTCTGGTTCCAAGCCAGGGGAAAGGTGCTGGAAATAAAATGAAGGCTGACTGGCTGCAAGGAAAGATTTGTTTGGATTCCAGAAACTTCGTTGATAGAAGCATGTTTCTGGGGTGGCTGATCCTTTGGCTTAGGAATGGATGGATTTTTTTTAAGGTTCTGAGATGCTGCAGGGGGTTGTGGAATGTAGTGAGTCTTGTCCCTTTTGCTATTCTAATGGTGGTGAGTTAATTCTATTATTTCCTAAAAGTCATGTCCTGTCCTCCTTAATCCCATCATCTTGAGCTGAAGGTGTTTTGTTTGTGAATAGGCTGGCCCAGTCTTTCTTACTGGGCACAAAATATCAATCTCTAAAGAGTTCAGGCATCTGCTGGAGGCTCTTGGGACTGCTTTCTGCCTTTGTTAAGATTTCTCTCCATTTCTCCTTTGGCGAAATATAATATTCTGCCTCTTTTAATATTCCTTAACATGGCTCTGCATTTCATCCTACAACACCTTGAATCTCCAAATACCTACGCAAGGGTCCTCTTTGTAGACTTCAGTTCAGCATTCAATACCATCATTCCAGACACTCTTCTAAGTAAATTAAACCAACTAGCAGTACTTGAACACACTTGTAAGTGGATCATAAGCTTCCTAACAGACAGGAAGCAGCAGGTGAAGCTAGGCGGAATCACATCCAATACCTGTACAATCAGCACAGGGGGCCCCCAAGGCTGTGTGCTATCTCCACTTCTCCCTATATATCAATGACTGCATCACAAATGATCCATCTGTTAAAATACTGAAGTTTGCTTATGACACAACAGTGATTGGTCTCATTCGAGACAACGATGAATCTGCATACAGACAGGAGGTTATACAACTTGCCTCATGGTGTAACCAGAACAATCTGGAACTGAACACACTCAAAACCGTAGAAATGGTGGTAGACTTTAGAAGAAACCCTCCCATACTGCCACCTCGTACAATACTAGACAGCACAGTATCAGCAGTAGAGACCTTCAAATTTCTAGGTTCTACTATATCACATGACCTAAAATGGACACCTAAACATCAAAAACATCATCAAAAAAGCACAACAAAGAATGTTCTTTCTGCGCCAACTCAGAAAGCTCAAACTGCCTAAGGAGCTGCTGATACAGTTCTACAGAGGAATTATTGAGTCTATCATCTGCACCTCTATAACTGTCTGGTTTGGTTCTGCAACCCAACAGGACAAATACAGACTTCAGAGGATAATTAGGACTGCAGAAAAAACAATTACTACCCACCTGCCTTCAATTGAGGACCTGTATACTGCACGAGTCAAAAAGAGGGCTGTGAAAATATTTACAGACCTCTCACATCCCTCACATAAACTGTTTCAACTCCTTCCCTCAAAACGATACTATAGAGCACTGCACACCAGAACAACTAGACACAAAAACAGTTTTTCCCAAAAGCCATCATTCTGCTAAACAAATAATTCCCTCAACACCGTTCAACTATTTACAAAGTGTACACTACTATTACTGTTAATCTTCTCATCACTCCTTATCACCAATCGCCTCCCACTTGTGATTGTAGGACTGTAACTTTGTTGCTTGTATCCTTACGATTTACGTTGACTGTTTCCTAGTATGATTTGATTGTTGATTGTACTCTATGACTGTCATTAAGTGTTGTACGTTATGGTTCTTGATTCTTAACAAATATACCTTTTCTTTATGTATACTGAGTATTTACACCAAGACAAATTCCTTGTGTGTCCAATCACACTTTGCCAATAAAGTATTCTATTCTGTTCTGTTCTGTTCTGTTCTGTTCTACTCTACTCTACTCTACTCTACTCTACTCTACTCTACTCTACTCTACTCTACTCTATTGAAATATTTCATTCTCAGTGGTGGGGTGCTTCCTACAACTGCATATACTTATTCTTGTTCTGGGATAAGGAAAGGCTGGCATATGATTCAAGAAAGAAAACAAAATGTAGCCCATCTTACAGCCCCCCCGCAATAGCATTAATTGTTACCTCAATGTATTCATTTGTCATAGGTTTTTTATTATCACAATCCTCAAGCTGCTCAGTTGATTTATTAACAAAGACAAGCCCTGTAGCTGCATTCTTTAGACAGATCTGCAAATCTCTTCCATGTGGCTACCACCTTCACTTCCAGGACTCTCAGAAATATTTCTGGATTGTCCCCACTAAAATCTATCTTGAAATAACAAGCACACAGCATGGGCTGAGTGGCACTCCTGATCATTAAGAGACTGAAAATTGGCATGCATACGGCATCTCGGCACACCTCACCTCTGTAATTCATTGTGCTTCTTTGTTGGCCTTTAGAACAATTCAAGAGGTTACTGTGAAAAGGAACAGCAAAGCTTCCAGTTAGGAAAACCAATGAAAACTTAATGTGGTGTGATGAGGTAGATTAGCCTCTATGGGGAATGGGGAACAGTACGGTTTTCCTTTATGGTGAACTGATCCACTCTTAAATTCTGCAGAGCCCCAGTGAAAATCCAAAGCCATCATGGGGAATGGATTACCTTGATCTGCATCTGAACTGAAAATTAATGGATTTAATCTGCTCAATGGAGATGTCACTTGGGCATCACACAAGGATGACGCTAATCCAACAGCAGATGCCTTATATTAAAAAAAATCATGTTTTCTATTTAACAGTATTCTTAAAACTGTCCATCAACTATTAGCTTTTTGTTTTTGTACAACATGTCAACTTTTCAATTTATATGAGATCAAATTCTGTTAAGATTTTCACTGACTCTCCCTTCACAACTCCACATTTTAAATCAATCAATCAATACAGTATATTAACTAATAAAGTTAGGGTACTGAAGCATATGTCAAGATATACATTCTATATATTTTATAAAAATAAAAGGATGGAAAGTCACTGATTTTTGTTTAGCATTCCAATACTGTCAATCATTTCCAAACCTGTGGAAATATTCTGAGTGCGAATTAATTTATACAGAATTATCTCATCATCTCCTAACCTAAACCATACTCTGCCTTTAGGTACTGACTGGTTCCACCCACCCGCTTTTTTTCCTTATAACTAATTATATTTACAATGCCACAATCACATTTTAAAGTTTGCACACACTAAATCAATAAATACTACAACAAAAGGGATGCTGGTTTCTTTTGTATTGATCAATAAAGATGTAGGATGTTTTGTAACATATACATTGTGACTGTGCACACTTTAAAAAGTATTCAAAAAGTGTTTTGGGCTTCATGCAAGGGCAAACCTCGCAAACCCTGCTATTGCTTAATGCAGCTAATCTCTTTTAGGTTTTTGCATGAGAGTGAAAAAAGAAGTGACTGCTTTAAAGAATCCATTTGTAAAGTTAATGTGATGCTTAAAAAGCTTCAATGCACAACAGAAAGGTGCTATGCTCAGGAATGACTCAAAGAATTTTTCCTAAATTCTTTTTACAGTATGCACAGTCCACTGACTGTGTTTGTATTTATATTTACATATAGATTGCATAT
Source organism: Pseudonaja textilis (assembly GCF_049901715.1). Classification (NCBI taxonomy): domain Eukaryota; kingdom Metazoa; phylum Chordata; class Lepidosauria; order Squamata; family Elapidae; genus Pseudonaja; species Pseudonaja textilis. The sequence continues at coordinate 137,228,914 of NC_141990.1, read as the reverse complement.
TAATTGGATATTATACCATTCAGTTACTGTTCCTGCATTATATGCATTATATATATTGGAATCACACATCAACCACTTCTGTTTCTGGATTAGATTTCTGTGGAGCTCCTTGCACCCAATAGATGCTTCCTATCTCTACAATTTTCTCCCTTTTTCCATGGCAATGAACCATAGCAGAACCCAGTCCGAGCTGCCATCATAACTATGGACTAATCAAAAACAGGCAAGTTGAGCAGTGTCCTTAAGAGGATCAAAAACATCATGATGAAGGTTGCAGCAGCACAATCAAAGTCCTTTTTGGACAAACATCAACACAGCATAAGCAAACTAAAGGTGCATCTTAACTTTCTTTGACAAGTCCCTGCCAGTTGCTGCTGGCAAGGTGTTTTCAATTTTACAGTAGTATCCTTTCTGAATGTGTTGGCAGCTCCTTAAAATACACGGATCTTTTCCAGGGCTGACATTGTAGTTGTGCAGGTTCAGGAAAATACTGTACATACAAAGAATGAAGGAAGTAGCAATAGCTTTTTGCTGGCTCTGTAATGCCTCTTATTCTCAAATACATATTTCATGCAACTGTGCAGTTACTGATTGGAGCCAAGAGGAGATGTACTATAACTCTACTACAGTATAGAATGGGGTCTCCAACCTTGGCAACTTTAAGTCTCGTGAACTTCAACTTCCAGAGTTCCTTTGCTGGCTGAGGAACTCTGGGAGTTGAAGTCCACAAGACTTAAAGTTGCTAAGGTTGGAGACCCCTGGTTTAGAACAGTGTTTCTCAGCCTAAGCAACTTTAAACTGTATGGACTTCAACTCCCAGAATTCCACAAGCAGCAGGCCTGGCTAGAGAATTCTAAGAGTTCAAACCCACACCTCTTTATGGTGCCATGATTAAGAAACACTGCTGTAGACTATAAAGGCCAACTGCTCCATTTTAAAGCAGCCATCCTTTCTAGTCACAGGGCAAGAGGCCAGCTCTACGGTATGTTCAGGAGAGGGATTCTACTGGTTTGGGCCCGTTTGGCCAAACCCCTTGCTCCAAAGATTAGCTGGCAATGAACCAGTTTGCTGCAACGAGCATGTAGGCCCATCCGCCTCTGCTCTTTCCTGTGCTTTACTTCCTTTGCCGCACCTCAGCTGTTTTATTCACAGGGACTGCTGTAGAAGGTAAGTATTATAATTTTTCTAAATGTGGAGCATGTGCACAGAGCGCACAGGAAGCATGTGAAGCACAAGATCACCGTACCAGTTGTTATACCGGTGGAATTCCACCCCTGAGTATGTTCCGCTTGCTTTGTACATCATCAGTTATGGATGCAGATGGTCAAGACAAGAGATATTGCCTAGAATGCAATCAAACTTTTGGAGTCATTCTGAATGCACAGCCCTGTACCTATGAGAATCAAAAGGGCAAAACGCAACTGTAGAAGTTTGTAAGTTTTCTTACCATAAAGTGATTTCTGGGGTTCTGATTTTGAAAAAGAATTGAACCTCTTTCATATTGCCTGTTTTGTATTCAAAATGTCACTAGTTCTGCACCAAAGCAAGGTGAAACAACGTCTGACATGAGTAGATTAGGACAAAAATGTGCAACCGAATGATGCAACTAGACATTTTAAAATAGTAACACAAGTCAGAGGCAAGGTAACACTACTTGAACTGTACCCTAAGCCTTGGACTACATCATCCGTTTTCCTCTGCAATCTTCTGAATATATCACTGCGTACTCCGGGTGGAAAAAAAGGAGGTATTTTGAAGGAAAAGAAAGCTGCCTGAAAAATGGGCTAATTAATTTGGAGCTCTAGAGCAGGGGTGTCAAACTCACATCACCACAGCGGCATCATGTGATGTATCAGGATTTTTTCCCCCTTCACTAAACCGGGCATACGCATGGCCAGCACATGACACATCCGGCCCACAGGCCATGAGTTTGACAGCCTGGCTCTAGAGCGATGCAATGATTAAGATGTAGGAGTAGAACTGGAAACTCCAGCCTCAGACATGAAAGTTCATGGGGTGACTTTGGACCAGTCCCTCCATCTGACCCCAATTTACCTTGCAGAATCATTGTGGTGGAGACAGTATGGTATATCCTGCCTTGAACTTTTGGAGAATCCAAAACTAAAGAAAACAATAAATACCACCCCTCCATCTTGCCATAAATCCCTTTTAATTAAAAAAAAAAAAAACCCTGACAGAATTTCATGGCATGTAATTTCCTTATAATGTGAGATTTGCTCTACTTTTTGCTCTCACTCTCCCATACACCATTTTTCTTACATGAAATTAAACTGCTGGAGAAAAAAATTAACAACTATAATAATGAAGCTTTCAGAATTTACTGAAATTACAGAGTGAATAATTTCATCTCTGCGGGTGGGGGGCAAAAGAATAATTTCTTGAGAGTGCTTTAGAATGGATCAACAATAAGAATGTAGACATTAAACTACACATTACTTTAAATACATAACTACCAGTTATGTGGTTTCTTATTCAAGTGAAATAAAGTGGATCCAAATGAGATTGGGACCTTCATGTAGGAAGGAAAATGAGCACTTTCTCCCCATTGTGGTGAGAGTCTAGACTACTTTTTGCTGCATCTTCAACTGATGTTGCCAAAAAGTAATCTACTGAAGATATATTTTGGTTATGATTATTACTGTTTACCTGTTAGACTAGCAGGTATAGTTTTTATTAGACAATACGTGGCCTGTTTGGTCATCATTTCAACACTATTACTTTACCAAAATAAAGAATGACCACTGACAGGCAATAAAGCAGTGGGAGTGGGAGTGACTTTCAATTTCCTATCAGCTTCCTTTCCTTGTAGGACACTTGTAGGGACCGTTGGAAATGATGACCACATGACCATGGCTGACAATAGTGGTACAGCAGAATGGCAGCGTCGCAACATTAAAATGGCCACAGCTTTGCCAAATTTCAATCCCATGGGTCCTGGATTTTGGACACGTTATGTAAGTTAGTCCATTTCAGGTAAGTTGGTTCAAAATTGCTGCTCTGTGATGCACCGATGGAATGGAATGCATGGACAACTTTGAGGAAAGAGGGGAAGAGTTGCTGCCTAGGAAACGGTCAGATAAGAGAGACAGGACCGCCCCCCCCCCCAGTGGCTTAACTTTGACTACGTTTCAGAGAAAGAAACTTAGAAAGGACCCACCTTAATGGATCGAGCAGTTAAAAGTGGAGACAGGAAGTTTGTGCCGTCAGAATTGAAAGATTCTGTTAATGTAGCCTTACAATAAAATAACATTAATTCATCTACGGAAGTCACGTTTCCTGTCTAGTGTTCCTGGGAGGGCTGACAATCAGACAGAAGAATTTTAGTAGTATATACTGTACATAAGAACCTTTCTGCGACTCACCAAAATGACCAAAGTATTTCCTGTTCTTACACACCTCATATATATGACAATTGTCACTTCAAACCAGAAATACCTGATTGGAAACGAAATCTTTGGTTTTGCACCACTTTATAGAGAATCTGACCGTAGCAGTCTTGTCTGTGTTGCTATAAACCAGGGGTGTTAAACTCACATCATAACGACAGCGTCATGTGATGTATCAGGACTTTTTTCCCCTTTCCTAAACCAGGGGGGTGTGGGGCCAGCACGTGACACATCCAGCCCGCCGGCCGCGAGTTTGACACCCCTGCTATAAACAAATCATTCATTACTTTATTTATCCCTTTGTATGTATCCCTTTGAATATTGCCTCATGTTATCATCATCGTTATAAAAAGGAAAACAACCGTTCCAGGAAGATAGTGAACAGTGAGAAACAATTCATATGTTGTTACTTATCATTATTTTTTTATAAAATATAATACTGTATTATGAAACAGATCATTTTATATTTTTATTGAAAATACATTTTTCCTTAAAGCAGAATATGTGAAACGTTCTTATTTCTGTTTTTTTTCTTTTATCAGTTAACCAAAATTGTAATAAACAGTTCCAAAAGTTTTCCAAGGCAGCTGTCAATACAGTTAGTCCTTGCTTACTGACCACTTGTTCAGTGGTTGGTTGAAATTACCACAACACTGAGAATAAAGATTTATATTCCTTGTACTTCTGGCTGCTGCCAGATCCTACAGTCATGTAATTACCCTTTCTGATCCTTGTAGCTGACTTCTGACAACCAAAGTCAATGGAGAAGCTAGCAAAAAGTTGCAAGTTACCATCACAGGACATTGTATTTAACAGCCTGAAGCAATTAACTTGATGATCACAGCAAAAAACTCATGAAACACTTAACAATAGAGTGCCAGTTCCTATTGCGCTTGGTAAGTGAAGGCTATCTATAATTTTAAAAAAATGATCTCAAGGCTAATTGAGTAATATTATATTGTTGGTAGTTAAATATCATTTTATCTTGGGTGGGTTTTTTTTGGTCTGTTCTTGATCTTTGATTGTATATTAAATTGATTGCTGGAACTGAGAACAATACCCCTATGTTGTCTCAACTTCAGAACAAGGCACATTGGATTTGTTCCAAGCTTAAACAAAGTAAGATCATTTCAAACGGCATTATTTTGAGTGTTCCAAATGTCTCGTGTTCTGTGCCCAATTTTTTTATAAATTGCACCTGGCTTGGTTTCAGTTGTTTTTCCAAGATATCCAATAAAATATAAGAGATCCATTTTGCTCCTGCAGCTATTGGTTCAGGCAAGATGAGTGAGCGTAGCAGAGGAGAGTGGCGAAGGAACAAACATGCTCAAGTAATTCCATTAAGGTACTGATAGATGACATCTTGGATTTATTTGAATAAGATAGAGCACAACATCAAAACTCAAGGATCTTTGCATGATGAAACCTTTCATTTATTTATTAATTGCTTTTAAAATAGTAACAGAAAAAAGAAACAAAACCACACAATAATTTTGACAGATGCATTCTAAAAAAAAAAAAAACCCAGAAAAAGTGCCTTAAAAAGTGAAAAAATACAACTAAAAAGAAACAATTTACAGTATTTTGTTATAAGAGTTAACAGCCACACACACACACACACACACACACACACACACACACACACACGTATACATGCACATTCTTATCTAAGTTAATATTATTCAAGTACATATACTACTAATACATTCATATAACTATATGAATTATATAGTTCAATTATATATGAATTATATACGTGCCCCCCGAGCTCCGTTTTCACTGGCAGAGGGCTACAGGAGGCCGTTCAGGTTGAAAACAGGGCCGGGGGGAGGGCTGCGATTGCCCCCGTTTCTATTTTTGCTGGCAGAAGGCTAGCAAAACAAACTAAAAGTGAAACAAAACAAAAGGAGAAATGTTTCCCATTTTGCATTTGAGCATCTAAGAAGGTACAGGAAGGGAGAAAGGGAAAGAAGAAAGGCAAAGAAGGAAAGATGGAAAGAGAGCAAAGAAGGAAAAAGGAAGGAAGGAAGGAAGGAAGGAAGGAAGGAAGGAAGGAAGGAAGGAAGGAAGGAAGGAAGGAAGGAAAGAAGGTCCTACCTTAGTATTTGGCCACCAGCAGACAGAAAGGCTCCTCTGGAGGACAAGGGTTTGGCCCTCTCCTTGGTCTCACGTTCCTCTGCTGGAGACAATGGATCTCCCCTAGCCCTACCCGGAACATAAAAACTAGCAAAGATTCCTCTTATTTGCCTTTTTTCATGTGCTTCCACAGAAACGTGATGCTTTTGTCAAAAAAGCCCCATGCTGTCACCCCCCCCCCCCACATACACACATGTTGCATATGCAACATCCAACTATGGGTTGCATCCTCTTGAAATTCCTTATCCACGAGCTGTAGGAACCTTTTGTCCTCAATAGACAAAGCTAAGTCGTTGTCTTCTTTGGTCGTCTGAAACAGTGCCTCTCCTAAGACAGGTTTGACTGGCGAAAGCGTGGAGTGTTCTTGGCACGGTTTCAGATGAGATGATCTTCCATTCTTGAGAACAGATGTAGCTATGTTTATCCTTATACCTATTATCTTGTAAGCGATTTACAAATCAAATCAAATCTAAAAATCTAAATTCTAAAAGGGGGTAGGGTTTGCATTGCATCAATGTGACCCTGCTTTTGTTATTCTATACCTCTTGCACAGAGAGGGAGGGAGAGCGGAGAGCGGAGAGGGAGGGGCAGAGAGGGGGAGAGAGGGAGAAACTTCCACAGAGATCACTGCTTACTTGTCTAAATTAAGTGAATTAACAATAACATTTACTGTCTAGAAAACAGAATTTATAGCTTGTGTTGTGTGTTTTGGGTAGGTAATAAATAACCATAACAATGTGTTCTGTTCTGTGTGTATTGTACTGTGTATGTATTGCCTATGAGGGTTTCAGGTGGAAGTTGTAAAATGCGAAGACCTTGGTTATTTTTGTTATTGTTTATCCCTGTGTTGGGCTTTGGTGGGTGAATCCTGGGTATACTCCTGATGATTGTGAGGTTTGGCAGCATATTAAATGGGAAAAAAAGTGTTATTTTACTTTGAACATGCTGGCAGCTTGCCAAATGCAGTAGTGTGCACTACCCTGTTTGTTAAGGAGAAAGTCCAATTTCAAACCAATTGCAGAGAAGACATTTGAGGGTTTGTTTGTTTGTTTTTGCTGCCACTGCTGCTTTTCATGGGCAGTGTTAAAGTGAATCATTTTCTATGCTCCTCTCTAATCAATTTCTGTGGGTTTTTTGTGTCAGGAGGTTGGACCAAAAGACATTCTGACAACAGTTGTTTCAAGTTGTTTCCTATGAAAATGCAATTAAGCCAACAACTTTGTTTTGACTTACATTTCTATAGATGGCATCAGCATGGATTACCACCCTATCTGTTCGGAATCTCTAGGGTGAAAAACATACTCTAACCTAAGCTTAAATCAAAAACATTTTCCTTTTTCCATCTACACTATTGTAAAATGGTAGCTATGGGAATAACACCTCTGGATGGAAAATGACCTCAAGAATGTTAAAGGTGTTGAACAAAGCTGCTCCATTGCTTTATCCCTTTAGAATCTAACTTTGGCTTATTGGATTTTCAAGCAAAAGGAACTCTGATTTTTGCAAGTGTCACTAGATAGGGAGAAGGGTGGCGATATAAATCAATTAAATAAATAAAAACAGAACACCAGCCTATTTTGCATCTTGTGTTTAAGCAGGATACTCAATCTTATTTGGTGACAGTTGGCATCATTTATTTTTCAGTGACTAGATTCTGTTTGCAGTGAAGAAATTGTCCATTTCATAACCTAGGGAATTTGCAGAAGAAGTGTCACTACTTCCAGATCCTCTCCCTCTGCCTCTCTCCCTCCCTCCCCTCCCCCTCCCTCTTCCCCTCCCCCCTCCCTCTCTCTTCCCCCTGCCCACTCTCTCTGGCACAGAGCCTGGAGTATTCACATTCCCAGAACTCTCAAAACAAATAGTTCAAGGAACCTTTGCTGGCCATCACTTTTACCCCTAACCCTAATTCTTTTGCAAGCATTTTGTGCATAAGCCTTGTGCTGTCCAGCCAGTGTATGGGAATTGGATAGTTAGGTAGCAATTGTGAGCTGTTCCCTTAAGGGAATGCATCATGGTAAATGTAGTTAAGGTATCCTGGGAAATGTAGTCCATGTCATGTGACTACATCTGTAATCCTAATTGGTCACTAAATTGACCCTCGATGGGTTGGGGCAGTTTTCCTCACTCTTGGCTGAACTCATGGACTTGTGGTAACTGTTCTACTTCTATCATTACAAGATGGGAGAAAAAGGATAGGAGATAAACCATCTTTTTACCTACAAGATAGATATACAAAGTATTGGTCATTAAAGAAGAACTTCGTCACAAATGTGAGTTATGAGGATACCTGATGAACCAATAAATGTACTTTGTTATGGACGTCTTGTTGAGTTTATCTATCTGCATCTGTACAGCTTACAAATCCACCACTGTACAGAATACAGAACAGTAAAAAGATGGTTAATTTGAAATCCTGAAGCCCATCAGTATAAAGACAGTTAATTTGGATTTGTGATAAAGCAAAATAATGTTGAAGCCAGGAGTGAATGTGGAATGCTAAGCTCTGTGCTTCAGTTTGAATTGCAGGGAGGGGCAAGAATCCCCCCTTCCCCTTTTATGCAAGAGACTTCTCAAATATCCTATGCTCTGGCTTTCAAAGGCAATCAACTTTGCCTCCTTCGATCCTTTTTTTTCTCTTCCTTTACTGAGGCAGGATTCCTTTGTCTTCATATCAAGCCAGGAAGGGGCAAATTCCCCCTCCTATTCTCTTCAGCAAAAGAAGTGCTGTGTCTCAAATTACAACTCCTAACTCAGAAAGAACTAATTTGTAAAAGAAAGGGAGGGGGCAAGTATCTCTCATCCATCCCTGTATCCATCCAATTACAAACCCTTTCCAAACGCAATGAAAAAGTTTCAGAAATCTTGCTGGCATTTCTAGAAAGGAAAACTAACTTTGCCCTGCTCATTCCAGCTGAAAGTCTTTGCATTTTTCCAGCTCAGAGGCAATAAGAGAAGCCTCTCCAGCTATTTTTACAACTACTCTGGCCGTTTTATTGGGGGTCATAATTCATCACTGACAGACCATCTTCAAAGCAAAGAAGGCTAATCCTAGCAATGTTTTAAAAAGGAACAATTTCTCTTTCTGCTCAAAACCTTAAAATTTCTTCATGTTCTCTTATCTTTATTAAAAAATTAAAAAAAACATATAATACTGCAAGCAAACCTTTGGAGTGTTGTATTCGATTGATTGGTTTTTCTTCCAGCAAGGAAACAATAAATTCCTCTGGGTTCACCCCCACTCCAGACTCAAGCAAAGCAGCCCACAGCACCATCTGGTGGTCAAGGAGAAATTTCCCATATTTTTCCAATACGTGTCACCCAATGACAATCCCTTTTTGCAACTATTGTGGACAATTTAATCAATTTAATTCAAGGTCCCAAGAATAACTGCAACCTAACATGGGCGTAGCATCTTCCAGGCATATTTCTGCATTTAGCCCTCCAAGTCTTCAGACTTTGCTATGCAACCTCTACTGCCACCTTGTGGAGCAAGCAACACTTACAGGCATATTTCTGTGTTTAGCCTCAAGTCTTCGCTACACAACCTCTAGTGCCCCCTTGTGTAGCAAGCACCCAATGCACCCTAGAAACAGCCATACTGTGTGCTGTGCTAACATCGCCCAGATTCTGCAGCGCCACCTACATGCTCAAGTATTAAATCCAGCAGCAGTTCTACTTTCTGCTACCTGCTTGCAGCGCATCCTAGTACAAAAAAAGGGAACTGCACAGAAAATCACTAAATTTTTCCAAAGTCACCTTTTACCAATTTGAAACATGGCAACTGCTTCAGCCATGACAGATGTCCCTGAAGTACCAGAAGACTTGAACCTTCCATCCACCCTTGATGTAAACATGGAGCCTGGTTCCCAACAACCACTTTTAGATGTCCAACCCTCTGGAGAAGCCGCGATACTTCAGAAAGCCTACGACCTCAGATGGCATAGAAAGCTTACCTCACCTGCGGTGACACGCTTCAGAGAGGATTGGGACAGGCAGTATCTCCGTCATGCAAATGCATGGATGGACCTGCCAAGGATCTGCAACACCCCCAAAAGCAAGTTGCCCCTCAAGAACCTCCTATTAATGCAGAAAGAGTTAGAGGAGCATCTCCACGGTGGAGAGACAGTGAAAGTAAGCTCAAGTACACACAGTCAAACCTGGAAGACCCAGACCTCCAAGAACACATTCAATGCTTCGAGGAGGCGAACAAAGAACGTGAAGACTGCATCCGGGAAGAGAAAAACTACCTCCAGGCTGCGCTACAGGAGAAGCAAATACTGCTGTACAGAATACAGAACAAGCCTTCAAGTCACCGTTGGCTCCTGGCAACTACCTGCATCTTTCTTGGTAAGTTTTTTTTTTTGGAAATGGTTTGTCCTTGTCTACTCCCTAGGACTGGGAGAAAGAGACTGGCCCAAGGTCATCCAGCTAGCTTTGTGCCTAAGATAGGACTAGAATTCACGGTCTCCTGGTTTCTAGCTTGAAGTTTCTAACCACTACACAGAACTGGCATGCCGCAGGCACTAGCTAAGCTTAAAAGTGAATATTTTCCCTTCCCCACTGCTAGCTTCCTCCTTTTCACAGCATGGATTTGAAAGCAATTCCTTTTTAGACAGAAGATTGGCTGCAGTTTGAAAATTTCCAGGCAAATGGGTAAATTTTAAATTCTCATGTCAGCTCGCATAGAGAGGAGGGGGCAAGTGGTGGGGGTGGGGAGAGAAAGAAATCTGTCTACACCCTGACAGCAGAATCTGTGAATGAGGGGGGAACCTGCCTTTACCAACTACATATGCAATATATTAAAAAAAAACAAGGTTAGGTTAACATATTTTCCAAGGCCACCTTCAAAGCAAATCTTATTATTAACTGATCATCAGGCTGATTTTAAACAGAGGCTTAAAATATTGTGGAATATCACTATCAGGTGGCAATTAGGTATCCTTTGGACACATCGATGTACAATGTGCAAAATTAGCACAAGATTTATCTCATGGCTAAATCTGCTGGTTAGAACAGCCTACTCATATTTTAGCATTATCTCCTCTTTATACCCTATTCTTTGATAGTAAGGCTTCTTGAACAATATTTAGAGTTCTGTCTCTTGAGGTTTAAAAATCTCCTTAACACGTTTCTCTTTCTAGAACTTTTTATGAAGCAAATAGAACCTTTCATTGCAGTGATAGCATTTGATAAGAATTTATGATAGGCTTCAGATTACAAAATATTAAAATTGATTATTATATGCTTATTCTGTTGAAACTGGCCTGTTTTGTGCTACATTGTCATTGTTTTGCTTGTTGTGTACAATATGTCAAATAAATATATTAGTATATAATGTTCCTCTAGCTTTAGACCAAAGGTCTCCAATTTTGTAACTTTAAGACTTGTGGACTTCAACTCCCAAAATTCCAAAATTGCAAAGCTGCCAAGTTTGAAGACCCCTGCTTTAGACCCACTCCATATTAAGGAGATAGATGGGGAGTGGGTGATTTTTCCACTGACTAATAACAAAGGAAGTCAGGGAAATCCACCAATTGCTTTCTTTAACACACCCTGCATTAACATAACATGTGTTAGCCAGCATGACTTTCTGGCCTCATTACTAAGAAGAGTGCTTAAATTCAAGATTATAAGTGCAAACCAAAGTGGAAATGAAAAAAAAACACACAGCAAATTTAATTTTCTCTGTTTCAGCAGGACTGTTTTGCACAAGAAAATAATTTAAATTGATGGAGTTGAATTAAAATTCAGCGAAGTACTGGAGGATTTTGGAATATCAAAACATTCTCTTATGAAGTCAAGAAGCAGATTTAAAAAAAATTAGCAAGAGGTATCCACAAACATAAGGGGGTGCACGATGACTCAGTGGTTAGAGGCGCTAGGCTTATCAGATGGAAAACTGACAGCCTGGATTGGAGACTTGAACACTGAACAATGGGGTATGAGCCCCCATTACTTGTTCTAGCTCCTGCCTGCCTAGAAGTTCGAAAGCATGCAGATGTGAGTAGATAAAGAGGTATCACTTCGATGGGATAGTAACAGCATTCCTGGCGCTTTGGTATTTAGCCATGCTGGCCACATGACTGTAGAAATGTCTTTGGGCAAGGCTGGGTCCCTCAGTTGCAAAACAGCACTGCTCCCTAAAGTCGGACACGACTGGACAGGGGAAACCTTTACCTTTGCTTTACTCACAACATAAAAATGGTGGTGATTCACTTAATGACTGTGTGATTCAGTTAATGATTGTGTGATTCACTTAATGGCCATGATTTGCTTAACGACCACTGTAAAAATTGTTGTAAAATTAGGTCCAACTCAACTTATGACTGCAACCACTTCAATGACAATTCTGTCCCTAATTGTTGTTGTAAGGGGAACCAGTAATCTAGGTTAAAAGTAGGTTAATGTTCTGACATATTAGTATTAGTCTTGTTATAGAAAATGGGACATTTATATCAAGGTCTATAAATGGGAGTCTGGCAGCATATGAATGTAAGAAATTATTAAGTACTAGAAATGTCATATAACTTATATGAGAGAAATTGAATGAATTAGAACTATTGCCCAAATAAATTACTTAACAATGCAATTTAATTTTGGAATTTTACAGTACAAATAATGAGATTGGTATTAGCTTATTAAAGTTAATGGAAACTGATTTAAATTGTCATCCTCTTTTCACTTTTTTACCCTGTAAAATTATAAATTAGTAAGTTATTGTTTCACTAGTCATGAAAATATTTGTGACCTTTTATAAACTCCAAAAGCTTGTCTTCAATGCAAGTTATGCATTAAATCAATTTTACATTTATTTATTTCACAAGAATTATTTGTTACCATAATCATATATTCTGGGCAGCTAAATTTAACAAAGGCATACATATACCACACTATTCCTCTTTGGGGTTAGTGCAGAAAATGAGTAAGAAAAAATATGTTAAAAAAAATTAAGACAAGAGAGAAAATAAATGAGGTGTTACTCTTTTGGACTAGTCTTTCATAATTCATCCCTGAATTGCTCTTGGTCTGGATATTATCTCCTCTGCACATGAGGCCTCCTGACTTTGATTGTAGACTATTTATAGATTGCAATGTGTTAATTCTGCCCTCTGACCCTGCAAAACTTCAGCCTTGAGGAAGACATGTCACAATGAGGATGGAAAGAGATGAAGGAAAATATTCAAACAGTAATGATGTGTTGCTATTTAGGGGTATTCATGGGAAAATTAGGACTCTAAGAGCATTGCCTGAAAATTGCTCTACCCATTGTTGTGTACTTTATACCGTAAAGTTATGACTAATCATGTCACAGTTTGGAAATTACGCTCATGTGAGTACATGGCAAACCCCTAGAGCCTCGGTACTCCTGATGCACTCATGAAATCCTAACAGTGTAGAATTTAACCTGGGTTTATATCAGGACACAACCTAGGCTGGCCTTTCTCAATTGGAGTTCCGTGGACCTTTAGAGTCCCAGCAGGTCAGGTTGCGAGGAGTTCTATGAGAGATGCATTTGGGGAAAAACCAACACCACTGTTTTCTAATTTTGTGTACTACACAATGTTGTTGCTCACAATGGTGGGAAGTTTTATCCACAGCCATCCTGCCACTTTGCTGTTGCTGAGAATGTCGTAAAATATGGCTTCCTTGCTTTGAGTTGAATTGTATTCTGAGGTTTTCATATTTTTTATACCAGTTGTGTACAATTAACATGTTTTTGCAGTTTTTATACTGTGACCTGGGAATTATTTCAATCATTCTTCCAGGGTAAAAAGTTGAGTTGAAAAAAGGCTGTTCTAGGCATTTGTCACCCACAATCCAGCAGTGCCAGAGACAAAGAGGTAAAATAAACTAGGTTCTAGTAACCTTTAAAAAAAAAAAGGTCTTTGGTTTACCCTTCTTTCAGAGGTAGCTGGAATACCAGTTCAGGGAGTCTCGGCTAACCATCCTTCTCTTAGATAATTGTATCTTCCTCAGAGGAGAATCAGGAAAATCAGATCTCTAATCCTCAAGCACGATTCATATTTTTTTTCTAGTTTGCTTGCTCAATTTCTACAGCTATAACACACTGTCTGGATAGACTACAGCCATGCACTTTACATGGGGCTACCTTGAAAGAATATTCAGAAATTGCAGTTGGTCCACGCTGTTGCATTAAAGGGCTTCTGCAGCTGGAAGCATGCAATACCAATGCTACAGGGTTGGAGTACCCAGTTTGGGAACAACACTACAACATCTTTGAGGTAAAGATTCCTTGTGGTCTCAGATTTAATAGGCGAATGAAGCCAATGTTAGAAGTGCTGCCTCTGAGGGGCAATACTGGTGGTGTGAAAAATTCCCTGCAGAAATCAATTTTGCCTCCACCTTGATGGCTTTCAGGGGGTTATTAAAACATGAGCTTCTCTGGGAAGTGAAGCTTCATTCACTTGGGACAGTGAAGAAAGCCACTTTGGTACAGTGGTTAAGATACCAAGTTAGAAACTAGGAGCCATAAGTTTTAGTCCCACTTTAGCACAAAGCCAGTTGAGTGACACAGGGCCAGTCCTTTTCTTTCTCAGCCCTAGAAAGCAGGCAAGATGCTCCAAAAAACATTGCCAAAAAAATGACAGACTCATCCAGGAGGTTGCCAAGAATCAAAAACTGACACTATATTTTACTTTTAGCATCTCAATGTATGCAGTTGTTAATTTATTTTTATTTTTTAATGCTGTTTGTGTTTTCTTCCTACTGTGGATGTTTTAATTTTTCCTTTTCCTATCTTGAACACAATTGGGAGCCATGAGACTGCAGCAAGAGACTGCAGAAAAATGAATAAACCTCATAACCAGTGGGTTATGAGCCTTGTGCATTTTGAATCTTGGGATTTTTTTCCCCATTCAGTTACAAGATCAGTAGCTCTCTGGAATTCAACCTTGGACTGTTAATGACTTTGCAAAAAGCCCTTGGATCAGAACATCCTAAAGCAATAGCACATAACATTTTGATCATAAATAGAACTTAGGAATTAATTTTAACGAGCCCAGCTTGGAACAGATGGCTTCCCTTGGGTTTCTTTCCATGGGAGTTTGGGAGACCGTAGCACAGCTGTGAGTTCCCCACAGGACAAGGTGAAATAGCTTCAGTTCTCTATGCCTTGGGGCCCAGCATTTGGGTCTGGAGTTAACAACCTTATGCAAATTTGGATGCTTTTGAGGATGTCTAATGTTACTGTTTGCTTGTTTCCTAATTAATGTCAGAAAACCAAGATCTAATCTGACAAAATCAGAGTTTCTGAGAGATTTTGGTGCCAATCAAAGTGATCAGGACAAAGCTATAGAGAGGCTGTAGTTTTAAAGGAAAAATAAATAAAGCCTATTTATATTTATAAGCTACATCTGGAATTCTCAAGTGTGTAATAAATCAGTTAAAAAAAGTGTTTGCAGGAGAAAAAAAAAGTCAAGATGCATCTGTTCTTTACTTTTTTATTTTCCTAACCTGCATCTGTTAGTTCACAGTCACAATATCAAAGTGGCATAGAATTTATTTTGCCCTAACTTTCTTTAATTGAACCTACAATATTGCATGAATGTAGCTTGTTAGTTTTGTTTTATCCTCTTCAAAGCCATCTAAGAAAAAGCAGGCTGGCTTCAAATAAACCTGATTTCTCCATCTCTCTTATGATCCATACATAAATTCTAGAACCTACAACAATTCTTACTCGATCAAAATAGATTTTTGGCTATTATATTGATGGTGGTAATGACTCAGTAAGAGCCTCAGATCCAAAATAGTCTTCAGCTCTCTGCTTTAAATGATACTATTATTGTAATTGATTAGAACACTTCCTAAAATCACTTATTTCTTTTTGCTACCTTACCTATGACTGGAAAACATTTGGGCCTCTCCTCACTTGTACCTTACTGCATCCCTGATGACATTGTTATTCTGCTGTTTCCCTTGATATTGCCTTCATCTTGTTACCAGCCCATGCCTGAGAAGGTTTGAGGTTTCATTTGGAGTATACACGTTCAAGCAAAATTTTCCCTTTAGTCTGATACTAACCAGAAGCAATATTAAGGTGATGCTAATCTATCATTATTTGTTTGTGCATGTTAGTAGTGGCAGTCAGATAACTTATAGGAGGCAATATGAGCAGGATTGCTTATTCTGGGTTGCACTTGGGGTCCTTCTGGTTCAGGGCAGTGGTGGGCTGCTACAGGATGGGACTGGTTCTAGTGAACTGGTAGCTCCAGTGAGCGGTTGGCCCCGCCACCCACTCCTGCCCTTTCTTGTCTTATATTTCCATTTTTTTAGCTCAGCTGAATCACACAGCACCACGGATGCCACGCCTCCGCTGTTTTACTCAGCAGCACTGACATAGAAGGTAAGTTTTTAAGCTTAAAATGAATGGTTTTTGAACACTGCACGGGCTCACCAAGCTGGTTGTTAAACCAGTTGCAGCCCACCATTGGGTCAATACCTGGCCCCATTTTGGTGCTGGGGGGAGGAAAGAACAGGATAAAGGTCTAAGCTTATTGGAATAGTTGGAGAGCTACATAGTATTGCTGGGCTGTTGCCAGGCGTTGAGAGGTCTGGCTATCCTACTTCATTAGGCAGCCTCTGTCTGGTCAATCACTTGTTAGTCTTGTTTCAAATGCAGCTTAAAAAAAATCATTCCTTTCAATCACTCAGCTTCCTGTCAGGGTAATTTGGATAGTGAGTCTAATGTACTTTTTAAGAGTACTAAATCCACACAAAACAAGCCTGCTAGAAAGCTGACTAGAGGGATCAGAAAGCTGTCTAGTAAAACAGTTGGGCCTTTTCCATTTTGCCAGGCAGCCAATCTACCCACCCCATCAATCATTGTCCAGCAGCAATAATTGTTCTCCTTTGACTACATCCCATTCACCATGCAATTAAGTACCAGTATCAATGAACTTAAAAGCAAGTGTGTGTAGAGGGGAAGGGTGAGTTATGGAACATGAACCATTTTTAAAAATGTTTTTTTATTGCTTTTAAAGTAATAGAAAAAAGAAAACACAAAAGGAACAAAACACAAATATACATTAGAAGAAAACATACAAGTGCTGAAATATACTGTAAGTGAAAAAATACCACCGAAAAAAAATAGAGAGGGAATAGTATGTGGTTACAATAGTTAACAGCTATAATTTTATATATTATTTAATGCAAACATTAAGTAGATATACATTTATTTCTAATACTTATATAGCTATCATGCTTTTTTAAAAAAGTATGTATTTTGTATAAATAAGTCTCATATTTCATTATACTTATCCATACAAAGTTTATATCTATAGGCAATCTGCTCATAAGTAGCAAGCATAACATGTACCATCTCATAAAAATTCCTGTGCTTGTGTTAGATGCCAGGACCCAAGAGTGTAAAGTACATCATGATTTTCACATTTAAATGATACTATTTTGAAGAAATCTCCACTTGCCACAGATACCTTTGAATTCATACCGAGATTTACCATTAATGGTTATGATGGTTAAGTTATTGGATTAATGCTGGGAAGACATTTAGTACCCAATGAACTTGCTTCAAAAAAAATTTTTTCTTAGATTTTATTCCACCTTTTTTTCATATACAAGTCAAAGTGGCAAATATACCCAATCCTCCTTTCTCCTCTTATTTTCTCCCACAATAACAATCCCATCAAGTCAATTGGACTGAGAGTGAGGGACACAGCCGCCCAAGTAGCTTTCATACCTAAGGTAGAACCAGGACTAGAAGTTGTGGGGTTAGAAAGAAGGGAAATCATTTTAAAAGCCTTGATTTTTGGTGGGATATAAATTTAATAAATTAGTTACATTTTTTTCTTTTCTTTTTTTCTCTTATGACCCTGTAATCCCTTGTTTCGGGGTGGGATCAGGGCAAAATGGAGCTGAGCGTTTAGTGGCCAGATGCCCTTCCTGACACCTATGTGGAGCTCACAGCAGATATTTATACTTTGCACCCTGATAAAGCAACATCTGTCGCTGCCTAGGATTCAACTCTCAACTTTCTGATGTGAGGCAAGTGTTTTCACCTCTAGGCCACTGCGCCACTCTTTTTTTAAAAAATTTATAAAAAATGAAAATTAATAATTTTTATATTTATAAAAACCATAAAAATATTTTTTCAATTAAAGAAAAGTAGGTGCAAAATTTACTGATATAACCTAGTTCTGAAGTGATGTAGTCTCATTTTTGTGTCTTATTTTACAAGTAAAACTGTTGGCATTTGGACTTAGAACTGAATTAACCGTTCCTCCATTATGCAGAAATAGGGTAAGCAGCTGTTTCACTATGGATTAATCATGAGAAAAAAATCAAGAAAATCTATCCACACAAAATATATATTCCTCAAAGGATTGTGCAATTAATTTAAAAAAAAAACACTGTATCAAAGTGATTTTGTAAATAATTTAGTTTAGCAACACTATGCTCCTAAGTAATTTATTCATGCCTACTGTGTATTTCTGTAAATATCATAGATCTGGGATGACTAGATTAAGACAATAAGATTAAAAAAAAATCTGGAATAAAACAGTCTGTCAGATAAGATCTTTCAGGATCTTTTTGTATTTCAAAACACGAACACTTATCTGAATTCTGGATTATATTTCAAACAACACATAATTTTTACATTGTCCAAAATATATGCAATGCTTTTTTGTACATTCTTACAGTACAAATCCTATTGTCTGTTTATGTTTTTCAGATGACCACTGCAGTGTTTCATGGGACTACTTTTTGCGAACTTCGGATAAGCAAAGTCAATGGGGAAGCCAGATTCACTTAACAACCGGGTTACTAATAGCAATAACACTTGGACTTATATACCGCTTCACAGTGCTTTTACAGCCCTCTCTATTACTAACTTAATAACTGCAGTAATTCACTTAACAACTGTGGCAAGAAAGGTCATTAATGAGGCAAAACTCACTTAACAAATGTCTCACTTAACAGAAATTTTGGACTCTATTGTGGTCATAAATTGAGGACTACCTGTAGTTTGGCAATGGAGAGTAAAGGAAGGTAAGGCAGTAATCAATTATATACTGATGTACCTAATATAAGTAAAATAGTAATAGCATGATAGCAAATCAAATATAGTATATATAGGTAGTCCTCAACATGTAAGTTTGTCCATTACTGAGGAATGTCACACCCTCCCCGCCTCCCTGGTCTCTCCAATGAATCATAAAATGAATAGGTAGGTACCTCAGGGGGGGATTAGGTCCTTGGAGACCTAGCAGGGTTCTGTCTGGCTCTGACCCTCCCAAAGTCTATCACATCTCCTCAAGGCACCTGTGCTCCACTTTTCACTTCTTGGGTCCCCACAGGACTTTCCCCATTCTTAGCAGGTCCCTCAGGCCTTAGGGCAGGGGTGCCCAACCCCTGCTCTGTGGACCGGCACCAGTCTGCACCATGCCAGCAACTGATCTGTGCAAACAAAACCCTATCCGCAGGATAAGGCAGCACATGAAAACTACGCCATCTCCGGTCCACAGAAAAACCTCTCTCTACGGAACTGGTTCCTGGTGTACAAAAGGTCGGGAGCTGTTGGCTTAGAGGACCCACTCACCAGGCCAAATACCTTCCGCCTCAACTAATCTTTGAAGAGCCCGAAGAACTTCCAGAATGCTGGAACAGATTGTTTGTTGACAGACCATATGGCACAATTCCGGAAGTGGTTGCCATTTTGTCCAGCCCACAAAATGGTAGCCATGTTCAGGTTGCCGCCATGTGGCCTGGGGACAAATTTGATTTGTTTTGCTGCCTTAACAAGCTCTGCACAGCACTGAAAGATTTATGCAGCATTGTGCAGACTTTGTTAAGGAAAACAAAGCAATTTGTCTGGTGGTTACCATTTTGTCTCCACTCATAAGCAAGCCAGTTAGTATCTGAATGGAAGACCACTGGTAAATCTTAGTACTCTGAGAAGTAGAAAAATAGCTCCAGAGAAGGGAATGAAACTACTTCTTTAATGTTGCCAAGAAAACTGCATGTCTATGTCCACAAAGTCATCAGTTCTGGAATGTTTCCTGCCAAAAGTAGCATTGAGATCTTACTCATTTGGCTCAAATTTACAACATTTTGTTATTGTTTACTTTCCTACTTTATATTATATAACTTACAAGCTGGATGAAAGAAAATACATATAATACACAGTGCAACGTATGAGGATCACAGTGTGTGCATAAAAAGTCTATCTTCTGTACACATGGTGTTTATTTTGTTGAAGAAATGATTGACTTTGTGTCATCAACCTTTGTTGATTCTTAGCTATCACTTAAATTTTCTTCATGACCATCTGTCCCCAACCTGGTCCCTCATTTTCTTCAACTTCACACCCATTGTCATTGTAACTAAAACCATCAATCTCTTCAGTTTTTTTACCTATCCAGCATTAGAGCCTTCTCTAGGAAGCTAGCTCTTTGCATAATATGTCTGATAATTAGAGCCAGGTTATTGTGCCATGAGTGAGAACTCTGGATTTATTTGATGAACTTGCTTGTTTTCTTGGCTATCCATTGTATTTCCAGGAATCTTCTCCAACATCAATGTTCAAAAGTGTCAGTGCTCTTACTGAACTGCTTTGCCAACTTTTGCTTCCATAGTGTCACATGAGTACCACTGCTTGCACAATTCTAATCTTTAAGTATAGACATATAATGGTATTGGAATGTTTTCCAATGTCAAAAGAATTAGATCTATCTATCTATCTATCTGTCTGTCTGTCTATCTACCTACCTACCTATCCATCCATCCATCATCTACACATACACACACACTATATTAAAGTATCTGCTTAATTCAAACAATTGGACAAAGAAAGCAATGCAACAATGGTTAATCATAACTTAAAAGAGACTACTAAGGCCATAAATTCATGCTCAATATAGGAACCTAAATGAAAATATTCCAGGTTGTTTACTTTTCACTTTAACACATTCAACAAAATAGAACTCTCCAAATAGTTGTTTCTCTCTAGATAAGTGTTGCTCTGTCAGGAATTTTCTTCTAACATTCCAGGAGAACATGCCTTCTTCTAACTTGACCCCATTTGTTCACACCTGCAGATAAAGGAAAAAGCAAATCCTGACTTTCTGTATGATATTTTTTCAGGTATTTGAAGAATGCCACCATATCTCATGCCCACTCCCACTCGTTGGATCTTCTTCAGAGAACATCCCAGTTCTTTCAATCTTTCTCTACAGCAACACTTCCCAACCTTTGGGGCAGCAGGGACTGGTTCCATGAAAAACAATTTTTCCAGACTGGGAAGGGGGACATGGTTTGGTATGCTACCTTGATCTTGCACATGCACAGATGAAGCTTCGCTGACTTGTGCAGACCAACCAGTTCCAAAGTGGGCTGTGAAGGAGTCTCACCATCCTGATTTAATTTAATGATTTCTCTTCAATAGTATTATGTTTGCAAATACACTGATATTATTTATGTATGAAAACACAGTTGATCTGAGGCATCTTGGAAGAGAGAATGGAAAACTCTAAAAAGATGACTGTGAAGAAGCAGAAGATTATTAGCAGCAGGAAGGTCTAAATAATATCATTAACATTTTCATGAAAAATATATTTAATTGGAAACTACATGTCCTGAGCATATTTAATGGCATGTTTTCTTATCAAGCAGTATGGGATTGTAAACTCCTGTTTCTTACCTACTGGGAGATATTTGAATTTACAGTTCTATCTCAGTCAGAAAACAACTGAGAGATAATCTACTTTAAAATATTTTAAATAAATAACCCACAATCTTAAGGCTGCAATCCTCTACACATCTAGTTGGGAGTAAATGCCTAGTGAGTGAGTTATTTCGTGTTAAACGATCTGAAGTGAGTTATTTGTATTAAACACCTGCTGTAATTTGTGAGGGGGAGGGGCTTTCACGATCACTGCACAATACCAGTTTTCCAGGTTATTTATTCTAGCCCCTTCATTTGTAGAAATGCCTGGTTAAGTGTACAATAACTACAGATTTGGATTAAATGATACTCCCCAATCTTTCATTATTCTTCATTAATGCTTTTTCAATTACAAACGTACCTTCAAATAGTGCCATTGCTTTGATTCCCCCCCCCTTGCAGAATCAAAGAATAATACTACCTTAAAGACCCGCCTCCCCCCTTTTTGCCTCAAATACTTGCAAAACAACGGTTGCTCATGGAGATTCTCATTATCTCCTCTTTCAGGTTCAATCGACCTAATACATTAAATAATGATTAAATAATCCAATTCTTCAGTCAACTTAATCTTGTGCATTTCTCAGAAATAAGTCCCACTGAGGCGTACAGAGAAGAAAGTGTATATACAAATACGATCCATTGCCCTTTTTCATTCCGACATCCCAAATCGGCAGGCAGCTTGCTTTTTTCTGCTTAAAAGAGTTTTCTGTTTCAGGCAGAAAAAAGAAAAACAAACTCCCCCACCCCCACCCCCTTTTTTTAAGGAAACAAGCACACATGTCGACTACTATAGTGTAAATATACAAAATATATTCACGGGCAGGCAAATGTAATCGAAGACTGCGGCGCTTATAAATACTAGAAATAAATTCACACTGCAATGTTACTGTACACCTTCTTGGAAGGAAACCTATCAAACAGCCCTTCCAAGGCAAAGGAAGTGTCTTTCTTTAGGTCTGCTCCACTCGGCGGGAAAAAAAATGGGAATCGCGGAACGGATCTACTCAGAAGTAAAGCCTGCTGGAGTCCTTCGACGTCAACATCGCCATTGGGATTGCAGTGTTTAGCAGCTCCTTTTTGCCCCGCGCTTTTGCAGAGAGTGATTTGTCCGACGGGGCTGCAAGCCAATTGCCGCCCAGTCGGAAGGATCCCTGCCAGGTAGACGCCTACTGGTAGATCTCGCTGGGAAGGGATCCTGCAGGTGTCTCGCTCCCTTGCCTGGACAAAGCTTCTGTGTTCTTGCAGTCCCATTTTCCCCTCTCCAGGGTTGAAATCTGACCCATCCATGCAAACCAGGGCCCTATTTCGGGGTCCTTTGGCTTAGCCCTGATTACAGGTCGGGTTAAATGTCTATGCAAAAATAAGAAACTTGTTCATGTGACCGGTTTTCCCCCTCATTTGGAAAGAATGATCTTTACCTGCAATGTAGTTTTTTTTTTTTAAAAAAAACAACCTTGTTTTTGTAGCGAAAATCCCCCCTTTCCCCCCCAGTAATGTCCTGGTCGTTTTGTTTCAGCATGATTCCTTTCCTCGGTGGGTAGAAGGGCGTCCCTTCCGTGCATTGAATGAAAAAAGGCGATGGCCGGATTATTAAAAATTATAATTTGAAGACTGACAACCAGCGAGGCGCCACCTTGGGGAAGGTTGAGGTTATTTAGCACTGTTTCTGTTTCTGGAGGACTCCATTAAAAATAAATTTCCCTTAAAAAATATTTCTGGGCAGGTAAGCCTGCTAACCAATACTTCCTGTTGAACTATCTGTATGTAGAGCTGAAGGGAGATGGAAACGGGATCCTCACGCCCATTTCTACTTCCCTACGTAAATTTACGCATAGGTGGCCTGTGGTTTAAAAAGGGGATCAGAGAGAAGCTGAGGGTGTTGTGTGGCAGAGGAAGGGAAGTCGAGAGAGAGAAACAGATACAACTTTTCCATTGTAGGTGTTTCACCACACTCCTTGGGCATTGCAGGGTGTCAAATCCTCTGGGTTGTGAAGCTCAGGAGGATTGGATTTATGCTTTTTTGTTGTCTGATAATCATAGGTATCTTCATATGAATAAAACGAATTATGAGATTTGAGAAGCTGATATTCTAAATAGACTTTTAGGATGTCTTGTGTTTACTATGCTGTCCCCTGATGAATGGGACACCAGCTTTGCCAACTCTAATTTTAATACTCCTTGTGCTCCTTGTTTTAAATGTTTTTTTTCCTAAAACATTTGGGTGGTTTTAATTGCTATTTTATGATGTTGGGAGCTGCTCAGCGTGGCTTGATAGGGAGATGGGTGGCATATAATAAATGTAATAAAAATATTGAGTGATCCCTCTTTTGAATTAGTGGAAGGGTTTGCCTCCAGAAACTGGGTGCTTCATCACTGGAAGTTTTTTTTTTTAAAAAAATAAGAGATCGGACAGCCATTTGTCTGGAATAATATAGGATCTCCTTCTTGAGTGGGGGAGGGATGAGATTAGAAGATCTCCCAAATCCCTTCCAACTCTGTTGTTCTGTATTCTGATTAGGAAGAAAAAAAATGGCATAACCAGGAAAAGCAGCTGGCTCTACCAGGTTCTGAATTGGGTCACTCCCAGGAATCTGTGACGCTGGTTTAAACAATTTCCCTAATAGCTCCCAAGAGACTCTTCCTTATTGCTGTTTTTTTTTTTACCTCAGCACAATTACCTCAGCAATGCGGTGAGCTTGCTCTCTGAGTCCCACACAGAGAGAATAGTAATATTGAAGAAGGAAAGCAGAGCTTTCTTTTCATGCTTGAGCAGCCAGCTGGTCCTTTTGCATATAGGTAGTCCTCATTTAATGACCACAATTGAGACCAGCATCTCATTTTTTAAATGAAGTGATTGTGAAGTGAAACTGCAACTTTGTATTTATGATCTTACTTCAGCTTTCCTTTTGCTCTACAGACCTGTGAAGGTTGTAAACATGTAGATTAATTGCAAAGTTAGTTTTTTTTAATCTGCTAATGGTCACTCCATTAGGCAGTCGCTTAATGAGGACTTCTTTTATTAGACATAGAGTGGAAAATGGCAAGAGCCATATATTAATGTGGAAGCCCAACCTCCCACTTTTTCCCTGGGCAAGTGTTTCTCCCATCTCTTTTTGAGGCTCTGGCTTTCAGTGTGAAAAAAGTAAAAGGCAGCACAGCCACCAAGTAATTCAGGAAGAACCAAATGGTGGAAGGAAGCCAAGCTGAATCTGTCTCCTTTTCTGGGAAGAAATAGCCTCTTCAGTATTTCCACATTAGGACAGATAATAAGATAACCTGAAAGGTTGGTTCAGGTTACCTGTAACATTCATTTTTATAGAAATGTCTTGTGAATGATTCTGGTGAATACGGCACAGCATTAAAATAGAGCAACACAACAGACCCTGAACAGTATACGGAGCAAAATAATGGCTTCTTTTTAGTGCCAAACCATCGGAACAATAACTCAGGAAAGATGTCCTTGACATTTTAAGCATGTTCTAGTGATAAGCTTTTTCTTTTTGGCTCCAGGGTTATATCCTCCATCTTTTATTACTCTTTTTCTCATAGGAATTTCATGACCCCCTTGTGGAGTTTAGCCTCCCAGCAATTTTAAGAACCTCCATCTTTTTACAGGTCAAAAATAGTTTTTTACCCTTTTATAATTCAAAAATAGAATCTAAGTCAGAAACTTGGAGAATTCCAAAAGTTTAGAGACCCTTTTTAAATCTAAAGGAAATGAACTATAAAACTCCCAAAACAAAAACATTTGGAAACAGTCTTTTTATCTCTTGATATGTGTTGATAAAGAACATAAAGGCGGTGTTACTTAACTATCAATTTCAATATGTGGGGATTTCAACTGGATTTCAACTTAAAAGTCCACACAACTTAAAAGCTGAAGTTGAGAAACACTTGAGTATTAGATCCTCTGGGACTGGTTCCAGATTTGAGGGCCTTGAAAATGAATTGGAAGAATTTCCCTTGTATATCTGGCACTAAACAACCTAGGATTAAACGGCCAGATAAGTTTGTTCTGTGATGGCTGGAGGGCTGTTAGATTTAAAATGGCAACTAACAACTATTCAAAGGGCATGGGTTGTTGTTTTTTAATTGGGCCTATCACTCAGGCAACTGCATTAAACTTTGAGATCTCAGCAGCAGTCTATGGATATATCATGACACTGTTTTGAGAAACAGCATGTCACTAGATAAAATAAAGGTCTTATGCTTAAATTCCTAATGTGAACAATTTTTAAGTGTTGGGAGTACCTTCAGGCAGAAGACTGAATAATTTGAAAAGCTTTCTCTACCTGATCATGATAGAGCATCTTTGGTTTGAAAAGAAAAGAGTGTATTTTGTAAATAACTCCACGCTTTATCAGAGACATTTGGATCTACAGTATATCCGTTGTCAGTGATGCTCTCTGTGCAGTCTTGCACAAATGTTTATATACAGATAATTTGTTTATAATAACCATAAATGAAATACTTTATGTATTTGGAATGTCCTCATATTTTTTCCATTGGCTTCTAGTTTCTAAAACAGCAAGAAAAAATCATTTTGTACAAAGTACAAACTTCTAAGTTTTCATATTATTTTCAATTTTTATTTGTAGTACTTTAACTTTGTAAGTTAATTCTTTCACTGTAATGTAATAGAAAATATTAAAAATTAACTGTTCTTTGTATCTGACATAAAATGTCATTAGATCAATTAAATTAAAATTTAATTAAACTTAGGTAGAAGAGTTAAGATGCTGGCCTAGAAACCAGAAGATGGTAAGTTCTGGGGCTCCCTTAGGCATGAAAACCATTGAGTGACTGGGCAAGTTACTTTCTCTCAGCTAAGCTCATTTCACAAGGTGGTTGTGAAAATAAGAGGCAGGAGTATTTGATATGTTTGATGCCTTGAAATGACTCTTAAAAAAAAGTATCAAACTCTTAATACCGTAATAAAATGAATGTAAGGTCATTTTTGATTAAAATAAATGTAATTAGAGACATGAATGACAGCATTTTGATTTGAATTTGATACCAATCCATTCCTAATCATATGTATTAGGTATGTTTTATTGATTAGGATAAAAAGCCTAACTTTATATAGAGAATTTCTTGATTATCTCTACAATAGTATTACATTTATAGTACTAAACTATTGTTATTAAAAGCATATAGTTTACTTGAATGTAAAGCTGATGATTCAGAAACTAGTCCAATAGTATAAATTTTGACAATTTTAAAAATGTTATTTTATATTAATATAATTATTGCTTAATAGCAAATCTTAATAAATCCAAATATTAAGATTTTTTAATAATCTTAAGATGTGGATCTTAAACATAATTGATTAAAAGAAATTAAAAGTCCATTATTATATAATATGCACATTGATAATATACATTACATTTTACTATGTTATTTAAGTTTTTACCTAGTACCAAAAGGATAGTACTATAAACCTAGGAGTGAATGAAGTTCCAGTTCAGAACAGCCATTCAACAACCACTTGACTTCAAGTCTGCCAAGTGTTGTATCAAGCACTAATTAATCTGGAAAGGAGTAAGAAAGAAGCTAGGGCTTAAACCCCTGAAGGTGTAATTGTCATTTTATCTGGCTGTGAATGATTACCTTTGTATATGATTTACATACATTCTAGTCTACAATACTGACTAACTTAACCAAACCAAGCAGATAATTGACTGCCTAGTTAAGCTGAATAATCAAGTGAAGCTGTGAAGTAGCAAGAGATCTGGGGTTTATTGATGCATTCTGATTGGTAGTTGCACCTCTCTAGTGGTGCAACTACTTCAGAAGTAGGGCAGCTATCATTACTGAAGAGGCCTGATCTCAGATAACCACTCAGTGTAGTTCAGCACAGAAAGGCACCCAAAACAGGCCTTTAAAAGATGACATTAAATTCTGGTAGGAAAATACAGATTTCTTTAGAATGCTAATGCACTAATTTCTTGTGTCAGTTTTTAACCTTACAGAACAGAGAACTTCCACATTTTATTTTTGACAAATCATCATGGAAGACTCTAGTTTAAAAACAGTTTTACCTACACCAGAAGAAACAGAAGAACCGTATTCAAAGAAATTTAAAATTGATAGCAATCAAGTGATCTTTGAGAGGGGGCAACAGCAATTATTTGAAATATGCAATGAAGATAACAAATCAGGAAATCAGTTTCTGTGTTTTCCTAAAACATGGAATTTTAGTCAACTTAATTTGGAGTTACGAGAGAAAAGCAGTACAATTTTAAAAAACAGTGTAAGACAACATGCAAATTTCAAGATGTTTATGAATGCCAAATTACAATCCAGATTGTTAGAAAATATTCCGTACATTGGAAAATGGCCTTCTAATAGTTGTACTACACTTAGGAATGGTAGTAGTTGCAAGTTAAACAAAAATAATTCAGATTTCATACAACTTGAATCTTTGGTCTCATATGCAAAAGAAAGTGAAACGGCAACAAAGACTGCTAATATGTCAAAGACAAATGAATGGCCAACAAGAGGTATAATTTTTTATATTATCTTGGCAGAAAAGTTTATTGCAAGAATAGAATCTTTATTTGGAGATGTGCCAGAATTTCAAAATAAAGAAAAGGATCCAGGTTGTTGTCATGCGTATAAAATGTTACAGTCAGAAGAACAACATCTTATTTCAAAACCAGTTAGAAGTTATGAAAATAGTGATAAAGAAGTCTTAAAGTTCTGTTTGCCATTTAAATATTTTATGAATGGAAAAAAGTCAGACTTTGAATCTTTGAACTATGAGTATAAAAATATTTTACATAAGAACAATGATATTTTATCCTACACAAAGCAAAGAAGATTTTATAGAAGGAAGAATTTCAGAAGAAACAAAATATTTCGGCACGCATATACACTTTATTCAAAAAAATGTGGAATAAATCTTAAATTAACAAAAAGTATTGCTTTTGAACTGTTTTTACAAAGTAATGGAACATATCATTACAGTTCTGTAACAGAAAATGGTATTCCAGTATTCAACCACATAAGTCAAATTAATCACCAACAAACAGAAAAGTCTAATGAAGACACAAAAGAATGGCTCTTATGTCCTACAGATATTAGGAAAGATGATATATTTTCAATGCTTTGCTGTGGAAAAAAACAAACAACAAGCCAAATAATACTTTCTAATAATCAAAATATCCAAAGTAAAAATTTCAATATTATTTTACGGGAAAGAAGCTTGTATATTCCTGAAACAATCTACAATTTGGCAGATAGTTTTAGATTATTAAATTATCTGATTTTAATTCCAGTCCTGCTTAAAAAGTCAAAAGCTAAAGATTTTAAACTTGATATAGTTACTGTAGAACCATTTATACAAAAGAAAAATAGAAAAACGTGCAATCAAACCAGTAACTTTTCTTCTAAAAAATTTAAACATTTTTATTTTGTTTTAAGAGCACATAACAAATGGGAAAAGAGAATATTTAGAAATAGTATTAATTATACAAATAACAAATATGTCCCAAAACATATAGTAACAGGTAGTAAAGAAAGAATGAACAAAACACAATATAATAATCACAAACATAACCAAAATAATCCATGTGATTTTGTTGATAGAAAATCTCATCTTGATACATATAAAAAAATTTCCCTCAGTTCTTATTCAGATGAAATAGAACACATTTCAGTCCTGGGTGATATAATAATTACTGATGAAAAACATAGCAAACAATGCATAAGTGTTGATAAAAGATTCACTAGTAATCATTCTGAAACATTAACTTATATTTGTGCGCCACTCAAGTTATTTGCAAATGATTGTCTTTTAAAACAAGAAAGCAAAAGTAAGACGTCTCGGTATTTCAAAGACAGGCATTGGCTAAAACACAAAATTAATGGTAATTTTTTCCCAATTTCCAGAAGACTTTTTAAACATTCCTTACATGTTAGTCAACATTTTACTCCCAACATGTTTCATAAACTTTTTCTAACCCAAAATATAGCAATCGGTGTAGAAACAAAGTGGAGTAAAATTTCCCTATATGGAAAAAAAGCAAAGCCAAGGTGCTTTGACTTTGAAAAACTTAAGAGTGTTTTACAATACCAATATCAAACTACATGGATATCAAATGTTTTTAAGGCACCCAAAGCTAAAGTAATAGAAAATATGAACTTTGGGGGTAGTAACAATATTTTGTTCAGTGGCACAATTAAGTCAGAAATACTATGTATAAACCAAACTGCTGAGGATTGGTTTATGAAGACAAAATGTACCATTGCTGGGAAGAACTATGTAAACAAAAGAAACCAGTCTCAGAATTTATGTGAGCTACATTTCAAAAACGAATGTGCAAAGTCTGTTAATTCTGTGGACAAATTAACAGCCTCATGTTCTACAAAACAAAAAGGTTGTGAAGATTCAGGAGAAGAGCATTTTTCTTCAGAAACTAACAGAAGAGATCAATTTGAGTTAGTACTGGAAGAGCTTCGTATGTTCAATGAAATTAGTAAGGCAAATGAAAATAGCCTGTCACAAACAGAAATAAATATCCTTGAGAAAGAATCTCATGTACTAAATTGTTCTGACAACATACCAGATCAAGTTAACAGAAATATCAATCCAGTCATTTCCACAACTGATATTACTATGAGTTGCACATCCGGGGTAAAGCAAAACAGCTATACAAAAAGTTCATTTCACCAGAACATACAATTTGGAGAGCAAGAGACAACCCACAACTACAGTTCAAATCTGTCAGGTGAAGAATTGTTCTGTTCATCTTCTGAAAGTAAGTAAATGATTTTAAAAATATGTGAATCAGATTATTTTATGTAATAGTACTAGGTTTGCACTATAAAAAAGATGCACAGAACTCTTTCAAATCTAAATATTTGTTAAAATATATTTGTGAAGATGTTGGTAGCAGTAGCTTTAATTTTAGATTGACATTGGGTGCTACTCTTGATTAAGTAACAGAAACATTGGGACATTAAATGATGATAGTAACATTTTCCACAAAGCAATACTATAATGGAAGTATTGTAAGTATTAAATTGCAACTGCATTTAGCTGCCTGGTGCTGTTCAGATCACATTGGCAGAAAAAGAAAGAAAAAGGGATCCAGTGCAAACCATCAGTATAAGTCATGCTTGGCACAGTAATTTGTAGTAGACAATCAGGTTTGGTAAGAGCTAATATATCAATACTATAGTGGAAAAGATGTAATAAAGCATTAGGGTGTTTTTTTTAAATGTAGTTGCTATATTTTAGATCAAATATATCAAGCATATAATATATGAAGTTTTATATATTATCTCAAGCTAGGAATATTTTACCACATAGTTGCTACATTGTGTAGACCTAATGTGTAGTATATAGTAAAGTTCAAATTGATCTATTAATAACTATAAAGCTTATTGTGAATTTGTTTTTCAAATTTAAGAACGTGCTCATTGTAAACAATCTTTCTCTTGGAACCCTGCATTCGTATCTCAAACATTCACAAAAGAAGGAAGCTATAATTTAACAACAGAAAGAGGTAAATTATGTCTTATAATAATTTAGCATTTTCACTTTTATATATTTATATTTTAGTTTAATTTATGCAGTAAATATTTTTTTAATTTATGTGAGTTTGTGGCTGATTTGTTGGATTCCAAGGTGAGCTTTGAGTTCAAACACTTTAATATGAATACCATTTTAACTCAAACAACATTTTACTAAAACTAAAAAAAAAATCAGTGTGTAAAAGATGATAAAATCATTCTTGAATCAAGTTCAAATTGTGACACTTCATATACTGTCCTATCTAATTATCTTGTTTAAAACACATGAATGGTTTGCTGTAACCTGCTTTTGAAGAGCCGTGTTAATCTATGGCAGCAAAAATTTAGGGATTTTGGTAGATTAATTAATTCTGTTAAAAGATGCACACTTTTGTGAGTCAAGCTCATTTCATCAGATACATAGAATGGCTGCACTGATATATAGTTTAAACTGTTATGTAAGTTTTACAATGATATCAAAGGATATGTTGTATAGATAAGTCTAGGCTGTAGTTGTCGGGGGTAGAAGATGTTGAACTCATGATGGCATTTGAAAAGGGATTAATTTTGATACATCCAGATTATGAAAATGCAATCAATGAATCACAAGTCAAGGAGAGGCTTTGGGAGATAAGAATTAAGAAAGCATTGTTCTAGGTCATTCATAAAGATGTTGGTATACCCAAGGCTTTGCCACTAATTTGCAGGTCCATATTGTTGCAAAGATAAAATAAGTACAAAGTTATAGTCTGGTGACAAAGTGTGCCATTTGGATTAGTATTTATGTTCTTGTTTACTTGACATACTTTACATAACATACTGTTTTGTGGGGTGTGTTGATACAAGCCTTCACTCCATGATAGTTGAAATGTTCTTGCTAGGGAAATTACCTATGGAGTTCAATTTTTAATTTGTTTATTGTTTTATCATGGAAAATATAATATAAAACAGTAAAACTATAACAAACAAAAGAAAAGAAAAGAAACATGCATTCAACCCTAACAACAAATAGTGTTCAATTAAATTTAACATTCAACATGTAGGAGACACCCTGGCTGGATGCTGAAATAAAAGAAAAAGCAATAAATTCTCCTCTTCATGGAGTTCAATTTTCTTAGGAAGTCTGAGATCTTTTATGTAACTGGGATGACGGATTATATTGTCTATAATCCTGAGGTTTTCTGTGATTTCTCATCCAGCCCAATAACAGAACTAAAATTGTTTAGATTTTTTCTTCTTCAGTTTAGTCAAAATAGCTAGGTGGTGTCATGTTCTGTGAATCAAATGAAAAATAAGATTACAAAAATGAGGTTGGAGGAAAACTGAAATTAATGTAATTGTCTACCCAAAGCATAATTTTGATAGCTAAATTTTATTACAAATTCTTCTGTGTTCTAGAATTGTGTCTTTGCTCCTCAAGTTCGTGCTGATGTAATAAGTAGACTTGAGTTGTAACCAACAGCTTCCATCTCTTACTAGAACTCCTTCTCTATGCATCCATATAAAATATCTATATATGAGATATTTTTTTAAAGGAAGATAAAAACTAATACAAGTATTATAAAGTGAGAAAAAGAAAAGAAATCAATCTGCAAGAAAAGATAAAAATTAAAAGAAAACTTTAAAAAGTAAGAAAAAAGATATGAAGAAGTAGGTTTGCAGTAATTATTACAATTACAAATTTATCTCTTCCTCTATAGTTACAACTCTTCTTTCTATAATCTATCCTGTCTAATCATAAAACCATAAATCATAAATTCATATTTTCCATTTTACACAAGTAGTCCATAAGGGGTTTCCAGCTAGCATTAAACATACTAGATACTATCTTTTCTCTAATCCATGAAATTGATTTAGCCATCTCAGCAAGTTCCATCATCTTCACCATTCCTCCTCCAAATCTTTCAATCTTTGTGCATCTTTATGCATCTTGTTGCAGTTATCATATACAGAAACAAAGTACCATGAGTTTTTCCCCCAACCAATCATCAATCCCCCCCCCCCCAAAAAAAACCTCTGGTCTCAATTGCATATTAAACTTTTAAATCCTCCAAATCAGTATGTATTTGAACCCCAAAATTTCCAGCATTTTTACAAATCCATCAAACATGATATAATTGAATCCAAAATTTTCTAGCTTTTTACACATCAATTAAACATGACATTCCTGTCTTCCTGTTCACATTCCCAAGATATGTTTGAAATGTCTTTATACATTTGAAATATGTTTTCTAATGTTATATACCAAAGGTGCATCATTTTATAAAAAGTTCTCTTGAAGATAATGAAGTAGTATAAATTTCAATACTTTCAACCACATATTTTTCCATTATTTCATCTATATATTATAAACATTTTAGCCTAATTTACATTCTTTCATCTGTTCTCTTCCAAATGTCAATAAAAGTTTATACCTTTTAGCAATTACATGTTCATTATTTGTACATAATTCAGTTCCATAATCTTATTGCGTACAAAACCATAAAATCTTCTGTCTACTTTAAATCTTTTTAAAAACTCTGAAAAAGTAAACCATTGATAACACATCCACAGAGCTCCTCCTGGGGATGGAAAGACCCTCCAAATCAGGGGTCGCCAACCTTTTGGACCTCAGGGACCACCAAAATCATAATTTTAAATCCGGGGAACCACTAATATGAATTTTGACTGACAGTGGCTTGCTGACTTGGTGGGAAGGGGGGGGAAGGGAGAGGGAGAGAGAGATCTGATCTAACCTCTCCCTCCCTCTCTTTCACACACAGACGCACACACATAAACAAACATACAGGTGTGGGATTCAAAGTTATTAACAACCAGTTCTGTTGGCATTGCCTAATTTGTGGGTGTGGCTTGGTGGTAATGTGACTGGCTGGGCATGGCTTGTATTTAAATATTATAAATATTTATGTAAATATTGAATTTTTTATAAAGAAAAGAGCAACTTTTACCCAAAATCAGGCAAAGCAGGCAGGCAGATTGAGTTAATCACAGATTCACTCAGAGATCGATCTATCTGCAATCAGCTGTCACATAAAATTTGCATGCAAGCAAACTCACAAAGCATCATGTATGTAAATATTGATTTTTTTATTTAAAAAAAGAACAACTTTTACCCAAAATCAGGCAAAGCAGGTAGGCAGATTGAGTTGCTCACAGAATCACAGATTCATTCAGAGATCTATCTATCTGCCATCGGCTACCTGAGTCTGCACTGAATAATACAAACTTCAGTCCTAAGGAAGGTTCGGCTCTGCTTAAAAGTAGA
Organism: Pseudonaja textilis; assembly: GCF_049901715.1. Taxonomy (NCBI): domain Eukaryota; kingdom Metazoa; phylum Chordata; class Lepidosauria; order Squamata; family Elapidae; genus Pseudonaja; species Pseudonaja textilis. The sequence goes on along the minus strand of NC_141990.1, from coordinate 137,194,887 downwards.
GCTGAAGATCTAAAGATTAGCTAGAAAGCAAGAAACCCAACAGTTTCCTGCTTTCTAGCTAATCTAAATCTCCCAGCACAGGAAAACCACTGATGGTCGGGAAAAAAAAAAGGAAAAATAGCAACTTAACAGGCAAGTTTGACAGGTAAGGAGTGAGTGGGCGGGGAGGGTTCCCGCAGGCCATGTGGGCGGTGCTGCCTTGTATTCCCAGGCAGCCTGGATTAATTGCTTTGGGGGGGTGCTCTGGGGGTGACATTTCTCTGTAGACCACCAAAATTTTCTTGCGACTCATCAGTTGGTGACCACTGCTCCAGATCATATTCAGAGGACAGGGGAAAATATAGGACAAAAAAACCCTGTCAATCATTTAGTTCATTCATTCATTTTGTTACCTTTGTGCCAAAGCAAACACTGATCACACACAATATATAATTTTCATTCAGTGTTATTTCTTTTCTTTCTTTTTCTTTTTTTTTTTTTTGAAGTTATGGGACTTTTTTATTCTTGAAAATTAGTCTGTGGCATTGGCAAGCCAGGAAAACATTAAGCCCTTTTCTAGATAATTTTTACCTACCACACTTCTATTTCTAATCACTCTCTTAAACTGGTTTTGAATGAAGTTGGGTAAATTTTGTTGAAGAATAAAAACAAGTCGAGGTAAAAAAATTAATGGAAAACAAAGAAAAATGTTTTAAACTTCTCCTTCACCCCAGTTGGCACTGATAGTTACAATTTCAGTGCACTGGAACTAGGATATTTTTCCCAATTTATGTACAAATAATCTTCTCTCTCCTTTTTATGCTCTGGAATCAGCTGGATTGATAGTTGAACCAAATCTGATAATAAAATGTAGGGAATAATGTCGTGACATGTATAGCTCTAACTTGACCTCTGTTCATTGCTCCCTAGCACACTTTATGTGGCCTGACACAACCTTCTATTTATTTCCTATAGGTAAAGTTACCCTTCTTTAATGTCAGCTTTAACATCAAAAGCAACTGCTGAGGCATAGTTAATCATACCATTAGCTAAAATTTAGATTAAAAAACACTGTCACTAAGGAAATAGATGCTGCATAACTTAAATCTGAGCAAAGGCATATAAAAGCTGATATAAAATACTTTTTAATACACATAGCACTTAACCATGATGACAACTACTCTCAACTCTCGCTTTTTCAATGGATGAAAAAATAGCTGTACCTTGATGGTTTGATAACAGGCAAAATAGAAAAGTAGAAGATTTTCTCCTAGGTGTGGGAAAAGCATACTGTCTCTTTTTATTACCATGATTATCTCGAATTCCTTTGAAAACCTAAGCACGGTTGGACTTGGGAAATAATTGAATGGGAGATAACATTTCATTTTTTGTAAAGGAAAGCATTTGTATATGTGCCTCCATGTTCTAAATAATTTACCTGAAAAACAGTTACTACTGCACTTGACTAGATGTTTTCAGGAGTGAAAGCATCAATAGTTCCTTTGTTCCTTTGGTTGTCATTCTAGAAATTTATTTTGAGTTCTACAAAATCACCATCAAACTTGTTTGATAAGAAATAATGAAAATGCACACTTCTGATATGATTTCAAGATGTTGTTTTTTTAAATGTAGGAAACTGTTTACTCAGTGGAATTATAAGAATACAGCCTCTGAAAACATGTTGCGGTCCTTTAAGAGTTGGATTGTCAAGGAAAGCTAAACTCAAGCAGCTTCATCCGTATTTAAAATAGTTCAGTAGTAACAACTTGTTAAGCAAAGATTGTTTTGCATTAAATGTTTAAAATAGTTATCACATTCATAATTAAAATATTTCATTATTGTTGTAATATATAAAGCACTAGCCTATAAATTTTTTGTGATTTTAAAATTAACTGCTGATAAAAGTATTCTGTGAAATGTAGGTACAACACTGTTATATGTTATTAAACTGAAATGCATAGAAATCTGAGATACATAAATATGCTTAAGTTATTTCCTTTTATTAAAATATCTTATCAAAGCGTAAAATAGATGTAGTGTCATATCATATAGCAATTTAATAAATACCTATCAATAGTCAAGTTGTATATTCATCTGAAACCATTATGGAATCTTCTGAGCCATGTTTATTTAATGGTACTTTTTATTATAATAGTTTTAAGATTAAAATGGTTTTTCCTCCATGGATATCTCGGTTAAATATTTAGTCTCTTGTACAAGTGCTTATAAAATGATCCATGTATCTGTACCTAGTATACCGAGCTAACACATTGCTGAGAAGAGAGGAAGAAGTGTGCATTCATTCTCCACTTCTTTCTTCTGAACTTCTATCAAAGTTAATGGGATGTCTAACTATTTATAAAACAGTGTTCTAAACCGTCTATCTTATTTTATCATGCTGTATGTCCAAAGTCTTAGACATGGATGGTTTTTATCCATTTTATCCTCTGACAAATTGCTTATGTAATTTTTGAAATGTTTCTCTGCCAAACTTGAATTAATGTTAATATATTGCTAATAAAGTTACACACACACACACAAAATATTAGAACTAATTGATAAAGCTCTTCAGGTTGGATGAAATCTTATTCTGGCATTTATTAACTAAAAGCAAGAATACATTTTAGCTGTTTTTCAACCATTCCCTTAGAAGAATTAAAACGTTTCTATGTTCAACTTTACTGTGCTTTACTGTAATTTTTTATTATTTACTTTGGTATATTAAGGACCACATGTTTAGTGAAGAACACAAGAACTCAATCAAAAAAGAAGAACCGACCTCTTCCCTGGTCCAACACCTCAAAGCCACAGGACATGAGATTGACTTTAAAAATACCAGAACTATCGCCAAAACTCAACACTTCAACAACAGAATAATCAGAGAAGCCATAGAAATAGAAAAAACGCCCACACAGCATGAATAAATGAGATGATACCTCCTACCAGCCATTTGGAAACCCGCCCTCATTAACCAACGTGTACCTAACATGAAGAATGACACCAGACCCACACCCACGAGGGCCACACAAGATGCTACCACCACACTTCCATGTAGAAAGCAGACTCACACCCACACAGATGATGAGACATGACCACAGACCAGAAGCCGTACCGCAGCTGCATCACTACCCGCTTCAAACCCCTCCGACCCATACATGAAACGAACGGACACCCACCATGAAAATGTGGCATGACCATGAACATGAAGCCAAACAACAGGATCACAGCTCACCAGCTCAAATCTCCCGGCAACTAAGACTAACCTGAGCACAACCAAGCCCCCACCTGAACAGAACACACCCCCAGCCAATCAGAACACAACCAAACCCCCAACCAATGAGAACACACCCCCACCCAATCAGAACACATCCAACCCCCACCCAATCAAGTCACACCCCCACTAGCAGTTAAAAGGAAGAAGCAGCTGCAAGCTCACATTACTCTGAGAAGCACAAAGCCGAAGACACAAGCCTGAAGATGACGAATGAGACTTTGTCAAAACGTTGGCAAGATACTTCCAATTTTACGTGGGAGAAAATCCGAATAACCAAAGATCCACATACAAATACCCGTGAAAACCTCAGAAAACAAGTGTGTGTGTGTGTGTGTGTGTGTGTGTGTGTGTGGATAGATAGATAGATAGATAGATAGATCGATCGATCGATCTTTGGTTATTCGGGTTTTCTCCTGCGGAAGATTGGAAGTATCTAGGCAACGTTTCAATGAAGTCTCATTCATCATCTTCAGAGAGAACAGAACTCATTCATCATCTTCAAAAGAACAGAATTGGCCCTAATTAGAAATGAACTTCACACAAAAAGATTTCTCCTAGACCAAAGCAACAAAGATCTCCTCACACTCCACCTCAGACTCAGCAACAAGATTCACCCCTTACTTTGGGACAAATCCAAACAACTCGCTGTCTGGAGAGCCAAAACACAGACCACCCTCAAGACAGACACACACACCAACAAACTAAAAAAACTACAACAATGTCAGAAACCAAGTCCTCCCCATTCACAGCCACACATGAAACAAACAGTGCACAACATCTCAGACAAGATCTTCACTGAAGCCGAAACCAAGGTCCTTTCAAAAGGATTCAACTTTGCTGTCGCTCCCAAACACATCCCCACAGAAACCATCATATGCGGAGTTGAAACCAGCCTGACCAAAACCAACCCTGATGATGCTAATAGAATCAGACTCGAAAAAGCCTGAAGATGATGAATGAGACTTCATCAAAACGTTGCCTAGATACTTCCAATCTTACACGGGAGAAAACCCAAATAACCAAAGATCCACATACAAATACCCGTGAGAACCTCAGAATATATAGTTTTCGCGGGTACTTACATGTATGGCATTCAGCTTTGTTCAGGTATTTTCCCACGTCATTGTAGTTGTGCTTTTAAAGTTGTAGCAACGTTTTGGCAGAATCTCATCTGTCATCATCACAATACAGAAAATACGTGAACAAAGCTGAATACCATACATGTAAGTACCCGCAAAAACTTAAGAAAGCATAGGACATTTAGCTATTTCTTGTCCTCTAAAGTGAAGTGGGGCACTTAAGCCTGTGCCTGAATCTCGGCATGATCAGTTGGGAAATAGGGCAGGCCCGACCTGGGGGGAAACCCTAGGCTGGGCACGTATCAAACACCCACCTGAATTAGCGGAGGTTGACTCTGGGCCCCCTCGGCATCTGATTTTGGACACTCGGGTTTTCTTGGATAACCAGTCAGAAGGGATTCCAGCAAATGCTCTGGTGGACTCAGGGGCCACGACTAACTTTATGGAGTTTGTGTTAGTTGGTACTCTTTCATCTTTGGGAAAAAGGAAAGGTGAGACAGAACATGTTTATATGTTTGTTTTTTTAAAATGTTTTCAATATATCAATCTTAAATAAAATTTATTTTAAATTAATAAAATCAAATAAAAAATTCTAAAGCTCAATAAACAATATTATGGTAAGGGATAGAGAAACCTTGTTGTAACTTTGATTTTAGGTTAAATTTTGGGTTGCCTTCTTAAGTACAAAAACTGCATATCTGAAGAACTTAGTTTCATATGGGAGGATATACTTGACCTATAGCTGCTGATCAAAACACTCATATCAACATAAATTAAAGGTAATAATCCTTATATTTTAAAACACTTGATTTTAAATACTGTTTTAAGAGTAATTGTATTTTATATTTATGTACACAAATTTGTATGAATATTCTTATGTCCCATCACACATGCAAATGATTAAATAGAATTTTCAAAATGTTATGAATAATTCAATTATGTAAAGTAAGTGTTTTTATAAACCACAGAGATATATTAACTTTCCTCATTTGTCATCTGAAACAAAAATATTTTATTGATATTAAAATTAAACCATATGTTGTCCCCTGACTTGTAAAATTTGCATACTAGAAAGGAAATCGTAAAAATAATTTGACAAAATAGGGGTATGATGACTGGAGATTTTTGCATAGCAAATTATCCCTGGTATACCATTTTTTCTTTTCAGAGATTCCTTGGAAATGTACAAAGGTGTTTTATAATATTAACTAACAAGGAAATTATAGTTTCCATTAAGCAGGAAGTTATCATAGGTTTATACCCATTATTGCTTTCTTCTGCCATGTGTTTATATTGTTACATTTGGATTAATAGTAACCAGAATAAAGATTTGCAGAGCTGATATTTGGGTTTGGAAATGCACGACTTCCTGTTGTATCATTTAAAACACACTGTAAAGGAGAAAAATAACTTCCACAAGCCATGTTGCACTGGTCATATTTTGCTGGCATTATTTACTAAAACATTCTCTACATAAATGTTGTTTATATAAATGTTTTTCCGTAACATAAAGGATTTACTAGAACATGCTTTCATTTCCATTTCTTTTCCAGTTTGGGTCAGAGATTTTAGTGTAAATTCAACATGTCTGAAATATGATATTCTCATACAGTATTATAATGCTTGTAAATTTTTAAAAAAGCATGTCCAAACGAAAAGTCAATATCCTCTGAGAGACAGTGGGGAGCACAGCAATTAGATTTCTGAAACAGAATTTATTTTCAGATGCCAAATTGAATTGATTAAAGGTGCATTGGGCAACCTTCCAGCTTGGAAACTGCACCAATTGTTTGATTAGTACATGTCTTTACTAGAGCTCATTCATGCTTCCCCATCAGAAACGACAGCTTTTGCTTAGATAGGCTGTTAATGATTATTAAAACATGTCCCAGAAGTACAAAATGCTACAGAGTAAGTTAAATATTGCCAATTATAGCAGTACATCATTATCATATGGCTTTTGTATTTTTTTTTTATCACTATTCTAAAAACATTAACCAAAGCAACTTTTCTTCTACCTGTCTCCAATTAATATAGACATTACATTTATTTTCCAGTAGAAGGAAACTGTTACTATTAATCAACTAGGTCTGTCTTCTAGAAAAATACAAGCATGACTGAACATTGTGATTATAAATTTTACAAGGTCTCACATATTCACATGATGAAATAAAAAGAAACCTTTTCAGGTAAAGACAGAAGACAGGTGAAACTTGAAAAATTAGAATATCATGCAAAAGTTCATTTATTTCAGGAATGCAACTTAAAAGGTGAACCTAATATATGAGGATAGACATGCAAAGCAAGATAGTTCAAGCCATGATTTGTCATAATTGAGATGATTATGGCTTACAGCTCGTAAAAACCCCAAATCCACAATCTCAGAAATCTCAGAAAATCTCAGAAAATTAGATCATTACATGCAATCAATAAAACAAGGATTGTACACAGAACAATATTGGACCTCTGAAAAGTATAAGCATGCATATGTACTCAGTACTTGGTTTGGGCCCCTTTTGCAGCAATTACTGCCCCAATGCGGCGTGGCATGGAAGCTATCAGCCTGTGGCACTGCTGAGGTGTTATGGAAGACCAGGATGCTTCAGTAGCGGCCTTTAGCTCTTCTGCATTGTTTGGTCTCATGTCTCTCATCTTTCTCTTGGCAATGCCCCATAGATTCTCTATGGGGTTCAGGTCAGGTGAGTTTGCTGGCCAATCAAGCCACGGTCATTGAACCAGGTTTTGGTGCTTTTGGCAGTGTGGGCAGGTGCCAAGTCCTGCTGGAAAATGAAGTCAGCATCCCCATAAAGCTCGTCTGCAGAAGGAAGCATGAAGTGCTCCAAAATATCCTGGTAGATGGCTGCATTGATCCTGGACTTAATGAAGCACAGTGGACCAACACCAGCAGATGACATGGCTCCCCAAATTAACAGAGACTGTGGAAACTTCACACTGGACTTCAAGCATCTTGCAGTGCGTGTCTCTCCATTCTTCCTCCAGACTCTGGGTCCTTGGTTTCCAAATGAGATGCAAAAGTTGCTCTCATCAGAAAAGAGGACTTTGGACCACTGAGCAACAGACCAGTTTTGTTTTTCTTTAGCCCAGGTAAGATGCTTCTTGTTTGTTGTTCAGGAGCGGCTTGACAAGAGGAATACGACATTGGAAACCCATGTCCAGGATCCATCTGTGTGTGGTGGCTCTTGATGCACTGACTCTAGCCTCAGTCCACTCCTTGTGAAAGTCCCCAACACTTTTGAATGGCCTTTTCCTGACAATCCTCTCCCTGCTGCTTGTGCACCTTTTTCTTCTACACTTTTCCCTTCCACATAACTTTCTATTAATGCGCTTTGATACAGCACTTTGGGAACATCCAACTTCGTTTGCAATTACCTTTTGAGGCTTTCCCTCCTTATGGAGGGTGTCAATGATGGTTTTCTGCACAACTGTCAGATCATCAGTCTTTCCCATGATTGTGATTTCTACTGAACCAGACAGAGAGACCATTTAAAGGCTCAGGAACCCTTTGCAGGTGTTATGGCTTCATTAGCTGATTAGAGTGGGAGACTTTGAGCCTAGAATATTGAACCTTTTCTCAATATTCTAATTTTCTGAGATTGTGGATTTGGGGTTTTCATGAGCTGTAAGTCATAATCATCTCAATTATGACAAATCATGGCTTGAATTATCTTGCTTTGCATGTACTGAGTCTATCTTATATATTAATTTCACCTTTTAAGTTGCATTACTGAAATAAATGAACTTTCTAATTTTTTGAGTTTCACCTGTGGGTGATAAAGAGACTTGTTGTTTCTACTGAAAAACTAACAGCCAAACTAAATAGTGTTAAGAAAAAAATCTGTGTTGTCAAAGTATACTGATTGAAATATATGGAACTGTTAGAGTTCTGTCATTACTAGATCAAGATAAAGTTTGATAATGGGAAAAAATTGAGAGCTGATGGAAGGTATTTCAGTGATATCTACAAAATAGTTAAATATTCTGCTAAAGAAATAGTAAAAGTATGGAAATTGTGCAAGCACTTTAATGTCTCCATTGGAGCTTTTAATATATAATTTCACTTTTAAAGCTTCTTCGGATTGTTCTGCCAGTCATTCCTGCATGAAAAAGATCTGATTACCAGCTTTTATTTTGGTTACAACTGACAGTCCAAGCAAGTGGAGAAAAGGAAGTGAAATATTCACTATTTTTAAATTTGCGAGAATTGCCTGGCAATATAATCAGCAATGTAATGCAGAGTGCTTCCTTCCAACGCTTGTCAAGAAACAGCAGGGAAGATTATCCTAAGCACTTTCAGAAATGAAATGTAATTTTTCACAAAAAGGTCAATTGTATTTTGGCAAAAATCTTGTGCTACAATTTTAACATTGAAAACAAAAATGAAAAGTCAGCACAGAAATATTTTGGTTCTGAGAAATTGTATCTGGGAATTTTGTTAGTTCAGCACCAGTCATTAATATTTGTGATACATTTTTAAATGTTCAGTTGACCGAGTTTTATGTTTAAAGAATAAAAGAAATGATAATAATATATGAACAACAAAACAAATTGATGATTGGGAGCATATCAGTGATATAAACCTTAAAAATGGTTATTAGTTTACCAGACATCTCTGTTTTTAAATAATATGCCTTATTTGAAAGGAAATACGTGCCTATGAAATCAGTAAAGAGATTTGGTTATTTTAGCAAAACACAGCAGTTAATATCTCAATTTTTAAATACAGGTTGCTCATAATTTACTATAAAGCTTTGGGTAGATGGACATCTGCTCATTATATTTTCTCTCCATCCTACTTTACACAGCTTTTTTCTTGATCTGAAAATGACCCTGGTTTTTGTAAGTCCAGGAATACAAGTGGACCAATATAACAATAATTTGTTTAGCTTGCTCCATACTGTATTTTTCTGATAGTTTCATGTTTATTTATTTAGATTATGTCTGTTACCTCCTATCTCTCTTTCATGGATTTGCTGTATTTCAATTCATTGCTGTTATCGGAATTTCCTAACTTTTAGCTACATTTCTTGGGCAATTTTCCCCACATTTTTACAACCCTCAGCTATTTTAACTGCCACTTTTCTAACAGTCTTTCAGGCTATTTTTTTTTCATACCAAGAAGATGCATAGCAACATCTGGCATAACTCCATATTTGTCTGATTTTCCTCTGTGTTTTCCATGAGGCAGATAGTTTCTCCTGCCTCCCAATCTTCTTTATTCCTGGGATCATTTAAATATCCCATATTTCAGAATACGACTTCCCTCCTGGGGATTTAGTGTCCCTTGACATTCAAATCTAAGAAGTTAATTCATTCAGTTCACTTTATTGCTTCCCTCGCTGCCCCCTCTTTCTCAGAACTCAAGCACTGCAATAGTTTTCAAGAAGCTTATTGTATACATTATTTACACCTGAGTGATGATGTGAGATAGAGGAACAAACTGCCAATAAAAACGGAACTTGTCAATCTGTAGGAAGAGGAATCAGATCAGCACCCAATATAAAGACATTTTAATATTAATCTGATTGAACTTTATGTTCCATTAGAAAGGAGTGTTCCGTTAGAAAGGTGTGAATAATGCTCGAGCAACCCATCTGGAAAGGGTTCTAAGTGTGCATGAGATATTAATTCATACATATTATTTTCCTTTTTTCCTGTATCACAATGTCTATATACAGTCTAAATAAATGCTCAATGATTCATTCTACCCAATAGAAAAGATTATGAGCATTTCATATATCATTAATGTGCATGCTTGGGTTTTAAGTGTGAGAGAAAAGAATATATCTAGAAATGTATGAAGCGGGGATGAGTTAAAAAAATAATTCATTTTTGTTTGAATCTCATAATCCCAATGAGGAATCGATTGTCTTCACCAGAAACCATTAAAAACACTGAACCTCTAAAATCAAATTGTTTCCATTGGGATTAATGGAGCCTAACTGTAGAATGGATTGTGAATACCATGCTCATCCTTCCTCTGTGTGTCTGACTGACAAAATACAACATGGTGAATTGCAAGGTTTAGTCAGATCAAACAGGAAAACAAATACAGAAATTTTCCATTAAAAACATCTCATCCATTCAAATTTCCCTATTTTCCTAGCACTGACAGAGTTTGACTCAAATCCTTTCTTTCTAGGAAAAGGTAAAATAAAATAAATGGCATTCTTTTTCCTTCTGAAAACAACTTAGAAGTTTTCTTTCCTTGCTTCTTCTATTAAGCAGAATTCTTCCACTGATAGTAGTCTGAAAGTGGCTTTCTATAGTCTTTCAATGTAAACTATTAGTCTTAGAGAACAAAGCCATCTTGTTCATGAGCAAAGCAATTTTCTCTGCATCATGTAACAGATTGTGTTCTTTCTGCTCCTAAATATGAAGTAACATGGCAGCTATACTATGTGTATGTTGCGATAATTTTCAGGAAAACATATCCCTCAGCTTCAAGAACAGGATTATTTGTTCTGTGACAGTACCTTTCCTTCTTAGGTAGGAATTCAGTCACCAGTTTTACTATTTGAAGGAGCTCACAATGAACAATCAGCGATTATCAGGCAGGAGGTAATGGAAATGGAATGAAACAGGAACCAAGCTAAACACTACACAGACTCCATCTCTGAGGAAGATGGGCAGTTAAGAAATAGGAAATATAAATGAATAATAAACAAATAAAACAAGTTGAATACTAAAACTTCATATTTGATAATGCACATACATCTTTACTGTTATGGGCTTAGGGCCATTCCAGATTTTACTAGTTTTAGATCAGATCCAGTAATCACCTTGTTCACCTGTTAAATAAGTTAGGAACACATTTTGATCTTCTTTTGATTTATCTACATTCCAATACAAAACTAGACATGTCCTGTTTCTCTTCAGCTGATTATTGAAATATGATGTTTCCTAACAGCTTCAGTCTGATTCATCTAGAGACTTAATTCAGTGCAGGTGCTAATAAACCTGGTGGGTGGAAGCTGGATGAGTAGGAAGCACCAACAGAATAGTTTAAGTTAAATCAGATGTTCCAGCACTGATGTGTTGCCATCCAAAAGTTTTATGTTCCTTCCTTGAGAAATTGCCTCCTGTGACGGATCTGAATTAATTTCAAATTTATCCTTGAAAGAAGATATCTTCATAAAATTTGTGACAATGATCCAGTATAGACTGTTATCAATCAATTAAAGTAATTTACTTCTTATTTGTGCTTAATATTCCTGGAACATACTGTTCCAAGAAAAGAAAGTACACTGCTCAAAAAAATAAAGGAAACACAAAAATGAGACATCCTAGATCTGAATGAATGAAATATTCTCATTAAATACTTTGTTCATTGCATAGTTGAATGTGCTGACAACAAAATCACACAAAAATTATCAATGGAAATCAAATTTAGCAACCCATGGAGGTCTGGATTTGGAGTTACACTCAAAATTAAAGTGGAAAAAAACACTATAGGCTGATCCAACTTTGATGTAATGTCCTTAAAATAAGTCAAAATGAGGCTTAGTAGTGTGTGTGGCCTCCACGTGCCTGTATGACCTCCCTACAACGCCTGGGCATGCTCCTGATGAGGTGGTGGATGGTCTCCTGAGGGATCTCCTCCCACACCTGGACTAAAGCATCCCCCAACACCTGGACAGTCTGTGGTGCAACATGGCGTTGGTGGATGGAGCGAGACATGATGTCCCAGATATGTTCAATTGGATTCAGGTCTGGGGAACGGGTGGGCCAGTCCATAGCATCAATGCCTTCATCTTGCAGGAACTGCTGACACACTCCAGCCACATGAGGTCTAGCATTGTCTTGCATTAGGAGGAACCCAGGGCCAACTGCACCAGCATATGGTCTTACAAGGGGTCTGAGGATCTCATCTTGGTACTTAATGGCAGTCATGCTACTTCTGGTGAGCACATGGAGGGCTGTGCGGCCCCCTAAAGAAATGCCACCCCACACCATTACTGACCCACTGCCAAAATGGTCATGCTGGAGGATGTTGCAGGCAGCAGAACGTTCTCCACAGTGTCTCCAGACCCTGTCACGTCTGTCACATGTGCTCACTGTGAACCTGCTTTCATCTGTGAAGAGCACAGGACACCAGTGGTGAATTTGCCAATCTTGGTGTTCTCTGGCAAATGCCAAACATCCTGCACGGTGTTGGGCTGTAAGCACAACCCCCACCTATGGACGTTGGCCCTCATACCACCCTCATGGAGTCTGTTTCTGACTGTTTGAGCAGCCACATGCACATTTGTGGCCCTCTGGAGGTCATTTTGCAGGGCTCTGGCAGTGCTCCTCCTGTCCCTTCTTGCACAAAGGCAGAGGTAGCAGTCCTGATGCTGGGTTGTTGCCCTCCTACGGCCTCGTCCACATCTCCTGATGTACTGGCCTGTTTCCTGGTAGCGCCTCCATGCTCTGGACACTACGCTGACAGACACAGCAAACCTTCTTGCCACAGCTCGCATTGATGTGCCATTCTGGATGAGCTGCACTACCTGAGCCACTTGTGTGGGTTGTAGACTCCGTCTCATGCTACCACTAGAGTGAAAGCAGCACCAGCGTTCAAAAGTGACCAAACCATCAGCCAGAAAGCATAGGAACTGAGAAGTGGTCTGTGGTCACCACCTGAAGAACCACTCCTTTATTGGGGATGTCTTGCTAACTGCCTATGCTTTCCACCTGTTGTCTATTCCATTTGCACAACAGCATGTGAAATTGATTGTCAATCAGTGTTGCTACCTAAGTGGACAGTTTGATTTCACAGAAATGTGATTGACTTGGAGTTACATTGTGTTGTTTAAGTGTTCCCTTTATTTTTTTGAGCAGTGTAGTATTTTGTCAATCCTTTCTCATTCTCAAAATTCTTTCTGAAGCTGCTTTGAAATAGCACAAGATTCTCATATTTTCTGAGGTTTTAGCAAACTCACTTCAAGATACTGGAAGATATCTTCTGGGAATGCTAAAAACTCATAAGATAGGCAAGAATATCTTTGCAATTAATATATTCAAACACATACTATATATCTCAGTGTGTTCATATTTCTATTTATTGTTAGAGCTTATATGTTTAGGATGCAGGTGATGTCCTAGTGCCCATAGATATTGCCATGGACTGCCAACCTCTGTTCTAAGAAAATTAAGCATTTTTATATTTTTAATCTGTTTTGTTTCATGACTGTTCCAAACTTAAAAATTTTAATGCAGCTATTAAGCAAGCTTTTTCACTGTTAAACTTTTTTACTTGTCATACTTTCCACATTCTTTCAAGAATCCTTATCAGTTTTCAGTGTAAATTGAATTTATTTTGTGAAGAAAAAATTGTATAATTTGTTCCTGCTTTGCTGTTATTTAGTTAATACAAAATATGCACTTTTTGCTGGTAACTATTAGCACAAAGGTAACCCCCAATGTATTGTTAGAGATCAAGGAAACCCCCAGCTCCATCGATAGCCATATCATTGCATTTATTTCTTGGGCAATCAAGAAGCAAAACACTACCAAAATAGAAATCTGAGCTGTTTTTTTCTTCTTCTGTGTGCATGAGCTCATAGCTTCACAATTTATTTCTGGAAGATCCCACATAATCAGATTTATGACTCATCATGGATTCACTAAGCAACCATTTCCCACCATCTTTCAGCTGCCTGGATTGTGCAATTTGTTCGTTCTTTTGTGTTCCTTTCCTGCATTATCATAAGAGAAGGAACTGATACACATCAGCTGCATGTGCACCAAAGACTGCCACCGACTAATGGATTTAATTACCCAGAGCAATATTGGAAGGCTAGCTAGAGGGGGGTGAGATCAAATTGGTTGGGCAGGAATATGTGAAGGCAATAGAGCCTAACCCTAGAACAGGGATAAAAACCTAATGTTCTGAGGATGTTTTTGACTCCAATTCCTACAAACCTTTGCTATTGCCCTGACAGGTGAAATTAATGGGTGTTTAATTTCCCTTTGTCCTCATTATGGTTCTCTCTCTCTCCCTCTCTCTCCGTCTCTCTGTGTATGTATGTATGTATGTATGTATGTATGTATGTATGTGTATGCTGTTCCTGGGTGGGACAAATGAAGAATGTTGGGAGTGTATGCCAAGAGTATGAATTCCCAACAAGGTCACTTAAGGCACAAAGGTCATTCCAGCTGTCCAGCTAAAACAAATGCGTATGTATTTTGGGCATCAGCAATATAGGAAGACACTGAAGACAGATGATCACTTTAGTGACAATGGCAATTACTGTATGGGAGAAAGCAATGGTAAACCACTCTTCTATTTTATTTTTTTTTACCAAGAAAACAACATAAAAAGGAAGGTGAATTGGAAGAAGGTGAAGGGAGTTTTAAATTGGAGGGAAAAACATCAATTTGCAGTGCTGATGACACTACCCTAACAGGCAAAAACGCAACAGATCTGCAAGCCCTAGTACTAAAAGTCAAACCATAGTAGGGAAAAAATTGGACTAAAATTCAATATAAAGAAAACCAAAGGAGAACAGCCAGTTTTAGAATTGACAACGAAGGTATTAAAGTGGCGGATATCTTCTGCCTTTTAGCATCAGCCCTCAGCAGTAAAGGAACAAGCAGTCAAATAAATACATCATAGACTAGCACTTGGTAAAGATGCTATCGAGGCCTCAGGTAAGATGATACATGCCATGATACATCAATAATATCTGCAGATATCAGAATCATACAAGCCATGGTATTCCCTGTGACACGTTATGGAAATGAAAGTGAAAGTGGATACAGAAACACGTCATCACCCCACTGAAATTTTGGAAGTGCTTGTAATAATAGATTGGCAATTCTGTCTCAGTCAACTCTTTTGCAAAGTGAATATTCTCCTCATTGTGAGGAATCAGCAACTTTTATAGATGATAAGGACAACCGTCAGACAATCAGAAAAGAGCAGATGACCTGATCAAAATGAACCTTGTACTGACTCAGACTTTTGATCCCTCTAACATAATACTACTGAAAATGGCTCACAATTGCTTTCTCGAGGCTGGAGCATATTTCTCAGCCCTCTATGGAAATGCCGTAGAGCTGTTGTTCTATCAATTAGATATAGCACATCCCACTGATGGGATCATTGACGGTATCAAATCCTTAGGGTATCTCCACATATGTTTGCATGATCCAGAATCAGCTCCACCTCTTGTGATCTCATGTTACCATCCATGTTGGGCAGCTGAAACATTACAAACACAATCAAATCTTGCTTGAGATTGCAGCAAAATTAACACGAATTATTTGGGATGCTACCAGGGGCGGGATTCAAAATTTTTAACAACCAGTTCTGTGGGCGTGGCTTAGGTAGTGGAAGTGGCTTGGTGGTCATGTTTTTGGCTGGACGTGGCCAACTCAACATCACTCACATGAAGGCATGCATCTCCTCGCCTGGCCTCTCATGACTGTGGGGGTGCTGCAACAGTTGTAAGTGTAAAAAATGGTCATAAGTCACTTTTTTCAGTGCTATTGTAACTTTGAATGGTCACTCCACACAAGCAAAGTACCAGCAAAGGAGGGGAAAAAAAACTCCAGAGAAGTTCCAGAGACAGGAAGTCTAGTCCTACCAAGAATGTAATAAGAGTTAATGGAGAGGCAGTTTCTGTAAGCAACACCAGAATGTTTCCTTCCTACCTTCCTTACAGGATTAGGCCAGTAATTTCTTCTAACAACCGGTTCTCCAAACTGCTTAGAATGTTAACAACCAGTTCTAGCAAATAGGTGCGAACCTGTAGAATCCCACCCCTAGATACTACTGTAGAAGTATTTCCACTTCAGTTGAAACTGTTTTCAAAGAGAAAGATGGCTACGTGGCTTTTTAGGTGCTCTTTGTAAGTACACCCAGTGGGATTTGTTTTCAAAAACCTAGATAAAGAAACACTGCATGAAGCAAGGATATACAAATAATTTATTTTACTTCTCTTATGGTGCAGTGGAATGAGCAACTAATTGTAGTTGCTGCTTCTGCTGTTGTTGTCTTGCAACCGCTTTTATTCCTTGTTCTCATTTTGCGAAGATCAGCAGAAGTTAAAGTTGTGCAAGATCTTCAAACTTCTTTTAAAGGTATGGGAATGAAAATGATAGAGTTGCTGAAGGGATTTCATTCATACAAATTATGACCCTAGCAGCAGTGGTGATGAACTAATTCATGAACTAATTGTAACTATAAATACTCATTATGACAAGTTATGAGGAAAGAATAGCCAATTTAGGAAGGTAAACAAGAAGCCTACTCTTTGAATGTTCTGTAATGAATTTGATCCATCACAATTGGTGTGAAATTAAGTGAATAGCTTTCCTTAATTCAGTCTCAATAGTAAGCAGAGTGACTCAACCAAGCTGCTGAATGATTGTTGCCTCACAAGGCCAGTATCCAATTGTAATATCTATACAAGTATAGTTTTGCAACTGAAAGCAAGAAGATGTGTTGCGAGGGGGGGTATATAGATGAATAACCACATGGCTGCAGCAATGATACTTTCTTGCTTCATAAATCCTCAATGGCAGCCATTTCCTCTCCTTCTATTTCACCCCTCAATGCTCTGCAGATGTGCTGTTCCAGAATTTCTGGGATGTCTAGCCAAAGGGAATGTACACCCAATGTAAGTAGGGGGGAAGTTCAGTTATAGGTTCCCTTCGAAAAAGCACACAGTTGTTTTTTTTTTGCTAAACATGAATCTAATTGCTATTTGCTATGACATGATTGCTTAAACATTACTTAATTAGTAACAGAGAGGAAGAAGCTTCTTAGGAAACAAGTCTATTCATGGTTACTGCCTGAGTTGAATGCATTGCAACGTATCTTTGAACTATCCCTTGCTTTTCTATTCCCAAACAAACAGCAATGTCTTTTGTTCTCAGCTCCGTTGTGCCATATATCTGTCTAATGATTTCTCATTTCTCAAATAATTTGATGTCTTACTGTACAGCAATAATAATAACGTTTGATAGAAGCATATCCAAGAAACATGAAGTCCTGAATGATATAATAAATGTGAAGAATATAAATGCAGCCATAATTATAGCAACATACCGCAGAAAGACACTGGCTTTTTCAGCCAGATATTTCATTAATATACAGTTACAATGGTAGCTTTGTGATTTTATGCCTTAAAGCAAAACCACGGTTATTGCATGATGGGAGGGTAGTCAATTGGTTTTTCTGCTGTTTGCTGAAAAATGAAGTGTGCATGAAATGGGGAGAGCATAACATTTTTTCATAACTCATTCTAGTACTGGTACTACTATGAAAAAAATATTCTTTGGTAAGCTGCCTGACCTTCATTAAAATTGTAGTGGCTGTATTCCGCATACAAGTAAATGGCTAACAAATTAAATGGAACTATATAAACTTGAACCACCGTCTCAACTGCCATCTGAAATGGATACTTCCCTTTAGTTGAGGACCATTCAAACCCATCAAATCTTTAAAAATCCATCTGTATTTTATGAGACTTCTATCCCAATGGCTGGGATGCTGAAGTTTGAATATTGTCTAGCCTGTTGAATACTATGGATTTACAATACAATAGATTTAGAATAAGCAGGAAAGAGAACACAGATTCAACAGATATTATAGATGTTTCAAAAGAAAAGTCATAGAATATCAAATCTATCAAGCCACTAGAAAAGCCATGGATGTCCTTGGTGTTCTCTGAGTTTGATTGTTTACTTGCAGATGTTTTATTACCAAACTAGGTAACATCATCAGTGCTAGAAGGGAGTAGGATTTGCTCTCCGTTCATATATTAGTGGCTTGCGCTGTCAGTGTTGGTGGGAATGATCTTGATGCAGCAAGACTCCATTGTCCAACCCTGACCTACAAATATTCTCTTCCAATGACACTAGAAAAGTCATTTCATAAATAAAGAATAGCCTACAAACGGTTTCATTGAATAGCAAAATTGTCCCTATGCTGCCCAAAATGAAGTCATCAGGTTTTATGTAAAACACAGGTGCTTTAGTTCCAATTAAACTAAAGAGAGTCATCCTATCACTATTATAATTTGGATTACAGTTTAAGTAATATTTTGGTTAAAAAAAAGTTTGTTTTTACTACTTTAAAAAAAAGTTTTATTTGTTTTATTAGTATAATATATAAAAATTCCAATGGTTTTTACTACTTCTTTATGCACTGGGTACAAATACATAAACTGATTTGTCAGGCCAAGTGGAACTGTAATAAGTCACACAGTAAGATGATTCAAAGGGTTAGAGAATATCAGACTATACTTTCCATGACAATAATCTAAGCATTACACTTTTCATTGTGATGCCTGGTTATATATTTAGATACCTAAAAAGACTCACTCCTAAAAACTCAGGCCAATTTTATACCAGTTCAGCTTTAAAGAGAAACATATGCACAGACATCATATAACCCTTTTAAAATTTTATTGATTTGGTAACTATCTCATAAAAAAACCATAAATCTATAAAATTAAGTTCAGCATTGGTCACAGTGTGTCTGATTTACTATTTAAACCTAAAGTTGCATTAAACCAGTTAAGCATTTTTAGTATGGAGCCATATCTTCCCTCCTTTCCTTAATTTCTTAGGTACCAGGATACCACAGGACATTTCCCCCCCCACAATCTTTTTCTTAACATTTTTCAAGGTTATATGGTTTTTTTGATTGTTTAAGACAGAATAAGTGTAGGAAACCTAGGAGATGCTTCATCTATTTTAATCTCTAGTTCATGTTGAAAATGCTCCCCATACTATTTTTTTTTTGCCAAATTTTAGCAGCACAAAAGTTGGGGCGAGCTCCAGGAATCACAGAAAAGAAATGTAGGAAGCCTTGTGCATCCTGCAGGGAATGGGTTGATTACCCTGCTATAAAGAGCTACCTAGAAATCATATTGAACTCAATAGGATTTGATACTAAGTAGACATGCATAGGATTTATGCATATGCTGACTCTGTAAACCACTTACCACTTTTTTTCCTGAGATTTTGCTATTTTGCGACTTTTTGGGGGGGGGAATTTTGCATTGAAATGCTTAATTACATACATACAAAGCATATTTTAGAAACCCCCTCTCACTTTGAATCTCTCACTGTAAAGCTTTCACCCATTGGTTCTTGTCTTAGAATAAATCTACTTCCCCCCCCTGTGACAACTGTTCATGAATTGCAAGAATACTATCATATCTCTTCTTAGCTTTCCCTTCTGTAGGCTCAGCATACCAAATTCTTCAACCACTATATATTATTCAATTTTATGGAAGAGTTAGCCTCCAATTTTTTAAACCATATTTTCTGTTGTCCCCTACATTGCTTCCAGTTTCTCAGGGTAGTTTTTGCATTGTGGCAACTAGAACTGGATGCAGTCTTCCAGATGTGGTCTGATCAGTATAGGATAGTCTGTGCTCCCTTCCTGTGTTGCAGCCCAAATCAACATTGGTTCCTTGGTGATATGTGGCATATTCCAAGCACAGGGTTTATTTATGAGATCCTTCTCACAATTATTATCACTAAACAACACTCTATTACCACTAAGCAAAGTTCTATACATCTGGTTTCCCCTGACTAAATGCAGGACCTTACCAGGGATGGGATTCAAATTTTTTAAACAACCGGTTCTATGGGTGTGGCTTAGTTGGTGGGCATGGCTTGGTGGTCATGTTTTTGGCTGGACGTGGCCAACTCAACATCACTCACATGAAGGCATGCATCTCCTCGCATGGCCTCTCATGACTGTGGGAATGCTGCAACAGTCGTAAGTGTGAAAAATGGTCATAAGTCACTTTTTTCAGTGCCATTGTAACTTTGAATGGTCACTCCACACAAGCAAAGTACCAGCAAAGGAGGGGAAAAAAACTCCAAAGAAGTTCCAGAGACAGAAGGTCTAGTCCTGCCAAGAGTGTAATAAGGGTTAACGGAGAGGCAGTTTCTGTAAGCAACACCAGAATATTTCCTTCCTGCCTTCCTTACAGGATTAGGCCAGTAATTTCTTCTAACAACCAGTTCTCCGAACTGCTTAGGATGTTAACAACCGGTTCTAGCAAATAGGTGCAAACCTGTAGAATCCCACCCCTGGACCTTACATTTCTCACCACTGAACAAATTTAGTTGCATAGGGCCTAATGTTCAAATCCATCAAGATCCTTTTGAATCTTGAGGTTGTTGGCTATGTTACAACATCCTGAGGTTTTGTGGTATAACTTTCTGAGTTCTGTAATGTTATATCCTGAGCGGGTGATTGTGATGTGATATTCTGGGTTTTGATCATTGATCAACATCACAGAACTCAGAAGGTTAACACCATAAAACCTCAGGATGTTGCACCACAAAAACCTCAGGATGTTGCAACATAGGAGATTACAGGACAAGACCCAGGATGTCACAACAATAGAACTCAGAAGGTCATCACAGAGCCCATGACCCAGGTCATTACAACCCAGGAGATTACAGCACAAGGCCCAGGATGTCAAAACAATAGAACTCAGAAGGTCATCACACAGCCCATTATCAGGTCGTTACAACACAGGAGGCTGATAGACACACAGCCAATACCTCAGCCACACATGTTCTTCTGAAAAAGCCAGCCAATCTGCAAACATCAACTCCATCAACAGATTTTAACAGCCCCATGCTGAAGCAGCAGCTTCACATGTACAAAACTCATACCACTTCTTGGAAATGATCAAAGATCTACACACGGAACAAGAAGATCTGCTTGCAAGTTTCGAAGTGGTTTCACTATTCACTCAAGTCCTGATAAAAGAAACTCTTGAAATCATAAAAAATAAATAGCAACCAACTAAACAACTCATGGAACTAGCAGAACACTGCTTAACCAACACATATTTCATATACAAAGGACAAAGATACAAGCAAATTGAAGGAACCCCTAGGAGATCACCAATGTCACTTGTCATTGCTAACCTGTTCATGGAAGAATTCAAATCCAGAGCCCTAGCTAATGCCACCCACAAACCCAAATTATGGTTAAGATACATCGATGACATCAATTTGTGATTTGGCCCCATGGAAAAGAAAACCTAAACAATTTCCTAACACACCCAAACAGTACACATCCCAAAATCAAGTTCACCATGGAAACGGAAACAAGCAAACAACTATCATTCCTAGATGTACTAATCTACAAAAAAACAGATGGCACACTAGGACACACCATAAACCAGAAGAAAACACACACCAACCGCTACCTCAACGCCCAATCCCACCACCACCCAGCACAGATAAACTCTGTGGCCAAAGCATTAATCGCCAGAACCAAACACCTGGCAGACAAGACACACATAAAGACTGAACTATGCACCCTGACTAAAGGACTGACAGCTAACAGCTCCCACAAAAGCAAAATCACCGGCTTGATCCACAAAAACACACCGAGACATAATGGAGACCTAGAAGATGAACAGACCTATGGAAGAGCTGTCCTGCCCTACATAAGAGGTACTACAGACAAAATCAGCAAGATACTACACAGGCATCACATCAAGACTGCCTACAAAACAGACAGAAAAATAGCAGCCATCCTAAGAAAACCCAAAGATAAAATTGACCTGAAAACCAAGGCATATATGAAGTCGCCTGTGTATCATGCCGGGCCACATACATTGGACAGACCAATAGAAGAATAAGTACTCACCTGGATGAACACAAAAATGCAGTAAAAAGCTGGAACACACTTCCTCACTAGTCCAACACATGAAAGCAACAGGTCATAGCATCGACTTCAATGGCACCAAAACCCTAGCCACTATAGAAAACCCCAGCCACAGAATTATCAGAGAAGCCATAGAAATTGAAAAAAGACCTGAAAGCATGAATAGAAGAGATGATTCCACCAGACTGTCAATTATTTGGAAGCCTGCACTCACAAACAAAAAAATCTCCACACCACTAGCCAGGCAAACACCTGGGCACAAACAGACCCCCCCCTGATACCTTCAGCTCAAACACACCCCAACCAGGCACCCAGATGAAACCTAGCTTCCTAATAAATTATAGTTGTCCATTTACTCGGAGCCAAGCTGCACCAAAAGCCTCCAATACAGGAAACACAATGTTGCCAGCCAATCAAGACGAAAAAAGCTACAAAACAGACAGAAGATATTAGAAACACCAATCAAGCAGAACACAGCAAACTCCAAGACCAATAAACACAGACCAAGACTCCCAACCAATCAGGATTAAGAAAAAATCATTCTGGCACAGCAGTAGGCTAGCCCCAAATTTAAAACTGAAATGGCTGTGAAAGTCTGACTCACAGACAAACACAATACAGAAGCCTGATGATGGCAGATCAGATTCTGCCGAAATGTTGCTACAATTTTAAAAGCACAAATATAATGACGTGGGAAAATACCCGAACATTTTTTCTGCAATGTCCTTGTCCATGGTACTGAAATGGAATATCTGATTTTTAAGTTGCCATGTGAACCATTGTTTTCCTTCAAGAAGGAAGCCATCTGTTTAACAAATACAGATTTCTAACATAGAAATGGCTCCTGTGACAGTCCCGCATTAAAGAAATGTGTTGACTGAAACAGCTATTATGCAGATATTTTTCCTCAAGCAGAAGAATTTGACAGTCTTCTTTAAACAAGGTGGTGATTTCTTTTTTCTAAAAAAATTTTTTTTATTGGTTTTTAAAACAAACATAAACAAACAAAACATAAAAACATCAAGCCATCTTCCATATATATACATACAGTGTGCCGGTTGGTTTACAAATTGTTTTGTGCTTCCATTTCGTAGTCTTCAATTACAATTACATTGTATATACTCTCGTATTTTCAATCAAATATTAAATACATTGATATCATTATTAATCAATCATTTGACTATACTTTTATTCATTAATGTTTTACCAAATAATCATATTTTACTTAATTTGTTTTATAACAGTTCATATTATCATCCCAAATCTATCCTAAAATCATTTTGTAGATATAATAAGAAAGAAGTACATCTTTATATATTTGTTATTTTCTAAGAATCTACGTATTTCATTACTATATTTTATTGTCTAACCATTCATAGAATAGATCCCAAATTTTATAAAATTGTTTATCATCTTGTTCTCTAATTTCAAATGTCAATCTACTCATTTCAGCACATTCCAATATTTTCTTAATGATTTCCTCCTGCGATGGTGTTTTCTCATTTTTCCAGTTTTTAGCAAATACAATCCTAGCCGCTGTTAATACATTTACAATCAGGCCTTTCAAGTCTTTACTATATATTTCAGGTAAAATTCCCAATAAAAATATCTCTGGTTTCAAATCTATATGCTTTTTTGTCATTTTTTCCAACCACGTGTGGATTTTAGTCCAATATTTTTTAGCACCTGCACATGTCCACCACATATGGTAATATGAGCCAGGTGTCTGATGACATTTCCAACATTTTTCGAATTTATTCTTGAACATTCTTGCTATTCTTGTCGGGGGAAAATGCCACCTGTAAAACATCTTATACAAATTTTCTTTATATGCTGTTGACATTGTCATTTTATAATTTTGAGATCACAGTTTTTGCCATTTCTCTAGATCAATCCCAAATCCAAAATTCTTCCCCCAAGCAATCATAGTTTCTTTAACTTGTTCTTCTTCTAGTTTAATTTCTAATAAATATCCATACAATTTTTTAATCACCTTTCCATCAGTACCTGTCAAAATCTTATCTAAGTCAGTCAGTTTATCATAGAAACCTTCTGTTTTAGAATCTTTATCATACCTTGAATGTATTTGCGCATATGAAAACCAATTCATATTTATACCTTGTTCCTCTGGTTTTTGCATAGATTTAAGTTCACCCTTTTCATTCAATATTTCACCATATCTAACTGTTTGTTTCTTTTTGTATATTATAGGATAAGAAAATGCTTCAATAGTCGATAGCCAGACTGGAATTTTCAAATAACATTGTCTCTTAATCTTCTCCCAGTTTAACCACAGAGACTCCTGCATATAATGTCTTCTAAAATACCCCTGTGTTTTAGTTCATTTATAACATAAAAAAGCATGCCACCCCAACAACAGATCATATCCTTCTAATGTCAACAATCTAGTATTTCTTAATGTTATCCATTCCTTAACCCACATAAAATTTGTAGCTTGGTAATACAACTCCCAATTAGGCAAACCAAATCCTCTTATTCTAGCATCTTGCAAAAGTTTTAACTTTATTCTCGCTTTCTTACCGTGCCATATATATTTCAACACAATTTTATTTAAATCTTCAAAGTAATCTTTCCCAAGCCTAATTGGAATTGTTTGAAACAAATATAAAATTCTGGGTAATATATTCATCTTGATTGTTGATATTCTCCCTATTAATGACAGTTGTAAATTTTCCCATTTCGCCAAATCTAGCGCTATCTGCTGTTTAAGTTTGATATAATTATTCTCTTTTAGTGTACTACATCTTGCTGTCAAGTATATCCCCAAGTACCTGATCTTATTTGTGACCTGGATTTTCAATAGATCTGCCAGTTCTTCCTTTTGTCTTGATAGCATATTCTTTGTTAAGATCTTTGTCTTATCTTTATTTATTTTCAAAACAGCCACCTTTCCATATGTCTCTATCTTTTCTATCAATTTTGATGCTGTTTCTAGTGGGTCTTCTAAAATGAAAACCAGATCATCTGCAAATGCTTGCAATTTAAATTCTTCCTTTTTAATTTTCATCCCTTTTATATTCTTTTCATCTTTAATATTTCTATTTAGCACTTCCAAGGTTAACACAAACAACAGAGGCTGATAGTGGGCACCCTTGTCTTGTTCCTTTTCTTATATCGATAGTGTCTGTCAATTCTCCCTCTATCATTACCTTTGCTGTTTGCTTATGATATATAGCTTCTATTGGTTGAATAAATTTTTTAGCAAAGCCCATCTGTTCCAGCAGTAATAACATGAATTGCCAATTTACATTATCAAATGCCTTCTGTGTATCTAAAAATATCAAAGCCATTTGTTTTTCAGGATGTGCCTTGTAGTATTCCAAAGTGTCCAAGATTACTCTCATATTATCTTGAATTTGTCTCTTTGGCAGAAATCCATTTTGATTCGGATGGATAAAATTGTTTAAGTATTTTTTAAGTCTTTCTGCCAATATTGAAGCAAAAATTTTATAATCTGCATTTAGTAAGGAAATAGGTCTATAGTTCTTGATTTGTAATGGATCAGCCTCCTCTTTTGGAATAAGTGTAATATAAGCTTCTGACGATGATTTAGGTATCCTCTTCTTTAACACAACTTCATTCATAACTTCTAGCAATGGAAGGTTCAATGATTCTTGTAATGTTTTATAAAATTCTGCGGGAAGTCCATCTGGGCCTGGTACTTTTCCATTATTTTGCTTCTTGAGTGCTTCAGTTAACTGTATCATCGTTATATTGCTTTCTAACTTTGTTTCAATATCTTTAGGTATCTGTGGTAGATTAGCATTCTGCAAATACTGTTTAACTCTTTCCTTATCAATATTCTCTTGTGTGCATAGTTTCCCATAATAGTCTCATATGATTTCCTTCTTCTCTTTACTACCATAGCAAACTTGACCTTGGTCGTCTATTAATTGCAATATTTTCCTTGATTCTTTCTCCTTTCTCAATTTATATGCTAACCATCTACCTGGTTTATTTGCATCTTCAAAGTAGTTCTGTTTAGCATCTCTAATTTTCTGTGCTAGTTCTTCTTTTTCTATTAGACCCATTTTATGTTTGGTTATATCCATTTTTAACTTAACGTCCTTTTTCTGTGGCATTTTCTGTAGCTCCTTTTCAAGTCCTTTGTACTTATCCTCTAATGCCTTAGAGGCTAATCTTTTCATGGTATTTCTTTTCCTTGTATGGTCTATTATCAAGCCTTTGGCATATGCCTTCATTGTATCCCATATGTTCTGGATTGATGTATCTTCTTTTTCGTTTTCTCTAAAGAAAAAAGCCAGTTCTTTCTCCATCCACTGTGTGAAGTCTTTTTCCTTTAAAATAGTATTATTTAACATCCATCTAGATCTTCTTCTTTGTCCTTTCCATTTAATTGTCATTGGATTGTGTTCTGCCCAGGTACTTGTTTCAATATTTATTTCTTGAATATTAGTTAACAATTCTGTTGACATCCATATCACATCTATTCTTGACCATGATAAATGTCTATTTGAGTAGAAGGTGTATTGTTCGGTTTTAGCATTTCTTTCTCTCCATATATCTTTTAAGTTTATTTCATCTACCATTTTAAAAAAAGATTTAGGGAGGGTCTTTCTGTTTTGCTTTATTGTTTTCTGTGCTGTATAGTCCAATTTATTGTCTAAAATTCCATTAAAATCTCCTCATAACTATATTAGCATAGTCCAGTTCAATTATTTTCATATGTAATTTTTTATAAAATTCTTCTTGATTGTCTTTCGGGGCATAGATTGCAATCAGGAGTGTTTTTGTATTATTGTCCATTATTTCCACCATTAGTATTCTTCCATCGTCATCACTATAAATCAATTTCACTGGGATAATATCTTTAATGTATGAAACCACTCCTCTTTTCTTGCATTGTGTCAAGGAAGTATATATTTTCCCTAATTTTGGCTGTATCAACAATTGTTCATATTGCTTTTTAATATGTACTTCTTGTAGGCAGATTATATCAAATTTTAATTTCTCTAATTTATGGAACGTTTTCCTTCTTTTAACAGCTGAGTTAAGTCCATTTATATTAATTGTAATCAATTTTTTCTCTTCCATGGTTATATTTTGTAGTTAGGTTTAACAGCTCTCATAGATCTTGGTTCATGTTGTTCTTTGGCTTCCTCCTTTCCACCTACTGCACCTTCTTCTTTTTCAGTCGTCATTTGGCAGTCCTCTTGGAATTCAATTATTGAAATTTCTTTTTCTGCCTCTTCCTCTTTCCCTCTTAAAAATTCTTTGTAAAATAATTCAGCTTTCTCAATTGAGTCAATTCTATATCTCTGTTCTTGCCATATGAACATTAAACCTTCTGGAATCAGCCATCTATAATTCACCTCTTTTTTAAGTAGCATTTTGGTCAGGAATCAGTATTTTCTTCTCATCTCTCTCACTCTTCTGGGCACTTGTTTCAAGACTACAATCTCCTTGTCTTTGTATTTCAATGTTTTCTCTCTTGCCACTTGCAATATTTGCGTTTTAATGGCTTTCTTTGTAAATCTGTTGTGAACTTCTCTTGGTGAGCTATTTCTCATTGAATATCTTGTGAAGACTCGATAGACCTCATCTATTCCATCCATCATCTTCTCTTCAGTTATTTCCAAAGCTTCAGCCAATATTTCTATCATTATCTCAGCTAGGTTTTGTCCCTTTTTTTCCTCTATGTTTTGGAATCTAAGATAAAATTCTGATCTGTCCATCTCCCATCTCAGCATACCACTTTTATCTTGTTCAACCACAGTTAATCTGTTATCAATATTTCCAATCTTCTTGTCTCTTTGTTTATCTTCTTCTTCAATTTTTTGGAGTCTCTCATCATACTTCATCATCATTTGTTGGATGTTCTCCACCTTTTCATTGGTTTTCCCTGTTCTTTGTTCTATGTTCTCTGTTCTCTTTTCAATATTCTCTGTTCTTGTTTGACTATTTTGAATTCCTTGCATAATCATCTGCAGGGTCACTTTTTCTTGTTCTTTTTCTTGCCTTAACATTGTCTGTATTGAACGTTGTCCTCCAGGTGGTGGAGAGGAAGAAGTAGAAGTTGAGGAACCAGGGGCTGTTAATTTCCTACTCATTTCGAGCAATTCAAAATCTTCAGGTTCTTCTAGACCTTAATTCAATTAACAGGTCTCAAATATAAAAGGATGCATAAGAAAAAAAAAAGAAGGCCAGAAAAATAAACAAAAGAAAGAAAGAAAGAAAGAAAGAAAGAAAGAAAGAAAGAAAGAAAGAAAGAAAGAAAGCCAGCCAATATGGAAGGTAGATGGAAAGACAAAACTACCAAGGAGGGGGAGGGAAAGAAAAAAAGAAAAAGACTACTCCCTTAAAAAGAAAAGGAAGAAAATCATTAATATTAAAGCTTTTCTTTTAAAATAAAGAGCAAGTGTAGAAATTTAACTTCCAAAGATAAGAAAAAACAAACAAAGATAAATTCCAAAGGGCCAAAAATCCAAATAACTATTACAAAAAGTAAACTGATGAGGAGGGGTAGCGCAACTTAGAAAAAATAAAAAGAGCACATTGCACTTTGTTTAATTATCCAAGGCTCTTGTTATAACACTCTTTTCCAGAGACTTATCACCTTTTCTTTTCCTATAAGCTTCAACACCAGACTCCAGCTGTTGATAGAAACCCAGAAGAACACCTGCAATAATACTCTCCCATGCTCTTCCCTCTATCTTATCAAATAGCAATGTCCTTGAAAAGAAGTATCAGTTCTTTTTCAGCTTTGTCTTGCCAAAAGAGAAATAGAATATTTCCAAGCCTCTAGTTGTCAGTGTTACAAAGTTTCTTTTGCTTTCACTTTACCCCTCTTTCCAAGCAAAATATAATAAGAATTAATTAAAAAAAGAAAAAGATATTAAAAAAATAACTAAAAGGGAGTCTCTAGCCTAGAATATTATCAAATCAAAAAGGAGAAAAAGAATAGATAAAAGAAGAGAAAAAAACAGTCCAGTTTCAAAATATAGGATTGTGTGTAGAAAATCCAGCAATGAGAAAAAAGAATAAAAATATTACTTTGACATTCCTGTTTAAAATCGCCGCTTAGTCACTTCTGTCAAAACTTTTACAGATTCTTTCTTTTCCTTAGATTTGAATTTCCTATTCAAACCTTAGAATAAAGAAAAAATTCCCACCAAACCGGCACACTCTCTCTTTCCGTTCTCTTTCGTTTCAAAGCTGTCCCAACTTCAGCAGCTTTAATGGCTGCCTCTTTGCTGCTGGCAAAAAGAGCTTCTCCTGGATCTACCAGGGACTTTGCAGTATCCCTGGGATCGACAGGATGAGCTCTTTACTTCCACCATCTCTTTGGGATGGTTTAGATCCGATTGGACCATCCAGGAGCAAAGATATCGGCAGCGATCTCAGACCTTCAAGATCGCATGCCATATCGTTGCGACGCCAGCTCTGCCCTGGTGGTGGTGATTTCTGTATAGTTTGTAATATGAATACATGAATTTAACTATTTCAATTTTTCTTTATTTTTATAAACTTGAGTTTACTATATCTTGTGTCCGGTGAGAAATTTAAAAACAACCCCTTATAAAATTCATATCTTCTTTTGGGCATATTAGCATAGATAGATTAGTTATATCACTCTAAATAATAATAATTGGGCTAATATACACATTTCTGACTCTATTTTTCCCCAATAGATACATTGTATATGCCTCTCATGAATGGAGAACTATATTTGTATGTGTTCATTATCCCCCTGCCTTTATTTTTTGTTAACTCAGAGCAACATGCATACCTAATAATCCCACCTATTTTCTACACAACAACTCTGGTTTGAGTTTTGCTGAAAAAAAGGGACTGGTCCAAACTCACCAAGCTGGTGTTCCTATCTGAGGGAGACCTAGAACTCAGAATCTCCCAGTTTCTGGCCCAGATCATATCCACTACATCAACTGGGTAGATTTTCATTCTTCTAGGTTTCAAACAACAATAGCTTGTTTTCTTTTCAAAAGACCCATATAACTAGACCTTTCTTAGATGGACAATTTTTATATCCCACCATTCCTTTTTTAAGTTTTCTGAGTTAATGTAATGGAATTTCTTGACAAATCTGTATAAGCCAAGGTTTTTTATTCTACTCATTTCAATCGCCCAAGGGTTTAAAGTTATAGGCACTTTCATCTTATTTTCCATCCTTGCATTCATTTTATCCATTACATCAAAAGAAAGATTAATGATGGATTATCCAACTTTATTTCTTGGTTACTAACAGGAATAATTCCATAGGAAATTTAGCTGCAGTTTGATAGATGAAAAATAGAAGCTTATGGGCTTTAAAAAAAGTCATATATGCTTCATTTTAATTTTGACAATTGCAGTTTGTTCAGTTGTGCTTTAGGGCAAGGGCAATATTCTATGTAGGCCAAAATTAATGCATTTTAAAAAATTACCTCTGTTGTGTAGGTTTAATGGCTAGGACTGAATGAGAGGGACAGGGCCACAATAACCAAAATGGCTTTGAGTTCAAGGCAGAACTAGAACTCACAGTCTCCTGATTTTTAGCTGGTGCCTTAATCACACCAAACTGGCTCTCTCTCTTTATATTAGATAAAAATATGTAAATCAAATGTTTGTCCCTCTTCCAATCACTTCCAATCACTATTAATCTAATGAATACTGTTTTGTCATGCCATGCTATATATGTATGCATTGCTTTCCTAGTCATAATATGATTAGGCAATAGACAATGATGATTTAAGATAAGGAGAACATCTAGGAGATTTTAGGATAAGTTGGGAGAAGGGGAACAAAGGAGGCTGAGAAAAAAAAAGGGAAAGAAGATGCTTATTGGTGGGAGGAATGCTTTTGAGAAAACAGGGAATTGAGTAAAGGATAAAAGCAAACAAACAATAAACTTTGATTTCATTTTTAATAGCAGTGTAAAATAGATAAAATAAGGAAATAATGTAAAAATATAACTCTAAAACGATTATAAATAATTGCACATTCTGTGATTATTCAGCAAAACATCATTAATTTAATAAGATTATAAAAACTGTTTGAGTACAAACACAGCAAATACGCAATAAGTTTTACCGGATTCTAAAGATTACATATTCTGAGAACAACCAAAATTAATTTCCAATTATTAAACTGCATCTAGAGAACACTGTAAAAGCTAATGCTGTGGGAGACAAATTCAGGATGGGAAATCAAATTTCAGCTGTCCAGGACAGGTACCTATAACACTATCCTACAGACTACAATCAGATTATCTAATACACTTGAGTACTGCATGGGATGACTAAAACACAAATAAGCTAAAGTAGAATATGTGTACTGATTTTAAACTTACATATAATTAGAAACTACCTACTACTTGTTTTCAATTTTTCCTCAAGCCAAGCTTATTGATACATGGTTTTGATAATCAGGAATATCAAACCAAGCTATCCCCCAAAACACAATTTCTCTACAACTCTCCCAAAATCTGAAACATTCCCCAACCCTCCAAAAAACAAAACAAAAAAAACCCCTTCCTTTATTCTCTGGAAGGTTCATCATGATGTGTGAATGCAGTGGAAATACCATGTTGTGATTGGCTTTCCAGATCTTGACCTTCCATAGTCTTATTGAATATGAGAGCGTATTAATATTCATTGACCGTTTCTGAGTCAGTGCAAGTCTTCATATCATTCAGTTTCCAGTAAAAACCCTTTGTAAATTATTTTTGAGATAATGTCTCACATTGGCCTCTTATTTGGGTTATTCTAGACCTATATTGGCTTTTATCTCATGCTTGATGTCTGTAATCTCTGCAAATGTTAGAGACAGATTAGATCAAAATGCTATTTTGAATCTTTATTGCTGTTCCTTCCATTTCTGCCAAAACCTAATAGAAATATCAGCTGAGCATGACAGACAAGGCCTGTCTATAAGGGAAAACATTTCTATACTTGCCTATATCAGTGTTCACTTCACAATATTAAAGTAGGTTTTGTTGTGTTGCTTTTTTATTATTAGTATATTAGAATCCCATGTAAGAAAGGTATCTATTGGACTTCATCTAATGCAGAAAGAGACATAGAATGAGGCATAAACTATTCATGAACTTGAAATCTGCATGTTTCCTTTACAACATACCCACGTGGTTCAGGGCAGGTTCTGGAATTATATTTCTACCCAGATATAAGAATAACAGCATTGGCCTAGAAGTTAAGAACTATGGTCTGTAGCTGAAGATGCTTTTTGTGTGAATAGAAGAAAGCAGTTCTGCTCACACAAGACACTGCTGCCAATATTCAGCCATCCCTTTTACCATACTTACCACAATCCTCTACTACCCTCAGGTTTCAGGATTTGTGAGGCTGCAGTGAATGAAGAGGAATAAGAAAGAAAAAGTGCTTTTCCCTGGTACAACTGAAGAGTGCTTTCAATGGATGAAAAAACATCTTTGGATACAAGGCATAAACATTTCTCAGTGTAGTTAAAGCAAGCAGTTTAAGCAGATGTAAGGAAAACTGTGCCTTTTTTATTTTTTTAAGAAGAAAATCAAACTTCCTAAATGAATCTTTTATGATATATGATGTCTTCCTGAACTTTGTCTTTGATGTTAATTAACTTTCTTGGCAATCACACTTAAAACCATCACTATCTACAGATATTTAATTGAGCATTCAGTAATACAGAACTGTAGAATCTTTGCAATACTACCCCCAGAAATTTTGTGGGCTGGATTGTGAAATTAACAACATAAAGCAGTATGAGCCAATTGCCTAAATCGAGAAAGAAACACATATATTTCCCAGTTCATGTACTTTAGCTATAAATTAATTCCCAGCATTTGTGTGTTTCTTAATTGAGTGATTTTATTACAAAAAAGAAACCTATTTTATTTTAAACTTAACTCTGCATGGTTCAATCTTGCATTGATCTGTAGAAATGAAAGGGTGGAAATAGACTGATGAGATCATGTGAATTTCAGCGGTATGAAAGGGTGGGCAGGAGCCCTGAGTCTTAATCAGCATGAGTAGCAGAGTGGGATGTTGAAATCTGTAGTATAGGCAGATGAGAACAGTACTAGAAACAGTAGCATATCTTGGAAGCACAGATGCTGGAGATGATGCCCAGATCCTTTACATATTTTATCCCATGGGCATTAAGAATACAGGCAGCAAATTCCCTCCTGATTCCTGTTTTCGTCCTTGCTCTTCTTTCCTTATTTGACAGATTAGACTAGTGGTTCCCAAACTTTTTCGGTCCACCGCCCCCTTGGTGCTATAAACTCATCCTCAATGCCCCCCACCCAGGGGTGGGATTCAAATTTCTGTGGGTGTGGCCTAATTTGAGTGTGTGGCTTGCTGGTCATGTGACTGGGTGGGTATGGCCAGGTGACTGGCAAACCAAATACAAGTGGTCCTCACTTAATGGCTGATTGTTTAGCAAGTGTTCTAATTTATGACTGACCCCCCCAGAGCTACTTGACCTGTTTTTGGAGTTTTGACAGCTTTAGATCAGGAGCCTAAATCCCACCCCTGCCTGTGTGTGCGAGAGAGAGGGAGAGAGAGAGGTTGGATCAGATCTCTCTCTCACACACACCAACTCCAGAAAGCCACTGTCAATCAAAATTCATATTAGTGGTCTCCGGGATTTAAAATTATGAGTTTGGTGGTCCCTGAGGTCCAAAAGGTTGGCGACCCCTGATCTAAAGGGGTGAGCCTGAGAGAGGGAAAGAGAGAGAGAAAAAGAGAGAGAGAAAGAGAGGAAGAAAAGAAAGAGAAAAGGGAAAGAAAGAAAAAGGGACAGATAAAGAAGGGGGGATGGAAGGGACAAAAAGAAAAAGAAATAAAGAAGGAGGGAGGGAGGAGAAAGATAATGAGATATCTATTCTAGTCCAATCACCTGCTCCAGCAGGTTTAGGAGAGAGAGTGTGTTCTCCTTGTAATTTACCAGTACATTTTGGTTTTGCCTTCTTCAGAATTGGCACTGTAATACATTGGGGAAAAGTAATTTTTAGGGTGGAGATCTGGTCCAATGGATCCTGTTTAAAGCCTCAACAAAATGTGAGAGCTTCCTAATAGTCTTGACCATGTTTCGTCCACAAAACCTTTAATAGAAGCCAGAAAGGTTTCAGTGTACTGGCAAAGATGTTTCAATGTGGAAAAGGGCCTCAGTCTAAACTAGGCCTCATTCAATCTGATGCATCAGGTATCTCTCTCTTTTTCTCTCTCTCTCTCCCTCCCTCCCTCCTTCCCTCCCTCTCAGACTGGCTTTGCTCTACTTTCCCGATGTGCCTGTGGGGCCAGAGCTTCAAACATGGATGGATGGATGGATGGATAGAGAGACAGGCAGGCAGGAAGGCAGGCAGGCAGGCAAACAGACAGACCCTTTGGATGGATGGATGGATGGACAGACAGAATGTGACAGCAGTGACACTTTGGGAAAATGGTGCCAGCGGCTTTTCCCAATGTGCTGCCGCATTGGAGGAGCCAGGTCCGGAGTGGTGCTAGTCAATGGGTGAAACTGCAGGGCTGGCTGGTGCCTCAAACGCCCCCCTGCCGCCTCTTAGTGCCCCTCTGCCAGCCCCCTTGGGTACATTAAGAGGTGGCAGGGGGGCGGCACATCGAACGCAGCCGTGGTGGGACATAACATGCCACTTCCGCATTGGAGGGTCCGGCTCTGGAGCGGTGCTACAGTCAATGAGTGAACCTGCAGGGCTGGCATCTTGAACGCCCCCCTGCCTCCTCTTAGAGCCCCCTGCTGGCCCCCTTGCCTCTTAGCACTCCCCTAAGGCATCCCACTGCCCCCCAGGGGATGGTACTGCCCACTTTGGGAACCACTAGATTAGACTATCCTCTTCAGCCTGCATCATATTGGATTATAAATCAGCAATCTTTTTTCTCCACCCTGTGGACTGAAAGCTTTGAGAGAGCCTCTAATTTAATTAGAACACCTAGCTCCTATAAACATTTTTTTTACTTATCTTTCTGGTCCATAAACATATGTCTCTGGGTATTTTTATTTGGCTTGGCTCATACTCATCAACTGTTTAAATACTACACCTGGATCTTTAAATGCTTTCAAAAAAGATCCTATTTCAAGGCACATGTTGCAAGAAAAAATTCCTAAACCTGACCCAGTTTGGACAAACTCAATGCAGACAAACTCTCAAAGTCCATTTGATTTCAGTCATTACTAATTGATATAGTAAATAAACAGCATTCAGTATATAATCAGAACTTTCTTCAACTTAGAGTATATCTATATTTACCTGTCCTGTATTCATTTAGGCTTGATTGTAAGCCATTTTAGAAAATCCTGCCACATCCTCTCAGTGGGCATTTCCATTGCTATACCTTTCTTTTCACACATTTATACAAATTCATATATAATATTCTCACTATAATATCTGGAGTTTGATGTGCAAATTAGGCAATGAATTCTAATACATTTCATATTTATATCTAATGTAATGCTTAATACATGAAATGAATCTTGTGCCTTGACAAATGAGGACCTTGATATCTCATTCATAATCAATAAAGGAAATTAAATCCCCCTTCTCTAATTTTAATAGAAATAAATCCTTGAATGATGTGCTTTATTTTTGGCAAGTGAGAATTCGGCATTGAAAAAATTAGACCAAGTGGAATGCACTGTGTAACCACATCACAACTGGCTTTTCCAACTATGTGCCCAGGAACACTTCCAAAGTGGCAGTCCATTTACACACCTCCTTTGCCTTCACAGAGATTATGAGCAACACCCACAAGTACCCTTGCTCGAAGACAGAATTGTTTGAAGTGGGTTGGTCATTTGGTTTTGCATTGGGTTCTTTTTTAATCTGCAAGTGAAGATAGCTCTCTGTAAACTTAACTTTAACATATGCCATGATAATGCAGTTAATGGCAAATCATTTTAGATATAATTCTATTTATGGATGTTAATGTTTTTAATGCATCTGTACATATGCTTTGTCAGATATCCAAGTCACTTTGAGGCAGAGAAGGGAAGCGATATAGACATCTCTGTAATATTAAATGAACATTTTTTTAAAAAAATCCATCCTTCTTTGTCTTGGGCCTTATATTACTTGCTCTCCACAGAATAAACAAAGGCTTCAACTGTAATGGAGATGACAACTGCAGCTGTGAGAAGAAATATCTGATGGGGAAGAAAGCTACAACTCTTGTTGGTGGAATGATGAGGTATTTTTGTAGCTTGTGGCATTCTTTTTAAGACTCCCTGTATTAATTTGGCACTTCATATTACAAGAAGCTGTAACTTTTATTTTGTCTTGAATGTAAGATTTAAGGTTTTTATCTTTTTCTTTGGAGGAGAGGATATTCAACTGACATATAGATGAATTCTAAGATTTAGAAAGAGATTTTGCAATGGGGAAATATCATTTAAAATTCTAATTTTTAAGAAAGTGCAGCAAACCCCTGCAAAATATCACTCTGTAGTATGACTGTACCATTAAAAAATACACATCACACATCATCTTGATTTATTTTAACCACAATCCATTGGTCAAGCCAAAGCGTCCTAGGTAAGACCTAAGACTAAGCCATAATCCATACTTTATAAACCAGAAACACTAGGTTTGACATTGTTCTAACCTGTACCAAAAAAAACATCTGTGCACTACATGATACCAAACTTCATTATTTTTGAATGTGTGCTTGAATTGAATTTTAAAGAAAAGGTGTATAGATTTTAGACTCTCCCTGCCCCCAAAATACCAACCTGTGGAAAAACTAAAGGCAACATTTTTAGAGGAGCATATATAGTAATTCTATGACAGCTGACAAGCTTTTTAGCCCTGAGATGCATAGATCAAGAAGAGTAGAAGATGGAAGGGAGATAAGACAGTGTGATAGCAAAAGATAACATATTTATCAAACTTATACACTGCCCATCTTCCCAAAGGTGACTAGGTGGTACATTTAAGGAAGGATTTAAAGACCCATTCAAAAAATTTGCAGGGAAGGTTCTGAATGTAGTCACAATAACTGATTAAACGTTGACATAAATGAAGCAATAGAAGTGATGCTCCAAAGAGCCCAGAAGGTCATTAAGATGGCCCTCTCTGCATTGGCATTCTGGAGGGCTAAAAGACATCTTTTATCTCTAAAAAGACTCTTAGGCCTCTGGCTAGAGTGGCTCAGGCTCTTTCTTTGGATGTTAGATATTGATGAACTGCTTGGGTTGACTGTAGGGTACACTATCTTGTTCCTTTTCTTCTTTTCTGGTTTGAATTTTGTTGAATCTTGGTTCCTTTTTATACTACTTTTATCATCTGGTA
Organism: Pseudonaja textilis; assembly: GCF_049901715.1. Lineage (NCBI taxonomy): Eukaryota > Metazoa > Chordata > Lepidosauria > Squamata > Elapidae > Pseudonaja > Pseudonaja textilis. The sequence continues at coordinate 137,157,610 of NC_141990.1, read as the reverse complement.
TATTATGACCTTCCTAGAATCACCTGGAAGTTGGAGGACATCAAATTAAAGGGAAGATGTGGTATGCCAGCGTGATATAGACACCCTCTTTTAATATTTTTTATTTATTTATTAAATTTCAAAACCACCCATCACAGAGAGACTCTGGGCACTGTATAAAAATAATTCAAGGACAACAAGCTTATAAAGGGCAGGAGAAAAACACACATCTTTGATGATTGCAGCCCAGTTTTAACACTGGGAATGGTATGTTAGTACAGGAATCCTTACTGAAATTTAAGATATCAAGTCAAATGCTAAAAAGTGACTTCAGTTGTTAGGAAGTCTTGCTTCTGGAGGGTTTTTTATGGCTAGGGACAAAATCAGACCATAAATTGAGGTATGGCCATTGAGTAATGCAGTTATACAGGTAATCCTTGAGGTACGACAGGCCTCAAGGATTTGAAATTACGACGAACCAGCCAAAATGTTACATATGACCCTGTTTGAAAGATATGATGGCTGCAGCAGCCCATTCAGGCTTATAACCTACCACGGGGTTGCTGTAGTACTTTCATACCTCTCTTCCCTCTTGCCACCCCACCAAACCCCACCCTACTGGAAGCCTGCAGTGCTAGAGCCTCCTCCCAACAGGCTCATCATGTCCACACTTACCTCCTGAAGCTATTCAGACCTCAGGCTGTGGAAGGAGGCAGGCCATGTATTCCTGGGCCATGTGGCAGTGATCCAAATAGGGTTGCCATTTTTTCCTTTGTGGGTGGGACAGAATGGCAGAAATTGGTTCATTTTGCTTCCTTAGAGAGATCTCACAGTGCTGCAGAAGCTTCAGAAAGCTTCTGCAGCACCGTACAGACCTTGTTAAGGCAGCAAAATGAAGTGGATGGTCCTCAGGCCATGTGGAAGAACCCCGAATGCGGGCACCATTTTATTACTGTCAACCAACAGGCAGGGAAAATGGCGGCTGGCAGACTGTTTCATTGTGCTGCCTTGGAGAAGTCTACCAAACGCACTTGAGGAGCTTGTTAAGGCAGCAAAATAAATTAGTTTGTCCCTAGGCCATGAGGCAACAAACTGAATGTGGCCACCATTTTGTGGGCAGGGAACTGAAGGCCAAACATGGCTGTTTCAGGCTCGCCCCTCAGACCCATGCAATGCGGCTGCACAAAGAAGCAATCTATTTCAGTCTTCTGGAAGGCCTAAGAGCTCTTGAAAACTAAATGTGGAGGAGAGTATTTGCCTGGTGTGAGAATCAGGCTTAAGGCCTAGGCGATCTGGTGGGAGTGGGAAAATACCTATCCCAAGGGAAAAGGCCTACGGGGACTCAAGGGAAGAGAAGTTGAGAAAGGAGCATCTCGGGGGTGTTGAAGGCCTTCAGAGGGCCACAGAGGAAGGCCTGGGCCTGTACTAAGCCCTAAGGGCCTCATCCATCCAGAAGTTACCCCACGCTCCATTTGATCTGCATGCTTATTTTACAGTTCATTGTGGAGAGGAGGGATGGGGGGATCGTTAGGTGACACATTTCATCTAACAACTGTTGTGACATGCAACCATAATGGGTAGGCTCCGTTATGGTCGTACCTCAAGGATCACCAGTAGTGCATCATAATCTCAAAAAACCTGATAGGTGTGGAGTTTTGTAGGGCTCAGCCATTTGCTTTTGCTAGATTTCTAAAGCAGATTTCCAAATGTCGATAGATTCTAAATCAGCATTTTGAAAGGCTGAAAATATTCTTATGTTAAGAGACAAATCCTCTTATGAAAGGGTTTGATTTCCCCCACTCCAAAACTTGTTGTAAGTATATATTTGGAACAATGATATATTTCTATTTGTGATTAACTTGAACAACTGGGGAGTTTGTCTTGTACTCAGTTAAGATGTCCATTTTCAGAGGCTGTGTGATGATAGATTATAGATAGATAGGTAGATGATAGGTAGAATTGTTTATTGGCCAAGTGGGATTGGACACACAAGGAGTTAGTCTTGGCGCATATGCTCTTAGTGTACATAAAAGAAAAGATACATTCATCAAGAGTCAAGAATCATAAGGTACAATAGGTGTGCCTTCAAATCAGTGTTGATTCCTGCCAACTTCTTGGACTAGTCCCTGCAGTTTTTTGGCAAGATTTTGGAAATGGTTTCTCGTGCCTGCTTCCTAGGGTTGAAAGAGAGTAACAGACCCAAAGTTATGCAGTTGACTTTGTGCCTAAGGCAGGACTAGAACTCACAGTTTCTAGTCTGGTGCCTTAACTGCTATATCAAAGTGGCTGCTGTAACATATAAACTTGAGTTATTGCTCCCAGGCAAGTTCACTGCTCATTCTTGATTTGAGTTGCAGTCTGATTCATCTCTTCCATTCTCATGGCTGTACCAGGGAAGTATCTACTTGTTATGAAAGGATGCATACAAAAGGCATTCCATTTCCAGTCAGGCTTTGTTGCTTTCTGAATTGCTAAAAGCTATGATACTTCAAAGTGGTCTGTACCTCAAAGCACTAGAACATGGTGTGGAGAGAATATCATTGGAGAAAGAGTTAAAAGAAAAGAGGATGTTTGTTCCCACAATACACGACCAGTCCCTTGTTGAACAGATGCTGTGACGGACAAGAGAATAACTTCCCACCAACCTGGATCTTGTTCTCAGCATCTCTAAACACCCCTGATTCACCCCTGCTTGTGAATCTGATCCATGCAAAGGCAGTTAGCACATTATAGGGTCATTGCAAATGCTCAATCTAACCTGTCTCCAATGTTGATGCCATCTGACAAAGTCACGCTTCAAAGAATTTGTGTCATCCTTCTCTCTCTCTCGAGGGCTCCCAAAACATCATTAGGCAGATGCATGGCTGTTTGCCATTGTTAATGGGCCTTAGTATTCAGCTGTGTTCAGTTGGGCATGATAAAAATCGGGGTATTCAAGAAGAGCACAGCTCCATTCCACAGGGCAGAGAGGGTACTTGTGATTCTCTTTCAGATTTCTTGTTTAAGTTGGATGTCACTTTGCAGGAGTGAAACTCTAATTCAGTCAAGCTACACTGTCAAGAATAGAAAGCATTGTGGTATCTATCTATCATCTCTTGGGCAAGCTTTAGCAGCTGCATTAGAGTTTTGCGCTGTAATAGCTGAAGCAGCTGTTTGTACTTAGCAGTGTCATCAGATACAGCAGTGTGTGCAGATACACAATTTGTCCACATACATCCTGCATATAATGGGGGCGGGGGGGGGGCGAAGGTGCATATTCCTTTTTCATGGGCCTATGAATAAATGTGAAGATTTCAGTTTTTTAAGTGATACGTAGCAAACGTGGAAATTCTATTTCAATAAAAAAATTGACATGTCAAACCAATCAAATAGTTTAGATCAGTGGCCCCCAACCTTTTTTGTGCCACGGCCCGGTACAGGCATCACAAAATGATCCACGGCCCGGTACCGGCATCAGCACGCATGACAAGGCAAGGCAAGCCGAGCGACCGGCCAGCCAGCCGTCCCCCGCTTCTCCCCACCACCTTCAACTCCTCCTTTGTACCTTTATCAATGGGCTTCGCTTCGGGATGGCTTCGGGACGGTTGCTCGGCTCGCCTTGCCTTGGGTGCTGAAAGAATCCTTGCGCCTTAGTTTCGTTCGAAGCCCCCTCCCCCTTCGATGAAACTAAGGCACGAGGATTTCTTCAGGACCCAAACGCCGCTTTCCAACTGGAAAAGCTCACCCGGAAGCACTTTCTCATCAAACAAGATGGCGGCGCCCAGCAAACCGGTGGCCCGATAGGAAATGTTCCACGGACTGGTACCGATCCGCGGCCCGGTGGTTGGGGAGCCCTGGTTTAGATTAAATAGAATCCTTGGAAAATCAATGAGAAGGAGGTCATCAGGAAAGTGGTTTCTGGTGACCTGAAGGTCCAGGGGAGACATGATAGCAGTCTTCCAATATTTGAGGGGCTGCCACAGAGAGGAAGGGGTCAAGCTATTTTCTAAAGCATCTGTAGGCCAGACAAGGAATAATGGATGGAATCTGAACAAGGAGAGATTTAACCTGGAAATAAGGAGAAACTTTCTGACAGTGAGAACAATCAACCAATGGAACAGCTTGCCCTCGGAAGTTGTGGGAGCGCCATCACTTCAGACTTTCAAGAAGAGATTGGACTGCTATTTGTCAGAAATGGTGTAAGATCTCCTGCTTGGGCAGGGGGTTGGACTAGATGACCTACAAGGTCCCTTCCAACTCTGGTAATCTGATTAATCTTTTCAGGTAAGTTTTTATATATAAAAAAAGGGAAGGACAGTCCTGAGTTTTTGTTTTGAATTTTATTTTTCTCCAAGGAAAAAAATGAAAGAAAAATAAGGACAAGTCCTACATATAAACAATGAAGACAATTTCTTAATCAGACATGCTCCTCTGGGAAAGGGATCTAGAAAGGGATCACATGACTTCTTGCAGGAATCACTTACTCCCTGGTACATTAGTGGGAGGACACTTCCAGTGGATAGTGGAAAGCAGCAGCGTTCTTCTCTAGGTGTCATGGGATGGGTACAACAGGAATGTGGGAAAAGGATTTGGAGAGCTTCACTGGAATTAGTGACTGTCCAAGACAACAGAGCCCATGTGTGCATGCCTGCACTTCATTTCAATATATAAACAATCTCCCCCCCCCCCCACTTTTCCAACCTAAATCCTTCCAGTATCATGGCTACAGTGTCAAAAGGAAGGATATAAGGTTTGGCTTGTGGGGTTTAGTACTGCCATCTGTGGGACCAATTACTCTACAGCCAGGCAGTCCTTTGCAGTTACATTTGGTCACATATCACTTACAAGTAATTCTCTTTGGTGACCATTCATAGTTACCACAGTGATGGAAAAGTAACTTCATGATCAATCCTTCCATTTACAACCTTTGCAGGTCTGTAAAACAAAGGAAAGCTGAAGTAAGATTGTAAGCACACTTTCAGTTTCATTTAGTGACTGCTTCACTTAAGGAGCAAATTGCCAGCCCAAGTTGTGGTCACTAAATGAGGACTACCTGTATTTTGAAAGCTAAAGGTTGCAAAGAACAGGGATAATAATGTCCCTGGAGGAATGGGTCCATCTTTAGCTCCAGTATCCCCATTTTTAAAAGGTTTGCTAAAAACATAACTGGGTGAAGCCTACTGTATTGATAACTCTTCTGTTTTTTTTCCCTTGAAGAAAATACTCACAAACTAGTCAGCAATGGGTTGAAGTAGTGGTAGTTGGTATTCTCAGACTCACCAAAACAGCAACAAAAACCCAAATGCCATACCTGGTCTCTTTGGACACCTGCCAAAGTCTCAACAAAACCATTTCTGATCTCTTCCGTTCCCAACATTAGATGCAAGATTTATTTATTTCGGCTTGTGTGCTGATCCAGCCGAGTTGAACTGGATTTAAATTACTTAAATTATTTAAGCAGCAACTCTATTTAGCATGCTGAATGAGATTTAGTAATGTTGAAGAAACTGGCTGAACTACTGCTTATATTGGAATAATTCCCATTGAAACCAGTGCCACTTCTGTGACATTTGCTTCTTGCAGGTTGCATTGCACATCAACTTCTAGGTTAAATGGGACATTGTTAAAGGAAGAATGCATGATACATCCAAACTATATTGAGCAGAGGCATTTTGTAGTTCCGGAATATTTGATATCAGCCATTCCCAACTATTCATCCCAACCTTTCCCTTCTTAGCATGCTAAGAAAGAATTACGGTTGCAACTCCCAGAACAATCAGCCAGCATGACGATTTAGCATTTGGGAAGTTTCAGTCCTCATACATCTGGGCAGAGAACATTTTTTCTGTATGCCCCCAATTATAGGTCATGTGGAACATCAAAACAGTTATTTCTCTGCCCCAAATTCCTACTTCCTGGGTGTTTTGTTCCCTAAATGATCTTCAAAGACAATTAGGAAAAAGTAGATAGGTAATTACAGGTGGGTAATTTTTTTTAGAAGAAAGATGATGATTGAGAGCACATGGAATGGGTGGGGGAGGGGTCTTAAAATAAAGCATCCTGACCAAGGTCATTTGCTGAAATGCACAATCAACATTAGATGTAATTTTAACTCTATATTGACAGATCATTTCCAGTCTACTTATGGTATTTCATTAAGAACATGCATTCTATTTATTTCTACACATATGGCTAAGATTGCAGCCAAATAGCTAAGATATAACACCAATCAATAAAAGAGGGAAATAATTAGCAAGTGTAATGAAGTTATGCCTTTAAAACTCTTGAGGGAGAGAGAAATTTAATTTTTCAAAAGCAGTGCACTGGAGGTTAATGTTAAATGCTTTGTTTTATAGTGGTGCCTTTATTCATCTTTATGACAGGAATATGTTCCTAAGCACTGTTAGCTTGGGCCATTATGCAGCACTGAAGATTACTTCATATTGCAGATAGATCAAACACCTTGTCTCTAGGAAAGACAACCAATCTTTATCTTGTTTTTATCCAACCAAGCAAGTCTGCAGTACGAAGTCCTGTCCTTGGCTTCTGCAGAAGCTTAGCTTATTGTACACAAGAAATGAGGCAGGAAAGAAGTCTTAAGCCTTTACTTATCCCTACAAGAAATGTAGCCTCGACTATAGGGGTGTGTGTGTGTGTTTATGTAACCAATTGATTGCTTTTGGTTGCATACGGTCAATTATTTTATATGCATCTTTCCATTTAAAAGACTTTTGAAGTGGTGTGCAAAACATATTGCAAAATAAATGAGTACTAAAAATATAAAGAGAGCCAGTTTGGTCTTGTGGTTGATACATCAGGTAGACACTAGGGGACCATGAGTTCTAGTCCTGCCTGAGGCATGAAAACTGGTTGGGTGGCATTGGGCCAATCACTCTTTCACAGCCCAACACCACACAGGATTGTTGTTGTGAGGAAAACAGAAGGAGGAATGCCTGCCTCCTTGAGTTACTTATAAACAATCATAAAGGTGCAATAACAATCAATGAATCAATCAAAAAAAGCTTACATTAAAATAAATGTAGCTAAAGATTTTAACTTTTTGTTTTACATTAAGACATGTGAGCCATCATCCTGCTATAATCAGATGGTTTAGACTCTACTGCCTGGATGTACAAATATTTAGGGATATTTAGGGATTTAGTACAGATCTTTCTGTCCTCTCTGAAAATGATTCCGGAGCAAACCTACATTTCCCCAAACCCCAAAACTTTAACCTTAGACTTTCTATATTGTCCTCACCCTTTTCCTAAGAGGTCTGTAGGGGGCATGCATAAGAGCGCAAACGTGCCTACCATCCCTGTCCTATTGTTTCTTTTTTTTCTTATATGTATCCATGTATTCATAACTATGTTTATACTTATACCTATTATCACAAGATAAGCAATTGACAAATCAAATAAATAAAATACATATTATGAGACCTTGATGAAAAGCAACCAGCCTTCAAGGCAGGATTCTTGCATAGAGGAAAAAGTTCCTCTGCCACCAGGGGGCAGCTCACATCCTACTTTAGATATTCTGCCCATTCTTCGTTTTTCTAAATCCTGAAGACCAATGATTCTGATTTAGGGCTCTGTCTACAAAGCCTCAGAAAACGCTGCATTTTTGTTCCTTAGGAAGCAGGTGGAAGTAAGGAATTGGTATTTCAGAACAAGCTGTATTTCAGCCATTGTGCTAGGGTTCCTCATAGCTGGTTGATTCATTTCCTTAAAGGTCCCAAATAAGGCTATGGCACAATTATTTTGTTGCCTAGATTTCATACTCACCTCCAATCTACAATTTCTATCTCCTTAAATAGGCAACTTGATAAAAAAAAAAACATTTGCAGATGCAAAATGATATTAAAATAATTATGGGGAGCACATTTTTCATCACATTGTGAAAAAACTATATCCTGGGACTTTTCAGTCTCAACTACTTCTTCTGTTTATGCCCTGAAAAGTTATCTATGAAGTTCAAAGAAATTTTAGGGATTTTTTTAAAATTTATGTTTTTAAAAGCAGACCTGTTATATTGTAAATATGCTAGGCTGATACCATGAAATAAATTAACATATTTTCAAATAATATTAATAGACTGAATTGTTCATTTAAAAAGGTTTTTTAAAAAGGAAAAACGATATATATATACATATACATATACATATATATATATATATATATATATATATATATATATATATATATATATATTCTTAAGTTTTTTGGGTACTTAAATGTATGGTATTCAGCTTTGTTCGGGTATTTTCCCACGTCATTATAGTTGTGCTTTTAAAGTTGTAGCAACGTTTCAGCAGAATCTCATCTGCCATCATCAGGCTTCTGTATTGTGTTTGTCTGTGAGTCAGACTTTTACAGTTGTTTCAGTTTTAAATTTGGGGCTAGCCTACTGCTGTGCCAGAATGGTTTTTTCTTCATCCTGATTGGTTGGGAGTCTTGGTCTGTGTTTATTGGTCTTGGAGTTTGCTGTGTTCTGCTTGATTGGTGTTTCTAATATCTTCTGTCTGTTTTGTGGCTTTTTTGTGTCTTGATTGGCTGGCAACATTGTGTTCCTGTATTGGAGGCTTTTAGTGCAGCTTGGCTCCGAGTAAATGGACAGCTATCATTTGTTAGGAAGCTAGGTTTCATCTGGGTGCCTGGTTGGGGTGTGTTTGAGCTGAAGGTATCAGGGGGGATCTGTTTGTGCCCAGGTGTTTGCCTGGCTAGTGGTGTGGAGATTTTTTTGTTTGTGAGTGCAGGCTTCCAAATAATTGACAGTTGTGGGAACTATGATTCTTTGTTCTTTGTGTACGTGCTAGGACAACGGAGCCTTCTGGTGGTTGGCTGGAACACGGAGCAAGGAGCAAAGACAAATTGTTGCCATTTCTTAACCAGAACTGTAGCAAACTTAAACTCTGCAGCCTTGTATGCTTTATGCGAATGATCAGTGCATGTTGTGTGATGTAATGCGTTTGTGATAGGACGTTAACAAAATTGCTACATTAACAAAGATTGCTTCTAATAAAAGAGGGTTTTGGAATTCTCTCTGGGCTCTCATCCCAAGACAACTTTGCGTAGTGTCTTCTTTTCATGAGAGACCACCACAGACAGTCTGGTGGAATCATCTCTTCTATTCATGCTTTCAGGTCTTTTTTCAATCTCTATGGCTTCTCTGATAATTCTGTGGCTGGGATTTTCTATAGTGGCTAGGGTTTTGGTGCCACTGAAGTTGATGTTATGACCTGTGGTTTTCATGTGTTGGACTAGTGAGGAAGTGTGTTCCAGCTTTTTTACTGCATTTTTGTGTTCATAAGTATAAGTACCCACCTGGATGAACACAAAAATGCAGTAAAAAAGCTGGAACACACTTCCTCACTAGTCCAACACATGAAAGCCACAGGTCATAGCATCAACTTCAATGGCACCAAAACCCTAGCCATGAGATAGACTCAGTACATGCAAAGCAAGATAGTTCAAGCCATGATTTATCATAATTGAGATGATTATGGCTTACAGCTCATGAAAACCCCAAATCCACAATCTCAGAAAATTAGAATATTGTGAAAAGGTTCAATATTCTAGGCTTAAAGTGTCCCACTCTAATCAGCTAATTAAGCCATAACACCTGCAAAGGGCTCCTGAGCCTTTAAATGGTCTCTCAGTCTGGTTCAGTAGGAATCACAATCATGGGAAAGACTGATGATCTGACAGTTGTGCAGAAAACCATCACTGACACCCTCCATAAGGAGGGAAAGCCTCAAAAGGTAATTTTGCAAAAGAAGTTGGATGTTCCCAAAGTGCTGTATCAAAGCACATTAATAGAAAGTTATGTGGAAGGGAAAAGTGTGGAAGAAAAAGGTGCACAAACAGCAGGGATGACCGCAGCCTGGAGAGGATTGTCAGGAAAAGGCCATTCAAAAGTGTTGGGGACTTTCACAAGGAGTGGACTGGAGTCAGTGCATCAAGAGCCACCACACACAGACGGATCCTGGACATGGGCTTCAAATGTCGTATTCCTCTTGTCAAGCTGCTCCTGAACAACAGTCAGAAGCATCTTACCTGGGCTAAAGAAAAACAAAACTGGTCTGTTGCTCAGTGGTCCAAAGTCCTCTTTTCTGATGAGAGCAACTTTTGCATCTCATTTGGAAACCAAGGACCCAGAGTCTGGAGGAAGAATGGAGAGGCACACACTGCAAGATGCTTGAAGTCCAGTGTGAAGTTTCCACAGTCTGTGTTAATTTGGGGAGCCATGTCATCTGCTGGTGTTGGTCCACTGTGCTTCATTAAGTCCAGGATCAATGCAGCCGTCTACCAGGATATTTTGGAGCACTTCATGCTTCCTTCTGCAGACGAGCTTTATGGGGATGCTGACTTCATTTTCCAGCAGGACTTGGCACCTTCCCAAACTGCCAAAAGCACCAAAACCTGGTTCAGTGACCGTGGGATTACTATGTTTGATTGGCCAGCAAACTCACCTGACCTGAACCCCATAGAGAATCTATGGGGCATTGCCAAGAGAAAGATGAGAGACATGAGTCCGAACAATGCAGAGGAGCTGAAGGCTGCTACTGAAGCATCCTGGTCTTCCATAACACCTCAGCAGTGCCACAGGCTAATAGCTTCCATGCCACGCCACACTGGGGCAGTAATTGCTGCAAAAGGGGCCCAAATCCTACAAAACAGACAGAAGATATTAGAAACACTAATCAAGCAGAACACAGCAAACTAAACACAGACCAAGACTCCCAACCAATCAGGATGAAGAAAAAACCATTCTGGCACAGCAGTAGGCTAGCACCAAATTTAAAACAGAAACAGCTTTGAAAGTCTGACTCACAGACGAAAACAATACAGAAGCCTGATGATGGCAGATGAGATTCTGCTGAAACGTTGCTACAACTTTAAAAGCACAACTATAATGACGTGGGAAAATACCTGAACAAAGCTGAATACCATACATATATATTCCCGCGAAAACTTAAGAAAACACACACACACACACACACACACACACACATATACAAATCATGATCAATTGAGATAAATCTAACATCCATCTACGTTTGATAAAAATGTGGTTCCTTCTTTTGTTTTTAACTGTTAGTTATCCAGAAACATGTTGAAATGGACAATCATATATTTTATAAATGAACAAACAAACAAATAAAGCTATGTTATATGATATCTTCCAAAATTCTCAGCTAGCATGTCCAATTAACTTGCTAGTTGGCAATTTTGAAGATGTTTGCAATACTTTTTATTAATATAATTTATGATTGGAATTTCTTCTACTCATAAATTATTATTTGATCTAGTGGTTAAGGCGCAAGACTAGAAACCAGGAAAATGTGAATTCTGGTGCCACATTAGGCATGAAAGTCAGCTGGATGAATTTAGGCCAGTTATTCTCTCATAATCCAACTCACCTCACAAGGTTGTTGTTGTGGAGAAAATAGGAGGAGAAAGCATTAGATATGTTCTCCTTTATTTATAAAGATAATAAAGGCAGGATAAAAAAAATCTAATAAAGTATTCATGAATTTACACCTTATATTTCCTCAAGAATGACAAGCAATGGCCTTCCTCAGAACAACCAACTATGAAATTGTTAGATTCCATGGCTGGTGCAAGTGACTCCGGATCTACTAAATCCAGGCCAACTAAGAACCTTAGGTCACATTGGTTGACTTGTCAGCTGCCTTTGTGCTATTTGAGAGCTGAGGATGAAACCCTTGTACCAGGGGTGGGATTTTACCGGTTCTATCCACCTGCGTAGAACCGGTAGTTCTGAAGAGCAGCAGACATAGAACTGGTTCTATGTCTGCTGCTGTTTTGGCCCACCCACCCACCTGGGCTTTTACCTGACCTTTGTTTCTGCTTTTTCAACCACAGCTGCTTTGTGTGACACAGCTGCGGTTGAAAAAGCAGGGGGAAAGGACTTTTCCAACTACTGTGCACTTGCATGCAGTGCTGCTCAGCTGTCTGGGCAGCTCAGCAGGTCATAAATTGCACTCGCACGACTCACACGCATGCGCGCGCGACGCAGAGTGACAGAACCGGTAGTTATACCAGTCTGATCCCATCCCTGCCTTGTACCTTAGATAACTCAAAAAAATAGTGCAATTGTGTGCTACTGGACTTAAAATGGGTGGCCATATAAATTTGATTAATAAATAAATATTGTTCAGAGTCACTTCCTGTGAGATGGACAGACATATAAATTTGATTAATAAGCAAACAGATCGTGAAACAAACAAAACAAAAACAGTGGAAATAACTGGATGTTCAATGAAAGAAAAAATGTAATTTAAAAAACTGTCATGTAATTTAAAAAACTCTTCTCTTTAAAAGAGCAGAACTGTAGACATTGTACTTTATAGCATTTAGAAGGTATGTTAAGATATTAGAAAGAAATGGGATAAAAATGTTTTTAAGCTGCTAGTTGTGCTTCCACGTATATGCCTTTTGATGTCTTTGTTTGGTTTATCTACAGAGCAATTTAACTTGGAGAGTGTGAATGTATATACACATTCATGTTAAAAGATCCACTTGCAGTAAGAAAAGTGGTTGACAGTGGCTTTATTGAAAAGAAAAGTAGGGGGACACAGCAGTAGGGAAATTGCCCAGTAGTAAGATATGTTTGTAGTTTAGACTGACTGACTTAAGCTGTTGCCAAGGTATCTCAGTCTGAAAAGGATTTTCTGAAAATGGCTTAGAGCCAAGCCAGCATGAGCACAGGACAGGAATAGCTAAAATAGTTAAGTGTGAATATGCTCTTGCAGATCTTGTCTAATAAGCTTTCTTTAGGCATTTATATAATCCTCTTTTTAAAACCATCCAAGCCAAAGGCACCATCATATCTTGTGACAGCAAGTCCCCGTAAATTAATTATATATATTTGAAAGATAGTTTGGGACTGAATTTAACAGTATTCTGATTACTAGTTTCATTGGCTGACTTCCACTTTCCAGAATGAGGGAAGATGAAGCTCCCTATATGTACTTTCTCCGCTTCATGCAAAATATCATGCTTCCTAAGAAGGTTTTCTTTTTGCCATTTTTCTTTTATTGAATTTATTATTATTTATTCACATTACCATTTCACCATCTTTCTAGGCAAATAAAATCTATAATATGGTAGGGTTCTGTTTTTGTTTTGGGGTGCTTTCAAGTTCTCTTTGCAATATTTCAGGTTTAGTTTGTCATTGCTTCCTTTTTAAGGTTGAGAGACAGTGACTGGCCCAAGGTCACCGTGCTGGCTTTTTGCCAAAGAGGGATTAGAACTCTCTGTCTTTTGGTGCCTTAACTGCTACACCAAACTGGCTTTCAATATTACAGAGTACCAGACAATGACTGACACATTAAGTTATTTCAGACATAATTACTTTTCTAAGCAGAGAAACAAAATGAACTAAGGTGAGGAAAAAAATGAGGGAGCAGCAGTGACTTTCAACTTCTTGCCAGCTTCTCCACTGAGTTGCAGGGAGCATCAGAAATTCTCAGAAATTTTCCTTTCCTTTCCTTTCCTTTCCTTCCTTTCCTTTCCTTTCCTTTCTTTCCTTCCTTTCCTTTCCTTTCCTTTCCTTTCCTTTCCTTTCCTTTCCTTTCCTTTCCTTTCCTTTCCTTTCCTTTCCTTTCCTTTCTTTCCTTCCTTTCCTTTCCTTTCCTTTCCTTTCCTTTCCTTCCTTTCCTTTCCTTTCCTTCCTTTCCTTTCCTTTCCTTTCCTTTCCTTTCTTTTCCTTCAGCAACAAGGAATAAATGGGTTTCCTGACACTTAAAAGCAGGAAAGAAATCAAACTACAAATGAAGATAACAAAAGGAACCTAAAATTCTAGGTACCTTCGATTGTAACAAATGGCAGCCAAAAAGGTTGTAGATTCAAAAATCACGCAGTTAAACTAGAAAATTAAAAATGACATAAAATGAAACTTCAGTATGAAAGTATTTTCTTGAATGTGGATTTTATGAGTTATTTTTTAAGATAGATGCATATCTTTGGAAGATAAACCTGATATCTTGAAGAGGAAAAATAATTTCAAGGTAGACCTGTATTTTCATTTAGATAACTGCCTTGTGCAATTCTCTTTGCACAAAAAAATGTAATACATACGATCTCTCCCTCCCTCCCTCCTCCCCCCCTCTCTCATGGATTCTTGCTCTACCCGCATGCACACACTTATTTTTCTTCTTTTATACAATCCCTATTTTGCCCCAGGGCAAAATAGATAAGAAACGCTTAAGCCAGATTAAAATGCAGTATAAAATTTCAGATTGCACTTCAAAAACTGAGAGCCATGGTGGTGTAGAAAGTAAGATGTTAGACTGGCAGGTTCCTGCCCACCTTCGTCAAAGTTGAACGGATGACTTTGGGCCAGTTGCTTTTTAGCACCAAATCTCACTAAGTTCTTGCTGCAGGGAAAAATGGGAGGAGAGAGCACTATTGATAACCTTTGACAGCTTCTAAACAGGAGGAAAGAATTACAAACAAACAAACAAACAAACAAACAGACTTCAACTGAAATCAGTTCATTCTTTCATTTCAAAGATTGGTCATTTAGCCTGCATCTTTGCCTGGATATCTATGCCACTCCTATATGATGCCTAAATGACACCCAAGTATTACTTTCAATATTTTTTAAAAAAACATGTCCATATCTTGCTAGATTGCAAAATCTCACTAAGCATAAGCTTTTCCCCATGATATCTCACAAGATTTCAAATAAGAATGTCTGGAATGTCATTACTCTCAAGCAAGACCACAAACTTGGAAATGGAATCATGTGTGATTTCAGCCACTTTCATTAGAGGGGAATTGCACGGTATGATAGAAATGGTCCCCAATTTATTTCATGTCTGTGTTTGATTGATAGCCCGAGTATAAAGCCTTAGCTCCAGAACCAGTTTCTTAAACCATATTGGATAGAAGGCCTATCATGATCACCTTATTTTATTCTATATACTCCATATTCTATTGTAATGTTTGGCAATGCACTTAAGTCAACAATAGGCCAAAAGAAGAGCTTAAGCAGAGGCTTGAAAAAGAACAGGGTTTATTTTGATCAAAACAAATGGCTGGGTAGACTGTTCCATGAACATACAGACAAGATGCATGTAAGGAAGGCCACAACTTGGGGAAGGTATGGTTCATACCTTTCAGAGACATCAGCTTAGCATCTAATTCTGCCCCCCCTGGCCCATGCCTTCCTTGTAGCTCTGCATTGGCCATAGAGCAAGGAACAGAGGGGGCCTGGGTAATACAGGGCCTGGGTAAAACACTGGTATTTGGCCGGTGTAACCCTGCCAAACTATGACATACTCCATTCCAGGCATCGAGTTACACAAGATAACAGAAGTTAGATCACTGGTAGAAGCAAATGGCAGAGGTAATTGTAATTCTTACAGGAGCAAAGAACTTCTTACAGAAGCGAAATAGCAAGTTATTATTATGTCCCACTAATTCTACCTAATGTACTATTATGTCCCTTCACTATATTCAGCTGGAACCTGCTAGAACGAAATTTATCACATCCCAAATCTTCTTGTCCGGGGATGCTTGGATAATTGCTAGCATTAAGGAACGATGCATTAAGGAGGGCTGCCTTCTTTGATGGACAGCCAATCAAGTCTAGCCAGTTTTTGAATATTTTGTCAGATCTGTCCTTCTGATTCTTTTATTAATGTCCCAACCATTTAATATGCATTATTCCAAGCACTGACTTCTTCTACCCTCAATTTCTGTGTGGCTGTTCTTTCCTTTAGCTTTGTTCATAGTCATTAAAGTGAAGTGTTTTTCTTAGACACTAGGCAGAAAACTGCATTGCAGCAAACCTAATGCATACACAGTAGGATAGTGGGGATAAAACAGGCTTATCTGTATTTGACTCCTAGCAAAAATTCTAGACAGTACATGTGGCATCTTAATATAGCCGCTTCCTATAGCACTCATAATTGGAGACTGACAGAAGAAACAAACTCCTGGAGAGACACTGCGGGTATTAAGGATGTAATCTTAAATGTACAACCCCTCCCCCCACACCAGCAGCAGTATATAGGCACAGAACATGTATTTAAACGATCACGTGGAAAGCTATCTTATATTGGAGTGTCTATATCCCAAACTGTGAATTGGATCTGCGTGGGAATCTCCTACATCTTCAGCTGCATGAATTCATCATAAAAATGGAAGTGTGTGATTTCTCCATAGTGCAACAGTCAGGCAAACAAGTTCAGATTTTATCCCTTAAGCTGATTTTGCTAATAGCTAGATTGTTGTTTCTCTGAGACTAGTGGGAACAGAGAAAGAATCCAAACCATTCCCTACATGGTTTGTGGCTTGGCAGTCTCTGCTTATTTCCAGTTTCCATCTCCTGCATCTAGAACATCAGATCAGTTCCAAACCATGCGTGCTAAAATCATACAGTTCCTCCTCAATCGTTCCCCATGTAATAGGAATAAACAAACAAACAAATACATATATGGCAAATACGCCTCCTTCAATTATCTGACTACTGTGTGGGAGATCATTTGAGAGAGAGCAGATTAAACAAATGTTTTCAGATGCTTATAGTAGTCTGTATAAACGCCTTGTACTCTCACTGCAGATTTGGCTTTTCATCCAGAGGTTGCTTCCCCTGTAACCAGTTCTTGGTAAGAGCACTTAGTAACAAATGGTCACAGGGGCATTCCAGGAAGAGCTGTGGAAGGAGAGAATCTCTAAGAAGAATATTCCACTCTGTAGTGTTCACTCAAGGAATCCACACAGTTAAATAAAATAAATATGAAACTCCAAGGCTGCACTTTTTAACATCTTAAAAAGTAAGCAGGTTTTTTTTTGTTCTTTTAGCAAGGGAGATGAATGCGTGCTGGATTTTGCTTCTGGCAGCATTTGTCCTGCATGCATCCACTGAAAGTGAAATTTACTGCCAGCAGCATCCATGGAAAAAATTCTTTTACACTTCCCTTAAATGCTTAGCGTTGCTCTGTTGTCCACTGAGGCATCTCACAGTGGAGATTGATACTTTATGGAATCCGGATGAATATTTTTTTAGGCCTGTATGAAGTTCCACAGGCTTTCTAAATGCAGTCTTTGGCCTCTCCTAATTCAAATTAATGCATCAAAGGTGGCATTACGCCAGTATATGTTTTTTTTTTTTTAAAGGACTTTGGAGCTTTCAGAATTTATTTCACAAACACGGGTTTATGGTCTGGAAAGTGCACCAGACCTGTCTTTTTTTCTTCTTCTTCTTTTCTTCTTAGATGTAGAAAGCTGGGAAAAGGGGAATTGGTTACTGTATTATCAGTTATCCAAATGAGTCCATTGCAAGTTTTTGATTGCTGCTGCTGACAAAAGGATTTTATATGGCTACCTATCTCTTGCTTCAATTAGCTAGGTACTGTAGATACCATCTTGCCAACACCAACACTATTTTGTCTACTCCGGGGCTATTACCAGGTACTGCTAGCTTCAGCCACTCAGGGCCTCTTTGACCATTTGGGAGTTGGGGTGAAATAGAATTCACAGAAACTGCAAGTGCCATATGGTGAATAGGGAGGGAGCACCTCCAAGGCCTTTCACAAATTTTCCATGGTGCCAAGAATGTATCGTTTGGGCTATTTTTGAACACGGGTCTTATACCCTTATGTGTCTCTAAGTAGTCCAACTGACGGCTATGTTGGGGTAGAGAAGAGATGCAGGATAATCTAGGAGGGAGGCTTCTCTTGGGACCCCAGAGATGATCCTTCTGTTTCTCCTAACATTCCTTTTCTGACCACTCACTTGTCAGCGGTAATATCCATAAGCACAAATTTGTCATTGTTCTAGAGGAGCAAACCTGAGTTCAGAAACAGCCCAAGTGAGCAGCAGCCGGTCTGAGCTCTCTTCACACCAACAACCTGTCAACTCGGTGTCCAAAATATTCTAAGGAATAGATTTTCAAACGGAGCCACTTCGACTAGTGTTCTGCAGCAAGACAACCTGAACAATGGCAAAACCCTTCATTCTGGGCAATTGATGGTTGTTTTTCTCACCTGTAGTCGATATCATGTTGGAATGGAAATGAAATAGGAAGTTGCTACT
This sequence comes from Pseudonaja textilis, assembly GCF_049901715.1. Classification (NCBI taxonomy): domain Eukaryota; kingdom Metazoa; phylum Chordata; class Lepidosauria; order Squamata; family Elapidae; genus Pseudonaja; species Pseudonaja textilis. The sequence goes on along the minus strand of NC_141990.1, from coordinate 137,139,578 downwards.
AGATGTCTCTCTTCAATGGTCTGACACGCAATTTGTAAAGAGGGGCTCTATGGTGAGCCTCATTACTGGTGTAGTCACCTTTTTCTGCCTACTCAGGGATCAGAAAAATTCATGTATCATGAGGAAAAGCCACCTGAAACTAGCTTTCATTGGTATCTATACTAGAGAGAAGCATGCATAGATATGGACATGCATATATTCCATTATACCAAATGAAAACTTTATTTTACTTCATTTAGCTCAGCAAATGTTCCCTCCTAGTTACTGAAAGGGGGTTAGGTGCAAAGTACTGTATTAAATGACTCATTTTAATTGAGGGCAAAAAAAATGGTCTCCTATTAATTCCAATTGTATAGATTTGTTATGAACTCTTCTAATGACTGAATGGAACAAGATTTAAGAAAAGAGATACCAAATTGGAAGAACCTTTGTGGTACACATCCGGTATGAACTCATTCCTGCAACAAAGGAAAAAAACTGAGCGCTAGGAAAAGTGCTCTTACTATTCCTCATTATGGTTAAGGTAGATGAAAATAACACCAGAGCTCAGAGATTAATGAAGTGTTTAGAGAAACAGATGTGTATTACACCCACAGGATCAGAAAGATATTATCTAATTATGTTAAAGCTTCTAAGAAGCTCTTGGCATAAATAAAATTCTCTTAATCTGAAGTTTCCTGCTTCCTATATAACAAAAGCAAACAGATATAAATATCGCAACAATGAATAGATGACAGATGCACTCTCTCATTCATATATTTGCAGCATGATATATCTGAAGAAAGGATCCCTGGAATGAGGTGTGTGAAGTTTGGTGACTGGAAAACTCATGCTGTAGTACAAATTAAAATAATAATAATACACCATAATCTGCAAAGATGTTCTAATTTGGACAAAGAACTAAGCCACAATACTCTTGTTGAAGACTTAATGCTAAGTAAGAAAAAGAAGATAAAGCCTGCCCAGTGAGTTTTTAAACCATAACAAATTGAATGCTGAGATAACAACAACACATTCATGATTCATTCTTGCAATTTATATTCATTATTTAGCTTTTTTTTCTATGATGAATTAACATCAAAGAATAGCCTAGGCTCTGTTCAACCATACTAGCCATTCAGGTTCTATAGGACAGTAGATTGCCATTGTCTGTTTGTAGCAATTTCTTTCTTGTACATTTACTATTTCATCGTTCCTTACCTGGCAAAAGTGTTACCTTGATCATTGTTCAAAATAAATATGGTGGTTAGACTGCATCCTATCTCACCCATACCTGAAATGGCACAGAAACATTTTCTTTTGATAAAGTTCTACCAAAGGGCCATAGAAAGTTGTCTTATTCCTATAGATCCATCCAGGCTGATATTGTTAATAATAACTAGCAATGGCTCTTCAGAGTTTCAGACTGACATCCTTTGTAGCCTGACCTGGGCATTTTACAGCTTCAGGCCACACCTGACCCTTTGGCTACCCCTGTTTGGCTTGGGTAAAGTCAACTGAAAATTAAATGTAAATAAGGGTATGTACAGAACACACCCGTACTGCTTTAATTTTGAAGGCCACTTTTTTTCAAGTTACATATATGTGCATGCATGCCTACAGACATTCATAGCATTGGTTCAACCTTGCACAACCATCCCAATTTCTCATATGGCTCCTTGAGAAAATTAATTGCCCATCTCAGTGGTGGGATTTGAAAATTGTTACGAGCGGTTCTGTGGGCATGGCTTGGTGGCATGGCAGGGAAAAGTTACTGCAAAATCTCCATTCCCTCCCCACCCCACTGACCTGCTTTCCAGCTCCATTCTCCTGTGCAGGGCAACAAAAGAAGACCAAGCCAATCAGCTGGGACTTGGGAGGCAGAGAATAGATGGGGGCGGGGCCAGTCAGAGGTGGTATTTGCCGGTTCTCCAAACTACTCAAAATTTCCACTACCAGTTCTCCACAACTGGTCAAAACCTGCTGAATACCAATTCTGGCCCACCCCTATTCTTAGCACTATGAGGAGACCTTGTCCAAAATAAATATTATGAGCCTTCCTATGTTTCATTGAATCATATTGCAGTATTCTATCAGGAACATCTTGGTAACACATCAGTACTTAGATGCCCCGCCTACCCCCCCAAAAAGCTGGAGAAAAGATCCAGGGAGATTCTAGAATTGGAAATATTATATTTACTTGCAAAAGAAGGTGATAAAAGTAACTTTAAATGGGAAAAATTATCTCAATTGCTGCATTTTAGGTGGATTGAGCATTTTAAAAAATGGATATTCATGGTACAAACTCCTCCATTCATAAAGGCTGATCCTTGTAATCTTTCTCTACTGTTCTTTGGTCCTTCATTTTGTGGGAGGGAGAAGAGGATAACAGCAGAGGAAAATGCTCTTTCTCAACCCCCATTTCCTAGCAGAAAACAATGCACCAAACATCGTTTGGATCTTGGTTTGTTCTGTTTTAAATTATTATCTGCTACTTCTGTTTTCAGCGAAGAAGAAGTAAGTAGGTAGTAAATAGGTAGAAGTAGAAATAGGTGGAAGTAGATAGTAAATCAAAGGTAGTAGGTAGTAAATAATAAATAATAAACAAACCTGGGACTGGAACAACTAGTAACCAACAATACTAGACTTAACAACTGCCTTAATTTCATCTTCTGCAATACTTTGAATTCAATTTACGGAATACAAATTAAAGAACACTTTTCCAACAGTGACCACAGCATGATTGACTTTTGTCTCAACATACGTCCAAACAAAAATCAACACAACGATGTGATCCCCAATTATAACTTCAAAAAAGGCAACTATGATCTTATAGACAACGATCTCTCATCCCCTTATTGGCAATTTCTATTCACTGGATGCAATACTGTTGAAGACCATTACAACGTATTTTTACTTGAAGTCAAAAGAGTCATCAAACTATATGTACCAATAACAATTCCCAAAACCAGAAAAAACAAATTACCCATAACAATAAGGAAGCTTCAATCCAAAAGAATATCACTTTGGTGGAAAAACAAATCTGCTCATGTTGCCAACTTCAAAAGCCGATACAAAAATAAAGACTGCCACCAAATAAAGACTGAATGCACCATTTATCACATTAAACAAGAGGAAAACCTATGCACCAATTCCACCTGCGCTTTCTACAATTTTGTAAACAACAAACTAAACTAAAAGACTCAAGGTCCATCCCACCCCTGAAAGGACCTAATGGTAAAGACTGCAATGATGACACCATTAAAGCCAACCTCTTTAACACATTCTTTGGCTCAGTATTTGTAAACAGCAATGGATTATGCCCAGTATTTCCTAGTTGAACCACAGACAACTACAATGATCTAATACATATCGATCTTACAGAAGACAATGTTGAAAAAGCACTATGCAATCTAAAACCATCCCTATCTATTCAACCGGATGGAATATGTGCCTACTTCTTAAAAAAGCTATCAACTGCCATAGCCGAACCTCTAAGCATAATCTTTGAAAAATCTTTCAGGACCAGCTCCTTGCCAAAACTATGGTCACAAGCCACAGTCATCCCCATCTTCAAAAAGGGAGACCCGAGCCTAGTTGAAAATTACAGACCAATCTCTTTATGCTGCTTCACCTGTAAAGTCATGGAATCAATTATTAACCAATCCATTATCCTCCACTTAGAGACAAACAACCTACTCTCTAATAAACAATTTGGTTTCAGAAAAAAAACTATCCTGTAATCTGCAACTCTTACACTGCAAAAACATATGGACTACACAACTCGATCAGGGCAAAGCAATAAACGCAATCTACATAGACTTCTGTAAAGCCTTTGATTCAGTGGTACATGAAAAACTACTCCTAAAACTAAAATCTTATGGTATCTCTGGACAACTGCATAACTGGATAGAAGCATTCCTGTCAAACAGACAACAAATGGTCAAAATTGGGAATGTCCTATCAAATTCTGTACCTGTCAACAGTGGTGTCCCCCAAGGCAGTGTTCTAGGACCAACTCTTTTCATACTCTACATAAATGACCTCTGTCATCATATTAAGAGCAACTGCATTCTCTAAACTGTTGATGTAAAGCTATTCAACACCACAGACAATACTGCTACCCTTCAAAAAGACCTTGACTATGTATCAGAATGGTCAAACAAATGACAACTTCTAATCTCAACAAATAAATGCTTTGTCTTACATATTGGCAAAAAAAAAAATCAGAAAATAAAATACAGGCTGAATAGTCAAGACCTTGTTGATGATTCAAACTCTGTCAAGGATCTTGGAGTACTCATCTCTAATGATCTAAGTGCTAGAGCCCACTGTAACTACATAGCCAAAAAGGCATTAAGAATTGTTAACCTAATCTTACATAGCTTTTTCTCTGGTAATATTACACTAATAATTAGAGCATACAAAACATTTGCTAGACCAATACTTGAATACAGCTCATCAGTCTGGAACCCATGTTACATATCTGATATTAACACAGTTGAGAAAGTCCAGAAATATTTCACAAGAAGAGTTCTCCACTCCTCTACTCGTTGCAGAATACCTTATGCCACCAGACTTGAAATTCTAGACCTAGAAAATCTAGAACTACACCGCCTTCGGTCCAATCTAAGTATAGTATATAAAATCATACATTGCAATGTCCTACCTGTCAATGAATACTTCAGATTCAACCATAACAATATAAGAACAAACAATAGATACAAACTCAAGGTTAATCGCATCAAACTTGATTGCAGGAAATACGACTTCAGCAACAGAGTGGTCAATGTCTGGAATACTCTACCTGACTCTGTGGTTTCTTCCCCAAACCCCAAAAACTTTAACCTTAGACTTTCTACTATTGACCTCACCCCTTTCCTAAGAGGTCTGCAGGGGGTGTGCATAAGCACACCAATGTGCCTACTGTCTCTATCCTATTGTTTCTTTTATTTTTTAATTTTTCTTATATGTATCCATGTATTCATAACTATGTTTTTACTTATACCTATTATCTTGTAAGCAATTGACAAACCAAATAAATAAATAAAATAAAATAAAATATATGGGTAGAAGTAGGAGTAGGCAGAAGCAAGTAGTAAATAAAACCTCTGATTTAGCATGGGATTTGCACTGCGATGATCTTTGCTAGGGATTTGCCACTTTGGTGCTTCTTCCACAGCAGTTAGGCTTGCTGGCCTTTGTCTCTGCTTTCATTTGTTCCAAGGGATGCTTCTTGTCTTTGACATAAGCAAAATGCAAGTTAAGGATGGTTTCATTCCTGTTTGCAGTAGAATGTCACCAAGGTTGTGTCTGCCTTTGTCTTATTCTCAACATGGGTTATGGAAAGTTAGTCCTTTGCTTTGCCTGCTTGCCACCTTCCAAGATGGAGTGCTTCCAAAGTAATGGCAAAATTGTCCTGAATTTTGCTGTAAAATCTACCTTACGGTCATGACAATCTCCTAAACTTTGAGAGTGATCTTTTCTGACCGAACCTCACACCTATCCATTTAATCATAGATGAGAAGGACACTAAATCAACCCAGAGGTCTCACTCAAGGTACAGCTGACCACACTCACATTATCCTCCTTTGGACACCTAATGCAAAGATCCAGCTCTCTGGAGAAGGACTCTAACGTTTGGAAAGGTGGAAGGAAAGAAAAGTAGAGGATAACCATCAGAGCAGGGTGGGTGGACTCACAGAGGTGATGAACACGCCATTGGTAGACATGAAAGAACAGGTTTGGAGTAGATCACTGTGGAGAAGATCTATTTATGAGGTTACTAGGAGTTGAAAATGACTTCAGGACACGTAACCATCAATGGCACTTATTCAGCAATTGCCTTTCTGTCCAGCAAGGGTAGACATTCAGTGTATTCTCATTAGGTTGAGAGCTTACTGCCTCCACTCCTGCTATTTTTTTTATTTGCCTCTTAAAAACAGGGTTATGTTTACACCAGATGACTATTGGAACAATTAATCATCGATATTAATGTTTGTCAACTCTCCTGATTAATTGCTTACGACATTCTTAATTTTAATCCCTTCCTCTCAAGTCTGAACAGCTGCCAAAGTTTATATTGTATGCAGTTTGCGATATGTCACCGCCTTATTTACATCAGATTAAATTCCTCTGTGGTTCAATAATTTTTTTCTCAGACTGTGGCTAGAGTTAACCCATGAAGGTGTTAGAAACACGCCTTTAACCTAGTGCTCTTCTTCCGTTTATCTCATGTTCTGATCCCCTGCATCATTTCCTGGTTGAACAATCCATCGTTTGCCTTCCAAACTAGTGCTGGGAATGATGGTTTGAAATGTAAAAGGGAGTTTGAAATTGAAAAATGGTGGAGGAAATTAGAATAGAACGACATAATATGGTTTGAATATCAAAATGTGATTTTCTGTTTCTAGCTTAGCAAGGATAAACATATGATGGAATCAGCTTGTTCAATGAACACTTTTTTTCAAATAGCGGTCTGGAATTATGTATAAATGCAGTTCATGTAATTTTATACACATCTAATCATAAAAAACCCCACTGAGTTCAATAAATTGTAAATTTCAATAGTAAATTGAAGAATGAACTTTAAGATCTCCTCAAACACTATGTTCTTCAGCAGATTTACACATTCACTAACTTACATTTTTCAGTATCATTCAGTGGGCTTAACGTTAAGTACTAACTAGGGATATTGTATTATAGTAAAGTTAAATAATATTCGTATGTGTGCAGAAGTGATCTGAGACTTTCTGTCTACAATAGCTGTTCTAAAAATGATTTCCTTGAGGTTTTCCCCCATACAAATGGATATTGTCTATATTTTTAAAAAAGGCAGAATTCCTATTGATTTTACTCTGCTAGTTGTGGCCAACCATAGGAGGCGGTGCTTATCTCCATTTCAAGGCCACTGAGCCAGCGCTATTTAATGACATTTCCCTGGTCATGTGGCCAGCATGATGTCACAGAATGCTGTTACCTTCCCACCAAACTGCTAGTTTGGCAGGAGCTGGGACAAAGACACTTAATGAAAAGTGTTGAGGAAATGCTTGCAATGATCTTACATAATTTCTGCTGTTCCTTCTACAATCAAGAACATATACTGTTCTTAAATTTGCTGGAAGCAGATTATTCCCAAGTGACCTGAATACGATTTTTATATAATGCAATATATGAACTTGGGATTCACTGTACCTTTTGACAATGTTTCTGTATGTAATCCCCAATTTCTCATATATTTTTAATCAATTTATATTTATTTCCAGGCCCAGCAAATTATTTTCCCCACTCTTATCACATCAGGGAAGGGATGAGCTACAGGATCTGGCGCAGAGATGTACTAATTCTCTCAGAGCTGGACTTTGACCGGCTAAGTTTTCTCAAGGGGACAGAAGCAAATCCTGACAAAGGCTACCTGGACAGTGTGTGTTTTGTGTGGGTGTGGGAACATGCGGCTGTGTCCATGTGAGAATATATGATTTGCTGAGGGAAGGGGTGGTACCACCTGCTTGAAATAAGCAGTGATACATTCCTTCCCTGAGTAATCTTTGCCAGATCCAACTGTCCTAGATAACTTTTTATCCATTGAGCAATTTTTCTGCTTCTGCTTGTTCTTTCAGCGGTTGGCCGTGTTATCCTTCTGGGCCACTGTTATGTCCTTGGAACTCTAGGAGTTCTCACTCAGGTCCATTCACTTTGCGGGGGCGTTTTTCCCCCTCACTCATTGGTTGGTTCTCCCCAGCAGCCAGCTATAAAAGCAGGCTGCGGGGTCCAACCAGTTGCTGATCGCTGCGAGCCAGTTCCAGGCTTGGCAAGCACAGTCAGTCCTTTATTGCTATAATAAAGTATTGTTGCACTCATGCTCTGGTTCAGCCTCTCATTTCCCAAACCTAACACTGGCGACGAGGATGGGATGGCTACCAGAAGCACCATGCAACCGCTGAGTCACTAGCCGCCGATCCGCAGCCAGAGAGAGCAATGGGCCGGCGATAAGAGCAACGCTGATCCGCAGCCAGAGAGAGCGGTCAGCAAGCAACGAGAGCGAACGCTGATCCGCCGACAGAGAAAGCGGTCAGCAAGCAACGAGAAGCGAACGCTGATCCGCAGCCAGAGAAAGCGGACAGCAGAACGAAAGTGAGAAGCGTCTGTAGCCGCTTGTTAGCCCAGCTACAGGAAAAGTGAAGCGCTGCGAGCCGCAGCCGCTCATTGTTTAAGGCGCGAAATTCAAACGGCTGTCATTTGAATTTCAAACCTAAAAGGCACAGCGCGGTGCTGTAAGTCTAGTCACTGACGCCTACAAGGGCGCGAATTTCAAAACGCTGCCAACGGCTGACAGCCTAACCTCGTGTTTTGCCCAGAGAGAGAGAGAGGATTGTGACAAAGCCTCCTCAGAGCTGAAATCACTTGCCTGCCACAGGCACTAGAAACTTTGCTGCTGCCCCAGAGAGTTTTTTTCCACAGAATGTACAACCGATCTCATCACTATGAATTCCAATCCAGTCTTCCCAGCGTTCAAACCGGATGAGGAGAAGTGGGAATCATACAAGAACCGCTTTAACCATTACATTGATGCAATTGGGCTGGCTGATGCTGGGGAGCACCGGAAAAAATCATATTTCCTGATCTACTGTGGAGCCATCGTTTTTGACACTGCCACAGCTCTCGTGGCTCCACGTGAGTTAAAAAACGTTCCATGGTCTGAACTGTTAGAAATCCTTACTAACCACTATTCTCCCAGACCTTCACAGATTGCCAGGTGATTCACCTTCCGTATGAGGAAGCAATCAGACAAAGAGACCATCACCCAGTACATGGCAGCCCTCAGGACAGCAGCACTCCATTGTGGGTTTGGAACCTACCTGGAGGACATGCTCCTCGATCAACTAGTCTGCGGGGTCAAGGATCTACACCTCCAAAGGCGCCTACTCGCTAAGAAGGACCTCAACCTCGCACAAGCCGTCGAGGAGGCCCTGGCAGCAGAACTGGCAGCACACTCAGCCACCAAAATCCATGGCCCAACTGCCAAGCTAACGACAGTTCCAGTCCACTCCGAGGAGGTAGTAGCAGAGGAAGCCCTTAGTGATGAAAACGACATCCACCGCCTCACCAACGCCAGGCATCCGCAGGTAGGAGCCAAGCAAGAAAACACCGGTCCACCCAAGCACATCACCCTGTGCCTAGCCTGTGGTGGATCTCATCCGAGGGCCACCTGCAAATTCAAAGGAGCCACCTGCAACACCTGCCACAAAAGGGGGCACATCGCGAGAGTCTGCCAAGCCTCTCAAAACTCAGCACAAAGGCACCCCCCCCTTCACACACTCTGGACCTCAGAGGCAAGTATTGAACTGTCGCACTCACCACCATGCCAAGCACACTTGCCATACCAATAGTAAAATCTCTCTCTCCGTTTTGTTAGAAGGTAAACCATGCCGCATGGAGGTTGACACAGGGTCAGCGCTCTCAATTATCTCGTGGAGCACCCTCAAGAGGCTACAGCCCAGCCTATCAACAAGCCGGCTCCAGAAGTGCCAGTTTAGCCTGAAGGACTACCAGGGGAAGGTCATTCCTGTAATCGGCAGAGGCAAGTTCCTTGTCAATTTTAAAGCTTTCAAAGGTCACCTACCTCTAGTGGTAGTTAACAGCAATCTCCCCACATTATTGGGGCTCGATTGGTTCCCCCATCTCGGCCTAGGGCTAACAGGAGTCCATGCTGTCTCAACCTCTGACACTGATTCCTTATTCGCTGATTACTCAGATGTATTCAGCGATGAGCTGGGGTGTTATAACGGTACCCCTATCTCATTCTCAGTCGACCCCCAGGCAGTCCCAATCAGGCTAAAACCGCGTAGAGTCCCATTCGCTATTCGGCCAAAACTAGATGCAGAATTGGATAAACTATTAAAACAAGGGGTCATTGAGCCAACAGATTTCGCCAAATGGGAGACGCCCATTGTCACACCCCTCAAAAAAGACGGTAGCCTGAGAATTTGCTCGGACTACAAGACCACAATTAATAAGTTTTTACAAGTTAGCGCTTACCCAGTGCCCGTCATTCAGCATTTATTGCACACTTTTGAACCTGGCAGCATTTTTGCCAAATTGGACATGTCTCAAGCGTATCAACAGTTCCCTGTTGACAGCCAAACAGCGGAACTCCAGACCATTGTCACCCACAGGGGTGCTTTCCGGTGCAAGCGTCTCCAATTTGGCGTAAGTGTTGCCCCAGGCATTTTTCAATTCCTCATGGAGCGGATTTTGCAGGGCCTCCCTGGTGTAGTACCCTACTTCGACGACATCTTTGTCTCGGCCAGGGACAGACCCCAACTCTTCCAGAGAGTTCGAGCAGTGTTAGAGAGGTTCAGACAGCATGGCCTCAAATTAAAAAAAGAAAAATGTGCCATTGCCACTAGACAGGTGGACTTTCTGGGTTATAAAATTGACGCCTCAGGCATTCACCCCCTGGAGTCCAAGGTTAAGGCAATTCACGAGGCACCCACTCCAACCTCCAAAACTGAGCTGCAGGCCTTCTTGGGGCTATTGAACTTTTACGCGTCCTTCCTGCCCCATAAAGCATCAGTGGCAGAACCCCTACACAGACTGTTGGATAAAAAATCACCTTGGCACTGGGGTCACAAAGAAGACTCTGCCTTTCGCGCCGTCAAATCACTACTCACGTCAGAGGCGGTACTTATTCAGTTCGACCCCAACCTTCCATTAGTGCTAGCAGCAGATGCATCCCCTTTGGAATCGGGGCAGTATTAAGTCACAGGCTCCCCAATGGCTCCGAGGCTCCCATTGCTTTTTTCTCCAGGACGCTCTCTGCAACAGAGCGAAATTATAGCCAGATCGATAAGGAAGCTCTAGCAGCTGTTGCAGCAGTGAAGAAATTTCACGAATTTCTCTTTGGCCATTTTTTCGAGCTGGTCACGTATCACAAGCCTCTCCTGGGTCTACTAGCCGGGGACAAACAGACCCCTCAAGTCCTTTCTCCTAGAATGACGAGATGGACCCTTTTCCTAGCGGCCTACTCGTATAGACTCATACACCGCCCAGGTAAAACATTGTCCCATGCTGACGCTCTCAGCCGCTGCCCCTTGCCGGCTCCTGCTGAAGACCCTGCTCCAGTCCACGCTATTTTTGAGGTCACCCAATTGGACCTCCCCATCACTGCCCTCGACATTGCTGCTAAAACCAAGGCAGACAAAACACTCGCCCAGGTACTGGACTGGGTGAGGAGGGGGTGGCCGGGTGGTGATGTTGAAAACAAATTTACACCTTTCAAGACCCGCCTGCAGGAATTATCCAGTTTGCAGGGCTGTCTGCTGTGGGGCACTCGAGTGGTCATCCCGACCTCACTGCGTACCCGAGTTCTGGAGGCGTTGCATGAGGGGCACCCTGGCATCATCAGAATGAAGGCATTAGCACGCAGCTACGTATGGTGGCCGGGCCTCGACGAGGACATCATCAGATGGGTAAGCTCCTGCAACCCCTGCCAGGAATCCCGTCCAGCTCCTCCTATTGCCACCCCTACTAAGTGGGAAAGCGCCAGCGCTCCGTGGTCCAGAATTCACATCGACCTAGCCGGCCCATTGCATGGGAAAATGTTCCTAGTGGTCGTGGACTCCTACTCTAAATGGATTGACGTGGCACAGCTATCCACGACCACCACACTAGCAATTACCAAGGTATTAACTCGCCTGTTTGTAACACACGGGCTGCCTGACTCCATTGTTTCCGACAATGGCCCACAGTTCGCATCAGCCGAGTTCAGCCGTTTCGCTGCCAACCTGGGCATCCGCCACATTTTCACGGCCCCATTTCATCCTGCCAGTAACGGATTGGCTGAAAGAGCCGTCAGGACCACTAAAGAAGCCCTGGCTAGGTTCAGCAAGGATGACTGGCACCACAAACTATCACGTTTCCTGATGAGCCAGCACTCAACTCCGTGTTCAGTCACCAATAAGTCCCCAGCTGAGCTCCTGATGGGCAGGCGCCTGAGGACTGTATTGGACAGACTTCACCCACATTACTGCCCTGACTCTCCCCTCGCTTCCACATCGGGGGTTAGACATTTTATCTTACAGGAACCCGTATTCGCGAGGAACTTCGCTGGAGACCCTCTGTGGATCCCGGGCGAGATCGTGGCCATCACCAGACCCAGGTCATATCGAGTCAGACTGGAGGACGGCCGAGTATGGAGAAGGCACCTGGACCAGCTGCGTAGGCGTCACAGCACCCTCGCCAGCAGTGACCCAGAATTGCAGACCAGAGCGAGGCCTCAGCATCAACCCCACATCAGCATCAGTCCCGGTGACCAGCTTACGCCAGCAGCCATTCCGGGGAATCCGAACACGGACAGCGGCATCCAGATGGCTGACCAGTCCGAACCAGTCAATGGGAGCACGTCCCCAGTGACCAGCCCTACGAGTCCCGAACCAACCCGATCCGAGGGGCGTGTTAGTGACTCCCTACCGATCCTGCCTTCCCCTACAGACTCTGAACTGACAGGCAACCCACCAGAGTTGCGCCATTCTGGGCGCCAGCATAAACCTCCTGTCTACCTCAAAGACTATGCGTGTTCGCATCTGGGGGGAAGGGGTGTTATGTCCTTGGAACTCTAGGAGTTCTCACTCAGGTCCATTCACTTTGCGGGGGCGTTTTTCCCCCTCACTCATTGGTTGGTTCTCCCCAGCAGCCAGCTATAAAAGCAGGCTGCGGGGTCCAACCAGTTGCTGATCGCTGCGAGCCAGTTCCAGGCTTGGCAAGCACGGTCAGTCCTTTATTGCTATAATAAAGTATTGTTGCACTCATGCTCTGGTTCAGCCTCTCATTTCCCAAACCTAACAGCCACCTTTAAGGATGAGGAATGGGAGTGCAAAGCAAGATTATGGTCTTCCTCCTCTCTATGAAATTGGGTCCAGTTTGTTCATTTATCTTAAATGGCGGCCTTTCTTAAAAGACAAACTCTCGGTGGATCACAATATTGGGATAAAATCACACCACCATACAAAATAATAAAAATAAAAGGCAATAAAAGAAAACTTTGTTCCTCAGCCAATATTTTGTGAGGCAAATAATACCAGCTATGTTTGGGCCCTGATCTAATCCTATCCCAGAGCCTGCAGGAAGACCCAGTGCTTTAGAGTCTTCTGGAAGATTAAGAGCGTACAGTAGAGACTTGATGGATCTCAAGAGGAAGAATGTTTTTATCTCAAGGTTTGGGGCTGCTAGGGAAAAGGCACCTTTTCCAGATCCACAAGATAGTATGATTTAAGGGAAGAGACTTGAAGTGTGCCCACACTAGACAATCTGGTGCAATGGGAAGATAGCTTTGGGGACAGATGGTCTCACAAATAATCTGACCCTATGCTATTAAGGGTTTAGAAGTGGTAACCAGCACATAAAAAAAACAACTGAGCAACAATGCAACTTACACAATGAAGTGCAACATGGGCAAAGTACAAATATCCAACACAGCTCATTCCATTGCATTCTGAAATAGCTGTAATTTCTGAATTAACTTTAAGGGCATCAGGGTTGGCAGGGTGAAGAAATAAATCTAGAACCATGTGGGGCGCTTTAAGCCTTGAGGCAGTCACCTTTCCAGTTTAATATCTCCATGCTGCCACTTGGATGAGATCATCTATTGATTTGGACTCACATGTTCACCAGTGCTCCAGGCCAAGCAGGTGAGGTTGCTAAGATTTTGTCCTAGGATATGGAGGCTATATGGTTATGGTTGAATAAGAACTGGCTCAAGCCTGACAAAACCAAGTACCTGTGGGTATTTGGAACATCAGGAGAGGTTCCAGGTTTGAGAATGGTGCACAATTTGAGGGTCTTCTTAGACTCACAGTTCCTACCTGAGGAGCAGATGGTAGCTGTGGCCAGGAAGGCTTTAGTACAAATTCTTCTAATGTACCAATTGCATACCACCCAAACTTGTAATGGAGCTGAGCAGTCTGTAATTTTATAACATAAAAATGAAAGAATAAATGTCTGGTAAAATTTTTATTTATTTAATCCTTAAATAAGTTAAGGAGCATCATAAGTTACTTAGCATAAACAAAAGCAAATGATCAAGATCAACTATGATTGTCCCTGTGTTTTGCTTGTGATACCATCCCAATTCTTGTTTGTGCATTCACACAATTTTTAAAAAGTTCATTACAGAAATATTTAGGAGAGACACAGCAAAGAAACGGTTTGTGTCTGATTTGCTTACTCTATATATTCAATGTTGTGCTATGCTACCATAATTTTGGTCATACAACATTAACACAGCACATTTTAAAATTTATATTGGAAAATGTTTTCAAGCATATGCACTCCGCTATTATAAAATTACACTTGTACTTTCCAAGCTGTTCTGGAATTCCTTAAAATACTTGGGAAGGAATCTGACGCAGGGGCATCTGTAGAGGGGGGGGAGTGACAAAAGGAAAAGGCAAATCACACAACGCAATTGTTGCAAATGACTTGCCCCAGAGATTAAATTATTTGATATCATGGTGGTTTGTTGTAGATTGTGCTGACCCCATTTTTGCTTTTTGAATTTTTGAAAAAAGTATATAAATGTATGTGATATATATATAGATATATATAAATGTGTGTGCGTGTGTGTGTGTGTGTGTGTGAGTACGCGCGTGTGTGCGTGCGCATGCGCGTGTATGGTATTCAGCTTTGTTCGGGTATTTTCCCACATCATTATAGTTGTGCTTTTAAAGTTGTAGCAACGTTTCAGCAGAATCTCATCTGCCATCATCAGGCTTCTGTATTGTGTTCGTCTGCGAGTCAGACTTTCCCAGCCGTTTCTGTTTTAAATTTGGGGCTAGCCTACTGCTGTGCCAGAATGTTTTTTTCTTTATCCTGATTGGTTGAGAGTCTTAGTCTGTGTTTATTGGTCTTGGAGTTTGCTGTGTTCTGCTTGATTGGTGTTTCTAATATCTTCTGTCTGTTTTGTGGCTTTTTTTGTCTTGATTGGCTGGCAATATTGTGTTCCTGTATTGGAGGCTTTTAGTGCAGCTTGGCTCGGAGTAAATGGATGGCTATCATTTATTAGGAAGCTAGGTTTCATCTGGGTGCCTGGTTGGAGGTATCAGGGGAGATCTGTTTGTGCCCAGGTGTTTGCCTGGTTTGTGGTGTGGAGATTTTTTTTGTTTGTAAGTGCAGGCTTCCAAATAATTGACAGTCTGTTGGAATCATCCACGGAGGCCAAAACACTAATTTTATGCGTGTCTTGTCTGCCAGGCGTTTGATTCTGGTGATTAATGTTTTTCCGTGGCCAAAACACTAATTGCCAGAACCAAACGCCTGGCCAACAAGACACACATAAAGACTGAACTATGCACCCTGACTAAAATACTGACAGCTAACGGCTTCCACAAAAGAAAAATCAAGAGCTTGATGCACAAAAACACACTGAGACATAATAGAGACCTAGAAGATGAACAGACCTATGGAACAGCTGTCCTGCCCTACATAAGAGGTACTACAGACAATCAGTAAGATACTACACAGGCATCACATCAAGACTGCCTTCAAAACAGACAGAAAAATAGCAGCTATCCTAAAAAACCCCAAAGATAAAATTGACCTGGAAAACCAAGGCATATATGAAGTCCCCTGTGCATCATGCCCTGCCACATACATTGGACAGACCAGTAGAAGAATATGTACCTGTCTGGATGAACACAAAAATGCAGTAAAAAATCTGGAACACACTTCCTCACTAGTCCAACACATGAAAGCCACAGGTCATAGCATTGACTTCAATGGCACCAAAACCCTAGCCACTGTAGAAAACCTCAACCACAGAATTATCAGAGAAGCCATAGAGATTAAAAAAAGCCCTGAAAGCATGAATAGAAGAGATGATTCCACCAGACTGTCAATTATTTGGAAGCCTGCACTCACAAACCAAAAAATCTCCACACCACAAACCAGGCAAACACCTGGGCACAAACTGACCCCCCCCGATACCTCCAGCTCAAACACACCCCAACCAGGCACCCAGATGAAACCTAGCTTCCTAATAAATGATAGCTGTCCATTTACTCCGAGCCAAGTTACACTAAAAGTCTCCAATACAGGAACACAATGTTCCCAGCCAATCAAGACACAAATAAAGCCACAAAACAGACAGAAGATGTTAGAAACACCAATCAAGCAGAACACAGCAAACTCCAAGACCAATAAACACAGACCAAGACTCCCAACCAATCAGGATGAAGAAAAAACCATTCTGGCACAGCAGTAGGCTAGAACTAAATTTAAAACTGAAACGGCTATGAAAGTCTGACTCACAGACGAACACAATACAGAAGCCTGATGATGGCAGATGAGATTCTGCTGAAACGTTGCTACAATTTTAAAAGCACAAGTTGACGTGGGAGAATACCCGAACAAAGCTGAATACCATAGCCTGCAACTCTGATTGGCCCGCTGATAGCCGATCGTGATTGGTCGCCATAGACTGATGCGATTGGCTAGTAAACGGGCTGCCGCGATTGGCCCTGCCAAGAGCGGCAAACTCAAATCGCCTTCATTGGCTGCCTAGTCGCAGCTAGCCCTATATAAGTGGCTGCTGCAGCTAGGATTAGTTGCTCAGATCTGAAGTCACTAATAAAGAGCTGTTGTTGCTATCTGAGTCTTGCCTCCGTTCTTGAACCATCCTCCCAGATCTAACAGTATGTATGTATGTATGTATGTATGTATGTATGTATGTATGTATGTATATTTGTTTTCTGAGGTTTTCGTGGGTATTTGTATGTGGATCTTTGGTTATTCGGGTTTTTTTTCCCTGCATAAAATTGGAAGTATTTTGGCGATGTTTCGACGAAATCTCATTCGTCATCTTCAGGCTTGTGTCTTCAGCTTTGTGCTTCTTGGAGTAATGTGAGCTTGCAGCTGCTTCTTCCTTTTAACTGCCAGTGGGAGTGCGACTTGACTGGGTGCGGGCTTGGCTGTGTTCTGATTGGCTGGGGGTGTGTTCTGTTCAGGTGGGGGCTTGGCTGTGCTCAGGTTAGTCTTAGTTGTCAGGGGATTTGAGCTGGTGAGCTGTGATCCTGTTATTTGGCTTCACATTCGTGGTCGTGCCACATCTTCATGTTGGGTGTCAGTTCACTTCATTTATGGGTCGGGGGGGTTTGAAGCGGGTAGTGATGCAATTGCGGTATGGCTTCTGGTCTGTGGTCATGTCTCATCATCTGTGTGGGTGTGAATCTGCTTTTTACGTGGAAGTGTGGTGGTAGCATCTTGTGTGGCCCTCATGGGTGTGGGTCTGGTGTCATTCTTCATGTTAGGTACTCATTTGTTAATGAGGGCGGGTTTCCAAATGGCTGGTAGGCAGGACATATTGTCTCATTTATTTATGCTGTGTGGGTGTTTTTCTATCTCTATGGCTTCTCTGATTATTCTGTTGTTGAAGTGTTGAGTTTTGGCGATAGTTCTGGTATTTTTAAAGTCAATCTCATGTCCTGTGGCTTTGAGGTGCTGGACCAGGGAAGAGGTCGGTTCTTCTTTTTTGATTGAGTTCTTGTGTTCTTCAATGCGTGCGCTAATTCTTCTGTTGGTTTGTCCGATGTATGTAGTGGGGCAGGCGGTGCATGGGATTTCGTGTACTCCTTGGTTTTCTAACTCGATTCTGTCTTTAGGGTTTCTTAGGATGGTGGATATTTTTCTGTTTGTGCAGAATGCTGTCTTAATGTTGTGTTTTTAGAGGATCTTGCTGATTTTGTCTGTAGTGCCTTTTATATATGTCTTGGATTTTGGTTGGGGTTTGTTTTTGGATTAGGTGGGTAATCTTCCTTCTTTGGAATCCATTGGCTGTTAGCACGTTAGTGAGAGTGTGTAGTTCGGTTTTTAGGTGTTGTTCGTCAGCTAAGCATTTTGTTCTGGAGATGAGTGTCTCGGCTACGGAATTGATCTGTGCTGGGTGGTGGTGTGAGAGTGCGTGTAGATAGCGGTTTGTATGTGTTTTCTTCTAGTAGATGGTGTGTCCTTGGGAGCCATTGGATTTTTTGTATACTAAAACATCTAGGAAGGGGAGTTGATTGTTAGCTTCTGTTTCCATGGTGAATTGTATTTTGGGGTGTAGGCTGTTGAGGTGTGTGAGGAAATTGTTCAGTTTTTCTTTCCCATGTGGCCAGATTATGAAGGTGTCATCTATGTATCTGAGCCAGAGTTTGGGTTTGTGATCATATTTTTCTAGAGCTTGTGTTTCAAAGTGTTCCCCATAGAGGTTTGCAATGACAGGTGAGAGGGGTGATCCCAAACACATCCCCACAGAAACCATCATATGCGGAGTTGAAACCAGCCTGACCAAAACCAACCTCTACATGTAAAAATGCAAATAGAAAAATAGGGACTACTTTGGTGGGAAGCTAATAGCATTCCTTGAGTATTCGGCATTTAGTCATGCCGGCCACATGACCACGGAGATGTCTTTGGACAGTGCTGGCTCTTCGGCTTTGTAACAGAGGTGAGCACTGCCCCCTAGAGTCGGGAACGACTAGCACATATGTGTGAGGAGAACCTTTACCTTTATATGCCTGGAATTATTTTTCAGCACATCAATGATCTTCCGTCTCTCTCCTCAATCCAGCCTATGTTTTTAATGAAACCTTTGACAACTCTGAGGTAATCTTCTCTAAGGTTTGAGAATACCTTTAATCAAATAATTTGCTGGAGACAGTTGCAGTTCATTTCTCAGACACTCCAGTGGTTTCTGCCCATCCCACTAAATCTCCATATTGATTATTCCAATATTTGGTTTATGGACAGCAGTATGTACTTCAGAATTGTTTGGGCTTAGTAACCTTGGTTAAAATGGAAAATGGGAACCCCCTCCTTTAAAAAAAAAAAGCTTACATCTAGAGAAGAAAGATTTCTTCTTCTTGCCCATCTAGGTTTCAGCTGTGAAGAGCACCTTCATATTTATGAATAGGTGATGGCAGCATAATTACCTGCCTGAGTAGGATTCTTTCAGCTTGGGGAATACTCAAACCCAAGACTGCTTATTTATGCAAGTCATTACTGCACACTACTGCAGAACCAACATGTATATCTTTTATGACCAACAGAGACTTCCAGTTCTTATTGTCTTCCTTTCTGGGACTGCTGTGTTGCTCTGCATGAGAATCAGATCTGCAGAGTTTAACAACTCTATGGGGGGGAAAAAAGATTCACAGCACAAAATTGGCCTTACATAAGGGTAGGCGTTAGGCTATTAGGCAAATGAAAGAGGCTCTCAAAAGAAAGAAACATCAGCAAAAGGCAACATAAATGATTTTAAAAATTACAGCATAAAACACAACAAAAATTAAAAGAGGTTCAAAGTCTCAAAGCCATTTTTTACTTTGCAACTTTGTAATAGTTGAAGATCAGGAATATAATTATCCAGACATAAAATGCACAGACTAACTATAGAATCTGAAGACGGTTGACAAATAAGAAATGAATCCCCGATAATTTCTTGCTGGATTTATTATTATGCAAAATGTAGTTGCCTTAGTAAGACTAGTATCCCCCAAATGTAAGGAACATCGAAAACAGGAAAAGGGTAATAAAAGAGGCCATATTATTTGAGTACATAGTCATCTTGTGAAAATATACAATAAAGAAAAACATGAAAACATAATAAAGAAAAACAGTCATTACAGAGGTTTCAAAGCCACAAGATTAAACACCTTCATTAAAAAGAGGGTTGTTAGATCTACCATAAAACACAACAGAAGGATGAGTATTTTACCAGGCCTTGGCAGATGCTCTATTTAAGGACAATTAAAGCAGGAAAAGAGTAGCCTGATTCCCAGTGAGGTTTTCCCATTAGGATTTTAACTTTTCAGGTATTATGCCTAAGTCACACTTATGTTCTTCCCCTTACAACAGGCTGCTTGGCTTTCCTGCCTAGGGCAGGAATAGGACTCACAGTCTCCTAGACAGAAAGCTTTCATCCAGCTAGATTTAAAATAATTAGCAAGCATTATGACAACTAGTCCCATTGGGAGAAGTTTTAACTTTAATTATTAATTATGCAAAAATCTACCTTCAGCCCTAGTAACACAATTTACAAGTTATTCCAAGTGCATTAGGAACATATCTAGGAGCTTGAAAGGGGGTTGTCAAAAATATAGATCCTATATTTATATATTTAGTGAATTTATATTGCCGCCTATTCGCCCATAGCAACTCAAGGCAGTTTACAGAATATAAAACCACATTTAAAACAATAAAAACTAACAAAAAGAATCAAATAAATTAATATAGTATAATATAACAAAATCACCCCCCAACTCCCACCCCCCTGCCCCAGCAACAGCAGATCACATGAGCCATTTGATGGGCTCCATCCTGCTCTGGGTTCCCCAGCCCCGCTGGCAGAACCAGGTCTTCAGTGCCTTCTGGAGGAGTATTAGAGCAAGGGCTGTTCTAATCTGTGTGGGGAATGATGTTCCAGAGAGAGCCACGATGGAGAAGGCCCTTCTTCTGGGTCCCACCAGATGTATCTCCCTTGGGGATGGGATCCACAACATTCCCTGGTTCCCCACTATGATGGGTCGGGTAGATGTGACTGGCAAGAGACAGTCCCTTAGATAACCTGGTCCCAAGCCATGAAGGTGACAACCAGCACCTTGAATTGCACCGGGAAGCAAATCGCCAATCAATGCATCTCCTGCAGGAGAGGTGATATATGTGCACCCCGGGGTCTGCATAAAACCATGTGGGCCCCCCCACATGGTTGGCTGCTACAGGTTTGCATGGGTTTGGGCGATCCTCTAGCTAAGATTCTGTGCAGTTCAGTGAACTGGCAAGCCCCCCCCTCCCCAGCTGGCCCTGGCCACCCTGCCCTGTTCCTCTCACCCCTCCCCTCCCAGGAGTCACCATGTGGCCTGTTTTGGATGCCAGGTAAGTACAGGACCCATGTGGAGGCTTGGGAAGGTTGAAAAATGAGCCACCCGGAGGCTCCTGAATGCTGGAAATGGGCTCGTTTCCCGCCTCTGGAGGGCCTCCGGAGCCTGTGGAGGCCGTTTTTGCCTTCCTGGAGGCTCAAGGAAAGCCTCTAGAGTCCGGGGAGGGTGAAAACACTCCCCCACCCCGACATGATGCAGGAGTCCAACTAGGCCATGCTCACCAGGGCCATGCCCACCCAGCAACCAGGTGCTGAAATTTTTGAAGCTCCTCCCTGCACGCGGGCCATGGTTCTATTAACAGAATAACAGAGTTGGAAGGGTCCTTAGAAGTCTTTGCATCCAACCCCTTCTCAAGACCCTCAAACCTCTCCAATCTCTTCTTAAAAATCTCCAATGATGGAGCACCCACAACTTCTGAAGGCAAGCTGTTCCACTGGTTAATTGTGCTCATTGCCAGGGAATTTCTTCGTAGTTCTAGGTTGATTCTTTCCTTGATTAGTTTCCATCTATTGCTTCTTATCCTTCCTATAGGTGCTTTGGAGAATAGACTGACCTCCATCTTCTTTGTGATGGCCCCTCAAATATTGGAACATTGTTGTCATGTCACCCCTAGTCCTTCTTATCACTAGACATACCCAGTTCCCACAACTGTTCTTCATATATTTTTGCCTTCAGCCCTCTAATCATCTTTGTTGCTCTTCTCTGATCTCTCTCTTCTCAGACAAAACTAAAGTATATTGCTAGTTGGACTCTCTATAAAAGTCGAGTCAGAGGCTGGTAAACAACATTATAGTTGCTATAATGCTAGAACAATGCTACCTCTTTTCGAATGAAGAAAAAAATGGAACAGCTGCTATATTGATATGGAGGAATAGATTCATCTGTTGAACTTCAGATTTCTTTCTTCCTCAGTCATGAAATACCACACCGTGATAGTTAAAACACTTGACCCATTTGACTGTACAGCTGGTACTATCAGCACCCCATTTTTACATAGTTCATATTTTAGCTAAGACTAAAATGTTTGTTCTTTGTCAGGGATGATCGATATTGCTTAAGAGCCCTTAAGGCTTTTCTAGGGCATCTGTAGGCTGGTACAGCCAGTTTTATAAGTATCCAGTAAAATTGCCATATGCTTCCCAACCAGTTTAGAGGCTCCAAGACATTAAACTAGTGAGTGAATATAAAAATAAAACAAATGCATGAGGATACTAATATCAATTTCACACTTCTCTGTGTTGGAGCTGTATTAGAAAGCTGACATTGTAGATTCTATCTTTCATATGTTTCTGTTATCATATAATTTATATAGGAATAAGAACAAACTCCTATTGGCTGACAAGACCTTAAGTGTTTCCCATACATTTTGAAATGGAATCAAAAGCAGTCCCGAAATCAACAAAGGCCAAGAGATCTTGGGCCCGATGGGATACTTTTGTAAATTGTTCTTGCTTCCCTAAAGGCATGACCCAATAGACCAGGGCTGTCAAACTCGCGGCTTGTGGGCCAGATGCATCATGTGCTGGCCACGCCCCTGCCTGGTTTAGCAAAGGGGGGGAAAGTCCCAATATGTCATGTGACGATGCCATGACGATGTGAGTTTGACACCCCTGCAATAGACAGATGTCTGCAGGAAGACATCTCACATATTGAAATAACTTGGGGCATCATCTTTTAACATTACTTTTAGAATGAAGATAATCCACCCGGCTTATCATTTCAACCGCGAAGACCTCATTCGATGAAGCTCTATGCAATTGTCCTCCTGATTTTATGTAATAAAGTCATAAAGAGACTGCTCTGCCACTTTCGGAATAACTGCCTCCTCCTCCTCCTCCTCCTCCTCCTTTCATGTATCATTAAAGGTATTCAGCTATACTCCTTCCATTTACTGCATAATCACAAATCTTCTTTGATGGACCGCTCTCAAGTCTCACTGTTCCAACCTTCTCTTGCCAACTTTATTTCCCTGCAATTAGGTCAACAGCTCTTTCCTCAGAAGCTGTTTTTGCTGGAGAGGGAGTTGTATAAAGTGATATTCCCCCATCAGCAAGAGGTTTAGCAGAGTATTGACTGATGGAGACTCACTAATAACTGCATTCACTTTTTTTTTTCCAATGCCAGTTTTGTGCCACTCAGTTTGGGAAAAAATTGTTTACTCCTGATTTGTATTATTAAATTTGACGAGGGTGATAATCCTTTCTGTCACCTCGCATCATTAGCTTGATCTAACAAGAAGGTGCTCTGTTTTACATTTGCTGTGATATACAATGACATTTAATTTCTTTTGATTATGTCCAATTTTACATTTACTTGGCTTCCATTTGCATTTCAGGAGCCTAATAGGAAAGGGAATATTAGGCTAAAAATCTGTACTCATTGGGGACCAACAGGCACATTTTGATGAAGCAAAACTTTGAGGTTGTAACTGTATTTTGTAGGGTACTGCAATGGAAAAAGTCAGAAATTTTTTCTTTTTTTTTCTTTTTCTCTCTTTCCCCCTTTTCTTTTCCTGTCTAACCTTTGTTCCTATTTGTATTTCATATTATAATAAACTCTAATAAAATATTAAAAAATAACAATTTCTTAAATGGGAATCTGGTGAAATTATTCCCCTCCGTCTAGTGAATAACTTGTGCGTTTCTTAATTTGTGGCACTTTTCCTTTTCATAACAATATTCTAATGTACCCCTTCTAAAGTCTTAAAAGTCTTTAAAAAGTCTTGCAGGTACCATGAGAGGTGTCTGTAGGAGTATTGATGGCTCTGGGCACTTTTTGGGAATCCAGGATGCAGGCATTCCTGCTTACCTGCCACTGGCATTATTGCTATGGTCAACTTCAGGGATGGCTCAAGGGTATATGGCATCCCTAGACCACCCCAAACAATGGTGCCCCTCTTAAGAAATTTGCCTATAATTCGCATGTAGGTATTATATTACAAACATTTCCAAAATGCTTTACATGCAAAGCCATTAAAAATATATCAGGTAATTGTAGCGTGTGATGGTTATGCCATCATCAATTTGAGAATCTGTATTTTTTAAACAAATCAAAGTATCTGGAGATATATGAAAGCCATCTACTTTCCTAACCTTTTGCTTGTGCACAGTGGGAGTTGACTGAAGTGGAAACTGATGCATGCACAGACGGGTGTTTTTAAAATCATATTGTAGAACTCTAACATTATGGCACCCCTAGGCCAGTGCCTACTCTGCTTTAGCCTATAGTTAATCCTGCATCCACACTGTTATTTCCAAATGGGTAGGATGAGCATGTCTTGGAAATGAATATGAATGATCAAAAATGTGTTAGCTATTTTAGAACACTAAAACGTTATTTCTCTCTTCTTACTCTTTTAAAAAAATTTCTGCACTAATTGTAATTGAAAACAAATTCCAAATCTTATTCAGGGGACTTGGTCCATTATAACACTGAAGGATATTGTTACAAATTGTTGGAAAAAGATTCATATAATCTAGGAGTTCAAGACTAATTTGAGTCAGAACCTGCCATGAAAGAATTTAGGGCTGTTCAATCAAGCAGAATTCTTTGAGACTGACCAGAGTTTTACTCCTTTTAAGTGTCATTAATTTGATTTCTTATCATTGTGAGGAAACTTAAGGTTATCTTTAGAACTTTCTTTTGATTTTCTTAACACTTCTTAGCTTAATAAATCTGGAATTAATAAACCATTTAAATGTATGTGAGGCTTAGTTTTAAAGGCATATTTTAAATATTTAATATCTGTTTTGTCTCTGAGGTAATTGTTATTCAGCCCACATAGCCAGGCAATTTTATTTATTGGGTACTTTGACTAGATAGAAGATGCTTATTATATTTTGTTTTTTCCTTATCCCCACTTTCAGCCAAACTGAGCAGAGAGCAGAACATCTAGTGAAATTATGGGTTAATTCATTCTAGCAGCTTCTTTTATTTGTCATCGGTACAAAATTATTAGTTTGGGATCTGGTAGCTCTATGTAGTGGTGGAAATTGGAAGTGCAATGTTTTATCATAACAATAGTCATTATGTAAAGGTGGGGCCTCAGCAATATTAAGGAATGAGCAATCTTATATAAAGGTGGAACTGTTTTAACATTTTCCTATTCCAGTCGTAAGCATGTTATTATTGTATTCATGAATAATTGTGAAAAATTATTTCTATTTTTATGAAATAGTACACATGAATTATGATCTTACGTATGGGGATATGCTAAGTTTCACATGGGTCAATGCAGATTTGGCATGAAAATAATACTTTTTAAAAGTGGAGAGAATTTTCATAAATGTGGGCCCACAAACATGACTATTTTTGTTGTGGCTGTTGGTAGTGATACTTGCATTAAACATTCAAGCATGTACTTCCCTTTCCTAAAAAAACAACAAAGATCAAAAGAAATCTGTCAGTCCCACTGACAGTGGTTAGGAGGCAAAACCAAAAGGAACACCATTTTAAAGGGAGACAATTTCAGAACAGAAAATCTACATCATTAGACAGCATTCAGAAGACTGAGTGTATGTGAGAGAGAAGGAGAGAGAGAGACTTCAGAAAGACATTAATATGGCCTTCAGGGGCAGAGAAAGGCCCACCTGTCTTTAGGAAAAATGGCAGTTATAAATCCTGCCGCAGCAGAAGAAATGAAAGAAGAGCATCGAAGCTTGAACAGATTGATGACTCTTGCTTTAACTTTTGATTAAAATGCACTCAAGCTTGTTAAAAGAAAAAAAAAGGGCGTTTTTAAACTACACAAAGGAGAAACCGCAAAGGAAAACCCAGAGCCCTTGATTAGTTTTCGCCCTTCAGTTGCTTGCAAAAAGCCACATGAGTAACCAAAAAAGGCATGAATATAATAATATTGTTACAAATGAGCAATTTAAAAAATCCTTTAAAAAAGCTAGAACAGAGGATAAATTGCAATAGAGTGGCCTTATCAAAATGGACATTCCCCCAGCTATGCTTGTTGTTGCTGCCATCATGTCACATCAGCCAAACATGTGAATCACAGAACTGACATCTAATACATGGACACATCAGGTCGGCAAGTCTACTTTAACAAATGGAATAGAATAGAACAGAAATAAGCAAATGTATGCACTTGACCTTTTTATTTTGATAAATGACGAGTAAAGGCTGGGGAAATTCAATGGTAAAACTGAAGACTGCTTAGTGTGTTTCAGCCTGGTCGAAAGATCAATAATTCAATTAAAGGAACCACTTGGATACTGAAAAGAAAAAAAAACCAGTTTATCTCCCAGAACAAAAATAAATAGGCTTAGGCTTTTGCACAGCCATGGGATTTTAGCTGTGATTACTATTATTTGTTTCTGCTGAATCATGCCTGGCTGGGATTTTGCCAGAGACTTGGATAGCTTGTGGAAAAATTATCCTGGCGGGAAAACATTCCCATTGCTAGTCTGCTCAATTTAGAGGGCACTGAAGAATTTTCAAGAAATTAAGCAGATTTGGACTTGGGAAATATGGGATGAGAAACCATCAGAGATTTCAAAGTTATAGGCTAGACTTTGAAACAAGCAAAAAAAAAAAAAAACAGAAGAAAGCAGGGGCAAATTAGTTCTGTTCTAATATTAAGATAACATATGGACATGTCAGTGAAGAGATCAGGAATTGAAACTTTACTCAGAGGAGATTCTCCCCCTTGACTGCAGCAATCAGCACAATGATGACCTGTGACTTTCTGGTTGAGGGTTGCATGTGCTTCACAGCGAGGAAGTGGGATGGAGTGAATCACAACTCCAAAATGTCTGGTGCTGGCATAAAGAAATGAGGAGAGTCAGGACAAAAACTACACTTAATTTAGTGGAAATGGGATTAGATGGAATTAAACCCAAACTTTCATTAAATGCAGTTAACTGAGTCCCCTTTTTTGATCATATAAAAATTCAGTTTGGTGGCAATTTGGGAAGGATTCTGGAGGCCATAGTCAAAGCATTGGGGCACAGTTTGTGTTCCCCTGGATTACGATTTCTCAAATTTTTAGAGCAGAGCTTCTAAAATGTACTGAAATTGTTGAATCAAAGCAGAGACAGCAACATCAGTTGGATTTTTGATGTTCTCTGAGTGTCATGGGTTCTTTTAATCAAACCCTTTAGTGGACTTCAAAACCCAAAGCAGATAACACAACTGCATAGGTCCCTAAGCAACACACACACACACACACACACACTTAAAAAGCTAATACTCCATTCTTT
This sequence comes from Pseudonaja textilis, assembly GCF_049901715.1. Classification (NCBI taxonomy): domain Eukaryota; kingdom Metazoa; phylum Chordata; class Lepidosauria; order Squamata; family Elapidae; genus Pseudonaja; species Pseudonaja textilis. The sequence goes on along the minus strand of NC_141990.1, from coordinate 137,112,478 downwards.
TCCCATTTCTACTATGCCTCCTCCTCCTGCTGCTATTTCAACTACTCCTTATGAGTCCTACTGGTGGAGAACAGGCTGCTTCAGCAACCAGATATCCATCCCTCCTTCCCACACACCAATACCAGGGGTGGATTCTACCAGTTCACACCTATTTGCTACAACCGGTTGTTAACATTCTAAGCAGTTTGGAGAACCAGTTGTTAGAAGAAATTACTGGCCTAGTCCTGTAAGGAAGGCAGGAAGGAAACATTCTGGTGTTGCTTATAGAAACTGTCTCTCCATTAACCCTTATTACATTCTTGGCAGGACTAGACTTCCTGTCTCAGAAACGTCTCTGCAGTTTTTTTCCTCTCCTTTGCTGGTACTGGAGTGACCATTCAAAGTTACAATGGCACTGAAAAAAATGACTTACGACCATTCTTCACACTTACAACTATTGCAGCATCCCACAGTCATAAGAGGCCAGGCGAGGAGATGCGTGCCTCAATGTGAGTGATATTGAGTTGGCAACACCCAGCCAATAACATGACCACCAAGCCATGTCCACCCAGTCACATGACCCACCAAGCGACACCCACTACCTAAGCCACGCCCACAGAACTGGTTGTTAAAAATTTGAATCCCACCCCGACCAATACCACCACACCTATCTGCCTTTCTTCTCAGGTTTTATAGCCAACAACTGCCGTGCTGGCTAGGGGAGAGGATGTAAAGAGATAGGACAATAGCCACACAAGTGCTGGCCATTTTGTAGGCAGCTTGTCCTCTCACACTGAGCTTAGTTGGGTTCCTGCAGATGTTACAGTGCAAGGCTAGATAATATCATCAGTGCTTAGGAGAGTGGGCCTTGCTTGTTATTCATATATAGTAGCGTGTGCTGCCAGTCTTGGTGGATATGTGTCTTCCTTCTTAAGGGTTCCTTGATATGGGAACTGTTTCTTCCTTGATTGTTTATCGGGTCCTGTTTCCTATTTATCTGCATATTGGTTGTTAGGGATTATATGCTGGGGCAATTTCCTTGTTAATTCTAATCCTTTCTTTACTACTACATATTGTTGGCATCACTATAACACTCAAAGCAATCAGAGATTTCTTAATGGTGAGAACAATTAAACAATGGAATGGCTTGCCTCCAGAAGTTGTGGGTGCTCCATCATTGGAGGCATTTAATAAGAGGCTGGATACTCATTTGTCCGAAATGATATAGGGCGGGGCTGTCAAACTCCCAGCCTGCGGGCTGGATGCATCATGTGCTGGCCATGCCCATGCCTGGTTTAGCGAAGGGGGGGGGGGGAAAGTCCCAATACGACATGTGATGTCGCCAAAACAACATGAGTTTGACACCCCTAGTATAGGGTCTCCTACTTGAGCAGACTAGAAGACCCTTCCAACTCTATTATTTTGTTAGATCTTTCCAAAACATCTTAAGCAAACCTAAAGGCCCCAATCCAAAGAACATATCCACAAACATCAAGGGGAAATCAGAAGAAATAATGAGAAATTCATTAGTCTCTCAAGACACAGAAAATTCAACCACAGTTTCAGCTGGAGAACTGTGGATATTCTAAACCAGGGTTTTCCAAAGGGTGAGATCCTTATGGAGATGCAGTTCAAATCTTTGGTATGTGTGAAGAGCCTCTTAGTTACAATATTACAATAAATCCACCTTTCCCAAAAATTTCATAGTATTGTTTTCAAAGAATATTATTCTTTGACCCGTGGATTCCCATCCTTCTGTAACTCTGAATCAACAAACATATATTCTTTTTGGATAACTTCATTTTCTTACAGATTTAGTCAGTTCCACATGGGCTCTTAGCAGCAATTCAAAATCAGTTCCTGATTTGCTTGTTCTCATGACATTGATTTTGGCAACTTTGGCTTTTCTCCTGAATATTTAGGCCAATTAACCCTGGACAAGACCAAATCAATAGTCAAAAAGAAAATGAGGGACATAGATAATCAAAACGATATCAGCAGTGCCCCTATATTCTATCACCAAATGTTAGAGAGCCACAATTTCTCCATTGTGGAGTATTTATAGAATCTAACCCTTAGCAGGGTTTATTCAGAGCCATTTTGATATAGCACATTAGCTTTGATTCCCCCTTCCCCCAATCCTCTCCAAATTTGAAGGTCACACTGATAATATTATATGTTTATTACTTCACCAAATATCTTCACCAAGTTATACAATTAAACAAAATTGTTAATTACCGTGTTTCTCCAACAATACGGCCTCCACCAATAGGAAGGCCCAGCATGATTTCTAGGCACGAGGTGAAATTAAGCCCCGCCCCCAAAATTTAGGCCTATTTAAACCATGTGTTTCCCCACCATTTTTCACATCGTTCGTTAGAACTACACGAGGTGAAGAGAAATGGGGGGAAGGGAAGGGGGAGAGTAAACTTGCCTTTAGGAGCACCATGCAGGTAGCCTAGGCTAGAATACCCTGATCTACTACTGATAGAACATCGGCCGATAGAAGCTCCCTGAATGCAGAGTCACCAGCTGCTTCTATCGGCCGGTAGGAGTGGCCTCGGGGTGAGAGCTCGTGCGCACTCCCCTCACCACGAGGCCATTTCTATCGGCCGATGGAAGCTCCCCAAAGGCAGAGTCACCAGCCGCTTCTATTGGATGGTAGATTAAATTAAGTCACCCCAGAAAAGACGACCTAGCCATTTTTTCGGGGCTCAATAAAAAATAAAAAATAAGACCCGGCCTTATTTTATGAGAAACACGGTAGATATCTTGTTTTATTGTCCTATTGTCTTTTTTTTCTAATAACAAATTGTTGTATCAAACCATTCCTCTCTTTTTACTGTAAAAGCTGATCAAAACCACAATCAAGGGTTTTTATTTGACATTGTTTTTCCCTGCGAGCTGAGCTGGTCCATTGCTGATGCTATGATGCCTTTGAAATGGTAGCAAGGCTAAATTTCCTCGCTCATCCAAGTGCTTCTCTTCTGCAGGGCTTCAGGGAGATCAGCTCCATCACTGAAGAGAATTTTCATTTATCCTACTTCTGTTTTCAACTGAGAACCTTTTCTCTCACTTCTCTCTCATTCTTCTCAGCCTTCAAGATTTGCAGGGGTGCAATAAATGGCTGGCCAGCTTTCCCACACACCTGAGAAACTGGAGCATGGAAATGGTGGTGAAAGCACAACAGGATGGAAGTGCCTACAGATTTTGCTCTTTGGTTGATCCATGTCTTCATAAGTCTGCATTCTAATCTTCTCAAATTCTATTTTAATTTTGCAGAGTTTCCAAGTTTTGCTCTTTTTTCACTGTTAGGGTACAGATAGAAGGAATGAATTATTTTGGATTATTTCCTCTTAAAATAAAAAAGGTACGCTCCCACCTTCTCATAAAACACACTTTTCTAGAGGCTTATTTAAATGTGTCTCTCAGATATATTTAGATAGATATTAATGTTAAAATAATACTAGCTAAAGGATCAGATAGGGGTTTTATCTGCCCTTCCAGTCTTAAAAATCCATGACAAAGATCATCTGGGACAGACCAAATAAAACTTATTTATTTATTTTACTCATTCAATTTCTAGAGTTGCCCCATTTTGGTCAAATTACAATTTATCCTGGGAGATTACAGCAGTCAAGGAAGCGTTATTCAATTACACTGAGTAATGTTTAGGATTTGAATAGAAATCTTTGAAGAATTGGCTATTTTTTAAGTCTGCTTTATTTCTAAAGCATTATCAAATCTGTCATATTCTTAATTCCTGGATTGTCTTATTTAAATACTTATTTAAATAAATACCCTGATACTATTTCAGAGCTATTCAGAAGTATTAGTTCAGATGTGGATCAAGAACCTCGGTATCTGAATTAATGCGAGGGACCCACAATGAGAATATGAAGTGGTGAGACAGCACATGTGGATGTAAACAGAGAGCTGAGCCTGGGACATTGCAATTTCTCAAACAGAAAAGTGTCAAGAAGAGAACATGTAGGAAATTGGTTGCGGCCATCACTCATCAATGTGACATGAATGTAATAAAGGTGGCAAGAAAGACATTTGTATTATGGGCAGTCTAATTCTCTTCGTTAAGAACTGAAGTCATGAAATACAGCAAGCTTGACATTCATCAATACATTTGTTTCTAAGGTAGAGCCAGCAAGAACTCATATTTATGTCAAGATGATTCAGCTATGCTACATCCTCATTGCAAAACATTGGCTTGCAATGGCTGAGATTTAAATTTGCCCTCATAAATTTTCAAATATTTCAATTTTTATAAATTTTCGCAGGTATTCAGGTGTGTTGCTTGATGGTGAGGTGGGTATTTTGACCTGTGGGCATTCTTTTGGATTTTTTTTTTAAAGTGGAGTCCATATTGTAAAGTCACGTATTTCTTAAAAAAAAATCAATCAATGTACAGTGACTCCATTAAGTACTAGGATAGAAAGGAATTCAAATTATAGTAATTTCGATATATTTTGCTTTCTTACTTGACCAAATCTTTTTATTGATGAAAGGTCTCTTAAAACAGACAGCTGTCAGATTAATAACTGTGGTGGAAAAATATAATTGGGGCATCCATTCTCGAGTTGTCTTCAACAGAATCCATACAATGTATGGACGTTTTAATCATATAGAACTTTAACTGAAGTCAACCAAAATCTCAGGGCGCGGGGGAGAACTTTGATGCTTTCCTAAAACTCTTAAACATTGCAATAGCTCAGCAATAGACACATGAACATTTACCAGCTGATCAATATTGAAATATCAAATTATTTTTTCAATAACCTCCTTTTGGACTCCAGTCTGACTCCATGTATAGAAACTTTCCAGAAATGAATAAAAATAGAACCAGTCTGGAAAGCTTGGAAATGAACTGCCTGTTGCCAAAAGTTCCAATTTTTCAACGGTATGTATATTTTAATACTGTAATTATTCATTTTGTGAATGAGTGAAAATTGCCGATAGGTGGAGCATTTTGTCATTGGAATCTATGTTGTTTAAGCCAACTTCAAAATTTCAGTCTGGATTCCAAGAACTTGGTGCTGGGTCTGAGCTGGTATTCAATCCCAACTTTTGCCACTGCAGGAGGTCATTGGTTGCCCTCTTGCTTCTTGCCCTTCTCATCCAGGCAGCAGAGACAAAACTCATTGCTGATTTCTAGTACGGACTGGTCTACCTCTTTCTTTAAAGAACTGTTTCTTTCATATTGTTCCCATTCCGTTCCTATCCCAGCTGTTTCTACATAATGGATGCCATCGTATCTTCTTCTGAATTTTTCTTCTTGGACACTAATTCCTTCCTTCCTTCCTTCCTTCCTTCCTTCCTTCCTTCCTTCCTTCCTTCCTTCCCTCCCTCCCTCCCTCACTCCTTCCTTCCCTTCTTCTGAATTTATGTTCTTGGACACTAATTCGTTCCTTCCTTCCTTTTCCCCTGCCTCCCTCCCTTTTCTGTGTGGTGGCACAGAGGATACAGTATTGTAGGCTGACTTTACCCACTGCCAGGAGTTCAGTCCTGATTGGCTCAAGGTTGACTCAGTTTTCCATCTTTCCAAGGTCGATAAAATAAGGACCCAGATTGTTGGGGACAATATGCTGACTCTTAAACTGCTTAGAGAGGGCTATAAAGCACTGTGAAGCAGTATATAAGTCTAAGTGCAATTGCTATTACTTCTCTCCCCACTCTTGTCTTTTTCTGTCTTTTGTTCATTATTGCCCGGATGCTACAATACTCAAAGCAATGTGAAACAGGGTGTTTTTTGGTTCCACTTATGTTCCAGTCCTGCCCTGGATAGAAGTTCTGCTTCTGTTATTTACAAACATCTCATTTATGCCATAATAGAAACTTCCTTTGATTTGAAACAGTAGCTGTGACCGCTCTTATTTGAACTGGGAGTATATCTTGAAAACCCTTCACTCTTCTGATTGAGAGAAAGGACATTTTTTTAAAAAAAAATGGCTGAGAATTCAGCATTACAACTGAATTCTCATTCTAATCTGAACATTTTTGAAAATAAAAATAAATACAGCCTTGCCTTCTTACTAAGTCCCATTAGACCATTGAATATACATAGAAAATGAGTGCCTTTAAGGCAATCTATAGATTCAGTTGCCATCTTTCAGAAGAACAGCAAGACTGTATGCAGTCCTAAATCTGATAATATTTATCACAGTTCTCTACTAGTCTATTTTTAAATAATTCAAAAGACAAAATCAGACTGTATGTCAGAGACAAACCAACATTAAACAATATTCCTAACGAGACAATTTTGAGAGAATAAATTCATCTGTTACCCACATCTGATAGAATTTTTCATTCCCAAGAGGGCAGAGATGTCATATTTATTTGCAGCTAATTCTTACATAACTTACCAAGTGAATATATTTCATCTTAATTCAAAATCTTTTTTGCTCAAGGGAATAATGTCTCATCATATTGAAAGATCAAAACTGAAATGAATAACACATACAAGGCAATTTAAGTTCAAAATTGCCTCTTCGGTATGTTATAAACTGAATTCTGTGTACTGAAGATATTCCATATATCTTTTGCCATTTGATTCATTAGAATTGGTTATGCAATTCCTCTTCAACACTGAAACTATCATCTGTCTAATTTAAAAAATAAAAAAATTACACCTAATTTTCTTTAAGTGAGTAACACATCATACAAGGTCAGAAAACCTCAAGCAATAATCAAGTGGGTTTTTTTTGGGGGGGGGGCTATTCTTGCAATTTATTAATTTATTTAAAATAGCGGTATGGCCACCCATCTGAAATACAACTTTGAGAGGCTCACTCAACAACAATAAAGCTGATAACAATAAAGTCATAAACCATAAAATGATAAAGACAAAAAAAAAAAAACCGGTACCTTTGGGGTGCTCCACAACCTCATCCTGATATCTTCATTCTGTGCCAGCACCTAGGTGAAATTCTAGATCTTGATGGCCTTCCAAAGTGCTACTGTAGAAAGGTGGAGAAATTAGCAGAGGGGGATAATCCTTGGAGTCAGCTTTAGGAAAGGCCTGCTTTTGAGGTGCCAGATGGTACAATTTCAGTGAAGACAGCTGGAGTGTCTCTGTCCCAGCGAGGGTGAACCTATCACACATGCGTCACATGTGACACACCAGACCTCTGGGCCTTCTGGATTCATCATCATTTGCTTACCCTATTTGATCTAGTAGGACAGCAGACACTTTCAGGGAGGGAACAAAAACTTGGTCTGTAAGGTGATAGGAGGTGGGTGGATGGATGGATGGATAGATGGATGGACAGACAGACAGATATACAGATTTTTAAATACAAGAATAAGACTAATACAAGCTAAAAAAACTATGAAAAGGAAAAGAGAAACAGAAAAAAAGAAAGAGAAACTTAAAAATGAAAAAGGAATACACATACACACACATACATACATACATGAAGATGACAGAACCAATGAATATATATATATATATATATATATATATATATATATATATATATATATATATATATATATATATATATATATGTGGATCTTTGGTTGTTCGGGTTTTCTCCCAAAAGATTCAAGTATCTAGGCAACGTTTCGATGAAGTCTCATTCATCATCTTCAGGCTTCTGTCTCCGGCTCTGTGCTTCTCAGAGTAATGTGAGATTGCAGCTGCTTCCTCCTTTTAACTGCCAGTGGGGTGGGACTTGATTGGGTGGGGGCTTGGCTGTGTTCTGATTGGGTGGGGTGTGTTCTCATTGGTAGGGGGTTTGGCTGTGTTCTGATTGGTTGGGGGTTAGCCGTGTTCTGATTGGTTGGAGGCGTGTTCTGTTCAGGTGGGGCTTGGTTGTGCTCAGGTTAGTCTTAGTTGCTGGGGGATTTGAGCTGGTGAGTTGTGATCTTGCTGTTTGGCTTCTAGTTCGTGGTCCTGCTGCATCTTCATAGTGGGTGTCGGTTTGCTTCATGTATGGCTCAGAGGGGTTTGAAGTGGGTAGTGATGCAGCTGCAGTGCAGCTTCTGGTCCATGGTCGTGTCTCATTTTCTGAATGGGTGGGAGTCTGTTTTCTACATGGAAGTGTGGTGGTGGCATCTTGTGTGGCTCTCATGGGTGTGGGTCTCATGGGTGTCCTTCTTCATGTTAGGTACTCGTCTGTTCATGAGGGCGGGTTTCCAAATGGCTGGAAGGCGGGAGGTGTCATCTCATTTGTTCATGCTGTGTGGGCGTTTTTCTATCTCTATGGCTTCTCTGATTATTCTGCTGTTGAAGTGTTCGGTTTTGGCGATAGTTCTGGTATTTTTAAAATCAATTTCATGTCCTGTGGCTTTGAGGTGTTGGACCAGGGAAGAGGTCGTTTCTTCTTTTTTGATTGAGTTCTTATGTTCTTCAATGCGTGCACTTATTCTTCTGTTAGTTTGTCCAATGTATGTGGTAGGGCAGGCAGTGCAGGGGATTTCATATACTCCTTGGTTTTCTAATTCGATTTTGTCTTCTGGGTTTCTTAGGATGGTGGATATTTTTCTGTTTGTGCAGAATGCTGTTTTGATGTTGTGTTTTTGGAGGATCTTGCTAATTTTGTCTGTAGTGCCTTTTATATATGGGAGGAGGGCTTTGCCGTTTTCTTGTTCTCTGTCTTGGATTTTGGTTGGGGTTTCTTTTTGGATTAGGTGGGTAATCTTCTTTCTTTGGAATCCATTGGCTGCAAGTACGTTGGTGAGAATGTGTAGTTCGGTTTTTTGGTGTTGTTCATTGGCTAAGCATTTTGTTCTGGAGATGAGTGTCTTGGCTACGGAATTGATCTGTGCTGGGTGGTGGTGTGAGAGTGCATGTAGATAGCAGTTAGTATGTGTTTTCTTCTGGTAGATGGTGTGTCCTAGGGAGCCATTGGATCTTTTGTATACCAAGACATCTAGGAAGGGAAGTTGGTTGTTGGCTTCTGTTTCCATGGTGAATTGTATTTTGGGGTGTAGGCTGTTGAGGTGTGTGAGGAAGTTGTTCAGTTTTTCTTTCCCATGTGGCCAGATTATGAAGGTGTCATCTACGTATCTGAGCCAGAGTTTGGGTTTGTGGTCGTATTTTTCTAGAGCTTGTGTTTCAAAGTTTTCCATGTAGAGGTTTGCGATGACAGGTGAGAGGGGTGATCCCATGGGTGCTCCTTCTATTTGTTTGTATTTTTGTTCATTGTAGGTGAAGTATGTATTGGATAGGCAGTGGTTGGTTAGATCTAGGATGTGCTTGAGGGGGTTGTATTTGTTTTGGATGGCTGTCAAGGCTTCTTTTATTGGCACTTGGGTGAAGAGGGATATGACATCGAAGCTTACTAGTAGGTCGCTAGGTTGTAAGTTTTGTTTCTTTATGATCTCGATGAATTGGAATGAGTTTCTTACGTGTGAGTTGATGGATTCTGCATAAGGTTGTAGTTGTTTGGCGAGAAATTTGGCTAGGTTTTGTAGAGGTGAGCCTATGGAGCTGACTATTGGTCTGAGTGGGGTTCCTTCTTTGTGTATTTTGGGGAGACCATAAAGCTTGGGGCATCTGGATGATTTTTCTCTGGGTATGATTCGTTGCTGGATTTCTTCACTGATGGGGGAGGCTTTTATTTTGGATTTGGTAGTTTTTTCTAGGTAGGTGGTGGGGTCTGTCTTTAGGGGTTTGTATGCGGGGTCTTGGAGTAGGTTGGTTAACTTGGTTTGGTAGTCAGATGTGTTCATAACCACTGTCGCATTGCCCTTGTCTGCTGGTAGAATTATTATGCTGGTGTCTTCTTTCAGGTTAAGTAGTGCAGTTTGTTCTTCTTTGGATAAGTTGCTTTTGGGTGGTTTGCTAGTGCAGAGGATGTTGGTGATTTCAAGTCTGATTTTGTTAGCATCATCAGGGTTGGTTTTGGTCAGGCTGGTTTCAACTCCGCATATGATGATTTCTGTGGGGATGTGTTTGGGAGCGACAGGACCTTGGTTTCAGCTTCAGTGAGGATCTTGTCTGAGATGTTGTGCACTGTTTGTTTCATGTGTAGCTGTGGGGGGGGAGGAGTTGGTTTCTGGCGTTGTTGTAGTTTCCTGAGTTTGTTGGTGTGTGTGTCTGTCTTGAGGGTGGTCTGTGTTTCGGCTCTCCAGACAGCGAGTTGTTTGGATTTGTCCCAAAGTAGAGGGTGAATCTTGTTGCTGAGTCTGAGGTGGAGTGTGAGGAGATCTTTGTTGATTTGGTCTAGGAGAAACCTTTTTGTGTGAAGTTCATTTCTAATTAGGGCCAGTTCTGTTCTTTTTAGGATGCGTTTGGTGGCTGCTGTGTTGGTGTGGAATTTCAATTGGAAGCTTGTGGGAATTAAATTTTGATCTCGGCAGTTGCATAAGAATGCAAGGTCACATAAAATGGAGGCTCTTTGGACTTCAAGTTTTTCATAAGTCCTGGTCAGATGGTGGGTTTCCTCCCCGTAGAGGTGCAGTATTTGTTTTCTGAGGTTCTCGTGGGTATTTGACCAAAACCAACCCTGATGATGCTAACAAAATCAGACTTGAAATCACCAACATCCCCTGCACTGCCTGCCCTACCACATACATTGGACAAACTAACAGAAGAATAAGTGCACGCATTGAAGAACATAAGAACTCAATCAAAAAAGAAGAAACGACCTCTTCCCTGGTCCAACACCTCAAAGCCACAGGACATGAAATTGATTTTAAAAATACCAGAACTATCGCCAAAACCGAACACTTCAACAGCAGAATAATCAGAGAAGCCATAGAGATAGAAAAACGCCCACACAGCATGAACAAACGAGATGACACCTCCCGCCTTCCAGCCATTTGGAAACCTGCCCTCATGAACAGACGAGTACCTAACATGAAGAAGGACACCAGACCCACACCCATGAGAGCCACACAAGATGCCACCACCACACTTCCATGTAGAAAACAGACTCCCACCCACTCAGAAGATGAGACACGACCATGGACCAGAAGCTGCACGGCAGCTGCCTCACTACCCACTTCAAACCCCTCCGAGCCATACATGAAGCAAACCGACACCCACTATGAAGATGCAGAAGGACCATGAACTCGAAGCCAAACAGCAAGATCACAACTCACCAGCTCAAATCCCCAGCAACTAAGACTAACCTGAGCACAACCAAGCCCCACCTGAACAGAACACGCCTCCAACCAATCAGAACACGGCTAACCCCCAACCAATCAGAACACAGCCAAACCCCTACCAATGAGAACACCCCCCACCCAATCAGAACACAGCCAAGCCCCCACCCAATCAAGTCCCACCCCCACTGGCAGTTAAAGGAGGAAGCAGCTGCAATCTCACATTACTCTGAGAAGCACAGAGCCGGAGACAGAAGCCTGAAGATGATGAATGAGACTTCATCGAAACGTTGCCTAGATACTTGAATCTTACGCGGAGAAAACCGAACAACCAAAGATCCACATACAAATACCATGAGAACCTCAGAATATATATATATATATATATATATATATATATATATATATATATATATATATATATATGTGTGTGTGTGTGTGTGTGTGTGTGTGTGTGTGTATGAATGTATGTATGTACATATGTATGTATGTACATATGTATGTATGTATGGTATTCAGCTTTGTTGGGTATTTTCCACATCATTACAGTTGTGCTTTTAAAGTTGTAGCAGCGTTTCAGCAGAATCTCATCTGCCATCATCAAGCTTCTGCATTGTGTTCGTCTGTGAGTCAGACTATCACAGCCGTTTCAGTTTAACGGCTGTGATAGTCTGACTCACCGATGAACACAATACAGAAGCCTGATGATGGCAGATGAGATTCTGCTGAAACGTTGCTACAACTTTAAAAGCACAACTACAATGACATGGGAAAATACTCGAACAAAGCTGAATGCCATACATATAAATACAAACAAATATATATGCATATATGTATATGTGTGTGTGTGTATGTGTATTTATGTGTATATGTATGTGTATGTATGTGTGTATGTACAATAATCCTGCTTCAATTATATATAAAAATAATCTTCCATGACTTTTCCCCCAAGTGCTTATCTATCAATTCCAGAAGGAATTTTTTTTTGCTTTCAGTTGAATGTTAATCTTTAAAATCCTATGTATCACTTATCACCTATGTATTTGAATGCAACATTTTCTTGTTTTTTTGCACATCCACAAAGTAAGATTTTTTTTTAAAAAAAACCCTTTTTGCTGTTCACATTTCCAACAAATTTGAAGTACCTCTATAGATTTTAGATGTAGACTTTTTATGGTGACATATACCAACATTATATCATCTTATAAAAAAATTCTTTAAGATTATGACATAGGGTAAATTTCAGTCCTTGCAACAACGTATTTTCCCATTTTCTCATGTATATAAGCTGCCCAGAATCATTGACTGAGATGGGTGGCCACAGACATTGAACGAATGAATGAATGCATGCATGCATATTGGGTCCAAAATGTTTAACCTATTTTATCATAAATTCCTTAATTTGTTGTTAAAACTGACATAGTGGATTTCCACAATTCCAGTTATGAAAAGGATGCTGCTGCTTTAAAGAACTGCAGACAGGTGTGTTAGCACTCTACATCCCCCGAAGCTGTTTTTGCAAGCTATTATTTATAATATGTATGATACATATAGCGATTTTACCCACCTCGGAAGGATGGAAGGCTGAGTCAACCTTGAGCCTGGTGGAAATTGCAGTAGGAGTAGCTTGCAGTACTGCACTCTAACCACTGCGCCAATATAATTATATTATGAGCAATATATCAGCAATATATGAGCTGATAGATGGCTCAATTTTCTGAATATCTGATGTTCTTTCCTTGCCTTTTAATTATAACATTAATGTTTTAGTTGTCAATTGTCTTTTATATTGTTATTGTATAACTCTTGTATTGAACACCACCTGGAATCAGGTTTTGTGAGTTGGAAGGCTGTATAATATGATATGCCACCCCATCCCACCACAACCTATCCAGTGGTGGGATTCAAATATTTTACTACCAGTTCTGTAAGTGTGGCTTGTTGGGTGGCTTGGTGGGTGTGGCAGGGGAGGGATACTGCAAAATCCCCATTCCCTCCCCACCCCGCTAACCTGTTTTCCAGCTCCTTTCTCCTGTGCAGGGTAACAAAAGAAGACTCAGCCGATCAGCTGGGACTTGGGAGGCAGAGAAGAGATGGGGCAGGGCCAGTGAGAGGTGGCATTTGCCGGCTCTCCGAACTACTCAAAATTTCCACTACTGGTTCTCCAGAATTGGTCAGAACCTGCTGAATACCTCCTTTAATTCTATCCATATAAGAACTCCCTTTCTCTCTTTTTGTTGTGATTAATTTTGAAGTTACCTGAAGCTGTTAATAACTTTCCATGAACATTAATGTTTTATGCAGGACAGAATTCTACATACTAATAAGGATAGTCACATTAGTTAGGCATGCAGGTTTTTTTGGAAAATGTCCTTTCATATTTCAGGCCAAAGAGGGCAACCCATGAAATGTGACGATTATAACTAGAATGAGTTTGTTCTTGTAGAAATGGGCGTGAAACATTTATAACATTTATAACTTTTCTTGTATTCTACTGCACTGAAAGAAATCCAAAGTCATATTCTTCTTCTTCTTCTTCTTCTTCTTCTTCTTCTTCTTCTTCTTCTTCTTCTTCTTCTTCTTCTTCTTCTTCTTCTTCTTCTTCTTCTTCTTCTTCTTCTTCTTCTTCTTCTTCTTCTTCTTCTTCTTTGTCTCTCTGTACCCCACTTTCTTCTTATTCTTCAACTTCCCTAACTTTTGTTTCTATTTCTACTTTATCTTACATTTAATTTTTAAAAAATACGTTAAAAAAAAGAGAGAGAAAGAAATGTAATCATTATGCAACTGACTTCTGCTGTGCTGCAAGCACCACTTCTCTGGAACACAAGACACAAAGTGACAGAAAGTGTGTCAAATGTCACGATGCGGCTTGCTTCTCCTGGCTCTTGCTGCTGTGGCCCTTGAGTATGCTAGAGCCTTCAGCCCAAAACAGAACAAAAATACAAAAGTTGAACGACCCCATCATCTTCCAGGCATAACTCTCCCAAGAATACTAGAGACCTTTCGGTTCATTTATTTATGCGCTGGCACTTCGGATTAAGAACTGACCTAAAGAGTGTTGAGCTTCCGGGCAAGGCAGCCACCCTGTGTGTCCAACTCCTGCCCAGTGATCAGTCACCCCTTGTCCCTATTTGACTACAGCAGGCAATTTTCTAGAAATTTTAATTATAAGGCTTGGAGACACTAATGCTGGCATCTTCTGTTTGGTGACACAAGAGAAATTCTTAAAGATTTCAAAGAGACTGCACCCACATACACACAAATAGAGAAAGCATACATGTCTGTGTTTTCCTGTGTGATGAAGTCATTCTTTGCACCTTCGTTTGCGCGTATGTTTCTGTTCTTTCCCTGTGTTGCCTGTGGGTGACTTCCCATGTATTTGTGCACGGAGAAGCCCAGGGAGGGCCAAGCGTACCCTACTTTTGGCTTACATTACAGGGAGTCGTTGACTCAACAACGGTTCATTTAGCAACCGTTCGAAGTTACGACAGCACCGGAAAAAGTGAGTTGTGACCATTTTTCACACTTATGACCATTACAGCATCCCCGTGGTCACAGGATCACAATTTGGATGCTTAGCAAATACTTATGATGGTTGCAGGGTCCCAGGATCATGTGATCACTTTTTGCGACCTTCCGACAAACAAAGGCAGTGGGAAAGCCAGATTCGCTTAACAACCGTGTTACTAACTGAACAACTGCAGTGATTCACTTAATAATGGTGGCAAGAAAGGTCGTAAAATGGGGCAAAACTCACTGAACAACTGTCTTGCTTAGCAACAAAAATTTTGACTCAATTGGGGTCATAGGTCAAGGACTATCTGGATGGGGAAGAAGGCAGGCTTAGAATAGAACTGTCACAGCTGCCTGACTCATCATGCGGAAGCATTGGGAGAATTTGGGGGAATTTTATTTTCCCTACAGCTTTGAACACACACACACACACACACACACACACACACACACACACACTTTCTTTTGCTGGATTTCCACTCCCTGTCTGCCCATGACAAATCTTGCCAAAAGCAAAACGAGCAGCAAACATTAATATGCAATCAAAGAAGTCGCACCAACGCAGGATGTCAAATACTGTTGCTCGGAGCATAGCCTAAATACTTTTGCTTTATATTTCTTTGGGAAGATGCTAAACTGTGTACTAAACATGGGAATCCAAATATGTAGGATATTGCTAGGCTGAAGTACCCAATCTTCCTCTTTCCTGGCATTGGGCAGAATTTTATGTTGATCAAAGAATAAGAAGGTGAGATCCAAGATTTGACAGGCAGCTTTATTATTTATTTATTCTTTGGGATCTGCAATAGGGTGAATTTATATTCCATTTAATAGAGTTGTGAATAACACCCGAATGACTTCTGCATCCCAATCTGGCAGTTCTGAGCAGATTCACACTGTACAGCAGATAACAGATAACAGATAATCAGAGTTGGAAGGGACCTTGTAGGTCATCTAGTCCAACCCCCCGCCCAAGCAGGAGACACTACACTATTGCTGACAAATGGCAGTCCAATCTCTTCTTGAAAGTCTCAAGTGATGGCGCTCCCAAAACGTCCGAGAGCAAGCTGTTCCATTGGTTGATTGTTCTCACTGTCAGAAAGTTTCTCCTTGTTTCCAGATTAAATCTCTCCTTGTTCAGTTTCCATCCATTATTCCTTGTCTGGCCTACAGGCGCTTTAGAAAATAGCTTGACCCCTTCATCTCTGTGGCAGCCCCTCAAATATTGGAAGACCGCTATCATGTCTCCCCCGGTCCTTCTCTTTACTAGACTAGTCAAGCCCAGTTCCTGCAACCGTTTGTATGCCTCAGTCTCCAGTCCCCTAATCATCCTGGTTGCTCTTCTCTGTACTTTTTCTAGAGTCTCAACATCTTTTTTATAATGTGGTGAACAAAACTGGATGCAGTACTCTAGGTGTGGTCTTATTAAGGCTTTATAGAGTGGTACTAGTACCTCACTTGATCTTGATTGTATCCCTCTGTTAATACAACTTAGCTTTTTTGGCTGCTGCTGCACACTGCTGGCTCACATTTAGCTGGTTGTCCACTAAGACTCCAAGATCCCTGTCACAGTTACTGCTATTGAGCCTGGTTTCACCCAGTCTATATGTGTACTTTTGGTTTTTCTTTCCTAAGTCTGGGACTTTACTTTTCTCTATATTGAATTTCATTTTGTTAGATACAGCCCAGTGTTCTAGTCTATCAACGTCCATCTGGATCTTGAGCCTATTTTCTTGGGTGTTAGCTATTCCTGCCAGCTTAGTATCATCTGCAAATTTGGTAAGTTCCCCTTCTATTCGCTCATCTAAGTCGTTAATGAAGATATTGAAGAGTACTGGGCCTAAGACAGAACCTTGTGGCACACCACTGCTTACTTCCCTCCCTGTAGACTTAGACCCATTAAGGACTACTCGTTGAGTACGGTTTGTCAGCCAGTTGAGAGTTCATCTAGTGATGGTGCTATCTACTCCACTTGTTTCTAGCTTACTAAGAAGTAGGTTGTGGTCTACTTTGTTCTACTCTGGTCTATTCTCTAGTAACTGCTTATTTTAGACCCATTATTTTGAGAGGGGTCACGATGCATCAACTCGGCATCTTGTTTGATTTCTGGAAAGGGGAGAACCTTGATAGATGATACATGAAGTATAGAATATGATTTTTTTCCCTATTCCAAAGAGCTCAGCAAAGGCTCTGCAATAACAAGAAGCTGTCTGTGGAGACTTGGCTTTAAATGAAACTATATATTACATATACAGAATAAGAGAAAGGATGTAAAAGAAAAGAAGAAAAAGGTGGCTGGTATTTCCATTGCTAATACCACAGAAACAAAACCAGAAGATAAATATTGGGCCACTTATTGGAATGACCCATGGAGTGGCATGCCATGGCATTTTAAAGCTAGCAATAATTGGCAATATTTATTTCCGGATCCAAAATGTGTCCTCCAAAATCATCATTCCCACATTTTCAGACACACCTGCTTAGCACTGAGGATGACAGGGAAGTCAATGGAAGTGTTTTGGTGTATCCATAGAAACAGCATTCCTATTTTTCAAATTCTGAAAGCAGATCAGAGCGATAGAACAGTAGTGTGGCAGGGTCACCCTATCGTTGCAATGCAAACTTTGCTCCAACTGTCTCTTATTTATGGTTGTTTTCTTGTAACTGTCACTGGTAAACACTGCCATTTATGTGTAGTTTCTTTCTGGGAAATATTATGTGGATGTTGTGAAGATCTCTCCTTCCCTCTTCCCCATCCCTTGCACCTCAATATTTAGGGATGCATAGACCAGTATAACTCCAAGTCATTAATTCATTCATTCATTCATTCATTCATTCACCTGTTGTAAGTCATTTTTTCAGTGCCATTGTAACTTTGAACGGTCACCAGATGAATAGTTGTAAGTCAAGGAGTACATGTACTAGTCTAGGAGAAAACAGGAAGTAGTCATGGTATTCTGATTTTGATCCAATCTCAAGATACTAGGAACAATTTATTATTCTGGATAATTCATTTCCAGAAAACTGAACCAACCCCTTAATGGCCAGATTGACATACTGTGCAATATTGTTACAATATGTTCCATCCTTAGAAACAGAGGTAGTATTCAGCAGGTTCTGACCAGTTCTGGAGAGAACCGGTAACGGAAATTTTGAGTAGTTCAGAGAACTGGCAAATACCACCTCTGATTGGCCCCACCTCCATCTATTCTTCATCTCCCAAGTCACAACTAATAGGCTGGGACTTCTTTTGTTGTCCTGCACAGGCGAACGGAGCTGGAAAGCAGGTTAGTGGGGGTGGGAAGGGAATGGGATTTTGCAGTATCCTTCCCCTGCCCACCAAGCCATGCCCACCAAGCCATGCCATCTCCACCAAGCCACGCCCACAGAATTGGTAGTAAAAATGTTGAATCCCACCACTGCTTAGAACTGTAGTTTTAGCCCATACCAAAAATGCTGTAATGCTCCCAGTGCTAACAGTGCTTGTTTGTGTCATACGAACATAAGCATTGAATCCTATTCGATCAGATTCCTACCCCCTCAGATCCCACTGTCTGTTCTTATAGTATCTGACCAACTGCAGAAGGAAGCCCAGTAGTCTTCTGAAGATGGTCTTCGGAGGCCATCACTGCCATTACATCTATTAGCCATAAATCCCCATGACTTCCACAAATTCACTCAACTTCTTTTGAAAAACCATCAAGCTTCAAGGGTAAGTAATATCAATGGCTATCAATTACAACATAGTCAGCTTTATGGGGAGCTGCCATACTTACACAAGAACTCTTATTAGCTCAAATATCAAGTAGAGCTGAGAAAGTTCATATTAATTATTTGCTGACAGCCCAACAAAACCTGATTTCCAGGGTCCACATAGTCATCATATCAGCTCATTAGTTGTTATTCAGGAAACATTAGCTATGAATTCAGTTTACATGGTTTAATTTTTTTATAGTCTGTATTAATGCATATAACCTGCTTTTTGAGCATTGTGGACCATAAAAATATTTTTTTAAAAAATGTTTGTATATTGTTATTTGCCTCTCGAATAAGTTTGAACTGAAAACAGCTTTGAGGATCATTGTTGAAGAGAAAGGTAGCATATAAATCAAGTCAATAAAAAGTAAGTATGACAAACGAAGTAGGTTAAGAGAAACTGATGGACTGTGGAGAGCACTTACATCTCATTGTTGGCTTTGCCAAATCTTGTGGATATGCTCAGACTTCAGATTCTCAGAACACAGCACATTTTGTTTGAGTCTTTGAAGGTTCTGTGATTAAGTTCTAGCTTAAACACAAAAATCCAGTCTTTAGTAGCTGCATTTCAGTGGGTAATTATTATTCTGACCAGAAATCTCTGTGTTGGAACATTGTTGACATTGTTAAAAGTTAAATGGCTTAGCTTAAAACACACATTTACTGAAAATATAAATGGAGATAAAATATTGTTTGCATAGTTATGTAACCCAAATACTATATAATGCAGAACATACATTCTTCATATCTACTATAATTTTTAATTCAGTATTAACAGCTACTTCAATGGTAGCAACAATTCCAGTGCTTTATGAAGAAACTCAGTAGCATTCAAAATATCATTTCTAAGCAACTTGGTTTTGAATTGCGAAGTAGCAACTTCCTCTACGTTCTAGAGAAAGATGCCATTCACCTCCCTTCCAGAAAGGAGAACATGCCTTTCTGGCAGAGATGGTATTTCAGCAAGTTCTGACCAGTTCTGGAGAATCGGTAGTGGAAATTTTGAGTAGTTTAGAGAACCAGCAAATGCCACTTCTGACTGGAGATTTTACAGTATCCTTCCTCTGCCACGCCCACCAAGCCACACCCACAGAACTGGTAGTAAAAAAATTTGAATCCCACCACTGTTTTGTGCTAGGTAGAAGGTTACAAATAGAGGACACAGGTATGATTCCCTGCAAATTTTAGAGAAATGTATCAAGGTTTCACAAGTCCACAAGGCTGATCCAGTCACCAGTTCTACCCCTGAATCATATCCTATGGATGTTCACAAATTCTCTTTATATATAATTGTAGGCATGGCTGTACCTAAAATTGAGGAAGTATTGTACTTGTTTATTTTCCAGGATTTATATTCTACTTTATCAAACTCTGGAGTACTTATACAATCCCCTCCCTTAAGAAATTCACATAGCACTAATATTTATTTTAGATGCTAGAGAAAACTGACCTGATTAGATCAAGCCTTTTCAATATGATTGACGTACTTTCATTTTTAATAATTAATATACTTTGGTTTTAAGTAATGATGGTATATATACACATATCTGCATGTACTACGCACACACACACACACACACACACACACACACAGTTTTTTGGGATTGCTGCATGCCACCCAGAGTTACTTTCCATGAGATGGACAGTTATGTAAATTTGATTAATAAACAAACAAATAATTCTGTTTGAATCATCTTTTGCTTGATGTGTGTGTTGTGTGTGTGTATGTACTGGTATGCAAGTATGTGTGTATAAGAATACACGTACAAACACACACACACATGCACACATACATACACACACTCTGTCCTGAAATCAATGTTGATAAAGAAACAAAAGAAAATGTACATTGTTTACATTTACCTTCATTACATTTACTTTACATTAAATTCTATTAGGATTGTCTTTAGCATCTTGAATATAAAAGTATTATCAAACACAATTTAAATTCATAACTATGTTTTTACTTATACCTATTATGTTGTAAGCAATTGACAAACCAAATAAAATAAGTAAAAATAAACAATTTAAATCCTCCAAGGGAAACTATTATTTACCTTTATTTGGACCACCAGATTTGATTCCCCCTCCCCGCCAAGCCCTGGCAATATGGACGAATTTCCTCTTCAGTACCTGAGTTTGAGAAGTCCTTCCACAAAGTAAAATATTATATACCAATAAGCCACAGAGGCTAAATGATGTTTCTTAGTAATTATGTCCCTAGTCATTCTCCACCATCTGATGTCCTCCCTGTCATATAAGAAAATTTACCCTGCCATTAATTCCAGAAAGGAATTGAAGGAGAGACATTAATGGGAAAGTGAAGAATTAATTCAGTATGCCTGAATGGCATACAAATCCATTTATATTGAGTTATGAATATATGAAGCATACACATTCCTTTATGTTAGAAGTATAATTTATATTTTAGGCTCGCAAAAGCTATTTCTGGCAGGCAGTATTTCTGGAATATAGATAACGTTGCTGCAGTTACCAAAACTAGGCCTAATGCTTTTGACAATGCAGCTTAATGTCTATTTGTGACTTGTTGCCATGGAAAACTCCTAATAAGAAGATAGGACATGCTTAATATGCATGCAGAGGTTTCTCCGAAACAAACTATGTGCAGTATTAATCATAATGAGTTTATTGTTCCAGTTGCCTGCATTGTATGTTTAATTTCCCTAAAAATTATATTTAGTATACACTATTCTTTGAAACTTTGTATTTCAAAATACTGAAATATAAACCTACAGAGAGATATTTGCTAATACAAGTTCCTGTAATACAGGAAATGGACACTAATCATGACCACAGAACCATAATCTCGGAAGGAGTAGTAGCTTCCATGATTCTCTCTGTGTCAAAATTTCCAAGTTGGTGGCCGCAGCATCCTGCCATTTTGTAAATTTTGATGGTTCTCTCCTTCTTTTTGTGAATATCTCTGAGGAAAGAGTTTATTTTATTTTATTAGAAGTAAAATTTAAACTATGTCAGATTTCTTACTGAAGAAAAGCAGGAGGATGAAAAGTCGAAAGAAGATTTGTAGATGTTTGCACTATGGTAGTGCAGTGGTTAGAATGCAGTACTGCAGGCTACTTCTGTTGACTGCTGACTTCCAGTAGTACAGCAGTTCGATTCTCACCTGGCTCAAGGTTGACTCAGCCTTCCATCCTCCCAAGGTCAGTAAAATGAGGACCCAGATTGTTGGGGGCAATAGTCGGACTCTGTAAACTGCTCAAAGAGGGCTGTAAAGCACTGTGAAGTGGTATATAAGTCTAAGTGCTATTACTGTATTGTAATGGGAAGGAATGACTTTGAGAGACAGAAGGGAGAGGTATTAACAAGACAATGGACAGATAAAAGAACTTTGAGTCTGGAGAAAAACTGTGATCTGACAAAAGTTCTCACAGAAATAAAAGAAGGAAAGAGGGAAGCACATTCAGGCATGCAAAACTCCATCACTATACCTTTATAATAAAAGTAATATTGCCTGGTCTATCTTGAATGGCTAACATTCAAGGTAGCAGCTCTCTGTATTTCAATATGGGCAGAAGGACCTGAGATATGCCTCAGATCCAGTGAAATTTCTAATTCTAAAATGGCTTCTACTGCTCTTGATTTATTCTGCAGTTCCTTGATATGAAGCAGGAGGTTTATGAAGTAGTCCAAAGTAAAATTGGACCTTTGGGAGACTTCTTTGGGGAAATACTGGCTTCCCCTCAATGCTTTTCAGTGCTGCTGAATACAGATGCCATATCTGGAAATACACACATCAACCCACATGAAAAGCAAAACTGTATTCAGGTTTTAATCAAACGTTCCTGGAAGCCTGGAAAAAAATATTGTTGATGAATGGAGGGGCCATGTTGAAACCAAAATAATGGCAAATGTGTTTATCCTCGTAAAAAAAGTAAGGTATTCCCTAATATTTTTATATAGAAGGTAACTACTAAGTATCACATTTGCCTTTTAAATGATGATTTGGCAACCTGTGGCTATTTGATCACTTCAGTGCAATCTATGTCTCTCTTGGCAGCCCACTGGAAAAGGAATGACACATGGCAGGAGAAAGAGAAGGAGATTCTTTTATCCATAATCAACCATGGTTAATATGATCCCATTCAGTGCCTACCTATAGCTACTGTTAAATTGGTAGTTGGAGAATCTCTACCCTTAGAGAAATGAGGCCCGCTAAGAAAAATGTCCTCATCCCTGAATCAAAACATCGCTACTAATAAGGAATATGAAATAAATAGGATAGAAACTAAATCAGGGTTTCTTCAAACTTCTGGAATGGCTGGGTTGAAACTGGAAGGGGCTCTGGGGCACCCACGGCAGAGTTAGCCATGGTTGCACAATTGAAGCCTTGTCTCTTTTTTAACACATGCTGCATGTGTAACACACTTTTTTTTAAAGGGATGGCACGTTCATTGTGTGATTGTATCTGCCATCTTGATTTTTTTTTTTAATGTTCTGTGTGAATCTCCCTGAAGTTCCACTTACCTAATGGATGACATTTCTGTGTGTAACAAAACTTCAGATTTCTTCCCATGAAAAAAGCCAAATTGAGCCTAACAGGCCAGGCCATTTCATCAACATAATTTTCATAAAATGCAATGTGTACACATCTGTTTTGAACAGCATTGAAATTAACTGATTTCCCAAATCAGTGTGGCCATTATAGGCTCTAGATATTGCCTTGATTCTACACCAACGATGGCAATTTTCTTTTGTGTCTGGGACTCTTTCTCAGACATTAATTTACATCAAGCAAACCTTTGCTTTTCAAAATACATTTTTGTTCTTCTGTTGACAACAGCATGATTCATGATCTCTCCTCTCAACTCCATTGTTCTTTTAAAATGCATTTTCATGGATTTGTTTCAGAATGATGTGAGGCAGTTGAATGATGTGATCTAGGCCTCATATATGGAGCACAATCCTGGCATGTGTTTCATAATAAGACTAGCATGTAAGGCAAGATTTCTTATTTCTTATTAGTTTTGAATGAAGTGTGACTCACACCTTATGTAATCAAAATGGGGGATGGATCAGGATATGAAAGTCTACAGTGAGATTCTACATTTTGGCCTGGGCTTGAAAAAAAGGAAATTTATCCAGAAACTGAAATGATTTTGTACTCCTTGAGAATATGGTTTTACTTACTGCTGCTTTACAAGTTGGAGAATTGATATTCCCCTTTCAGTTTGGCTCTATAAACATTTAACTAATGAACCTAAAGAAACAAATGCTTCCTAGTATAAGGACCAAGAATTCAGTTGCATTTTTAACCCCCACCCCTGCCAATCTAAAGAACAATAGCTCTGTTCCTAATTTCAGTTCTCTGCTTTCCAGGAAACCTATG
The DNA here is from genome assembly GCF_049901715.1 of Pseudonaja textilis. Taxonomy (NCBI): domain Eukaryota; kingdom Metazoa; phylum Chordata; class Lepidosauria; order Squamata; family Elapidae; genus Pseudonaja; species Pseudonaja textilis. The sequence goes on along the minus strand of NC_141990.1, from coordinate 137,088,798 downwards.
ATATTCCTTCTAGAGGAGGGTTGTCCAGGGTGGGATTCAAATGTCTTAACAACCAGTTCTGTGGGTGTGGCCTAAGTTGTGGGTGTGGCTTGGTGATCATGTAACTGGCTGGGCGTGGCTTGTATGTAAATATTATAAATATTTATGTAAATATTGATTTTTTTAAATTAAAAAAGCAACTTTTATCCCAAATCAGGCAAAACAGGCAGGCAGATTGAGGTTGCTCACAGAATCACAGATTCACTCTGAGATCTATCTTTCTGCAATCTGTTGTTTGACTCTGCACTGAAAAATAGAAGCTTCAGTCCTAAGGAAAGTTCAGCTCTGCTTTTAGATTAGCTGGAAAGCAAGAAACCCAACAATTTCCTGCTTTCTAGCTACTCTAAATCTCCCAGCACAGCAGAACAGCTGACGCTTGGGGGGAAAAAAAAGGAAAAATAGCAACTTACCAAATGCAGGCAAATTTGATGGCGCACATGCCAGGTAAGGAATCAGTGGGTGGGGAGGGAAGGGGCGGGACCAGCCAGTGGCACGATTTGCTGAACTGGGCAGAATGATAACAACTGGTTCTATAGAACTGGTTCGACCAGGTAGAATCCCACCCCTGGAGTTGTCCAACCTTGGCAACTTTAAGACATTTGGACTTCACCTGCCAGAATTCTCCAGCCAGCCATGCTGGGAGTTGAAGTCTAGAGGTCTTAAAATTGCCAAGGGCAGATAACCCTGTTCTAGAGCTTGAAATAGAATTTATTCAGGGGTGGGATTCTACTGGTTCGGCCTGGTTCTATAGAACCGGTAGCTCCGAAGAGCAGCTGACACTGAATTGGTTCTCTCTGAAGATTCTCTCTGAAGTCTTCCACCTGCCTTCCTGGGCTCTAGGCTGTCCTTTATTTTTCCCTTCATTGCTTTGCGCAGCACAGAGTGCTGCACATCAGCAGGAGATGGTGATTGCTTGCAGGAGAAGTTGTTTTGCAAGTGCATGTTCACCTAACCGGTTGTTATGCTGGCAGGATCCCATCCCTGAATTTATGGAACTAATAAGCTTTTATGTTCTGACAGATGGCAGGAGACCTACTTCCATTTTGTTGCTTCAATATTCCTGCAGACATCTTTCAACTTGTCTTGTGACATCACAGTCAGATCCCTTATGTTTGCAGAATGTAGGTTATCCAGTTCAACATGTAAATATCAGAGTCAGGCTAGTAGGTCTAACAAGGTTGTAAAGAACCTTTCCATCCTTGGTAAACATTCCAGCCCTGAAACCCTTTTTTAGAAGGTCTTCAAAGCCTGCTCAAAAGGGTGAGATTTTAATCTTCATGAAAATATTGTAAAAAAGATAAAAATAAGTTTCTGGAGACCAGTCATGGGGTGTGCAATTTGTTGTGTGAAAACTCAATTATTTTACAAATTATAAACTATAATAGAATGGTTGCTATGCTATTGAATTTATTGCAGAAAAAAATGTCCCTACTGTCCTTATCCTTGTATGAAATTTTGGAGAAGGATTTCTGTTTCTCTCGCAGTTTGGAGGATTTGGGGTTCCAATTTATTCATGTAGGTATTTAATTTTTAAATAAACCTATACATTGTTTACTTAGAAGAAGGAGATGCTTCATGAGTCTGAGAAGCTCAGAATCCTATAAAGTTTATAAAAATATGTAGTTTCAATATATTCTGGGTGTATGATCAAAGACAGTTTTGCTGGTGACATTTAGCAGGTTTGGACTAAAGTACCCATCATTCTCTTACATATTGAAATAGATGGGAGTTACAGTTCAAAACATCAAGAACAGAGGTGTCAAACTCAATTTCATTGAGGGCCACATGAGGGCTATGGTTGACCTCGGGGGGCCAGGTGGGCATGGCCACCTGGGTGGGTGTGACTGACTGGGTGGGTGTGGCCAATTGGATGGGCATGGCCAGCTTGACACCACTCCCCAAACTTCTGGCATGTTTCCTCTTCGCACTGGGTAGACTGGTCTGAAGCCATGCTGGCCTGATCTTTCCTCTTCACATTGGGTAGACCGGATGTGGCCTGTGGGCCTTGAGTTTGACACCCCTGATCTAGAAGGTTCAAGTTGTCTTTTAGGTCAGTAGATTGATTTCCTGAAAAAGTAACTTACAATTCTGTAGGGTTTTTGAATGAAAAAGTATTACCAAAGGCTTAGCAAATACTTTAGTTCAGCACAGGGGTGAGCAACATTATTTTAGCCTGGAAATATATTTTAAGGTCACCCTGGGGTTCAAAGAGACTATGGCGGGTGAGATTGGACATAATCCTGATGGGAAGGGATAAACTATTGAGACCTATTTTTCATTTAGAAGTTTTTGGGAGAAGTTTACAAGGTGAATTAAGGGCTGTCACACTTTCAAGGGTACTAATTAATTCATTTTTGTGCTTTAAAGGGGCACAATGAATACTTCAAGCCTTTGCAGCATTTAAGAAAACCGTTTTATCTATTATGCCCATAAAAACAGAAGAGTCTGTAAACTTTATCATTGGGTTTATATCTTTTCCTATATTTTATTGTGGAGTCCAAATGATTTATTGCAAAACCATTATGGGCAAGACTAGAAAGTTATTGTCTGACTTTGATGATTTGTGAGGCTACCTCCTTCTTTTGGCAGGAATCCAGTTGATGTTCTCATATAAAAGTCTGCAAGGATATTTCAAAGATTCAGGAATGAAAGCTGAAGATTTATTCCTCTTAACAGAGAAATGGATATTTAGGGATAATCCCACTCTAAACACTGTAAATAGATTATTATTATGGTTGGCTGCATAGTCAGCCAAATTGGATTTGGCATTTTTAGCCATCAATTGAGTCTTTTCCATAGAAACAGGATAGATAAATACTGTTGTTTGATGGTATTAATGGTATTGTCAAAAGATGTAAGCTGTTCCAAGTAAATCTGCCTTTTGCAATTGATTGATGGTGATTTTGTCAATGCTGATTGGGTTCAAGTGATGCACCAGATGTTTTGGGGTTGCACCCCAGGTACCTATTGGTATTGGCTCTATTTTTGCTTTTTTTTTTTTTGCTAGCCATTCTACTTCTGTTTATAGATTTTTGTACTTCGTGATATTTTCCAGTTCTTTTTCTTCTATTCTTGCTGTCTGCAGGTATGTCCACCATCCAAAGTTTTTGTCTTCCTTACCAAAAATTTTTAAGTCAGGGTGCTATGTGGCAGGTACCTACCCATATGAATTCCAAATGTATCAGAGCAATTTAGCTTCTTCATTTTCTATCATTTTGTAAGAGGGGTACAGTGGCCTGAGTTCTCACCTCACAATCAGGAGGATGTGAGTTCGATCCTAGGCAGGTAGTTCTCTCTCTGGGCACCCTGATAATATATCTCCTGAACAAAACTCTGCATTGGCAACAGGAAGGGCATCCGGCCATTAAAACACTCTGCTAGCTCCATTCAGTTGCTGAGACTCCATCCCGCAAGGGATTATGGGGTTGTTAAAAGAAGATGATTTTCTATTGTTTTGTCTGTTTTCTAGACAAATAGACTATTCTTGCTTGTGGGCAAATGGTATTTCTTGTAGATATTTCAATGCACCATTGTTGTTACTTTGTTATGCTGTTGTTTGTAGTCACTCTGTGCAATCTTCTTGCAGCAGCTAACTAGGTGATTCATCATTTCCTCAGCTTCTTTACAGAGGTAGCATTTGCTGTCTGTTGCTGTTTTCTAAATTTTAGCTTTATATTAATTTGTTCTTAGAGCTTGGTTTTATGCAGTCAGAATTAGCCTGTTTCTTTCTTCAATTTTGCTGCTCTTAGCCATTACCAGATATTATAATCTGCTTTGTCTGTTGTTGTTGTTGTTGTTGTTGTTGTTTGTCACATAGTCATCCTGATGTTCAGACTGCATTTGGCATTTTTAATCTACCTATTCTTTCCAAGGACCTGGGGTAGGCAAATATGGATGTTTGGTGGTGTTATAGATATCACCCCAGGATAATTATTGTTAGTGGTGGTGTGGTAGTAGTAGTATTTGGACAGAAAAACACTTAAGATTATCTTATTCTTAATGATTCATTAAAAAGGATTTGATGTACCGTCTAATTCTTCAGAATGATTTTTTCCCAATAAAAATAAGTTATTTGTACCTGTATCATAGGACTTTCTAAAACTCCCAAATTAATTGTTGAGTAAGAAAGTGCTTTGAAAGTCATGATAGTTTTTAAAAATTATATATATATATATATATATATATATATATATATATATATATATATATATATATATATATATATGTAGATCTTTGGTTGTTCGGGTTTTCTCCCGCGTAAGATTCAAGTATCTAGGCAACGTTTCGATGAAGTCTCATTCATCATCTTCAGGCTTCTGTCTCCAGCTCTGTGCTTCTCAGAGTAATGGAGATTGCAGCTGCTTCCTCCTTTTAACTGCCAGTGGGGGTGGAACTTGATTGGGTGGGGGCTTGGCTGTGTTCTGATTGGGTGGGGGGGTGTTCTCATTGGTATATATATATTTGTTTTCTGAGGTTCTTGCGGGTATTTGTATGTGGATCTTTGGTTGTTCGGGTTTTCTCCCGCGTAAGATTCGAAGTATCTAGGCAACGTTTCGATGAAGTCTCATTCATCATCTTCAGGCTTCTGTCTCCGGCTCTGTGCTTCTCAGAGTAATGTGAGATTGCAGCTGCTTCCTCCTTTTAACTGCCAGTGGGGGTGGGACTTGATTGGGTGGGGGCTTGGCTGTGTTCTGATTGGGTGGGGGTGTGTTCTCATTGGTAGGGGGTTTGGCTGTGTTCTGATTGGTTGGGGGGTTAGCCGTGTTCTGATTGGTTGGAGGCGTGTTCTGTTCAGGTGGGGGCTTGGCAGCTGCATCACTACCCACTTCAAACCCCTCTGAGCCATACATGAAGCAAACCGACACCCACTATGAAGATGCAGCAGGACCACGAACTAGAAGCCAAACAGCAAGATCACAACTCACCAGCTCAAATCCCCCAGCAACTAAGACTAACCTGAGCACAACCAAGCCCCCACCTGAACAGAACACGCCTCCAACCAATCAGAACACGGCTAACCCCCAACCAATCAGAACACAGCCAAACCCCTACCAATGAGAACACACCCCACCCAATCAGAACACAGCCAAGCCCCCACCCAATCAAGTCCCACCCCCACTGGCAGTTAAAAGGAGGAAGCAGCTGCAATCTCACATTACTCTGAGTAGCACAGAGCCGGAGACAGAAGCCTGAAGATGATGAATGAGACTTCATCGAAACGTTGCCTAGATACTTGAATCTTACGCGGAGAAAACCCGAACAACCAAAGATCCACATACAAATACCCATGAGAACCTCAGAAAACATATATATATATATATATATATATATATTGTGATTGGAAGGATCGGTCCTGTTAGGAATTTTGAATCTGATGACTGTTAGATCGTGGATTGACGTCAGAACCAGGAAACGTTAATCTGAAGGGCAAGCCAGTTAATTAGCACGTTGCCTTAATGGGTATAAAAGGACACAGCTGAGCTGGTGCCTTTCGCCAGAAACAAAATGTCTATTTTGAATGAGGACGTTACTGCAAAGAGATCTCTGTTTGTTTGAATTTTGAAGGGGAGTTCTAACCGTTTCTGCCAGTCATTATCTTGTTATTTTCCTTCAGTTTGATTTGATTGTGAAACGGCTGCTTTGTGTTTGTTCGTTTGAATCTCCAAGAGGACACATAACATTATTGTTTCTGGCCTAAACAAACCATCTTTCAAGCAAGATGGATTTAAATCAACTGCAGTGTTTGGTCGAGCAGCAGCAACAGCAAATTAATCAGCTACTGCAAAGCAATGTGACGCTTCAGAATCAGGTAACACAATTGCTGAATTATGTTTCCAGCTTACCAAGCCCTGCTGTTGTTCCTCCTGCCCCTCCTGTGAGGAAAAGCCCAGTATCCATGCCGGAGAAATTTTCTGGGCAAACGGACATGTTTCCGGCATTTCTGGGGCAGTGTCAATTATTTATGTCCTTGAGGCCTGAAAACTTTCCAAATGATCGGGCCAAGACAGGATTCATTCTTAGCCTTTTATCTGGGCAGGCTGCTAATTGGGCTACTCCTTTGTTAGTTCAAGATAGCCCGTTGTTGAATGATTTCCAGGGTTTTCTTCAGCAAATGGAAGCGATGTTTGAGAACCCAATTAAGATACAAACTGTGGATAGACGTTTGTGGGATATAAATCAGGGGAAACGTTCCCTGCAGGATTACGTTGCAGAATTTTGTTTGCTGTGTTTGGACTCCAATTGGAATGAACCGGCTCATATAGCTGCATTCCAGGAAGGTTTGTCTGATGCCATCAAAGATGAGCTGGTCCATGCAGAGAGGGCTTTAACTTTGGATGCATTGATAGTTCAGTGTTTACGAATTGAAGCTCGTTTACAACAACGTGGACGCAAACGGCTCGGTATGGAACCATCTTCATTTTCTCGCGCACAACCCATGCCACCGAGAGTTTTCCAACCTACGGTTAATGTTGAGGAGCCGATGGAGTTAGGTGCACTCCGCCCTCGCTTAACGGTGCAAGAACGTTCGAGAAGGTTCCAGGAAGGCTTGTGCCTTTATTGTGGGGGTCCGGGACATTTTGCAAATTCCTGCACTCGGAGAAGGACCCGCAGATCCGTACCTGAAACCACTCTTGTCTTGTCAGGAAAACAGGGTAGACCTGATCTCAAGGAAACCCTAGGTCGGACACATTTCACATCCCCACCTCAAATTGCTGAAGTAAATCCTGGCCCTCCTCGGCATTTACTTTTGGACACTCGAATTTTTCTACAGTCACAGAAGGAGGGAATTCCCGCTGTTGGTGGACTCAGGGGCTACAACCAGCTTTATGGACCGAGCTTTTGCTAAGCACTATGGGATCCCATTGGTTGCTGTACATCCACCCATTAAGGTGGAAACCGTGGATGGGCGTGAGCTCAAGTCTGGGCCCATTCGTTTCGCCACCCAGCCAGTGCGTATGATCATTGGGGATCATGAGGAGGCGATAAGTTTTTATATCACCTCGAACCTTCATCTCCCTTTGGTGCTCGGAATGTCCTGGTTGCATTTGCACAATCCGTTGGTGGCTTGGTCGCAGAACGGTATTTCTTTTCCAAGTCTCCAATGTGTAGACCACCTGAGACAATTGGAACGAGCGACGCCTCCATTGGCTGTGGGAGACAGAGTGGGGTTGTCAACGAAACATCGTCAAGTTAATCATCAGACTCGGGGGAAGGGCCCTGCGGTGGGGGATAGTGTTGTGATTGGAAGGATCGGTCCTGTTAGGAATTTTGAATCTGATGACTGTTAGATCGTGGATTGACGTCAGAACCAGGAAATGTTAATCTGAAGGGCAAGCCAGTTAATTAGCACGTTGCCTTAATGGGTATAAAAGGACACAGCTGAGCTGGTGCCTTTCGCCAGAAACAAAATGTCTATTTTGAATGAGGACGTTACTGCAAAGAGATCTCTGTTTGAATTTTGAAGGGGAGTTATAACCGTTTCTGCCAGTCATTATCTTGTTATTTTCCTTCAGTTTGATTTGATTGTGAAACGGCTGCTTTGTGTTTGTTCGTTTGAATCTCCAAGAGGAGACATAACATATATATATACACATACATACACATACATACATACATATATATATTTTGAAAGAGCTGAAAATCAATATTGCCAATTTCAATGGAATTATCTTATTATGAAAGTTATGTATGTTTCTTACGATTTTAAGTTGAGACTAATTTACCAATGTATGCTTCTTCATACAGCTCAGCAGATGTTTAGGAAAAATTGTATGTCTCTTGTTTTTATGCCACAGATGTTAAATATTTGATGGGACTTGGAAAAATACCATTTGGGCTTATTCTTTGGTTGTTATGTTTTGGTTCAATATTCACATTGTTGTTAACATTGTTTGGGGAAGGGAAATAATGTTTATATCTGTTGATGTGTTGTGGTTAGCCAGCAGCAGTGAGGAGAAGGTTCCCAAAGAGCCTGTGCTAAGTGTGAATGAGCGCAGGATGATTCGTAGAAGAGAACAACTGGAGCAGCACAGGTGACTCAAGAGTAAGAATGCAACATAATAGCCTCTCCCTTCAGAGAATATAAGCCTGATTTCAAAGGGTTTTTGCTTTTTCAGAAAGCAAAAACGTTCAAAGAACCCAGCGTTGTGTGTAGAGACACCGGCTAATTTGTCAAGGCTTTTCTGGTTGGATTGGCTGCAAGCCATCTTTTATCTACAAAGAAGTTTATTTGTAGATTAAAGCTGTGAGGGTTTGAGTTACTGAGTTTGTTTGAGATTTTCTTGCTGGTATCAGGGCTGGGTTAGAACATAATGTGATATCTAACCATATAACAAAATAATAGAATATATTGATTTATGAAAAACTCTGGATTTTTTGGATTTGGATTATAACAAAACAAATACTTTTGCATGGTTGAAAATATATTACCACTCTGGGCATACAATTATGGATGATAAAAATGTGTTCAATGTCCATCTTTGAAGCAGATCTTTACTGACAAAGTGGAAAGACAGATCTATTTGTTGATTTGTTTAATTACGATTGAAAGCCATTCATAAAAGGGAAGTACAGTAAATATAATAAAACTAAATACTTTATTTGGGCAAGTGTGATTAGACACACAAGGAATTTGTCTCAATTTTGTTTTCTTATTTAGTAAAGAGCCTTGAACATATAGTGGCAGTGCTTTGCCTACTGACAGAATTGCATTTTCTCTTTCCTTTTTTTTTCTATCTCCCCCCCCCCCAGTTGAATTTTTATATTTGGACTTATGCAAGAATAAGACTACTTCCCCCCGTCCTATCTTTGTTTTACCTCTTTGGCAAGGGGAATATAAAGATTTTTGTCCTTTTAAATCTTTTCTTAACTTTTTTTTTATTTTTTCATACTTTTTCCATTTTATATTTTTTTTCTTTTTTCCCTTTTTTCCTACATAGTTGGAACCAATTGGATTAAGGTATTCAAATGCCTGAAGATTTTTCCCTTCCCTCTTTTATTTTTAATTATTTTTTCTTTTTCTTTTTTTTACTGGAGTGGCAATTGGCTGCTCTTGCTTTTTCTTTCCAAGTTTTCTATTGTACTTTAAGATGAGCAGAAAAATACCAGCCTCGGCTTCTTCAATCCCGACTTCTTCCTCACAATCTGGAGGACAACGATCAATACAGGTGATGTTACAACAAGAGAAGGAGAAAGAAGTGACACTGCAGTGGTACTGAAACAGGTACTGAAAAGAGTGAAAGAGATAAGAAGAGAATATTTATTTTTGACCAAAGAGTTACTTAAGAGAGGAATAAATTACTGATGGCTGATACCCGAAGGTCTCATGTTTACCTGGCAGGAACAAAGACACAGAATTGATACAGTTGAAAAAGTGGAGTTATTCTATCTGGAATATTTTAGAGGAAGGGAGGAAGAAACAAGAAAAGAAGAGTTGTTAAATTGAATTTCAAGAGGAATGTACAGCAGTAATTGAAAAAGAGGGAGGAGCCATAGGTGGTGTACCCAGAGAACAATGAGAACCAAGATCTACTAGAGCAACAAATCCTTCTTACAAAGTCTAAAATGGATGAGAAAAAAATGATTACAATTAATATAAATGGGCTTAATTCAGCTATTAAAAGAAGAAAAGTATTTCATAAGTTAGAGAAATTAAAATTTGATATAATCTGCTTACAAGAAGTACAGATTAAAAAACAACATGATCATATATTGAAACAACAAAAATTAGGGAAATTATTTACAGCATTAACACATTGTAAAAAGAGAGGAGTGGTGTTATACATTAGAGATATAATCCCTGTGGAACAAATATATACAGATGATGACGGAAGGATTTTGATGGTGGAGATAATGGACAATAATCTAAAGACACTTTTAATAGCAATTTATGCTCCAAATGATAATCAAGAAGATTTTTACAGGAAATTACATAAGAAAATAATTGAACTGGACTATGCTAATATCTGTCTGATGGGAGATTTTAATGGAATAATAAATAACAAATTGGATTATAAAAACACAAAAAACAGCAAAGAAAACTAGAAAGACATTGCCAAAATCCTTCTTTCGAATGGTAGATGAGATAAACTTAAAAGATGCATGGAGAGAGAGAAATGTGGAAAATAAACAATATATCTTTTATTCAAATAGACATGCAACATGGTCTAGAATAGATATGATAAAGAAAGAGACTCGAGAAGAATAAATCAATGGATAAACAAACAAGGACATGTATGCTCTGGAAATGCTGAGAAGAAAAAAATTATTCAAGATTACTATGGAAAACTGTACCATCAAGAGACTGTTCAAGAAGAAAGAATTCAACAATACTTACAGGAAGCAAATTTGCCCCAAACACCCAAAGATATTGAAACAATGTTAGAAAGTAATATAACAATGATGGAATTAACAGAAGCTTTAAAAAAGCAAAACATTAGGAAAGCACCAGGTCCAGACGGTTTGCCAGTGGAATTTTATAAGACATTCCAGGAAACATTGAATCTTCACTTATTAGAAATTATGAATGAAGTTATGACAAAGAAGAGAATCCCCGAAACATGGTCAGAAGCATATGTAACACTTGTACCGAAGGAGGACACAGACCCACAGCAAGTTAAAAATAACAGATCTATATCACTATTAAATTCAGATTATAAATTTTTTGTTTCAATTCTGGCAGAAAGACTGAAAAAATATTTAAACAATTTTATTCATCCTGATCAAAATGGATTTCTGCTGAAGAGACAGATTAAAGATAATATGAGAATAATTTTAGATACACTGGAATACTATGAGGCACATCCTGAAAAACAAATGGCTCTGATGTTTATAGATGCACAAAAAGCCTTTGACAATGTGAATTGGCATTTTATGCTGTTATAATTGGACCAAGTGGGCTTTGGTAAAAAATTTACTCAAGCCACCGAAACGATATATCATAAACAAACTGCAAAGGTTATGATAAATGGAGAGTTAACAGACTTTATAGATATAAGAAGAGGGACCAGACAAGGCTGCCCACTGTTGCCTCTGTTGCTTGTGTTAACACTGGAAGTGCTGAATAGGAACATCAGAGAAGAAAAAGAAATAAAAGGAATGAAAATTAAAAAAGAAGAGTATAAATTACAAGCTTTTGCAGATGACCTGGTATTTATATTAGAGGATCCATTGGAGTCTGCACCTAAACTGATAGAAAAGATAGAAGAGTATGGGAAAGTAACAGGTTTGAAAATAAATAAAGATAAAACAAAGATTTTAGCAAATAACATGTTAATAAGACGAAAAAAGGAATTGGAGGAAGTTTGTGGGATCCAGGTCACAAACAAAGTTAAGTATTTAGGGATACATATAACACCAAGATGTAGCACACTTAAGGAGGACAATTATCTCAAACTTAAACAACAGATTGTGATAGATTTGATAAAATGGGAAAATTTACAATTATCACTGATTGGGAGAATATCTACAATTAAGATGAATGTATTGCCCAGAATCTTATACTTATTCCAGACAATTCCAATCAGATTAGGGAAAGAATTTTTTGAAGATTTAAACAAAATAGTGCTAAAATATATTTGGCAGGGGAAGAAAGCGAGAATAAAACTTAAATTGTTATAAGATGCAAGAATAAGAAGAGGATTGCTTTGCCCAATTGGGAATTATACTACCAAGCAACAAGTCTGATATGGGTAAAGGAGTGGATAACATTAAGGAATACTAGACTTTTGAATTTAGAAGGACATGACTTGCTGTTAGGATGGCATGCTTTCCTCTGGTATAAGGGAACTAAAACGCAGGGGTATTTTAGAAGACATTATATTTGAGAAGCATTGTTTCTAAACTGGGAGAAGATAAAAAAGCAATATTATTTAAAAATTCCACTATGGTTATTTACTATTGAAGCTTTTTCCTATCCAATAATATATAAAAAGTAACAAACAGTTAGATATGGTGAGATATTGAATGAAAAGGGTGAACTTAAATCTATGCAAGCGTTGGAAGAACAAGGTATAAAAATGAATTGGTTTTCATATTTGCAAATACAATCTAGATTTGATAAAGATGTTAAAACAGAAGGTATCTATGACAAGTTGACTGATTTAGATAAAATTTTGACAGGTACTGATGAAAAAGTAATCAAAAACTTTATGGACATTTGCTAGAGTTTAAATTAGAGGAAGAACAAGTAAAAGAAACAATGATTGCATAGAGGAAAAATTTCGGATATGGGATTGACTTAGATAAACGGCAACAATTGTGGTCTCAAAATTATAAAATGACAATGTCAACTGTGTATAAAGAAAATTTGTATAAGATGTTTTACAGGTGGCACTTACCCCCGATGAGAATTGCCACGATGTTCAAGGATAAATTGGGTAAATGTTGGAAATGTCATCAGATATCATATTACCAAATGTGGTGGATATGCTCGGATGCAAAAAGATATTGGACTATAATCCACACATGGTTGGAAAAAATGATAAAACAACACATAGACTTAAAACCTGTGATATTTTTATTGGAAATTATGCCAGAAATATATTGTAAAGAATTGAAATATTTGATTGTAAATGTTTTATATTTGCTGAATTATATTTGCTAATTATATTTGCTAAGAATTGGAAAAATGAAAAAATACCTATGCAGGAGGAAATTATTAAGAAAATCATGGACTGTGCTGAAATGAGTAAATTGACATTTGAAATTAGAGAACAAGAGGATAAACAATTTTATATGATATGGAATTTATTTTATCAATGGTTAGATAAAAAGACACGGTAAAGAAATAGACGAATAAGCTTTACAATAAAAGTTAATAGATTGATATAGAATACAATATAAAATATATAACCATTGGATGAATGTATAAGATTAAATCATAACGAAAATTAGAATATCTCATATAAAATGATGGAAAAATAGTCAAATGAATGTTTAATAATTGATATTATATAAGCACAAGTTAGATCGATAAGGTGAGAATTTATATAACTTGTGAGTAATGGTAAAAAAAGGATAGCACAAAAGATTGTAACCAACTGACACATTGTATGTATATAATTGAAAGATGGTTTTATGTTTTTATGTTTTGTTCGTATGTTTGTTGTAAAAAATAAAAACTTTGTTTAAAAAAAAAACTACATTTTTGAAATGTTTCATTCCCATCGTTTAATATTTTTAATTTAGAACTGCAAAGTGAGTCTTGGATGATATTCCACAATACCGGTAAATGTTCATTCCAAACCTTCCACTAGCATCTAATTCAAGACTACATAAATGATTGCATAGATGTATGCAATTCCATCAAGCTTTATTTGCAGCCCTTAGAGCTAAAATCACTGTTGAAATATGGTTTTAATACAGAAGGACATTAGTAAATGGAAATTAATATTAATCATGTTTTATTTAAATTATGATAATCAAATGTAAGATTTATCCTGGTTCCCGGTTCTTGGCCTTTTCCTAACCACAGTTGGAACTGTGACTTTTTTCATGCATTCAAGGTCAAAAGCCGAAGAAGGTATATCACCTTTAATCAGCTATCCAAAGATTTTCGCAATCGATGTACATAAGAATTGTTGCCATGGATATACAGCTGTTCAGAGGAAGGATGGAGAAATGAGGACTCAATTAATTGTGAAATCAAGTACTTTACATGCTTGCCTCAGAAATCATCATATGGTGATACAATGGAATTATTATTGCATAATCGAATCTTAAGGCATGTTGTCATTCTGGTTCTATCATTTCTTGTCATAGATATACACTATATAGCTACGTTCCTGAGACAATATGAAAAATTAGCCTGTCAATCTGAGCTACTCCATCAGAAATATTAATAAATAGTCCTTTCCCATTTATTTCATTATAGCAATTCGGTTTATTTGGTAGCCCATAGTGCTTATGCAAAATAAATAATTAATCCTGAATATTATTAGTACAATATAGTTCAAAGAAGAAGAAGAAGAAGAAGAGGAGGAGGAGGAGGAGGAGGAAGTAGAAGAAAAAACCCTTTCATATCTTTTCTCTCTCCTCCTCCCTCTCTTTTCCTCCCCTCCTCCCCTCCTTCAATTTCATCCAAAGCATTATAGAACTGTCCTTGCTTTGATTGCAGATATTTAGTTTGTAGCTCAGAAGCTGCAGCAAATAACAGGATGGGCATTTTTTTAAAACCACCAAATAAACATTATATGCATTCAGTTCCTCTCAGCAAGCAAAGGACACAGCCATCTGCACTACAATGAAATTGTCACCTTCTGTATCATTATCAAATCAGAGCTTCTAGGCTGCATACAACATCTTTCTGTCTGGCTAAAAATGAGAGCCATCACTCCCCCCCCCCCACATGTCAAACACCAATTAATACATCTGTATGCTAGCCATGGATGTTGCAATTCATCAAAACAAGGACAAATGGAAGATAACAGACATCACATGTATCAACTCTGCCTCTCTGCCAAATTATAAGCATATTTCCTTTTCTCCTCTGATGGGATTTTTTTTTTAATAAAAAGAGGCACATTTATATTTCATATGACATCTGCATTCTTTGATCATGCTAAAGTGACAGCTGCTGAGGAAGGCCTAACATATTCAGTAATTACTCCCACCTAAATATCTATGTTGATTTAAAAAAAAAAAACAGCCCAGAAGATACATTCTTATTTTCTTTAATGTGGCGCTACCTTTTAACACTGTACAGGTAGTTCTCGAATTATGACCACAATGGAGCCCAAGAATTATGTTGCTAAGTGAAACATTTGTTAAGTGAGTTTGTCCCATTTTATGACTTTTCTTTCCACAGTCATTAAGTGAATTATTCATGTGTTGTTAGTGACATGGTTGTTGAGTGAATCTGGCTTCCCCATTAACTTTGCTTGTCAGAAGGTTGCAAAAGGTAATCCCATGACCCCAGGACACTGCAAACGTCATAAATATGAACCAGTTGCCAAACATATTAATTTTGATCATGGGACCATGGGGAATGCTGCAACAGTCATAAGTGTGAAAAACCATCATAAGTCACTTTGTCCACTGCCATTGTAACTTTGCATGGTCACAAAATGAAGTGTTGTAAATCGAGGACTACCTGTAAAAGTAGCTTGAGACAAAAGAAAAATTTACATTTACATTCCATTTCAGAAATCTGTGTAATAAATTAATAAATCATATTTATTCAGATGCCTTTCAAAGATTGGCAGAGTATGATTGGCAGAGATTATTGTATCCACCAAGCTCTCAAAAGGTGAAATAGGTACCATTCAGTGGCAACTAACCCCGAAAGACTTAATCTAAATCTGGTGCCTGTCACCTTGAACCAGCCATTGATCTGTCTTCTGCTACTTCTACTTCCCTTAACCTTGCCAAACATAGTGATTGTTTCTAGTCCATTGTTCACTCTCCTCATATGCTCAAAGCATGTGAACAGAGGTCTGTTTCCTACCTAAAGGGTGAGACCATCCTTTATTGTGTCCAGGACTGACTAGCTGTTTCTCCTTGCATGGCACTCTTACAGTGGCGGTGTTCTACTGATTCGGCCTTGTTCTGGCGTACTGGTAGTGCCGAAGATCAGCTGGCAGAGAACTGGTTCTCTCCAAGCTTCTGCCCACCTGCCTGTGCCTGCTCCTTTTTAACCTCTGTTTGGCGCAGCAGTGCAGATTGCTGTGCTAAACAGCTGAGAGGCACAGTAGCTTAGTTTTTACTGTTTTAATGTGTGCGCAAAGCGCGCAATAGCGAAGGTGCGTGAGGTGTGCGATCCCACCCCTGCAGCCACACCCACCAAGCCATGCCCACAGAACTGGTGGTCGGAACATTTGAATCCCACTCTTAGCAAGTATCTCCAGAATGCTAAGCTGTTTATCTTTTTTTTTTTTCAACATCCAACAATCCCTGTTGTATATTATCCCTGAAAAAGTCATTTGCTTTAATAGTTCTGATCTTTGTTGTCTAAGGAATAAGGTTTATTTCTTATTGGTGTATCGTTGCTCCTTCTTTGGTTTAATCTCCCCTTTACTCTGCTAGCATACTGCTCATTTTTATCTATTCCCAAGCCAAGAAAATAAAATGATTCTCCTTTCTTACTTGTCAAGTGCAAACCCATAAAAGATGTTGGTGGACATAATAACTGCAAGTTAATGCTAACATTTGTAAACTGCAATATACATTCAAAATGAAGGACCAAAATTGGGTTGGTTGATATCTATGTTAATTCTCATTTCTAGATTTATTAAATTGTGAACATATCCTTTTTATAATTATACTGTATAAGTAAGTCCTCAACTTAAAACCACAATTGAGCCCAGAATTTTTGTTGCTAAATGAGATAGTTAAGTGAATTTTGCCACATTTTATGACCTTCCCTAACCCTAAACCTAATGCTATCCCTATCCCTATCCCTATCCCTATCCCTGACCCTGACCCTGACCCTGACCCTGACCCTGACCTTCCTTGCCACAGTTGTTAAGTGAATCACTGCAGTTGTTAAGGTAGTGACATGGTTGTTAAGTGAAACGGGACTTCCCCATTGACTTTGCTAGTCAGAAGGTTGCAAGAGAGGATCACATGACCCGAGGACACTACAAACATCATGAATATTAAACAGTTGCCAAATATCCAAATTTTGATCACCTGACCATGGGGATGCTACAATGGTTGCAAGTATGAAAAAAGGTCAGTACCATTGTAACTTTGAATCAGTGGTGGGATTCAAAATTTTTTACTACTGATTCTGTGGGCGTGGCTTGGTGGGTGTGGCTATGTGACTGGGTGGGCGTGGCTTTTTTTGCTTTTTTGTAGCCCCCGCCCATTTTTGGGGCCTTCTGGGTCTCAGAGGAGCCTCTACGGGGGCATTTTTGCTCCCTTAAGGCTCCACTGAGGCTGATGAAGAAAAAAAACAACAGAGCATGGGAGGGGCACTTAGCACTCCTCCACGCTCTGTTTTGGGAGCTTCCTGGCCTCAGAAGAGCCTCTGGGCAGGCATTTTTGCTCCCCAAGGCTCCTCTGAAACTCAGGAAAGAAAAAATGGAGGTGGGGGGCTGAGCCATTTTTTTGCCTTCCTGGGCCTCAGTTAGGGGAATCCTGGCACAGCTGATCTATGTACAGCTGATTGTCGGGAGGGGAAAGAAAGAAAGAAATACCTTAGGCAAACGTCAGGCGGGCAGAGTGAGCGAGCATGGGGCGGGTTGGGGGCATGGCCAGCCAGAACTTACTACCGGTTCAGTGACCCATGCCAAATTCTTACTACCGGTTCACCCAATCTGGTGTGAACAGGCTGAATACCACCACTGCTTCGAATGGTCACTAGATGAACTGTTGTAAGTCGAGGATTACCTGTAATTATTGGACCATAATTTAGACTTATGCTGTTTCCTTTAACATAGGAAAGATTATGCAAAACATGGGAAAAAACAAATGTAAATGCCATGCCCCTGTTGGACTCTGAATCTGAGGGGGAAGATGAACAGCTAACAGAGAGTGGCTCCGTTGGGTGTGGAGGAAACTGGGGAAGGGCAAAGTCAGGCTGGGCAGACCAAGGAAGAGGTAGAACAGGGGAAACGGGGTTCGTCCTGGGTGCGCAGGGAAGAACACAGAAGAGAGCAATGTGGATGGCATGGCTTACGAGGAAGAAAAAGGCCCCGATTCCCTTCACAAGGCATACCTGGGGATGGAGTTTAAAGGAGAGGCAGTTGGGAGGGGCGTTTGCCGGGAACAAATGCTGAATTCATTGAGAGCTGTGGCCTGCAATCCTGGCTTCCTCCTGACTGTTTGAATTATTGCCATGCTTCTGTGCGCTTATCTTGCCTTGCTGGAATTATTGCTGTGATTCTTCTTGGACTCATTATCTTGCCCTGCTGAAGTGATTGATTGCAGTCAGTCTGCTTACAGCGTTTGAACTGGAGTATCTGCAGCCAGAGGCTGCTGCATGTTCATGGGAGAGTTTTTCTCTAGGGCAGAGAGTAAACGGAACTTTGGGGGCAAGTTGGAGCAAATAAAGGGAGTCATATCTGTTCTCTGGCTGTGTTGCCTTCATCATGCCATGTCCCAGATCATCACAGTAACTAAAGCTACTTTATACCTGCAACATTCGTAATATCTCTCTTTACTTTTCTATTGTTGCAACAATCTTTGCTTCCACCAAATCATACACTGCCTTTGGGTGTTCTCCCTCATTTCAGAGATCTCATCAATTCCATCCAACCAAATCTTTATTTCCTTTTCCTTCGACTCATTCACCATTCCTTCATATGCTTTATACCCCACTCTGGGTTGTACAAAACAAAGGGAGAATATAAATCTAATTAATAATAGGAATAACTTGTTTGCTAGCAAACTGGTTCTAATTCATTCTCTGCCTTTGATTAAGCCAGTTGTAGACATTGCTTCCATAATGGTTGCTTACCTTTGTATTCTATCACCTGTTCATTTTTACTGTATGTTTTATCATATCGATTCAGAGGTGGTATTCAGCAGGTTCTGACCAGTTCTGGAGAACCAGTAGTGGAAATTTTGAGTAGTTTGGAGAACTGACAAATACCACGTCTGACGGGAGATTTTACAGTATCCTTCCCCTGCCACACCCACCAAGCCACGCCCACAGAACCGGTAGTAAAAATATTTGAATCCCACCACTGCATGAATTATTCTATAACCCATTCCATTGAATTCAATTGCTTTTATGTTTCTCCTTTCACTTTCACATAATACAATGGGCAGAATCCATGCTCTTATATACAATTGTTTTTATTTATTTTGATACTAACTTTCTACCAGCATTTGTACATCTTAATATTTCTTTATGCTTAAGATGAACATTTCTTTCATTTACTCGCTCTGAGGTGGTTTTTTTCTTTGTCATTTATGTATAGCTTGCAATTGGGCACTCTGTTTTTGTCTTTAAAACACAGCTACTCTGATCATTAAGATACTATTCTGATATATTACGCTTTAGATATGTACTTTTTGGTGCATCTTTAAAATTTACAGCAAAATTTGCAGTGGTTCTCAGCCCAGCAATGTAACTTTGCCTGCATACAAAAGCTTATACATATTCACAGCTTCATCCAAGATACATCACATCAGTATAAACATTTCTTATACACTAATCCCTAAATAAACAAAAAGCTGAGCATTCAATGTTTTACTTCCAAAATATAATATTCTCACGAATGAAGGTGAATATAAGTGTCCCAGGATAATTCTCTCATATTCTCTCATATTTATGAATTGTCATATTCAACAATCAACTTTTAACCCCATATCACAGGAAAAGCTCCATAATTCAAGTCTTTTTACTTGATTATGCACATATTTTGGCCGGTATATTGAAAGCACAAGCAAAGTCCAGGTTTATGTCAAGCCATCCTCGTGCTATTTAGTACAAGCTACATTCCCAAATCTTGCAAATTACTAAAATGCTATTTGCATTCCATTAATTGGATTCATCTCTTTTTATTTAATATCTATTTGTGATAAATGTAAACATGAACGTGCATTAAGTGATGGGGATCATAAATAAAGGAATTATCAAAGATACAATTAGCACCAAGGTTTTATTCACACTGCTCATTGCCCTATCACTAGGCAATAATAAAGGATAGGCAATAATTTCAGGATAGAAACAGGCAAGTCTGCCAACCCTCCCACTTTCTTATAAAGTTACCTCAGGACATGTATTTAAAGTAAAGCATTTTTCCCTTGAGGGATCCTGTCCATTTGGGCTGCCCAAGGGGACATGGTGGCTCAGTGGCTAAGACGCTGAACTTGTCGATCAGAAAGGTCGGCCATTTGGTGGTTCGAATCCTCAGCACCCTGTAATGGAGTGAGCTCCCATTACTTGTCCCAGCTTCTGCCAGCCTAGCAGTTCGGAAGCAGGTAAAAATGCAAACAGAAAAATAGGGACCACTTTGGTGGGAAGCAGGGGTGAAATTCAAATTTTTTCCCTACTGGCTTGGTGGGACTCAGTCTCTAAAAGGAATAAGGTGGGTGAGCAAGGGCGGGGCCAACTGATTCAAATCATCCCAACCACCTCTCCCGAGATGGTGTGAGGTGGTTGAATTTCACCCCTGGTGGAAAGGTAAGAGCGTTCTGTGCACCTTTGGCGTTTAGTCATGCTGGCTACATGAACACAGAGACAGCGCTGGCTCTTCGGCTTTGTAACAGAGATGAGCACTGCCCCCTAGAGCCAGAAACGACTAGCACGTATTTGTGAGGGAAACCTTTACCTTAACCTTACTTCAGTTTGTTTCTGGATAGTCTTAGCAGTTCATTGACCAAAGAAGAAGAGCCACCCTTTCATTTAAGCCAATGCTACTTTAAACCCAAATAGGTTCTATATCTCACTTTAATAGCATTACTAAAATAACATACTGGTTGAAACCTTTACTTATCATAAAGAAGGTTCTTGGCTTGAAACCCAGCAGATGCTTTTTTTTAACAATTACATTTTTCTTTTCTTTTAAAATTACAATATTGCACCCGATAAAGTACCGTTATAAGGTGCTACCAGACACTTTTCAAAAAGAGAACTGAGCACTGTGTATCAAAAATTTATGCAGCTTAACAAGAGTAGATTGTCTCTTTTTTTACTCCTTTTCCTGCAGTTTTAATTTGTTGCCCTGATAAAACTCGGAGAGAGAATGTATTGCCTAGAGTCACAACATCTTTAGCCTGATGAATATGAACAAAGGGAAGCTCAGTGCTTTACAGTATGGGAGTGAGAGTTTGAAAATTGGCCTGTTACCTTTTATCTATGTCCCTGTGGGTTGGATTCAAATTTTGTGAAGTCAAACAATGAGCACTCGTGAAAGAAAAGAGGGGGAAAAAAAACTTGTACTAAATGTGCTACACTTCTAAAGGAGGCCAGGATAAATAAACACATTTCTTCCAGTTAAGAAAGCTTTTGAAATATTCTTTCATAAAAGGACTGGTAATTGTCGGTAATGTTCCTAAAACCAAACTATATTTTCCTTCTGATGGAGCATGAGAGAAGATACCCAGCTGGCAGAACAATGGAAGGCTGATAGAGGGAGGCCAATTCGTGGCAAAGGATGGCAAATGGAATTGCTTATTACAGTAAGTTTCTTCTACTGAATGCCAGACCATGAAATAGTATTTGAGTAGAAAAAGTTACCCCCAAGGGAAGACCTTGCAGCAGACTGCAGCATTACAATGCTTAATACAGGTAGCACTCAACTTACGACCTCAGCTGAGCCCCACGTTCCTGTCGTTAAACAAGGTATTTGTTAAGTGAATTTTGCCCCATTTTACGACCTTTCTTGGCATAGCTGTTAAGTGAATCACTGCAGTTATTCAGTTAGTAACCTGTTTGTTACGTGAATTTGGTTTTCCCATTGACTTTGCTGATCAGAAGGTGGTAAAAGGTGATTACATCAGCTTGGGATACTGCAGCCATCATAAAAGTCAAGTTGCCAAGCGTCTGAATTTTGATCCCATGACCATGGAGAGGCTGCAATGGTTGTAAGTGTGAAAAAGGGCCAGAAGTCACCTTGTTCCAGCACTGTTGTAACTTTGAACAGTCACTAAATGAACTGCTGTAAATCAAGGACTAACTAATCTTTTCCCTTTACCATGATTTTTTTTCTTACTTTTTACTCAAGTAAGATCTGATTCGCTAGAACTAAGAGAAGAGAGAAAATAATATGTATGATTATGTTTGTTCTGATCTTTGACCAATGAAGTAACACTTACAAAAGAATATTATTACCAGGTTCATTGCTTCATTTGCTGTTTTTGAATTTAAAGTTGTTAGAGGACAATTTTCCCAATCAAGATGCTACCGTAGTTCTTACACTGCCACATTTCAGAATATATTTGTCAACATGTTGTCAGATCAAGAGAAAACTCTGTCTTATTTTGGGGAAGAGGGAAGGGATACACTGAATTCCAGAATAAATTTAACCAGAGGTTTTCAAATGCTGCCCAGTTGCAAATCAAATTGTATGCTTTTGATATGTAAAGACTATCTACAGTGGAACAGGATATATAGTATATTAACATCATCAACATAAGACAGCATTTCTAAGACATCTAATTCTAAAGGTATGCGTTTTTATTTTCACTCTTAATGTGTGAAAATCAAAGGGGCAGCTAATGACCAATCTTAGTATATAGCTCATTTTCTGAAGTATCTAAATATTTTTATGTTTTTTTCTTTTGGGGCACTAGTAGGCAATTTAAATACAGCTAGCATTAAGGTCTCCACCATTGCCTACAATCTTTTGAAGCACTGAGAAAGAATCAATCAATCAATCAATCAATCAATCAATCAATAGTCGTCCCCCCCCAATTATTATAGGGCTCTTGCAGGAAACCACAGCTTTTGTGTGCTTCTGAACATAATGTATTTCAAATATTGAGTACTATACATTTTACTTGACAGTCACCCTGGAAAGTTTATGCCATGAGTAGAAAAATTGAAATTCAGTTTTGAATTGCAAAACTGTGGGGGAGGGGGAATGCCCTAACCAGTATTTTCCCAGAGATAGATGAACAGAAAAAGAACGAAACAATAGGACAGGGACGGTAGGCACGTTGGTTCGCTTATGCACACCCCCTGCAGACCTCTTAGGAAAGGGGTAAGGTCCATAATAGACAGTCTAAGGTTAAAGTTTTGGTGGTTTGGGGAAGAAACCACAGAGTCAGGTAGAGTATTCCAGACATTGACCACTCTGTTGCTGAAGTTGTATTTCCTGCAATCAAGTATGGTGCGATTAACCTCGAGTTTGTATCTATTGTTTGCTCTTGTAGCTGAAATATTCATTGACTGGTAGGACATTGCAATGTATGATTTTATATACTATACTTAGATTGGACCGAAGGCGGCATAGTTCTAGGTTTTCTAGGTCTAGAATTTTGAGTCTGGTGGCATAAGGTATTATACTGCAACGAGTAGAGGAGTGGAGAACTCTTCTTGTGAAATATTTCTGGACTTTCTCAACTGTGTTAATATCAGATATGTAACATGGGTTCCAGACTGATGAGCTGTATTCAAGTATTGGTCTAGCAAATGTTTTGTATGCTCTAATTATTAGTGTAATATTACCAGAGAAAAAGCTATGTAAGATTAGATTAACAACTCTTAATGCCTTTTTAGCTATGTAGTTACAGTGGGCTGTAGCACTTAGGTCATTTGAGATGAGTACTGCAAGATCCTTGACAGAGTTTGAATCATCAACAAGATCTTGACTATTCAGCCTGCATTTTATTTTCTGATTTTTTTTGCCAATATGTAGGACAGAGCATTTATTTGTTGAGATTAGAAGTTGTCATTTGTTTGACCATTCTGATACATAGTCAAGGTCTTTTTGAAGGGTAGTAGTATTGTCTGTGGTGTTGAATAGCTTCACATCATCAGCGAAGAGAACGCAGTTGCTCTTAATATGATCACAGAGGTCATTTATGTAGAGTATGAAAACAACTGGTCCTAGAACACTGCCTTGGGGGACACCACTGTTGACAGCTACAGAATTTGATAGGACACTCCCAATTTTGACCATTTGTTGTCTGTTTGACAGGAATGCTTCTATCCAGTTATGCAGGTGTCCAGAGATACCGTAAGATTTTAGGAGTAGTTTGTTGTGTACCACTGAATCAAAGGCTTTACAGAGGTCTATGTAGATTGCGTCTATTGCTTTGCCCTGATCGAGTTGTGTAGTCCATATGTTTTTGCAGTATAAGTGTTGCAGATTACATGGTAGTTTTTTCCTAAAACCAAATTGTTTATTAGAGAGTAGGTTGCTTGTCTCTAGGTGGAGGATAATGGATTGGTTAATAATTGATTCCATGACTTTACAGGTGACGCAGCATAAAGAGATTGGTCTGTAATTTTCAACTAGGCTGGGGTCTCCCTTTTTGAAGATGGGGATGACCGTGGCTTGTGACCATAGTTTTGGCAAGGAGCTGGTCCTGAAAGATTTTTCAAAGATTATACTTAGAGATTCGGCTATGGCAGTGGATAGCTTTTTTAAGAAGTAGGCACATATTCCGTCCAGTCCAATAGATAGAGATGGTTTTAGATTGCGTAGTTTACTGTTACACTGAACAAATGCCCATTCCTTAGAAGGCCAACTGGTAAAGGTAACGGACAACCAATATATCTGGTAATCTGATAACTTGAATGTAAGGCAGATGTTTGTGTGTGTGTGTGTGTGTGTGTGTGTGTGTGTGTGTGAGAGAGAGAGAGAGAGAGAGATATCCTAGGTATTCCAACTAATGTTAATGCTCCCCTTCCTAAACCATATACATAATCCTTCCACCACCCACTATAGTGTCACGAAAAGTGTGTGCATTACATATTTTGTGATTATTATGAGAACTTTTAAAGCTCAGGTCCGTTCACAATTAACAAGGCAGATAACAATGCATAATATAATACCTTTTGTCATAGTATTAGCTCAATTCTGCTCAGGATATAGCTTCCATTTTTTAAAATCAAAAGTCAAGGATAAATGTAAAGGAAACTTGTTTAAGAATGCAGAGTAACCCATCTTGTATACAGTAAGAGTAAAAGAAGGTCTTTAGTTTAATTACAGTGTACATTCCTCTACCTCTTAACTGACAATACAGAAACTCAATGGGGGGGGGGGGGACTTACGATTTATTTAGAAAATATTATCAGGCTGATGCTAATATTTTAATGTAGTTAGTTAGAAATATATATTCTGTTGGTTTAGTTCTAAATAGGTCAGTTTTATTAGTTTTAGTTTTATTTATTTAAAAACGTGTATAGCCATTTATCTCAAACCAGTGACTTTGGGTGGCAAACAATTATAAAGACATCTATTGCTAGCTGTGCATTCAGATAATACTTTAAAAGTCAATGTAAATTAATGAAAACCGCTTTGGACTTCAGATTGAAGTCCTAATTAACTGCTTATCAGTAGAAGAAAGGGCTGCCTAATTCATTATCAAGAAGTGTCAGGCTGGAGGTGTTTGCCACTCATTCTTTTGTGTGTGTGTGTGTGTGTGTGTGTGAAAAGATACATTGTTAAGCACACTGCAGTTGAGGTAATTACAGTGACACCAGCAAAGTTACAGCTGGAGCAACCACAACTTCGCATGTGAAGTTCAAAGAGTTTTTGCAACATGCTTCCAACCATCCATATCCTCACTAATATATATTCTAAAAATTGTCACTATATTATCAGTTAAATACGATTCAACATAATGCCACAATGTGCTAATACAGCTCTACATTCATTAAGAACACACATATCGATTAACCTTTTGAAGTAAGTCTTGATATTTATTTCTTTACCAGCAGGCTTAGTTCCAAATTCTAGGTGACTGGTATTGGATATTATTCAATATTCACTCATTCAGTCTCACATTCATAGCAATTCTAGTATGAATATACTAAGATGGAGCCATCCGATTCATGAAACTGTTCCAGGCAGAGACAGACCATTCAATGAGGGCTACATTCCCAAGAGGACAATTTGTGGCTGAAGCTGCAGAAACCATGAGTTGGGGAAGGGTTCAAAGTAGCTGAGGTAACCTCCCATCCTCTCCTTACAGCACTCTTCTTTTCCACTCTGGTATATTCATTCTCTGTAATATCTTCTCTTGCCTGAAACACTTAACTGGAGAAGGAGTGTGCAAAAAAAAAAACCTGATATCTTCATGAAATGAAGACAAGGACCCCATGAGGCCCTGGGTTTATAAATGAAGTCCACAGTGAGCATAATATCTCATTTAATATAAATGTTAGGAATGAAGGCAAATATATGTGTCCCAGGATAATGTTGCAGGATCCAATCTTGGTCACTCAGAGGTTTAGTCTTCTGGGCTATTGGACTCATGCTTGAGCCCATTCTCAGGGAACTTCTCTCTAGCAAAGTGTTAATATTACTCATTTGCTTTTATTACCTTGTGGATCGTCATATCACATATTTACAAATAGGTTTCTACACAGCTTCCATTCTGAAGTCAACCTCATTCAGTTTACTAAGACTTTCTGCCTGATAAATATGTTGGCGGGTGGCAATCTCTATTTATGGTGTTTCATTCTTTTTAATCTAATGATCTTGTTTCTTTAATTATTTATATTACTGATATTCTACATTTAAATCTTATGTGAGACTAAAATCAGTCAAAGGGTTTATTAAAAAGTTGGGGAAACGGAACAACTTTAACCAGAGGTTTTTGTTTTGTTTTGTTTATATTTATTTCTAAAAATTTAAGAATTCAAATCAAAGGAAAAGAAAGAAAAAAGAAACAAAAACCTCAAATTAAGAAATGATCTGTGACTTTTCATTGATAATTACATTTGTATAGTCTTGCCCCCTCCCGTTAGATATTATATAAATCCCTTAAGCTCATAAGCCCAAAATTTTGGAAAGAAGCAGTAGGTGAACTTAACTTGAGTAGAGCATCAAACAGTCATCTGGAAGGAGAAAGTCATCTGGAAGCAGATCTCATTTTCTTCTGCACTTTGGAAATGCTTTGGAAAAAATGTGTTGGTGGCTTAAATCTATACTCCATTTTTCTGAATGTTTGCTTTGCTTCCTCTGCAAAAGAACATCCATCCATTGCTGGATCCCAGTCAAGAATGAAAATAATCCCTATACTTCATTGTTGCAATGTTCATTGTATGTATGTATGTATGTATGTATGTATGTATGTATGTGTATATATATATATAATATATATATATATATACACACACACACACACACACACACACACACACACACACACACATAAATAAAAATTATTTTACTATTTTACTATTCATCTTGATGTTTCTTCTTTGCTTAAAGAAGCACATCATCCATTGAAGAAAGCAGAGCCAGCACATTATCCACACCACAACCAGAGGAAGGAGCAAGCACATCATCAGGTACTGGAAGAGCTGAGTCAGACATTGAAGGGAACCTTCCTGACTGCTGGACACTGCAGCAATACAATAATTTTAGGGAAAAATATGATGGACTGGATGTTTCCCAGAAAAAATTAGGTTGCAAGTATTGCAGAAGATTTGAAATTTCGACCAAAGAAAAAAGTGTCCATGGAGCTAAGGAGTGGAAGAATTACCAAATTGAACCATCAGGAAGGAGTAAAGAAATCCAACAAGCTTCCCTCAGAAAGAAATTGAAGAAACGTTTCTCATCTAATGCTGACAACATCTGTATAGAGAAGTTAAAGCAATGTGAGTAGGATGCCATAAGCAAAGGACTGGAGAAGATGAGTGAGAAATATCTGGGTAGTACATGTAGAGTGCTTATTACAGTTTATAGTCTGGCATAAACGTGCAGACCATTTTCATATATAGAAGTTCTGATTGAGTTACGAAAAAGAAATGGTGTAGATTTAGGAACAGGGTTGCATTCAAGTAGAACTACAGTTGCAATAGTAGATTTCATTCGAAAAGATATCAAGAAACAGTTATTTACTAAAATTATTGAGAAAAACTCGCAAAATCCATTTGATAATTGATGAAGCTTCAACAATATCTTCCAAACCAGTTCTTATACTGTACTTAAAAGTTGAGGGTCCAGCTTTCTCACCAACAATTTTCCTTGAACTAGTAGAATTAAACAAGATGCAGAGACGATATATTGTTCGGTTATAGAAAGTTTGAATAAAGTTGGGTTTAGTAGAAACTATCTGGAGAAACATTTAATTGGCTTTTGCTCTGATGGAGCCAGTGTTATGCTTGGGAGAAAATCTGGGGTAAGCACTAGGATAGGTTGCCAGCCACATGGCCACGCCCACCCCAGTCACATGACCACCAAGTCACACCCATAAATTAGGCCATGCCCACAGAACCGGTTGTTAAGAAATTTGAATCCCACCCCTGCGTCCATTGTGCTGCAGGTACCTGGATCTGCTGTGCTGATAACTGATC
The DNA here is from genome assembly GCF_049901715.1 of Pseudonaja textilis. Classification (NCBI taxonomy): domain Eukaryota; kingdom Metazoa; phylum Chordata; class Lepidosauria; order Squamata; family Elapidae; genus Pseudonaja; species Pseudonaja textilis. The sequence continues at coordinate 137,060,891 of NC_141990.1, read as the reverse complement.
TGAAAAAGGCCCTTGGGAGAAATGCAGCTGACTGACAGATAAGAAATTGGGTACTGCAGACTGTGGAAGAGAAGGTCATGGGACTTTTCTCTATATCCTTCATTTATTTTGCCATTTGATTGCCATAGTCTAGAGTAAACAAAATAAATTTTGCCATTTGGGAAAACTCAAGAAAGTGACTAATGACAATTGCATCTACATCTGTTTCTTCTTTAGATATATGAAAATAATTTATTTTCCTTTAACTTAAATCTGAAAACTTAAAAAAACAACAAAGAATCAAATTGTGGCCTGACATCATTTTTAATAAAGATATTTTAAGCTTCAGTCCTTTATCTGTATCTTTGTTAGCATTTTCTCCCTTTGATCTCATCCTGAAGCATGGTTGCTACTCTTTCTCTTTTATTGCTCCCACATATCACTTCTAATGTTTTTCCTTCTACATATAGTTACATCAATTTACAACCATTCATTTAGTGATTGTTCAAAGTTACAGCCACACTACAAAAAACGACTTATGACTGTTTTTCACACTAACAACTGTTGCAGAGATCATATGATCAAAATTTGGCTGCTTGGCAACTGGCATGTTTTATGACAGTTGCATGTTTTTATGACAGTCATGTGATCCCCTTTTTCAACCTTTGGACAAGCCACATCAATGTGGAAGCCAGATTCACTTAACAATCGTGTTATTAACTCAACCACTACAGTGATTCACTTAACAACTGTGGGAAGAAAGGTCATAAATTGGGGCAAAACTCACTGTCTTGCTTAGCGAAGGAAATTTTGGGGCTCAACTGTGGTCATAAACCAAGGACTACTTACATTTAAGCTTAGACTGAAGGACATAACTTGGTAATTTGTTTCTGAAAGAAATTTTCATAGTACCAAATAAACATTTATTTGAACTCAGTACAATGCACATTTACCCATATTTGCATTTTAGATGGGAATGCAGTAAGTGCCCTAACCAAAGAACTGTGAAATCCCAGTTGGTCATGCTAGTCTGATGTTTAATAATCTCTTCTGAGCAGGAATTTGAGCCAATTATATCTGTCCTTGGATGAGGAAGCAGAACAGATTGGATCCATCTGGGATTTGTACTGGGGTGTCATTTGAGAGAATTGTAGCTGTGGAACTTCATTAGAGAAGCAAAGCAACATAAATGATGTATAAATTGTAGACTAGCATTGAAATATCTCTCAACAGTATAAAAGCATTTGGGAAAGGGCAAAACAACAACATCACACAAGGTTTCACTCCAGTGTTGTTGATATGATGAAGCTATGGACAAGATGATCAGCTAAGTATTACAGCTCTAGTATGACTTCAGCGAGACAGTAAAATTGTAGAGTTGTAATTGCAGGAATGTTCCAATCTTGGATGGCAAACCTCAGATAAAGAATGTTTCCAAGCAAATACAACTCAGGCAAACAAAGTCACTAATCTATGGATAAAGGAGGCTTAGAGAGGGGAAGTAAACATATGTTAGACTTTAACTAGAGATAATTAATTGTATGGATTACTGTACTAAACAGTAACAAAAGTTGAGCAGTAACCAAAGTTAACCAATGATGGAGGATAACTAAAAATGTATATAAATGCAAGACTATACTCCAATAAAGTTCATCAAGATTCAGTTGTTCATGATCAAACAACTCGACTGCCTCGTTATTACAACATAAAATAAAGAATGCAAGAATATCAGTGAGAGAGCAAGTTCCAATGGACACAAGTGGTGTGCTCTTATTCATGATCCTTTATGTAATCTTACAACTATGATCCCAACAGCAGACTTAAAAGATGGTTAAGAGCTGTGTGGATTCTGTCTGCATCCAATAGAACAGCTGAAAGGAAATCAGCTTTATTTAAACCATATAATAACATATTACATATAACCATATAATAATTTGTGAGATTCTAGACTATAGTAGATCCAGCGTGATGGATCATTGACATCTTCCTATCATATCATATCATGATATGATAACATCATATTAATAAATGGCACTTCACTTTATTCCATTAGATACAATCCAACAAGGAGAACATCACAAGACCTTTGGTCCTGTTTCTTGCTACAGCAATCCTTACATTTTGGACCTTGATCTAGGCAATGTGGGCTTGAATAAATATTAGATATTGTTATGTACCCTGTACAAGCTTTTGTACCCAAGACTGCTCATTTTACATCCCTTTTCTACTAAGACTATATCTAGATTTGAGTGGGTGTACGTGGGTTGTACAATTTAATATTTTTGGAACTATTCACTTCTAAGAGGTACTGTTATCATCTCAGATGTTATCTGAGTTCTCATCTCTGATGATCTAAGTGCTATAGCCCACTATACCAATATTGCTAAAAAGGCATTAAGAGTTGTTAATCCTGCAAAACTTTTTCTCTGATAATATTGTACTACTAACTAGGGGTCTCCAACCTTGGCAACTTTAAGACTTGTGGACTTCATCTCCCAGAATTCCTCAGCCAGCAAAACTAGGTACCACTTTAAAGCAAAGCTGGCTGAGGAATTCTGGGAGTTGAAGTCCACAAGTTTTAAAGTTGCCAAGGTTGGAGACCTCTGAACTAGAACATACAAAACATTTGCTAGACCAATTCTTGAATACAGCCCACCTGTCTGGAATCCACATTGCAATCTGACATTAATACAATTACAGTATTTCATGAGAAAAGCCCCCCACTCCTCTACTTGCAACAGAATACCTTATGCCTCCAGACTTGAAATTTTAGGCTTAAATAATTTAGAACTATGCCACCTTCAGTCTGACCTAAGTATAGTACATAAAATTATCCATTACAATGTCCTACCTGTCAATGACTATTTCAGCTTCAACCTCAACAATACACGAGCACATGAAAGTGTCAAGCCTGAAATTGAAATATGTGTAGCCATTTTAGTTAGGTTTAGTATATGTTCTTTTTCTTATTTTCTCTTTGTCGGTCATGGGGGAAGGGTTTCAGGCTTGCCACATTCCTAAAGGGGGAGGAGTGGAGATAGGGAGAGTTGTTTAGGCTAGGTGATTCCTCTTCCTGTGGGAAAATGAGCTAACTGTGTTCAGGCCCCTTTAGGTGGAGATTTATGACATCAAGCAACGTTGAATTACTTCTATTGGAGAATGTGACTTTTGGGGGTTGTTTCTAACTTCTGATAATGTGGGGTAATTCTGGGTTGTGTCAGATCCGGAATTTACCATGAACTTTGCCAATTTGATGTTTTCCTAAATAAAATAAATTGTTTTGGAAGATGGACTTTGCTCTTTTCTTTTTAAATGGACTTCATCATTTGGAAACCTGACATTTAGATACAAACTCAAGGTAAACCGCACAAAACTCAATTGAAGGAAATACGACTTCAGCAACAGAATGGTCAATGCCTGGAATACTCTATCTGACTCTGTGGCTTCTTCCACTAACCCCAAACACTTTAACCTCAGACTGTCTACTGTTGACCTCACTCCATTACTAAGAGGTCTGTAAGGGGCGTGCATAAGTGCACCAATGTGGCTATCATCCCTGTCTTAATGTTCCCTTTTATTTGTATCTATTTCATGTATTAATAATCATGTTTATACTTATATATATTATCAAATGCATGCTTGAATAAATAAATAAAATAGAATAAACTGTATATCTTCCATTCCAGGTACAGTTGAAATGTTGGATTTGTGTCTATAATAGCAAGGGAGTTCACCTAAAATTAAAAACAGAAGCTTTGCGTGAACAGAGCATTCCTAGTTTAAAATGTCTCTCTCCAATTGAAACTCTACACAATACAATCTACAAGGTGAGCAGTCTGTCTCCCTTCAAATCAGACTTTTATGGGTGAGCAAGTATTGAAGCTAGAAATGTACATTGGAAGCCAATGTGCATTTTAAAAGTATAATGCACTTTTTACCAAAAATCCTAGTAATTACCATTCAGAAATAAATGATGTTGAATTGAATGACTCATATTAAAAAGTGGTGGTAGAATTGCAGCCTCCACCTCAATACAAAAATAGGTTTTTGAACCTTGATAGCTCTTTCTCCTCCCAAGATGAAACACCTTTGCTGACAGGTCTATGGAACTTGAAATAGCATCTCTGCAGGGGAGCCATTGATGTTTCCTCTTGAGGACCATTTTTGGAATCTTATCACTGTGAGAGACATTCTAACATTCAAGATAACTATAAAAGGGCAAACTTACCTGAGCTGCAGAAATGTGGACATGCATTGAAAGGCTGAAAAGGCTAGTTTTTTTTTACATTACCCCATGGATATCTGAACTTTTGCAGCCCAACTATACTAGCACTGAATATAATGTAAGGAATGTGAAAAACCGATGACCACAGAAATAAAATGCAAGGAGACAGCACAAACAAAGACAAATATGATCCTTAAAGTATCCTTGCACTATTGATGCCTGATGCATTTCCAACCAACCCAAGGGTCCTTTTTCAAGGGTCTGTAGTTGAAAAATGTATAGAAGCCCTTGGTGTTTTCTGAGCTTGATTGTTTTCTTGCAGACATTTCATTGCCCAAACTAGCTAACTTCATCAGTGCCCGGGTGATGTTACATCTGCAAGAAAACAGCCAAGGTCAGAGAGCACTAAAGACTCCAAATTTCAGTCCTGAGCTACAAATATTTTCCTTTATTGGTATATGTACAGAAAGTGTTCAAAAGAAATGACTAGAGAGAGTGCACTTCATAGAATTTCATAGGTTCCACTGAACATACACCATGAAATTCTCTCTCCCCACATCTCCCTCTCCATTCCTCTTTCTCTCTCAGAAACTGAAACTCAACAAATTTTATTTAAAATAGGTATTTCAGTATTTATTACAGTGATCGATATCCTGTCTGCTCATATTCCTCTACACTACCGTATAAAAATAATGATATGAAAGTGCACTTTAACACTATGAAAGGAGAACATCTTCCCACATACTTTTTTTACTATACATGTTCCTCGGGTAATCCATCTGAGATTAATTCTCCATATCTCATAAAAGGAAGCCTTCACTTCTGCTGTTTGTTTGCAGTTTGGTTATTGTGGTCTTCTAACAAAACATAAACTAAGCCCAGTTGTTTTCTCCCTGATAGGCCATGGATTCTTTTCAGCAGGCAGTTATCTACCAGAGCAAAATAAATAATAGTTCTGTGTGTCTTCATTTGGCACCAGATTGAATTATCTTTCCATTTGTCCTTTGCCCCTTCAGGAAGAGATGGGGGATTACATTAATAAAAATGCTATCATGCTAAGAAACAATGAAAGGGTAGTGAATCACTGCAGCTGTCAAGTTAGTAACATGGCTGTTAAGTGAATCTGGCCTCCCCATTGACTTTGCTTGTCAGAAGGTCGCAGAAGGGGATCACATGACCTTGGGACATAGCAATGGTCATAAATACAAAGCAGTTGCCAAGTTTCTGAATTTTGATCATGTGACCACGGAGTTGCTGAATTGGTGGTTGAAATGCTGAAATGGTCATAAGACACTTTCTGCAGGTCTGTTGTAACTTTGAACGGTCAAGAAATGAACTGTTGTAAGTTGAGGATGACCTGTATAGGCACAGCTAACAATGGATAGTGCATAGATCAGGAAAAACAACAAGATCCTAGGCCACAATGGGCCTTCAGAGCATTCATATGACCAAATGCTTGAAAGAGAATCTTAAATTTTGTGGCATTATATGGATAGTGTATAAGTAAGATTGGGTATGCTTCAATAATTATTCAGAAGCAGTCATTAGGTATATCTGCAAGATGGCTGGTGTGAGTTGCAATCCAAAGTACTATCTGTTTGTTAGGGTGTGCGTGACATTAAAGTAAGGTTTTAATTAAGGTTCTCCACTGGCCTTCTTGCCGAGTTTGACTTCTTTCCTTCATTGGGTAGCACTGGAATTTCTTTGGACCTCAGATGCAAGTGAGACCAGCAGTTCCCTGCTAGGCATTAAAGTAGACGTGTCTATTTTCAGGACCGCAAAAGGAGTAGCTACTTCAAGGAGTTGGGTCATTAATATTTTTTTCAGGCACATACAGAGGATAGAAATGAAATAGGATCCAGCTGTGTTCTGAGGCCAGGGCGGAGCTGGCGTCGCAACGATATGGCATGCGATCTTGGAGGTCTGAGATAGCTGCTGATATCTTTGCTCCTTGGCGGTCCAAGTGGATCTAAACCATCCCGAAGAGATGGTGAAAGTAAAGAGCGCATCCTGTTGATCCCAGGGATACCACAAAGTCCCTGGTTGATCCAGGAGAAGCTCTTTTTGCCAGCAGCAAAGAGGCAGCCATTAAAGCTGCTGAAGTTGGGACAGCTCCGAAAGGAAAGAGAACAGAAAGAGAGAGTGTGCCGGTTTGGTGAGAACTTTTTCTTTATTTTAAGATTTGAAAGGACACCCTAAGGAAAAGAAAGAATCTGTAAAAGTTTTGACAGAAGTGACTAAGTGGCGATTTTAAACAGGAATGTCAAGGTAATATTTTTTTTCTCATTGCTGGATTTTCTACACATGATCTTATATTTTGAAACTGGACTGGTTTTTTTCTCTTCTTTCATCTATTCTTTTTCTCCTTTTTGACTTTATAATATTTTAGGCTAGAGACTCCCTTTTAGTTATTTTTTAAAAATATCTTTTTCTTTTTTTAATTAATTCTTATTATATTTTGCTTGGAAAAGGAGGGGGAAAGTGAAAGCAAAAGAAACTTTGTAACACTGCCAACTAGAGGCTTGGAAATATTCTATTTCTTTTTCTTGACCGGACAAAGCTGAGAAAGAACTGATATTTCTTTTCAAGGACATTGCTATTTGATAAGATAGAGGGAAGAGCATGGGAGAGTATTATTGCAGGTGCTCTTCTGGGTTTCTATCAACAGCTGCAGTCTGGTGTTGAAGCTTATAGGAAAAGAAAAGGTGATAAATCTCTGGAGAAGAGAGTTATAACAAGAGCCTTGGATAATTAAACAAAGTGCAATGTGCTCTTTTAATTTTTTCTAAATTGCGCTACCCCTCCTCATCAGTTTACTTTTTGTAATAGCTATTTGGATTTTTGGCTCTTTGGAACTTGTCTTTGTTTTTTTTTCTTGTCTTTGGAAGTTAAATTTCTACGCTTGCTTTTTATTTTAAAGGAAAAGCTTTAGTATTAATAATTCCCTTCCTTTTCTTTTTAAGGGAGTAGCCTTTTTTTTCTCTCTCCCTTCCTGGTATTTTTGTCTTTCCACCTACTTTCCATATTGGTTTTTTTTTTTATTTCTCCGGCCTTCTTTTTTTCTCTCTTATGCATCCTTTTATATTTGAGACCTCTTAATTGGATTAAGGTGTTGAAGAACCTGAAGAATTTTTCCTTTCTTTTTCTAGCTTTTTATTCTTCACTTTTCCGCCTTTTTTAGGATTTTACAACTTTTTCTTTTTTGTGTGTGTTTATGGTCCTTTCCTTCATTTTTGAATGTTTACTGTTATCTAACCAATGGATTGGATTAAGGTATACAAGAACTTGAAGAATTTTTTTTCTCTTTTTTATTATTATTACTATTTGGCTTCTTTTTTCCTACTATTTTTATTTGGAACTGCAATTGGTTATTTCACAATTGGGTTAAAGTCTAGAAGAACCTGAAGATTTTGAATTGCTCAAAATGAGTAGGAAATTAACAGCTCCTGGTTCTTCAACTTCCACTTCTTCCTCTCCACCATCTGGAGGACAACGTTCAATACAGACATTGTTAAGGCAAGAAAAAGAACAAGAAAAAGTGACCCTGCAGATGATTATGCAAGGAATTCAAAATATTCAAACAAGATCAGAGAATATTGAAAAGAGAATAGAGAACATTGAACAAAGAACAGGGAAAACTGATGAAAAGGGGGAGAACATCCAACAAATGATGATGAAGTATGATGAGAGACTCCAAAAAATTGAAGAAGATAAACAAAGAGATAAGAAGATTGGAGACATCGATAATAGATTAACTGTGGTTGAACAAGATAAAAGTGGTATGCTGAGATGGGAGTTGAACAGATCAGAATTTTATCTTAGATTCCAAAATATAGAGGAAGAAAAAGGACAAAATCTACCTGAGATAATGATAGAAATATTGCCTGAAGCTTTGGAAATAACCGAAGAGAAGATGATGGATAGAATAGATGAGGTCTATTGAGTCTTCACAAGATATGCAATGAGAAATAGCTTACCAAGAGAAGTTCACACCAGATTTACAAAGAAAGCCATTAAAACGCAAATATTGCAAGTGGCAAGAGAGAAAACATTGGAATACAAAGACAAGGAGATTGTGGTCTTGAAATCAGTACCCAGAAGAGTGAGACAGATGAGAAGAGAATACTGATTCCTGACCAAAATGCTACTTAAAAAAGAGGTGAATTATAGATGGCTGATGCCAGAAGGTTTAATGTTCACATGGCAAGAACAGAGATATAGAATTGACTCAATTGAGAAAGCAGAATCATTTTACACAGAATTTTTCAGAGGGAAAGAGGAAGAGGCAGAAAAAGAAATTTCACTAATTGAATTCCAAGGGGACTGCCAAATGATGACTGAAAAAGAGGAAGGTGCAGTTGGTGGAAAGGAGGAAGCCAAAGAACAACGTGAACCAAGATCCACGAGAGCTGTCAAACCTAACTACAAAATATAACCATGGAAGAGAAAAAATTGATTACAATTAATATAAATGGACTTAATTCAGCTGTTAAAAGAAGGGAAACCTTCCATAAATTAGAGAAATTAAAATTTAATATAATCTGCCTACAAGAAGTACATATTAAAAAACAATATAAACAATTGTTGATACAGCCAAAATTAGGGAAAATATTTACTTCCTTGACACAATGTAAGAAAAGAGGAGTGGTTTTATATATTAAAGAGACCATTCCAGTGAAAATTATTTATACTCATGACTCTTTGACGAACAAGTAACTTTACTTAGGGAAGAAGGGGGAAAGGGGGGAAAGAGAATGGAGACTTTAAGACCCCAAAAAACAACCAAAAAAGGGAAAAATAAGGTGAAAAGTGGATATAAGGTTAGAAAGCAACAGAAAAGGGGAACACAGAAGAGGGAAATGGAGGTGGAGAGATGAGGGGGTAAAAAGGGCAGAGAGAAGAAGCAAGGGAGGAAGGAAGGGAAGAGAAGCTACAAAGGTGTGGAGCAAGATGTAAAGAAACAGGACTTATTTAGAGATAATGGGTAAAAATTTAACTGAAAAAGTGATTCTGCAAAGGTACATAAGATTGTATTGTTATATTTGTATTAGAAATAATGTTAGAAAATTGGAAACAACATATGATTAAAAAGTGGGATAAAATACTCAGTGTAATTCAGTGAAACTTTTGTGAACAAAATAAATGAAATGAAATAAATGAGAGAATTGAACTAGGAAGGAATGGGAACATTTTAATGATATAATGTTTTAAAATATGACTGAAGTTGGGGGGAAGTAACTATGGAAAGTTTATAAGTGTTCCCATAGAAGTATGATACTTATTTGAAAAGTAATGTGTAAAATGTTTAAGATCTAAATGAATACTAATATTAACAATAGATTTGAATTGGTATGGATTGTTGTTTTAATTATATTATATATTTATATTTTTTTCTCTTTTTAAAATATAGTATGTAACTTTAGAATGTACTAAGCAGAATCCGAATGGAAGTTATGTATTATACTAAGTGTTATAAATTTAGGGGAAAGATATAAAGGCGTCATACTCCAATCAGTGATTACAGGAGAAATTTTGTTTAATGAGAAAAGATAATAGACAGCTGGAAACAGGACAGACAAAGAATATAAGTATAATGATCTGAATTGAGATGAAATAAATAAAATAAAATTAAGAAAGTTAAAAGAGAGGAGAAGCTATATAGAAAATGTAGAATGGTAATAAGATATGGAATGGTATATAAATGAATTTGAATTTGTGTCTGTATGAAGAGATGTAACCCGGGATCAAGTTCCTTTCAAAAAAGATGTTTTATGTTTATGTTTTTATGTTTTATGTTTTGTTTGTTTATGCTTGTTTTTAAAAATCAATAAAAATTAAAAAAAATTAATGAAAGCATGGATGTAGTCACCAAGGGATCTCACTCTCTTTCCCCCCTTCCACATGTCCACCAACTTGGCAGAGGTTGGCAACCGACGGTCCATGAGAAAATTTTGGTGGTCCACAGCGTCTCCGTGTCTGCAACAGGGGTGATACCAGCAGTGGATGGACTCGTGTGTGGGGAAGGAGGGTAGCACACAGGAGATTGCAGCATTGGAGCCCTTCCCAGGTATTCCCTGGTCTGTGGTGGGGAAAGGAACCTCTGAACTGGTGCTGGGTTGTGGGAATCTGATGTTCAGAGGCCAACAAGCCACGTGCTGAAGACCAGATGGCTGGCAGGGAGGTGGGGTAGCAGAGGTGATACTACCAGCGGAAGGACTGATGCACCAGTTCCGAGGTTCCTTTTGACCACCCTCACCCCTGGGGACAGGGGACGGGGGGCAAAAGACAGACAGAGAGAGAGAGAGAGAGAGAGGAGAGATCCCAGTGTTTTGTTTTCTGAGGGAAATGGGTCCAAATGACTCTTTGAGTATTTAAGGTTGCAGAAACAGGCAGCCAAACTAAGTGTCTGAAGGACCCCATCCCATCAGTGGGAGTCCAGGTGATTCAGCGGGCAGAATGCTGAATTCATATTAGTGGTCTGCAGGATTTAAAATTATGAATTGGGTGGTCCCTAAGGTCCAAAAGTTTGGAGCCCCCTGAACTAGGGCACTATATCTCAACCTTGACCTCTTGAAGATGTGTAGATTTCAACTCCCAAAATTTTCTCTCTAGCATGAATTCTGGGAGTTGAAGTCTACACTTCTTCAAGTGGCCAAGGTTGAAAAACACTGAGCTAGTGATGCTAAATTTGGCCCTAATTATGAGACAGGATTTTATAAGAAAAAGAAAGGTTATGAGGCAATACTTGGTTTTCTGTCCTAGAAACGTTACACAATCTTATTGGGAAGAACAGAAATTGCCTTTTTGCATCCATATTATTGAGCATCTTAGACCAAGCCAAGTCCAAAAACAGGAGAGAATTCCTAGAAGCCTACCATTCTGAGAAACTGGCCATCAAGAGACAAATAGACAGAAATAACAACTACGTAGTGTGTAAAAGAGACAGTCAACAAGACAAAAAGGGAACAAAAAGACCAAAACACCTCCCTACCAGAACCAACGCTTAGATGAGCATTAACACCAAGACCAACATCAAACCCACAATCAAGAAGTAAACAATACCCCAACCAAAAAAAGGAATTGAAAACTGGGCTGCCTGCACACATTTCGTATTTCCTCAGAAGTACAGGCCAGAGGCACAAAGTACACTGGATTTCCTTGTTCGGTTAAACATATATAGATCTTGCCATGTTCAAATCTGAAACATTTTGTTCAGCATAAATGAGGAGTCGTGTTGTTTTTGACTTCTGGAAAGACGGCAAAGCAAATTAGCAAAGACAATCAGCTTCTTTGAAAACCTAATCCCAGGACATTGATCCCTTAACATGTGGACCCCAGCATTTTCACTGACACAGCATTGCAAACAGTGGTGGGATTCCAAATTGCACGCTGCCAGTTTTAACTGGTATTGGTTTGCACGTGCATGCGTTCTACAGGCGCACACACATGCACTCAAACATCGCCCTTGCGCAGTTCTCAAACATCGCCTGAGATTTTTTTTTCTCAACTGAGACGCAGCAATCTGCATGAATCAGCTGAGCTAAAAATCAATGGAATAAAGGATGTGCGCCCCGACATGCATTTTACGCATAGGCGGAGTACTCAAAGATTGCCCTCAGTGAGTTGAGCTGTATTTTTAGCTCAGCTGAGATGTGGCAATCTGCTCTGCCGCACGAATCAGCAAAGATGATCAGCTTCTTTGAAAACTTAATCCCTTAACATGTGAACCCCTCTGTTTTCACTTGATGCAGCATTGCAAAGCAAAAACAAATTCAGGGATTACTTCTTGCAGTGCTGTCTTTTAATCTGTTGTGTGGAAAATTAGAAACAATATACTTTTTTAAAAAGGTTCAATCTGGCGAACTGTATAGTCTATGGAGATCTGCTGTCTTTCTCTCACACTGGCTTCAGTAGAGGCCTTCCCCTATCCCCATAAATCAACAGAGGAATAAGTAAAATCCCAAGCAAGTTCAGTTTTATCTCCTTTCTTATCAGCTTGATTTAATTTAACAAAAAACAATCTATTATGTTCTACTAGCTGCAGAGGCAGAGCAGGTAAAAATGATCCCTTTTCACTAATCCAAGCAGTTTTTGTTGACCTCTGCTGTGATTATTTCCAAGTAGCAACATTTATATATATAGAATTACACACACACACACACACACACACACGGATTATATGCAAGCATAGATGGCTGGAGAATTCTGGGAGCTGAAGTCCACAAGTCTAAGTTTGAGGACCCCTGATTTAGAGCTAGAGGATTCCTTACAGATTTTTAAAAATAGAGGGAAGGTCAGCAAAATTATTATTCTCAGCAGCTTCATTTGTAATCAGCCTGCTTAAGGATTGCTACTCAAAAAGTAAATTACCATACTTTGTCCCAACTGCAAGAATTAACATTTTTCTTAGAAGAGGCATATATAAATTCCACTGAAAACATGAAGATGCTAGGGTGGAAGATCGATAATACAGTAGATTGATGTAGTTATCTTGCTTTTCAAAAGGTGGCTTTATGGTCCATGCATTTTGCCAGAATTACTTCAAAGTGTTTTAGAAAGAAATGGCCAGAGATGCAGACAAAGCACATTGCAACTAGATAAGACTCCAGCCAGTATGATTGTATCCAGACTGATTTATAATACTTAGTAAATTCACCCCCTCAAGTTGGTTTGTACTCAGAATGTTCAAAATGTCTTCTTTCGGCAGGTATGTTTGGTGAAATACACCAAAGGGACCAAAGTAAGTAGCCAACTATTTTGTTTGTGTGAGAACAGGGGTGGGATTCAAATTTTTTAACGACTGGTTCTGTGGGCATGGCTAGCTGGGTATGGTCATGTGACTGGGCAGTCATGGCTTCTTCTCTTTTTTTGCAGCACCCCCCCCCTTTTTTTTTGCTCCCAGGAAGCTTCCCTGGGGCCCAGAAGGCCCAAAAATGGAGCACGGCACCCCCCATGCTCCATTTTTGAGCCTTCTGGACCTCAGGGAAGCCTCCTGGGTGAAGCAGTAAGACAGCGAGAAGGATCCTGGCACAGCTGATCATTGGAACAGCTGATTGTCAGGAGGGAAAAAATAAAAGAAATACCTTAAGGAGTGATTAGACGGGGAGAATGCAGTCAGCAATGTCGGGCATGCACATGATGTCATGCATGCATGATAAAGACTGACTGGGCAGGGAGGGGAGGGGTGGGCAGAGAGGGGCAGGGCCAGCCAGGGGCACGATTTGCTGATTCTCCAAACTGCACAGAATAATAACAACCAGTAGAATCCCACCCCTGTGTGAGAACCTCCAGCACAGTGGTTGCCAACTGTTGGGCTAGGGACCACTGGTGGTCTGCGAGAAATTTGGGTGGTCCGCAGAGAAATGTCCTCCCAAAGTACTCCCCCAAAGCAATTAATTCAGGCTGCACTGGAACACAAGCTGCGCCACCCAGATGGCCTGCCCATCCGCTGGCCCTCACCCTTTAGCCGAGCGCAAACCTTACCTTGAATAGAGCCACATGAGCTGGAACTGGAAGGTAAAACCAATGGTGGGGGAGGGAAATCCGCCCCAGGGTGGCTTGCTGACGTTGGTGGGAAAGTCGGTCCATATTCCATAGCTGCAGCAGTCACAGGACTGGCCCTTTGCTCATCCCAGAGCAGCTCCTCCAGTCCATGGCAGGCTGGTGCACCCAGATGGAGGAGCAGCTTTTCTGGGATGACCAAAGGGCCAATCCTGTGACTACTGCAGCTCTGGAATATGGGACCAACTTTCCCACCAGCGTCAGCAAGCCACCGTCACCCAAAATTCATATTAGTGGTCTGCAAAATTTAAAATTATGAGTTTAGTGGTCCCTGAGGTCCAAAAGTTTGGCGACCCCTGCTCTTTCAGGGTTGTTGGTGGGTTAATATATAATGTCTTTTGTAAATATTGTTTAATAGCACAAGTGTTTTTTCCATTACAATACAGGAAAAAAGCAGATAGAACAACTAGAGTTTCTGCAAGAAAGAGAGCTGGCAGAAAAAGATACCGCCATTAGAGCTGTAAGTCATTCATTTCCCTTACCATGCTGCTTTAAGCTCTTTTTGTATTTATATTATATGACTGATATTTGCTTCTTGTAATTTCTGCATCTTAGTTGTAAAGAAAAGAACAACAATTTAGACAGTGAAATGGTTCGCCTTATACAGGAGAATAAGGAGATGGAGGACAAAATGAAAGAAAATCCGGAAAGTGAGTATCATTTTAACTTAATAACATTTCACTGTTTTCACTGGAAAAAGGAAAAGTGATTTATTTCATCTTAAGTTTTACTGTACAAGTTCTAGTTCTTTTGTTATTTTTTTGCCAGGCGATCCAGACAGAGACAGAGAAAGAGAATATCAGGTGCTAAGGGAGAGACACGAGAAGTACCAGAAAGCCATAAATAGAATGAAAACAGTAAGTATCATACAGATCACCCAGAAATTGAACCGCTCCTTCTTTCAGTGTATGGTGTGTATGATTCTGTGTGTGTTTTGGATCCTTTCCTTGATTGAACCCTGTAGGGCAAGGAGCATCTATGGTTGGCAAGCCTTGTTACAAATTGGACTGAAATGTGAAAAGGCTATTACGGATGATTTTATACATTCTCATAACATATCGAAGGAGGCAGCTAGGGCCTTGGGGGAGCCATGGATCACTATCCCTGTAGGAAGGAAGAAGAGGAAGAGAGGATGCTGTGCTAGGATTTTCTTTAGGCTGAGTAAGTTTCCACACAAGCCTTCAATTCCAAGTATATTTCTTATCAATGCAAGATCTCTGACTAACAAAATGGATGAATTAAGGCTACAGATTGCAAAAACTAAATTCATCAAGAACTGTTTTGCTAATCACAGAAACTTGGCTTCATTCACTCATTCCGGATGCAGCTGTTGATCTGGAAGGCTACATTGTTCACCAACAGGACAGGAGTTGAGATTCTAGCAAGATCAAAGGGGGAGGTTTAAACCTTTATGTGAACAAAAGCTGGTGTATCAATACAAAGACTGTACACGGCCACTGCTCCATGGATCTGTAGTATATGACTCTTAAATGTAGACCCATATATCTTCCGCGGGAATTCAGAGTGGTTTTGATTACTGCAGTCTATGTCCCACCTGATGCCAATGCTACCATAGCTTTGGGGTTCTTGTATAACATTATTAGTAATCAGCAGAATAAGTATCCTGATGCTGTGCATATCATAGCGGGGGACTTTAATCAAGCCGATTTAAAAGCAGTGCTCCCTAAATTCTATCAGCATGTTAAGTGTGCTACTAGAGGAGCAAACACATTGGACAAAATATATACCAACATCAAACATGGCTATAAGGTTATACAATTACCACATTTGGGACAATCAGACCATATGTTACTGCTTTTAGCACCAGCATACATCGCTTTTAGGAGATGGGCTCTGCCTATAATAAAGACAGTGAAATCTTGGCTAGAAGATGCTTCCCAACAACTTCAGGATTGTTTTGAGAACACAAATTGGGACATCTTTTACCATCCTGACCTAGAGGTTCACACTGTAACTGTTCTGTTCTATATCAAACACTGCACAGATACGATCACTGTGGATAAACATATTAGATCTATCCCAATCAGAAACCCTGGATGACCAAGGAAGTCCAGCGCCTCTTGCGTGACAGGGCCAAGGCCTTTAGGTCCGGTGATGGGGTAAGATACAGTGTTGCCAGAGCTAATCTGAAGAAAGGTATTCGGAAGGCCAAGATTATAAGAGGAAGATTGAGGATAATTTTTATAGCAATAACATGAGGCAGGTGTGGCGAGGGATTCAACAAATTACAAAGCATCAACTGACCAATGTCATCCCTGCTGAGGGGGATGCTTCATTGACAGAGGAACTGAATCATTTCTTTGCTCGCTTTGAAGTGGAGACATCAGAAACAGATAAAATACAACCACCAGCCAATTGTGGCCCCACCTCATTGTGAAGGAACAGGAGGTGAGGAGCATTCTGAGGGCTGTGAACCCTAGAAAGGCTGCTGGTCCTAACGGTATCTATGGTCGAGTGCTTAAAGACTGTGCTGATCAGTTGGCTGGAGTCTTTACCGGGATCTTCAATCAGTCTTTATCCCAGTCCACTATTCCATCTTGTTTGAAGGCTTCCACCATTGTTCCGCTGCCAAAGAAGTTCCCTATCAATAACCTCAACGATTACAGACCAGTGGCACTCACTCTTATCATCATGAAGCACTTTGAGAAATTGGTCTGCCAGCACATCATTTCTGGTCTTCTGCATACATTTGATAAACACCAGTTTGCATACAGAAAAAACAGATGTACAGAGGACGCTATAGCCATCACTCTTCACAATGCTCTGACTCATCTAGAACAGCAGGAGGGCTATGTGAGGATGCTTTTTGTGGATTTTAGTTCTGCGTTTAACACAGTTCTTCCACATAGACTAGTGTCTAAACTTCTGGCTCTTGGGCTTTCTAATTCAATCTGCCTTTGGATTATGGATTTCCTGTCTGGCCGCTCACAGATTAGGTAATCATACCACTTCAGCCCTTAACACTGGTACACCACAGGGTTGTGTGTTGAGTCCCTTACTCTATACTCTTTATGTGCATGACTGCATTCCCACTCACGTTAGTAATACTATTGCTAAATTTGCAGATGATACAACAGTGGTGAGACTTATCTCCGGGGGGGATGAGTCTGCCAGCTGAGATGAGGTGGACCAGTTGCTTTTGTGGTGTGGAGACAACAACTTGGTCCTCAACACCAATAAGACCAAAGAGTTTCTAGTGGATTATAGAAGGAACAGATCAGACATCCAGCCCTTGCTTTTCAATGGAGACCAAGTGGAGCAAGTGGCCAGTTTTAAGTTTCTGGGTGTTACCCTAAAAGAGGACTTGACCTGCGGTACCCACATTGCAGCCCTAGTCAAAAGAGCCCAGCAGAGATTATATTACCTGAGGCTTCTCAGAAAACAACTCAATGAGAAACTGCTGGTGCACCATAGAGAGCATTTTAACATACTGCACCTCTGTATGGTTTGCCAGTTGCACAGTGGCAGATAAGAAAGCACTCCAAAGGGTTAATGTCATTGCCCGGAAGATCATTGGTTGCCCTCTCCCCTCTTTGGAAGAGCTTTATAGCTCCCACTGCCTTAAGAAAGTTCAAAACATTCTCAAAGATCCTTCTCATCCTGGGAACCCTTTTTTTGAAGTATTACCATCTGGCAGACGGTACAGAATAATAAAAACAAGGACAACTAGGCTGAAAAACAGCTTCTATCCCAGGACAGTAGCTCTTTTGAATTCTGCTGTGTAGTGCAGTATTGGTGTGGTGTCGGGGGTTTCCGGTTCAATGTGGGAAGGGTGAAGGATGTGTGTTTGTGTTTATTTTCATGGTCATGGCCATGATGTGCACTGAAGATGGTGTTTGATTTTGTTGTATGAGGTGCAATGACAATAAAGTAAACTAAACTAAACCAGTGCCATATCTGATGGTGGATATTCTTTGCACGGTTCAATTTCTGCAACCAGAGAGCGGATGCTCTTTCTCATAAACCTGAATACTGTGTCTATATTCATTCATTCAAGGATGGTGGGAAGGAGCAGTAAAAAGGAAAAGAAAGAGGAGAAAGGGAGGTAAAAGAAAGAGAGAAAGTGAGAGAAGGAAAAGAGGGAAGGAGGAAAGAAGGAACAAAAGGAGATAGAGGAAGAAAGGGAAGAAGGAAAGAAAAGAGGCAGTGAGGGAGGAGGGAGAGAAATAGAGAGGAAGGAAAGAAAAGAAAGAGGAGAGGAAAGGAGAAAAGGAAAGAAGGGAGTCAAAGATTCTGCTCTCCAAGACATCTTGAAATAATACTCAAGGCATTTCATAATCCTCTCCTTCCCCCACCCTCCAATCTTTTGTCCCAAGGGGGAAGATCTTTTTTCTGTTATGCTGCAGTGATCAATGTTCTGTAGCTTAAAACCCTGGCATCTGCATTATAACCATCTTTCAGTTGAGGAAACTGAGAATTTAGGGTGGATTGGATGAGGAAACACCATCAAGAGGCAAACAAACATTAAAAGTGGACATCCCTGGTTTTCTCCATTACCTCCACAATCGCTCGCTGCCCAACCACAATCACTGCCCCCCAGCTGCCCCTGCCCCCCAGCGCCTCTGCCTCTCTGCTGCCCATAGCCCACCACTGCCTGATTGACTGCTGGGAGGTGGGGCTACTTTTCTTTGCAGCAAATCGCCCAAATAAAATTGTGCCTTTGGAAATCTGCTAGAATGAAGGGCTACGGGTGGAGGACTGAGGGCACATTGATGGGAGAGGAACACTGGCTGAGGGCTAGTGGAAGATGAAAGGCCAACGTGGGTCAGCTGTGGCAGGAGAGAAGTGGGCACAGACAAGGGCCGCGATTGAAATTGTTTTGTATGACTATCAGGGATTTGTTTTGCCTTCTTGCCTCTGAGGAAAAGCTAGGAACACATTATATCAGCTCTACCACATATAGGCTAGACCCATTCACTATCTGGTTCTTTGGCCATTTTTTCAGTTGTTGAAAGAGTGCTGGTCCTCAAGACTACATTAAGACACAAGGATCTTTTCTTTTTGTTGCACCCTTACCAGTCATGATTCTGACTTGTGCAGAAACAGCATTGGTTGCTCCTGATGGATGACCTGGTTGGGGAAGTGCACCCTAACTCTAACCCTATTTTTACTTGATAATTTAGATTCAGGCTGAACTATCAATTATCTAATAGAGACACTGATTCTTGACCATTGCAGGTTCTGCTAATTTTTTAAGGGAAGATGGAAACAGTATAACAAATAAATTTTATTATAAAACTTCTCACAAACATCTCCGTGTGTGTGTGTGTGTGAGAGAGAGAGAGAGAATATGTGTGTGTATATACACACATACACATACTATTAATGGATGTAGTTTATAACCATACCTTTTGCCTATTTGTAACATCATAAGGGAAGCATTTTTAGGAATGGGTTTTTTATTAATTAACATAGTTGGAAGAAATACAACGATGTAAAGTTTTAAGCTATGCAGTCCTATGTTCTGTAGACTAAGAAATTATTTTGGGAGGAAAGTAATTTAAAAGCGTTGATACAAGACCAGTTATCCCAACAAGTGACAACCCTCACAATCTGTCACGCCCAGTCTTCCGCAAGTTTTCCCTGGAGTTTCACTGGATGGGGGTTCATTTGAGGTCTTGTTTTGCCCACATGCATTGTGGAATCCATGGTACATCAATAATAATCACATCTATTAGAACATGCCAATAATTACAAGCATACAAATGAATATCCAATTTTTCCCACTATCTTCCTTCTTCCATGAATCCCAGTATAAATCCAACCAATTCCATTGTTATTCTATAATGGCAATCTGTTAGGATGGTCATGGCATTTGTGGTGATCAGCAGGAAGAGATGCAGTAGAACATCAGGCAGGCAGTTTGGTTGATGAAGCTAACCAAGTTCAATGCTGTTTAATTTTCAGTAGCTTGGAGAATTCTTCCTAAAGTGACTGCAGTTTCTCCTATTGAAATCGACCGAATCAAAAGACAATTGTTAGCATTGTTGTGGGGGAGCCAGGGTTCCATTAGCACCCACCATATATCTATACCCCATAGAGCCAAGTTTGTTACTGAGTGCCCATTCAGGTTCCATAGTGATGTTATTGGGCGTTTTTCAGGTGTATTTCTGTAGTTTTCAATTACATACACCAGGAGGAAAGCAAGTTCTTCTTTCCCTACCAGGTGTGTGCAAACCTTCTCTCTTGGGGAAGGTTCTCTTGCTAGGCATAGACTGGATGATGGTCAACAAATCATTGACTGAGCTTCAAAATGGCTTAATTTCAAAATGGCTTCCGCTCCCATGGTCAGCAGGACACAGATTAGCTGTAAAAACAATACTTTAAAAATGATTGTACTATAACTAATTTGGGCCGTTTGCAATCTCAGACTCTGATAGGTCTATCTTGGGCCTTAGCTCCATTGCCCCCCCACTAGAATAGAACTGTTTGCAATCACCAATATTCTAAGGCAAGAGTTGAACTGTCCTTTACTTGAACTGTGTCTAATATTTTTGTAATAATTCATAATAATTACCCAGAATAAGATCTTGCAAACCTGGGTGAGTATATGATGATGTATTTGTTTCTTGTATTGCTTTCAAAGCCAAGAGCTGGAAGCATTTTTTATGTTTCAGACATCTATATCTTTTCATGGAGGCTTAATCAAATATTGTTTTCTCTCTTCCCTTTTCACCTTATCAGAAGCAATATTAAGGACAAAGTTGAAAGCCGCTGAACTTGAAACCCAGTAAACGTGCTCTTGTGACCCATTTAGAATTTTTTTAAAAGGCTAAACACAGGTAAAGGGTACAAAAAAAGTCATAAAACTTTAGATTTTTTTTCTTACTGGTCCACATGGAATCAACAATGCTGAAATGTTCCTGTGTAAGGCAAATGATGAAGTTTTTGAGATAGGCTGAAATACAAATTGGTCTTAGAGGCAACAAAACAGATTAGGCAAAAATATAGTACAATACAGTATATTAGATAATAACAGTTGGGAAAGCAAAAACGTGCCTTTTTCCTATGGCAGAGAGAAAATGACTTGCCCAAAGTCACTGAGCCTGCTTTCATGGCTAAGGTAAGACTGTCCTTGCAGCATTGGCAAACAAATTAGACTGGAATTCATATTTGACCAACACACTAAAACAAAAACTTTCAAAATAGAACTCTTGACCCATTGCTTGTGGGGAAGGGACAAGAAAAGGGGAAGATTTCTCTCCACATTGCCTTGCTGGCCAGGCAAGCCAAGGTGGAAAGATTATTCCTCATAGATTTGTTTTCATAAAGAGATTTAAAGGGAAGAAATGTTTTAGCAGTTGCAAAAAGGTCAGAATAAGCTGCAGAATGGAGAGGGATTAAAGAGTCTCCCCCCCCTTTCCCCCCTTAGCCCCCAGCTTTTAGCTTTTACCTACAGGCTGGTAAATGCAGGTAAAGTGAAGAACAGAAAGAAATAAAGGACATTGAGAGCCTGAAGAACCCGAACTTATTCGAACTAGGTCTGCTGGCTAGGTTAGTCTTAAGTCCCTTCGTGGTCGCCATATTGTCACAATAATATTTGGGGTTTCAACTCGAGCCAAGGTTGCACAAGAGTAAATAAAATGAGATCCAGACAGCTGTGAGGAAAGAAGAAATATTTATTCCTAAAAGCAAACAGTTTTCCTTTAGGGGCAGCTGCTGTGAAATGGAGTACAGCAGCAGATTTATATAGGGGAGCTTGTTGGATTGCAGCCAAAGGATATTGTAACTGGATATGACTCTAGCCAGTGTGGATTGTATCCACTATGATTTATAATACTTAGTAAATTCTCTCCCTCCAGTTGTTTTGTCCTCAAATGTTCAAAATGTCTTCTTTTGACAGGTGTGTCTGCAGAAATATAGACAACACCAAAGAGACCAAAATATGTAACCAACTATTTTGTCTGTGTGAAAATCAGCAGCAGGAGTGAGGATAGAAAGACAATTCTTCCTCTCCACTACAATTGACCCTCCCTACTTTTAAAAAGACCTTCATGAGAAAATAGCCAGCCCGCTTCAGAATTACTGTCTTTGGGAGAGGCTCTGAACTCCATTTAAGTTAATGGGGAAAGGCTGCAAAAAGATGTTTCCCTGCACTGACATTGCAATTTAAATGGACTAGGCCATTTGTAATCATCAGTCTTAAATTTATGAGTTGTTGGTGAGTTCATGTATAATGTTTTTCGTGAATATTGTTTAATAGCACAAGTGTTTTCCCATAAAAATACAGAAAAAAGGTGGATGGAAGAAATAACATCAAAGCAAGAAAAGGAGCTGGCAGAATAAAAGGCCACCATAAGAACTTTAAGTAATTATTTTCCCTTATTATCCTGTTTTAAGCTCCTCTTTTTGTCTGCTTGTTTATATTCTTTGATTGATACAAGCTTCCTGTAATTTTTGCATCTTAGCTGGAAAAGGAAAATGATTTCTTAGCCAGCAAAATGGCATGCTTTATGAAAGAAAACAAGGAGCTGCAGAAGGAAGTAAAAGCCAATCCAAAAGGTATTATTTTAACTTAACAACATTTTAATTGTTCTCATTCTAAAAACAAAAATGATTTATTTCATTTTAAGGTTGGCTGTGCAAGTTTTAGTTATTCTGTTATTTTTTTGCCAGGAGATGTTGACAGAGATGAAAAGGAGTATGAAGTACTGAAAAGAAATATGAGGTCTGTCTGCAGAAATACCAACAACATTAAAGAGACCAACTATTTTGTTTGGGTGAGAACCTGTAGCAGGAGTGGGAAGACAAAGGCAATCCTCCCTTTGCATCACACCGGACTCTTCCGATTTAATGGCCAGTCTTAAATTTCAGTATTCTTGGTGGGTTAATATGTAATGTCTTTTGTGAATATTGTTTAATAAGTGTTAAAAGTGTTTTTCCATAAAAGTACAGAAAAGAAGTGGATCAAGGACACTGATTCAGATCCATGTAAGGAAAGGAACTGGCAGAAAAAGACCTTGTCATAAGCGCTGTAAGTAATTCATTTCCCTTACCATGCTTTTTTAAGCTCCTCTTTTTGTCCACCTATTTATGATGTTTGCTTCTTGTAATTTCTGCATCTTAGTTGAAGAGGAGAACAACCATTTAGCCAGCAAAATAACTCAGCTTATGAAAGAAAATAAGGAGCTGCAGCAGAAAATAAAAAAAAAAAATCCAGAAAGTGAATATCATTTTAACTTAACATTTAAATTGTTTTCATTCTAAAAAGAAAAGTCATTTATTTCATCTTAAGTTTGATTGTATAAGTTCTAGTTATTATGTTATTTTTTTGCCAGGAGATGCTGACAGAGACGAGGAAAAGGAGTATGAGGTGCTAAAAGACAAATATAAAAAGTACCAGAAAGCCATCAGCAGAGTGTAAGTATCACGTATTTATATTATATGACTAATATTTTCTTCTTGTAATTTCTGCGTCTTAGTTGGAAGAGGAGAACAACCATTTAGCCAGCAAAATGGCTCAGCTTATGAGGGAAAATAAAGAGCTTCAAAAGAAAATGACAGAAATCCAGAAAGTGAGCATTATTTAAACTTAACATTTTAATAGTTTTCATTCTAAAAAGAAAAGTGATTTATTTCATCTTAAGTTTGACTGTACAATTTCTAGTTCTGTTATTATTATTTTTTGCCAGGAGATGCTAACAGAGATGAGGAAATGGAGTACGAGGTGCTAAAAGACAAATATGAAAAGTACCAGAAAGCCATCAGCAGAGTGTTAGTATCACGTATTTATATTATATGACTGATATTTGCTTCTTGTAATTTCTGCGTCTTAGTTGGAAGAGGTGAACAACCATTTAGCCAGCAAAATGGCTCAGCTTATGAGGGAAAATAAAGAGCTTCAAAAGAAAATGACAGACAATCCAGAGAGTATTATTTTAACTTAACAACTTTTTAATAGTTTTCATTCTAAAAAGAAAAGTGCTTTATTTCATCTTCAGTTTGACTGTACAATTTCTAGATCTGTTGTTTTTTTTTTTGCCAGGAGATGCTAACAGAGACGAGGAAAAAGAGTATGAAGTGCTAAAAGACAAATATGAAAAGTACCAGAAAGCTATCAGCATAGTGAAGACTGTAAGTATCATATGTGATAGTAAGAAATTAGAACAACCTCTTTAAATGAGATTTTATAATGCATTAAAAGTTAATTTTGATTGTACTCCATCAATTTCTTTTTACAGGAGATCTCAAAAGAAAACGAGAAGAAGAAAGACCTGGTAAGGGCTCAGGACCAGGCAATTAATGACGTCTGCTCCCAACTTGTATCCCTACCTGTTCAGGGAGGACCAAGATGGTAAGATTTGTCCTTCCGTTTCTTGGAGAGAAATAGACATGCTTCAATTGATGATTCTCTACTTTTTTCTAAAATATTTGTTTAACATTACCTGATTGCATACAAAAAGTAAATGATACAGTTTTTCAGACATTACATGTTTTGATTCTGCAAAAAAGTTACCATGCAACATTTGGTAGTAAAAATAAAATCAATTTTGCAATATAATGTTTATTCTTTTACAATATCTAGGTCTCAACTGCAACAAGGTCACTTTGTATTGCAATCAACAAAATGACGACTTCCAACCATTCATCGTGGTAGAAACGGAGTAAGTATTTTGATATGTTTTTGCTTCAGTCTGAGTATGATCAATATATCTGTGATTCTGGATGCTAATGTTTATTCTTTTAAAGCTTAAATTGATAAAACAAACAAATTATTTCTTTCATCTTAAGTTTGGTTGTACAAATTCTAGTTCTTTTGGTTGTTTTTTTTGCCAGGGCCTGCCTATTTGACAGCAACGATAAAAGGGAGTACAAGGAGCTAAAAAGGAGATATGAAAAATACCAGAAAGCAACTAGTAGCGTGAACACTGAAGATATCTTACATGATAGTAAGAAATTAGAACCACCTTTGTGAGAAAGATTTTATAATGCATTAAAAATTAATTTTGATTGTACCTCATCAATTTCTTTTTGCAGGAGGTCTCAAAAGAGACTGAGAAGAAAAGGGACCTGATAACGGCTTGGGAGCACGGAATCAACGACTTCTGCTTCCATCTCGAATCTCTACCCTCCCGTTGAAGAAAAGTGGCTGACCATGATGATAGGATTTGTCCTTCCTTTTCTGGGAGAGAAACAGACATGTTACAATTGATGATTCTCCACTTTGGGAAGTCACAATTGGGAATGTCATCTCTTCATCCTCATTAAATTTTAACCTTTTAGCAGCAAGCTATCTTTTGAATACATCAAAAACATTTCTTAATCAAGTCTTTTGTATTATTTGATTGCAAAATAAGCAATTGTACAGTAAGTAAAAGAAGTCTTAGTAAAATGCCATTTTTCTTAACGTGATATAGCATGATAGCAATTTAATAGCCAGATAATACTGTTCTAAAATATTTGTTTAATGCTTTTGAGACTCTGCAAGACCTGATTGTGTAAAAAAGGTAAATGGTACAGTTTTTAAGACATCACACATTTTTATTCTGTAGACAAGTTATCACACATTTGAAGTAAAAATAAAATGAAATTTGCAACGCTATGGTTATTCTTTTACAGTATCTAAGTGTCAAGTGCAACAAGGTCACTTTGTTCAACAATACAAATAACAAAGAATCCCAACCACGAATAGTGATCAAATCTAAGTATCTTGATGTTTTTGTTTTGTTTAATTCTGAATATGGTCAATATTTCTGTAATTCTGAACTATATAAACAAACTCCACCTTTTAATAAACTTGTCTATCTTTTGGTCAGTCAGTTAATCTAAATTGGGTTGTTTTTGATGAATTTCTAAGTATGCTCTTTTCAACCATTGCACTGAGGAAAGCAGCCGTTTCAGCAATTTTGAAATTTGAGTTATTAAATGTAACAGTGCATTTCCCAATTTTCAATGGTCAGTCATTCCATTAAGCAAATTTAGAGTATTAATCCAGAATGGATGTATTATTAGAAAAGATCCTAAAATATACAGAAAATTTAAATATAAACTAAGTGTCTTTATATAATAGCTCTGCTTTTCACAAATGTTAAGGTATTATGCTATTTAACTTAAGCTGATAAAACAAACAATAATGCAGAAAATAATACTGTTTCATTGCTCTTTTTAAAGAAACTCTTCCGAGATCTATGGAAGACAATGGAAGACAATGTTGGTCAGTGGTTAGAGACTGGAAGAGCTTAATATCAAGACAGGAATATTTCAAGGAGATTAGTTATCACTGCTAGTGTTTGTCATTGCACTGATTCCTCTATCAAAAATACTGAATAACTTACTAATTAATTAATAACTTAATAAAGTTAAATCTCTGCTTTCACAACTCCTTCGCTATGATAATCTGATGACTGCAGAACAGGTGTTGAATGCCGACTGCTTCTTGTCACTTGACCTGATATCAGTTCCACTGGAAAGTGAAGGCACTGAATAAGACCATGGAGAACAGAGATCAGAAAAAAGATGTATCTGATGAAATGCTGGACAACAAGAATGAACTTTCATTAGATAAAGATTCAGATGGGTATATGAGTGATCAGAATGCAAATTTAAAATAAATAAGATTAGGGTAACTATTCATCCCAAGATAGCCTTTTTCTGGCCTTCTGATAGTTAAAACAGCAGAAGGTAACAAATGTATACTACCTTGAAAGGTTACATACAGAGGTGGTATTCAGCAGGTTCTGACCAGTTCTGGAGAATCAGTAGTGGAAATTTTGAGTAGTTCAGAGAACTGGTAAATACCACCTGTGGTTGGCCCTGTCCCCACCTTCCACGTCCCAGCTGATCAGCTGGGTCTTCTTTTGTTGCCCTGCACAGGAGAACAGAGCTGGAAAGCAGGTTGGTGGGGTGGGGAGGGAATGGGATTTTACATGATTCTTCCCCTGCCACACCCACCAAGCCACACTGTGCTCACCAAACCACACCCACTGTAGTAAATTTTTTTGAATCCCACCACTGGTTATATACATATATTTTATGCTTTGGTATTCAGCATTTTTTTAAACAAGTGTGATACATATCTAGTGCTTGACTTCTTTAGTTATATCTTCAGTTTTATGACTGTTAACATTTTCTTTATCTACTGTCAAGTATTCTTTCCACTTGTCTTCCAGAAGTGAAAAACCACAGAATATGGGGTTGAAGTTTCACATGTTATCTTAGATTATTCCAAAATTACATTCTTTAAATTAAGCAGAACTAATTAAGTTAGTTAGTTAAAATCAGCATATCCATAAATTAATATCTGGTATTTTTTTGGACATTAATGTTGCTGAATTATTTGTAATTCTATTTCTTCTGTTCAGTTGCATGTCTGTTTTTGGAATAACAATATTAAAATATCTGAATAAAAAAAAATACTGAATAACTCCGGCCCTGTCTCTCAAACATCAAACACATCTGTCAGACTATTTTACCTTCTTTATATGGAAAATCTGAAGCTATATGGAAAAACACCATCTGAAATAGAATCGCAGCTCAGCACTGTCCGTATAGATATTGCAATAGAGTTTGGACTGGACAAATGTGCTGCCCTCACAATCAAACAGGGAAAAATAGTGAAAAATGAAGGAATCAAGATGCCCTATGGAAGCAACATCAATAGATGAAGATGGTCACTACAAATATCTGAGCATCCTTCAAGGTGACAACATCAAGCATTCCGAATTCAAGAAAAAGGTTGGAAGTACATATATCAAGGCATTGGTGGTTTTTTCAAAGTTTTTTACTATAGGTTCTGTGGATGTGGCTTGGTAGACATGGCAGGGGAAGAAAACTGTAAAATTTCCATTCCCACCCCACTCCAGGGGGAAGGTTACTGCAAAATCCCATTCCCGCCCCCCCACCAACCTGCTTTTCAGCTCCATTCTCCTGTGCAGGGCAACAAAAGAAGACCCAGCCAATCAGCTGGGACTCAAGAGGCAGAGAATAGATGGGGGCAGGGCCAGTCAGAGATGGTATTTGTTGGTTCTCTGAACTACTCAAAATTTCCGCTACCAGTTCTCCAGAACTGGTCAGAACCTACTGAATACCATCTCTGATCATGAGAGTGAAGATCTTAAAGTCCAAACTCTGTGGAAGAAATACCATCAAAGCAATCAGTGCTTGGCCAATTGTCATTATTAGATACAAATCTGGAATAGTGGACTGGACTCAAGCAGGCCCTGAATGGGAAGATCAAAAAAAAAATGTTACTAATTCATGCCCTTGATCCACGCAGCTATGTTGACAGACTCTATTTACCAAGGAAAATGGATAGTTATGGAATATTGCAAATATACCAGAAGGTTGAAGAAGAAGAAAAAAAAGCATTTAAGAATATCTGAAGGGCAGTGAAGATACACTAAGCTAATATAATATGAAGGCTTACTGAAGCATGCAAAGTCAGTAAGCTAGCCCTAATAAAATTTTATCTTTGACTTTTTAAATGTATTTTGGTCAATTCAAGGCAGCAAACACACCTAATATTCCTGCCTTCTATTTTCCCCACAACAACACCTCTGTCAGATGGGTTGGGCTGAGAAAGTGACCCTGTCCTGATCCTGCCCAAAGTCACTCTGCCATAAATTGCATGTTAACAAAAAGGGGACTAAGCTTTTGCAACCGTCATCTTGACCCTTTTTGTCAGATTGCAAAATTCCATTGGAGTGGACTGTAACTTTAGATCAAAGCCTTCTTCTTTGATATCTCTCCCAGAAAAAGTATAAACCTATCCCTTCTGAAAGCACGATGTTCATATCTGTAAAGAATAAAACTGGCATTGACCTGTTGTCATGTCAGATGGGACTCAGGTTATGACAGTTTTGAAGGAGGTGCTTCCCAATCACAGAGCTGGGAAAAAAACAAATATTTACTGATTTGCAAAAACAGTAGGAAATGTATTAGAATTGAAAACCTAGAAAATCTATCTACCTTGTCTCTTTAATTTCAGTGAACTGCAGTAGGCAAAAATTCTGTTTGCATATGTGTAACCAGATCCCTCATTCAGTGAATGACTCATTTACCAGTTCATTCTTGGTTATGACACTGATGAAGAAGTAGCTTTGTGACCAATCTTCACATTTCCAATCTTCGCAGATCTGCAAAGAAAAGAAAAGCAAAAGTCAGATCATATATCCAGTGGTGGTTTCACTTAGTGACTGCTTTACTTAGCTGTTTGTCCCAATCATGATTGTTAAACAAGGTCACCTGTATTTAACTTCATCTTTGTCTGTAATAGAGAAATTAATCCAGAAAAGTTCTGTCAGCTAGATACTTCTGCCTAGTATCTACCATGTTTCTGCCAGAATAAGGATTGAGTGTCTGCAAAACTGAAATTTACAGCTGTTCTTTGTGAGGAATCCATCTTCTTTTCCCTTACGAAAATTACTTAACATTCAATATTTGAAACCTCAAAAACATATTAATATTGGGGTACAGATGAGTCAGAATTTTAAAAGATTATAATTAGCAGTAGTAACAAAAAGTAGAAAAAAAATAGAAACTTGTGGTTTTCTCAAGACCCTGGCTTAGCTTGATGTGGTATGTCTTTGTTTGTCCCCACACTAATCTGCTTTCTACTAACTCTTGCATGTCAAAAACAATTTTAGTACTATTTCTCCCTATCTCGGTCCTCCTTTCCTAACAATCTCCTACTGCTTTACTACTTTCCCTCAGCTTTGTTGTTGTTATATTTGATTTTTCTCTCTAAACTGGGTAGATGACATACTTTTGAATTCAGAGATTTATCTTGTCTTGTCTTGTCTTGTTTTATCCATCCAATATACCACTTGCACCTTTCTAAAATCCTACCCATTACTCTAATTTTCACAACAATCCCATAAAGAAGGTATGGCCAGAAGAGTCTTTGGATTCACATTGTATGCTAAGATACAGTAAGCTAGAAGCTGAGCTTGCTTTCCTTCACTGGCTGCTATATCATGATATAAATGGCAGTTGGAACCTTCCAACTGCCGGCGGGCCTTCCAGCCAGAATGTGGCTTGGCAGTTCCTATGGTAATGGCTTCATGCCTCTCCGCAGCTCCTCCCTTCACCACAATGTCTCCATCATTGCTGCTCTTCACGTTAGCGCTGTTGTCAGAAATATAGTGGCCTTCACCACCGAGATGTATTTGGTGATGGGATTGGGATAGGAGGAGTAAACACAAGGGCTCTGGCTTTTCATTCATTTATTCCTTTCCTCACCACTGACGAAGCTAACATGGGCAGGCCTCGACTTACAACCACAAATTTTGAGCCCCAAATTTTATGTTGCAAAGCGAGACATTTGTTAAGTGAATTTTGTCCCATTTTATGACCTTTCTTGCCACCGTTCTTAAGTGAATTACTGCAGATTTTTAAGTTAGTGATACAGTTGTTAAGTGAACCTGGTTTTCCCATTGACTTTGCTTGTCAGATGATCACAAAAGGGAACCACATGATCCTGAGACACTGCAACCGTCATAAATGCATGCCAAATTGCCAAGGATCCAAATTTTGATCACACGACCATGGGGATGCTGCAATGGCCATAAGTCTGAAGAACGGTTGTAAGTCATTTTTTTTTCACTGATGTCATAACTTTGAACGATCACCAAACAAACTGTTGTAAGTAGAGGACTACCAGGCATGTCCAAAGGGCATGGGCCAATTGTGGCCCATTTTCAAATTTTGAGCGGCTCGCAGCCTGTTCTCCCTGCCGGCTCAACCTGTCACTCATCCCTGCCGACTGGCATTTTTCCCATTTAATGTTAATGATTCAACGAATGTCAGGCTAAATGGTCGGCCCGCACACATTTTCACCTCACCAAATCTGGCCCTCCTTGCAAAAAGTTTGGACACCCCTGCTGTACACTTCTCCCCTTTCTTAGTGGCTATGGGTGTGAAATAGTTCCTGGAGAGGTGGTTAAGTTAATGTGGGGTATCAGCCCGGAGTTTGCTCTGGCAATGAGCTGCACTTTGCCCAGGAAGGCTTCCTCTTCATGTAGACTTAGCTAAGAGTAATGCTGTAGTAGTCAAAGTTGTATTGGGAAATACATATTGGGAATTCAGCCATTGCTACTGTTAGGAGACTCACGGGTCAGTGGGGCGAACTGGGCAGCACTGGAGTCCAATTGGTTTCTTTTTACTTAGCAAAATGCAATATACAGTACACAACTTAGCCGTGCTTTTCTAGTACTGAGCAATCAGTACCTGCAATCAGTTATGGTTATTTTGGTTATGCCCATCAGAATGGACTAGGCCTGAAACATGTTAACAAAAACTCCATCATCATATTTCAATTCACTTTTTTTGCAAATAAAAACCAGATATATTAATGCTGGCTTTGTTTATGCAGAGTTTGATGTTACAGAAATGTGTAATTTCATACCTTAATTACTGATGGAGTGAAACCGATTTGCAATTTCATACAGGGCCCGGGCCTACTATGCTTCAGGCCCAGTCTCTAAAAAAAAAGGTTAAAAGGACCCACGGTGTTTTGTTACTCATCCAAATAACTTCAACAGTTAAAATAAAAAAATGAGTTAGGCAGAGTGTTAGAGAGTTGTTGGAATGTACCAACTCTTGGTGCACTGACTGCAGGGGTTTTTCTTCAAAATGCATTGAAATATGTCAATGAAAACTAAATCGTCCAGGGCAAAACTATCTAAAAAATGTTAAATCATGGCAACTGGACCAAAGTTTGTTAATCTGAGATGTTTAGTTACTCATCCAAGTAAATTCACCAGTCAAAATTTTTAAAAAAAGTTAGTCAGAGAGTCGTTGGAACATACCAACTCTTGCCACATGTTTTCAAGGGTTTTCATAATTGTATAAGCATTAATACATTTGTTTTTTTACAATAAGCAAAACAAAACCTAATCATTTGAACCTCAGGCAGGATATTTTTTTAGAAAATACAGCTAGGAAATGCTGTTTCTTGTTTCTCCTGATTAATGCCTGTAATTCCATTGCCTCCAACCTGGACAATTTGGGACAAACTTCCTGCTCAGACAGTAGGAGATCACACATACCAGGGCAAATTTGGACATAACCATTTGTTAGATTTAATTACAGGTCATCCTTGACTTACACCAGTACATTTAGTGACTGTTCAAAGTTACAATGGCACTGAAAAAAGTGACTTATGACCTTTTTTCACACTTACAACCTTGCACCATCCCCATGAACACATGATCAAAATTCAGACACTTGGCAACTGATTCATATTTATGACAGTTGCAGTGTCCTGG
Organism: Pseudonaja textilis; assembly: GCF_049901715.1. Lineage (NCBI taxonomy): Eukaryota > Metazoa > Chordata > Lepidosauria > Squamata > Elapidae > Pseudonaja > Pseudonaja textilis. The sequence continues at coordinate 137,028,899 of NC_141990.1, read as the reverse complement.
GTCACGTTATAAACTTTTGCTACTTTCTTACAAGCAAAGTCAATGGGGTAGCCTCTTAACAACCATGTTACTAACTTAACAAATGCAGTGATTCACTTAACAGCTGTGGCAAGAAAGTTTGTAAAATAGAGCATAACTCACTTAATAAATGTCTCACTTAGCAACCTAAATTTTGGGCTCAATTGTGGTTTAAGCTGCGATCACCAGTAGCAGTGTCTATACAACGCATTAAAGTTAGGCCAAAGCCCAAAGTTACATGATTTCTTAATGTGTTACATGAAATTTTTTATTTATTAAACTAATACTTTGCAGCAAACAATTTAGTGAAGGAGTTTCCTCTGATATGGTAATTAACAAAAAAATTGAATTTTTTATATTAACTGTATTTGATGCCATTCTTACCCATAGTAAATTGAAAAAGGTAACATTTACTTCAAATGGAATTTGTCTCCCGCTAGCTTCGTTGGCTGTGCAGTTTTCATAAAAAAATTATAGAACTGATCACTAATGCCTTCCTCTTTTTGTTTTTAAAATCTTCCTAGTCTAATCTACAGCCCTGGACTTTTGAGTGTCTTTCCTTCAAATATTATTCAGCCCTTAATATTTTATGATTAGCTAAGAGTTCCTTTGTATTACGAGAGGAGATGCTGCATCATTATTATCTCAGACATATATCAACATTTTATACAAGGAAATATGATGCTACATGTAAAACAGTCAATATATTATGGTACAGTAATATGATTGACTAAACAAAAATCAAGTGCAGTGAGAGATGATGATGCAGTCTGCTTCAGAGATGCAGCAATTGATAGATTGAAACTGTGCTTCAATAATTTTTATGTAATTTTTCTAACAAGTATAAGTTAGAGAATACATTTATCCAAATAAGCATAATTTGAAAGATATCAGAATTGTTTCAGTGTGTACATAAAGAATAAAATTAATGCTGAAATTATTACTTTGTTATAATAACTTGCCTTACTTTTTAAGGTCATTTTGGTGTCTTGCTAGGTTTATATCAGCAAGTAACAGCGTAGGCAGGAGAGTAATGTAATTTCTACCATAACCTTTTGCTTTGGCAATTGCACTTATTACATCAACTTCCCTTCCTGTGAAAAACCAGAATGGAATATTTAAGGTATTTATTCATCCCACACTTTCTATAATTTTTATAACAATTCCTGTTTCTTTGGCTCCCCCCGCCTTTCTGATTTGTTTTGGAAAATAGGACGTATTCAAAGTGTTTTAAACATTACAAACCCAACTGCAGTTTGTTCTGTATTAACATTCTTGAAGGCCCGCATTCCGATTGGTCCACCCGGACCGCAATGTGATTGGCTGACTGAACTCCTGTGATTGGAGCGCTAAGAATCTGCCGCGATTGGCCGAGCCGATCGCGGGAGATTCAAAGCGCTGTCATTGGCCGCCGAGCTGCCGGCCGGCTGTATAAAGCCAAGCGGCTTGCAAGCCTATTCTGTTCCATTCCTGCACTCACAATAAAGAGCTGAATGTTCACTCCGAGTCTCGCCTCTCAATGCGAACCAATCTACCTGACTTAACACAGTTCTCCATGAATTCAGAGAGCAAAACAGAATTCCCTAAGGATTATATATTGCATCATTATTCTTAAGAGAGTGCTGACTTCTCAATCCTGCACTATGTGTGTTACTTGATAAAATACATAGGAAATCCCATTGGAGGTCAAACCTACTTAGGGTTAGGATTAGGTCTCCATGAATTCTGACAACAAAATGGACATCTTCAAATGATTTGTAGTACATCATAATGTTTCGCAGAGACCTGACTTTGTGAGCTGGCTCTTTTTAAATTTCCTGGTAAAATACATGGGAAAATCCCATTGGGATAAACCTCAATTCAAGGAGACCTAACTCTAACACTAAGTCAGTTCTCACTCTTATGGGATTTTTCCACAAAATTATTTGAATTTTCCCACTGCTACTTCAGCATGTCCATGAAATAAAACCCCTATGCTTCTGAAAGCAGAAGTGGATTTCATCCTTAATGGAAAATCTGAGTTAAGAATATTTGTTTTAATTTGATTAATATCGTAGTGACTTGAGCCTTTTTTAAAACAGTCATGAGTTGAATTATATAGTCATTCATGAGAAATGGAAATATGTCATTTAAAACAGGTAAGAATGGGTTTATTCTTTAATTACTTTACTATTACCAATACAACCTTGACTGATGAAAACTCACAAGAGCCTGAAAAAAAATATGTATTTCTCCTTCAAACATCTGCATGTACTGAAATCAAATTAGAGAACGAATGAGTCAGAGTAGAAAGATCTACATATTGAATAGGTCTGTAAATAATGGGATATTCTTCCAATTAGCACATTTTTTAAAGAAGGGGAAGTAGAAATGGTATATTGGATTAATTCTTTCATTAATTTAGCATAATACTTAAACTTCTCTTCAAAGCAGAACCCAACTAACTTGGTATACATAAGAAAGAAGCAGTCACAGTCAATGAAAAACAAAAGATGTTGACAGTTTCACAGCTACAATCCTTTCTGCAAATGAAAATTAGAACAAATGCATCCATACAATTGAAGAGAACATCAGTTATGAAGATTCCTTGCAAAATTTCACCAAATGTCTATAGTGCAGGTCAATATTATTTCACTTATTGGAAACACATTTAATGATATACAGGCATTTATAAAGCCTGCAAGTTCAGTTGTAAATCATGATAGTTATAAAGCAGTTCACCACAAATTGAATTCAATTTTATGACTTTTTGCAGTAGTCCTTAAGTGAACATGGTTGTAAAGTGAATGCCACAGTCGTTAAACTAGCCCATTGTTGGCTTGGGGTTGGCTTTTTTTATGGAAACTGGAATTAAATACCAATTGTAAATGCAGCTCCCATAATATGATCATTGACCTCAAGGGGAAGCAGAACATCAAAACTTTGAATCTGGGTTGTAGGTAGCTTTTTCGAGGTCCATCATTGCTTTGAGCAGTCACTAAATGACCAGTCATAAGCTAGACTACCTGTGTACACAGAGATGGGTTTGTACGCTGAGGTGTCTTTATTAGACTTTGGAATAGACTCCTTTTCCCATCATCCTTAAAAAGAAATTTTATGCAGGACCAATAATACGTTACTAGAGTACCTGCACATTTCAGGAGGTATTGAATGGAGCTTCATTAGCAATTCCATCATCCCTTCATTCAGAGGTGACATTTGTCAGATTTATATCTGTCTCCATTGTCATTCAGCCTTGATGGTATTTGCTTTTCAAATGTAAAGCCAGACCTTAATTTTGAAATCATGGCATTATTCAACTATGCTCTGGCTTTTGATATTTACAGAGCCCATTGTCTGCTTTTAAAGAAAAAGTCAAAGATCCAATATTATATATTCTGAAAGTCTGGGAATTTTTATGGCTACATTTTTTTTAGATTGAAAAGAAAGTAAAAGAATCCCTGTGGAAAGGTCAAGGAAAAAAGAATGAAATGTGAAGCAAAACCTCATAAAAAGAATGTAAACATTAATAACTTCAGACATATGGATTTCTTTTTAAAAAAAATTACATTATAAAAATTATAAAAAGTATGACATAAGCATTTAACTCTAATTATAATTTTCTCATTTTTTGAAATTATCAAGTCTTTTCTCATTCCCTTCAAAATAGTGGTAGTGGGATAGAGGAATTTCATGAGTTACCTATTTCCATAGATGGAATTACCGTTTTCTCTGGAATTAACAGAAAGAACAATGTACTTGCTTTAATTTACACAGCTCTAAGAAATGACCTCTGTATCCTTGAGAGCCCCATTGCTTCCTATGAGAGGAAAAGATAAATAAATTTTGAGCCAGTGTGGTATAATGGTTCAGGCATTTTTGTAACCACCCAGACTCATTTGGCTGAGACGGGTAGTTATATAAATTGAATAAATAAAATAGATTTGGTCAGACTGAAGCTCAGCTCCACTTCAGACCATTTGATTTCAGACCAGTCATTCTTTAATTAATTGCTTTGTTCTTGTGGGGAAAATTGGAAGAGGGATTGCTAGGTAGACCTTTTGAACTCCCTAGCCAACAATACAGAGGAAAAAGTCTGAAGACAGTCAGTGAGGTCAAATCTCCCCTAAATCAACTATTCTCTGTTTCTTTGGTGTATTCTTGCAGTATCCATAGTGGACTGTTAAAGGCAGTGCTTCTAACCTGGCTAAGGTAAAAGCCCTACAGAATTGTAATATATAAGAAATAATAAATAGGAGGATTTGGGTTTTCAGAGTGTTCTTCTAAGAGGAAGAGGTTTTCTTGAGTCATAAAGCTGGTTTCTTTATGGGCTAGTTATTTTCAAAATGAAGCTATCTCCATCTGATACAATTAGCTTCCAATAATTTTCTACAGAAATATTCCCTAACCAAGTACCTTCCAGAGGCCTTGGATTGTAGCTCCCATAAACCTAATGAAATATATTCATTGCCCAGGATTCAGTTATATTTGGCGTCTATCAGGCCCAGTTTTTCATGATTAGGGGGGATAAAATTATGATTAAATATGAATTCAATATGATCCCTACAGGGACTAAAATCATTTCACTTTTAATCTAATATGTAAAGCAATTGGCTTTTATTTCCTTCTTTCTTTAGAGAAATAAATGGAAATACATTCTGAATCAAATAGACCAACATTAATTAATTAACAATAGTGAAACATTCCTATTTAGTATAAGTTATTACTATAGGGGCAAATTGTCAAGACCATGCCCGTTCAGTCTTTCAATAGCAAAAGCTGCTTGGCAATGCCATCAGACATGTCTTGACAATTCCTTAGTAGGCATTAGAAGAATGACAATCATTTTGAAATCACCATGATAAATGGTTATTTTAACAAAATAAATTATTTATCAACTCATTTTTATAGGCTCTTCATGAATGTTAAGATCTGATTAGACATTAAGTATTAATATTTGAAGACAAAAATATGAAAAGAATATAATTATCTCTCCTTCAACTAGATCTGCAGAGTGGGCATTTTTAAAATCTCATAAGAATTTGGTGAAGTGAACCCTCAGTGGGTTTTCAAGGATAACTACAAAAATGAATATAGGTAGTCCACAAATTTCAAAAGTTCATTTAATGATTGTTCAAAGTTACAATGCAGTAAGAAAAAGTGACTTATGACTGTTTTTCACACACGTGACTGTTGCAGGTCATGTGATCAAAATTCAGATGCTTGGCAATTGACTAATATTTATGACAATTACAAGAAAGGTTGTAAAATGGGGCAAAATTCACTTAAAAAATGTCTCACTTAGCAACAGAAATTTTGGGCTCAGTTGTGGTCATAAGTCAAGGACTACCTGTAAAGATCTTTATCTGTGCAGGTAGCCCCCAATTTAAGAACGATTTCCATTCCCAAGATCTATCCTTTTTGTATGTAAGACAGAACAGTATTACTGTATAATATCATATAAGTAGTCTTGTGCAATGCGCTTGAACTAATGTGTATATAAAATGATTCGTATTTTTAACTCAAATTTAGCTACAATAGGCTCTGCTCTTAATTACGGGTGATCCTTAAATTGGGGCATTCTTAACTCAGGGGCTTGGTGTAATTAAAGTCAAAATAAATCCAGAGGACTTGGCCTATACAGTTTTCAGACACCATCTAGTTAAATCAGATAAGTTGTATACTGTCATGAAGAAACTCAAAATGAGGGCAATATTTCCTGTCTTTATGCTGCATCACCTCTGTGATGTAACTATATATACCAAAACTTTAGTGATATAACAGCAATACCAGATTGCTTCGAGATTATATCTGTGGCTTTGTGATTACAGCATTTACCTTTACCTTCTGCTTCTCTATCTTGAAAACTAAGTAAAGTTAGTTGTGAAGCTTTTACATCTATTGAAAATCTATTGACTAGCCTGGCAAGGTAAAAAAAAACATTCCTAAGAAAAGCAATAACAAATACCTTCAGATCAGAGGTAGTATTCAGCAGGTTCTGACCAGTTCTGGAGAACCAGTAGTTGAAATTTTGAGTAGTTCAGAGAACCGGCAAATACCTCCTCTGACTGGCCCTGCCCCATCTATTCTCTGCCTCCCAAGTCCCAGCTAATCGGCTGGGTCTTCTTTTGTTGCCCTGCACAGGAGAACGGAGCTGGAAAGCAGGTCAGTGGGTGGGGAGGGAATGGGATTTTGCAGTAACCATCCCCTGCCACACCCACCAAGCCACACCGACAGAACTGGTAGTAAAAAAATTTGAATCCCACCACTGCTTCAAACAATTATAAAGAAAATTACATGGATTTGTCCATGTTGCCACCAGAAATCATATACAACTGAAACAGACTTTTCTTCTTCTGTTTTTCCTCCATACAGGTTCATATTTCTGGACTGGGTCAGACAACCTAGATCATTTATTTTAAGAAAAATGCTGATACTTGATATTGTTTCTTCTCTATAGTCTAGGTGGAACTTTTCAGAGAATTCATCATCACTGCTGGGATCATATCAGATAAAGCCAACCCTATTGTGTTTTGGTATTTAAAGATATCAACGCTCCGTATTTGGACGGGTATTGAGGAAGGTGGGTGGGGGGTGGGTGGGGGAAGCGTTTCAATATAATTAAAAAAATAAATATGGATGCTTTCATGAACCTTTTTTCAGCACCAAATAGAACTCTTTTAGTTTTGGCAAAATCCAGTGCTGGATTTCTGAGAGTGTTAGAAACTGATTGTGGAGAAAATTGCAGGTTGAAGAAAGCAACTCTGCTGCATTGCAGAGCCTTAGCTTACTTGTTCGTGTTGTGGGGAAAAGGCAGACTGCAGAGAAAAGGACAGGAGCAGCCTACATCTGACTATTAACTTGTGTACTATAAAATTAGATTTCGGAAATTGCCCTTCATTTGCTTCTCCCCATACCTTCTATGCAGACAGCTTAATCTATTTTAAGAGTCCTGAAATGCTTTCCATGAGCAAAATATTCAAACTAGATGGCACAGGAATCCTACAAGCCTGATGCCAGAAAAATCACCCAAGTAAATCAGAGATGGGATGGAGTTTCAACATGATGCCAGTTCCTTGAGGACATGCTTTCTTAGTTCCCAGCAATCAAAATCGATTCATTAAAAATATTGGGATGAAAAATAAATACATCTATGTCTTTTATAGCCAAAATAGTTCTCCATTTGCCATTCAGAGAAACCACTGGGGGTTCAGATGTTTCCTGATCCAATCAAGATTCCACAAATATAGCAGGGCTGTCAAACTCATGGCCTGTGTGTCATGTGCTGGCCACACCATGCCTGGTTTAGCGAAGTCCCAATATGCCATGTGATGCTGTTGTGACGATGTGAATTTGATAGCCCCGCTCTATAGCATGTTCTCCTTATATCTCAGAGCTGAGAACGCTGTGGTTCTCCACATGACGATTTTCTACAACTCCCATCAGCCGTATTCAACATGGCCAACAATGAGGAAAACAAAGAATCCACCTCTTCTAGACAGCCATGTATCTCTCACCACAGCTGTAAATGATGAATGAGCACAAGTAAAGCACTGGTCAAAATGGGGATGCCACTATAGGGCAAAATTCAAATCACTGGTCCATAAGACAATTAACATTGTCAGTTCCACCTTGAAACAGAAATTTATGGTAATAAACTATGAATTTCTTCACTAGCTTTTTATGTACTTTCTGGGAAGTCATAAATGGAAATGACTTGCTAATTTGAACATTCTGGCAGCAATCCATGTACTCTGCATGTTCTCATAACATCCTCTGTTCCCCCGCCGCCCCAAGTTGGGCTTACTATCTAGTAAGTGTATTCATAATCAACTAAAATTATGTGTACTTTCTGCTTATCTCACAACTGATTTAGTAATGTCAAATGAAATCTCTGCATGCGCATGTGGGAATGTGTGTAAGAGAAGTAAAAAATAGTATGATATTGAAGAACATATTTCAAAAAAAAACAACAGTTTGACCTCAGGCCTCTGGCAGAATCTGAAAAGTTGTCATGTGCATTAGGCAAATAATTTGAATGATGTAATTTGTGTCAATTGCAACAGATACAAATTATATAATTCATATTTTATGTGCAAACGCTGTACACTCATTCTATCACTTGTTCTTCTTGCCTGTCTCACAGACCCCCTCATGGTCAAATAGTGCTACATGACAGGGATGGTTCTGTGAGTCTTTGAGAACTCCGATTTGGAGTGAGCAGAGATTAACACAATCTCTGGAGGCTATGCGTTGGATCTGCAATTTGGTTCAAATAATTGTGGGGAACGACTGATTCCAAATATAAGTTATGAATTGATTTTATTTTTATTGCACTTTTTATTGATTACATTTGACTTTTATGAGATACTTCCATTTTATGAGCTGCTTCCATTTTTTACTGGAGAAAGTAAGTAATATAGGAAATGGGTATTACAGATAATCTTCAGTTAGCAACTGCCTCATACCAGTGATTGGTTGCAGTTACAACAGCGATTAAAAAGTAACCTTATGCTCTATCCTTGCATTTATGACCTTTGCAGGTCTCTAAAGCAAAGGAAAGCTGGGGCAAGGTCATAAACACAGTCACAATAGCAACTGCTTTGCTTAACAACTGAGTTGCTAGTCCCAATTGTTATCATAAACAAGGACTGCTTATATACCATTACAAAGTTGACCATTGGAATCTGAGGAAAAGACTTCATGGAACCACCTAAGCTGGGAGTTTTATAACTATGGTTTATGGGGTGAACCAAAGCTGTCTGACTCTCACTTAAAGCTAAGCCAGAAACCAACCAACTATATGGTGGTCTAGCAAAACTTGTGAACTAGGTACATTTGTTAATAAAGCAAGAATATGGATAACATAAAATGAGAATATACAATCAAATCCCTTGGCAATCTTCGTTTGATAAGCAAGACTGATTACAGCCTAGTTGTTGACAAATGGCAAGATTTTGTGGGCAGCAAAACATTACGTTGTTGCTGTTGTCCTTTAAAAACAACAGACTAATCATTTGATCCAACATGCCTTCTGTCTCTTCCATTTTGAGTAGATAACTAAGTTTCAGCTGGCATTAGCCCACACGAGAATTCATAGCTTTCTGTGAGTGTGTGCACGCAAACAATGAATCATGATGTCTTGATGTCATGATACAGAAACTGCAACTTAAATACTTTCATCAGATTTTAGGACATATATGCAGGCCTTATATTATGTCACCATTTTGATGAAATACAAGCTTATTGAGAACCCCTAGAGTTTTAGAATTGTCATTGTTTCTGAATTTGTCTTAAGGGTCATGTTAAAGTGACTTTTACTTTCTACAGTACATTCATTTTTCTTACAATTGAACATACACATGATGTCCATTGAATAAGGAGGCCATTATTGAAGAGGAAAATCAAATAGCTGAAGTGCCAGATCACTACAGAAGTGGGAATATTTGTGTTTTTGAGAAGAACTTAGACATTATGGAAATCATGCTCAGTCAGCATGCTGTATAGCAACAGTTATTTGAGAGATGCTATACAAGCAGTTTACTTTCAATCCAATTTTCAGTGCAAAGAGGTGTCAGTTATTGGAGACTTTACATCTTTTATATAAACATACTACATAAACACACTATCCAATATTCCACATATAGTGCATCAAGATCCACCTAGGTTGGCAGAGTGGAACTTTCTGTTACTGTGTGTTGACAATACGTCTTTGTCATAAACCATAATGAGTCTTGGGAGGCTTTTGAGACCTCTTTCCCTCTACAATGAAATCTACAAAGAAACCATTAAAAGCCCAAGATAATGGCCCTTGCCAAATGGTCCAAGCTGGATTGCGGAGGGTGGTTTTTTCAGTCTTCAGTGAAAACAAAAACAGATTATGCGACACTGATCACCCAGATAAATTCAGCAGCCATTCTGTAATTTCTCTTGTATGTAAGGGAATGGGCTGATAGCTGCTGCTATTAAATTACTTCAGACAAAATCATCAGCACAGCTTTTATATGGTGTACAACTGGGCCCTTATCCTAATTATCAGGTGCTTGAAATGGTACAAACTGAATTCCTAGGAGTAATCAGAAAGCTTTCTGGATGTATCCTCAAAGCAACCTTGTAGCTAGAGATTGGTCTATGGGGAGTAGAAACCAGTGTATGATTAGCAACCGCCAATTACTGACTGAAAAATAAATGCTTTCCAGTGGGATTATTTCCTCATATATTTTATGATAACTTTCCATCCAGGAGTAGCAGGCCAGATTTTTAATTTTTAATTTTTCTTTATCTCTTCCCGAATATTTATTCTTTTTGAGTTATGGGCAATTTGGAGTAGCAAAGAGGCAGGGGTTCATGGGTTCTTAGGGGGAGATGGTTTCCTACCAGAAAACAGTCTCAAAAGGGATTTTGTTATAAAGATATGCTTTAAAATAAAGATTTTTTTGAATAGGAAGACAATGCTTTGTTTTTATTATTCCCAAGTGTTTTTCTTATTTTATCTTATTTTGTTATATTCCACTCTGTACCCAATTCCACTTAAGAGGTTGTTCTGTTTTCTTATTTTTATCTTGTGTTGTTATATTTCACTATCTAATTCTGCTTAATTACTATTATACATCTACTTATAATGGCTCTGCATTCATAAGATATTATTTCTCTTTTCTTCCTCCTTCCTTCCCTCCCTCCATCTCTCATCATTCGATCTTACCTAGTCCAGTATATTTTCTCTTTTCACTCAGATTTACTTCCTTGACCCCTTCAAATGCCACCAGGCCCTCCCACTCATTATGCCCATGGTTACATGTGTGGCTTCATTTGGTCTGCTTCCTTGCTTCTTAAAGACTGCACCTGTGGTTGGGATTAACTTTCTTTATAACTGATGGTTGTGATGTTCTCAGGCCTTTGCCCTACCCAATTATTCACCTTCCTGCATTTTCTGTGCTGCAGGTGTTCTGAAGTTTTTAGAATATTGCTGGTATCATGATGGCAAATGGCAAGTGTTATTGCACTTGTTTGTCACTAAGTTTTGTCAAGAAAACTCTACTTCCTGTCCATCCCAATTTCCCAAGATGTTTCTTCCCATTGCTCTTTAATGCTGCTGGATTCCCCCAGGTTGTTTTGTTATGTTTCTGTTTCTTTTTCTCTCTCTCTGGGTTGCCTTTTCTATAGGGCTTCTCTCTGTGGGTCTGCCTGGTGGTCTCCCATCATCTAAACTCTGGCTCCAAGTGCTGCTTCTCCTTGTCCTGGTGCTTTGAGCCTGGACAAATTCCTGCCATGGGGAAAACCATCAAAAGGGAGAGGAAGGCTGGAGCAGGAAGGTTAGCCATCAGCCCACTGTTTTCTCCTTTCACAATGGCCAACAATAGCAAGAGCACTTAGACTTATATACCACTTTACAGTGCTTTACAGCCCTCTCTAAATAGTTTACAGTGTCAGCATATTGCCCCCAACAATTTGGGTCCTCATTTTAGCAACCTTAGAAGGATGGAAGACTGAGTCAACCTTGAGCCAGGTGAAATTTGAACTGCCAAATTAACTGCCTTCTGTAGTGCACTCTAACCACTGTACCACTGTGACTCAACAAGGATTATGTTCTCAAAAAAGGATGTCAAAGAGAATTTTATCCATCTTGGAAGGAAAACTGCCAGATGCCTTCTCTCACGACTTCTCCCAAAATGTAGAAGGATGTTCATAAATGCAAGAGTTGATTTGCTTCCATCAGCAGGATTACATGGCAGATTTAGAATATCTTGTATAAGAAACATCTCTGTTCTTGTGGGTTAATATCAATTGAGAATGTTATGCAGGTTTTACCTCTTACGAAGAGTGCCATGCTAAGGAAATTACATTCTTTTGCTGTAATGTCCAGTCTGTTCAGAACAATTTTACACTTCTTTATTTCTGTCAGCTATAATATGGCAAAACTTTTTGTGTTGCATGAAGAATTTGACAAGAGGCATTGTCTAGATTAGCTTCCCTATCAGCCAGTGACAGACAGTGGAACATCATTTAATTCTTGTTTGCATCGTGTGCTTTGTAATAAGCAACACAATAATATAGATATTTTATGTTGTTATTTATAAAGGATTATTTGGCTGGCTTATTGCATAAGCAAAGCATTGTATTGTAGTATGTAACTTTGACAAATCAACATAAATCTTTGTTACCTTCATAGGCTAGCATAAAATTTAATAGCTTATAAAATTTAGATTTATAGGCTTATTCACTTGCACTTTTTAGTTTTTCAAAACTGAAGTAGATAGCTGTACACTTTAAGCGTAATGACTTTCATTTCTGTAGGATTTTTTTTGCCAGTTTCTCAGCCAGAAAAATATACAATATAAACCTGTACCTTGGGAAAAATAATATTGATATATTTGTTTATTTGTATACATTGATACAGTCCTGCACTTCAGGTTACCTGGATAAGTGTACAGGTACATTTAAAAAGATAACATGCGATATTTCAAAAGCACATAATAAAGCATAAATAAAACCACCTATCAAGGATGAAGACAATGCCAGATATATAGTCAAAAGTAATATCAGCAGCAAAACAAAACTAAGATAAAGATCTGGAAGTCCTGAAAAGGCTACGAAATGCTGCAAAAATCAAAAGGTATTTTTCTCTGTCCTGAAAAAGTAATGAGGTAGGTCAGATAACACTCTCTGGGGAGCAAGGGCTCAAATAGGGCTCTGTCACTCATGCAGCCCTTGTGTTTTACAGATCTACAGTTGAGCTCATTTAGAAAGGAGACCAGCAATAGGACTAGCAATTTGAGTATCCAAGCAAACCAATAAAAAGAAATCTGCAGATTCAGATAATCTGGCAGGAAGTTATATTGGGCTTTAAATGTTAAAACCTTGATTTAGAAAGGAGCTGGCATACCAAGTACACTACTGCCACACCAAAGATAAGGTGAACACCATTTAATCAGACAAAGATGCCAACCTCTCCATGTTATCTGCAGTGAGCCCAGTTCATTGGCCACATCCAATTAATTACTGCGATCAGACAGAGGAACAGAACACCAACTATTTCACTAGCATTAAATAAAAGGTGTCATTATCAAGTTGGTGATAACTCAACCCGCATCGCTAGACATTCTTGTACTATCAGGAATTTGATGTAAATTCAAAAATCACAAGGTATAGGGTAGAGCTCTTAAGGATCCCATAGTAAAATTGCCATGGGGGAAGAGTAATAACCATTCAGCATCCCTTCATCCTGGAACTGGTGATCTAAATACAAAGAGAGCTATTGCAATCAAGTATCTTGACATCTTAATTCACACAGTCTATCCAGTATAGGATACCATGGTCAATTAGATTGATCACACATGGGAAGAAGTTTTAAAGAACCAATTAAACTACCTTCTCTCCATTTCTATCCCGGTACAGATCTTCCTGAAGAATGACTGTGATCATGTTCCCCTCTAAAACCAATACTGAATTCATACTGAACGTGATTGAGAAAATCAGTTTTATCTATAATTGACTAGAGTCAATATGGGCAGCCAATAAATTGGATAAATAAATAAAATATGTGACCTTAAAAATATTTCTCACATGCTTGTAAGCACTAAGCACTCTTAACCATTGAAAATAAAATCAATCATTAAAAAGCCTCTATTTTAATCCTAGAGCTAAATTATACAGTTATTAATAAATTAATATTGATTAAATTAATATTAATTAAAATCCTAAATAATATTCAGGATGTATGGAAAGTCCGGAAATCAGGAAAATGTTTTAATTGTAATACCCATTCCAATTAAAAGTATTATTTAATCTCTTTGCTAGGGCCTCGGGTAAATTCTTCAGCAGGATGATGAGGTCATGCAATGTTTCAGTATAGGACCTTGAGTGCCAGGATTCCCTTAGGCACAATATCTCATGTGGAACTATATTTGGATAATGAAACAGAAAGATGGATTTGCAGTTCTTTTTTTTATTCACATCATTAAGTTCAATCAAATTTTTATGGAGACAATTTAGAGTTATGCAGTGAAGATTACCTATGGAAAAGAAAGCCATCTCCTACCATTAACCAAAAAGGAGCTTTCTATATTTAGATTATTTCCAATGCAGGTATGTTTAATGTTTTATGTAGTGGTTTTTTTAAAACTCCAGGACATATTGTAGAAGTTCCATAGATCACAAATGTTACTGTGTTTATAGTTCTTAAACGGTTTGATCCAATCTCTAGTATGATGTTGATGGTTATAAACTTTAACATGGTAAAGTTTGTAGCTTAGTCATTTGGTTCACACTACTGTGCTATCCAGGGTGCACCACGAGGAGGTGAACTAGCATCACACCCCAAAATACTAACATAATTAATATTAATAATTATTAATGAATAAATATTAATGAATAAATATTAATATTATTAATAATAATGTAGGAATAGGAATGAAGTAAAAATGAGGCTTTTTGAAAACCAAGATTTGTTGGCATGATCAGATAAACCATAAAGTCCAAGACTAAATTTTAACACCAAGTCCTTGTATAGAAAATTGATGATTTTTCATGCTTTATATTCTGAAGATGTTGAGTGTCAGTTGACAAAGAAGATATAAAGCTGAATTTGCATTTATGTGTGTGTAATTGTTTGTATCAGGCATATATATATATAATTTATTTCAATCTGTTATCTGTTCCTTAAAAAAATACTGGAAACAATAAGGGATTGGGTTCATTTCTGTACATTCATATAAACATAATTTTATGTTCATAATACTTAAACTGGACATGGGCAAGCTAACTATCATGACATCCCTTTGGAATTCTCAAACATGGGTTGAAGGAATAACTTGAAGGTACAAGATTAGTCATTCAAGATTGCATGTATGCATATATATATATATATATATATATATATATATATATATATATATATATATATATATATATATAATCACCATTCTGCTTATCCCTTTGACTTCAAAAGAACACATCTAACACTATCATCATTTAGACATCCAACATATTTTCAAACCAGCTGGTTTCCTGAGGGAAAGTCTACATCCTACACATCTACACAATGGGAAAGCTACGATATGATGCATCCCTCTTCATGACATACGCACCCATGATTAAGAAAGGGAGGAAAAGATCATATTTAAAAAAGAAGAAAACTGTTTGGGCAAATATCATGATTGCTTACTCAGATGACTAAATCAGGTTGCTGGGTAACCAAAGACTAAAACAAAAGAAAAGATTTCCAGTGAGGTAGTGAGGCAGCTTATGCTTTCTGTTTTCTTCCTTTGAATGGTGGGAAGTCTACAGCTTTCTCTAGGGCTATGTGAGTAAATGTTCATTAAATCAATTTTGAGATTCAAGTATCCAAGAGGGTATGATTCAGTGTCAGGTTCTAGATTTGCCAGCAACCTGATTCAGTGGAACCTGACACAAGATTATAAATTTGATATCAAAAACAATCTCATTTCTGTTTAAACAATACAGTCAAAAGACAAACAGAAGTAGATGCAAGCATTTTGTATTGACTCATCAGTACCTACATTACAATAACAGTTAAAACCACCTCAAATATCAGATCTAGCAAAAGCATAAGTTAATTAAGCCTATAATGTATGCAGGAAAGCAACCTTATGCCCACGGGAGGCATAGATTGACATAAAACTGTTTCTGCACACACAAGGGAAGCTTCAAATGGTTAATAGCAACGGCCTCAGAGGGAAACAAGAGTTCCGGTGGCACAGTTGAACTTTAAATGCAGAGTTGATCCACCTGGTGACCCGCAGATAGAAGTGTCTCATAATGGCTGAAAAAGGCATTTTATGGCCTTGATTTGCTGTTATTGTTGGATTACTCAAGGTTGTTTGGACCCATTTCGGAAGATTCTCCTTTATTTTGAAAGCGAAACACCTATCAGTTCTGCTGATGTAATTGTCTCCGCAATTACAAACAAATTGGTAAACACAATGAGTTTTGGTGCTGATAGGTTGTGCTTCCTTAATTAGGAGCAGCAATAGCCTCTGGGTTTGATGTAATATGTGAAGCTCAGCCATACTGAACGTTGCTTTTTTAATTAAGACATTTAAGCGTAGAGTCATCAGGCATGCTCATGTTTGTTTGTTTGTTTGTTTAATTTACTTATTTATTACAATTGTTTGTGGCCCATCTCACAGTTCTATCATCTATGTATCTATCTATCTATCTATCTATCTATCTATCTATCTATCTATCTATCTATCTATCATCTATCATCTATCTATCTCTATCTATCTATCTATCTATCTATCTATCTATCTATCTATCTATCTATCTATCTATCTATCTATCTATCTATCTATCATCTATCATCTCTATCTATCTCTATCTATCTATCTATCTATCTATCTATCTATCTATCTATCTATCTATCTATCTATCTATCATCTATCATCTATCTATCTCTATCTATCTATCTATCTATCTATCTATCTATCTATCTATCTATCTATCATCTATCATCTATCTATCTCTATCTATCTATCTATCTATCTATCTATCTATCTATCTATCATCTATCATCTATCTATCTCTATCTATCTATCTATCTATCTATCTATCTATCTATCTATCTATCTATCATCTATCATCTATCTATCTATATCTCCATCCATCCATCCATCCATCCATCCATCCATCCATCCATCCATCTATCCATCTACGTACAAGCAGTAAAAAAACAAAAACAAAATATGATTAAAAGATGGGAAAGGAGGGAGCAGGATGCAAGGGGGTGGGTGGGATCTATTATTTCTCCATCAGGCACCTTCAGTGTGATAGTTGCCACACTGGAGCTCCAGGTCAATTGGAAAAGCCAGGTCTTCAGAACCAGGTCATCTTCCTTCTGATGGAAAGTTAGGAGGATGGGGATCGGCAAGGTTGCATCCTGTCACCTCTATTTTTCAACATGTACACAGAAATAGTTATGAGAAACGCACATTTGGAGGAATCTACAATTGGGTGGAAATCATAGTAATATCAACAACCTCTGATACATAGATGATACAACATCGGTTGCTGAAAGCAAAGAGGATCTGGAGTGGCTAATGCTGAGAGTCAAACATGAAAGTGAAACTTGCCCAAGGGACAAGTTGTTCCTAAGGGCTGGTGCCATGGCAGAGAAGGCCGTTCTCCTAGATCCCGGAAGCCACAATTCCTTGACTGATAGGATTTTCAGCATGCCTCCTTTGCTAGCATGGGTGGGATGGATTTATCCCACTGGTTAAGAGACTATTACAGGTTACTATGCTTATTGATTATGTGCCATCAAGTTGTTTTTGACCACATAGATCGATTTTATGCATGAAGATATTTTCCTAACTAGGTCCTTCAGGTCTTCTAATGGTGAACCAATCGCCACTATAACCGAGTCCATCCCCCTTGCCGTTGGTCATTCTCTTCTTTCCTTTTTTCCCACCTTTCCCAACATTAGAGCCTTCTCCAGAGAGCTGTGTCTTTGCATACAGGTATTGCTTGCTTTCGACTCTGTTGACCATGGCAAGCTATGGAACTGCTTCAAAGAACTGGGAATATCACCATGCCACATCAGCTCGGTCACTGTACTCTGATCAGCAGCCACTGTAAGATTGGAATATGGAGACACAAACGGTTCAGAGTTGAAAAAGGCACTCGGCAAGGTTGCATCCTGTCACCTCTATTTTTCAACATGTACACAGAAATAGTTATGAGAAATGCACATTTGGAGGAATCTACAATTGGGTGGAAATCATAGTAATATCAACAACCTCTGATACATAGATGATACAACATCGGTTGCTGAAAGCAAGGAGGATCTGGAGTGGCTAATGCTGAGAGTCAAACATGAAAGTGAAAAATTTGGGCTGCACCTTAACATCAAGAAAACAAGATAATGACTATTGCAGAGAACACACAGGTCAGTGTGCAGATCGACAATGAGATCATTGAAACAGTAAAGGAATCCATCTTCCTGGGCTCTAAAATGGACCAAAGCAGTGACTGCAGCCCTGAGATCACAAAGTGTGTAGCACTTGGGAGAACTGTAATGTCTGACATGAATAACATCTAGAAGAGTAAAGACATCAGCTTCACAAACAAATGCAGATTAGTTAACACAATAATTTTTCCAATTGCTATTTATGACAGTGAAACATAGACCCTGAAAAAGGCAGATGGGAGAAGGCTGGCCTTTTTTGAACTGTGGTATTGGAGATGACTATTACGCATCCCATGGATTGCAAAAATAACAAAGAAGACCTCATCAAAAAATATCAAGACTGCCAAACAAAGACTGTCATGCTTTGTTCATGTCATGAGAGTGGACTCACTTGAAAAGTCAATCATGCTGGGAGTGATCTGTGGAAAAAAGAAGTACCCTCTGACTGGACACTAGGAAGGATGATATTGGGATGAACATGGTGGATCTGAAAGAAGCAGTGTAAGACAGAGGGGCGTGGCAAAAGCTGAGCCATAGAATAGTGGAGGGTCAGACACAACTGAATGGATGACAATGATTCCTTGCTTAAGAAAAACTGTTTGAAGTAATGAAAAAGAAATCTTATGGCACCTCTTTGCACGCCCAGTGATCATGTGATAAAGATTTGGGTACTTCGCAACCAGTAGGTATTTAAACTACTTCAGTGTCATGTTTACCATTTGTGCACAGCTGGCTTCAGACAAGCAGAATCTATGGAAAAGCCAGCACTAAAACACAAGTCACAATTACTGATGTCTCACTTAATGGCTGCATCACTTAGTGACAGAGTTGCCAATTACAATTGTGGTTGTTAAGCAAGGAATACATGTAATATATCCAAAGTTTGAACCTTGTGTGAAAATTAATATGTTCTTGGCTACCCATGGTATTCTTGGATTTATAAAAATCCAGATAGCCACTACATGGCAGCAAACAAATGCAGAAAATTTTTTCACTATAACAGGAAAAGTGTCAAAGGATCTGAGCTTTTTAAAATTGTTCACTTCTTGGCTGAAAGGAATAAAAATAGCAGGGATGGTAGCTCCTTTCAAAAACATGAACCTGGGTAAGTATCAGCTAGACAACTTTGATTTTACCTCAGTCAGTCTTGGGGGAAAAAAGCCAAATTTCTCAAAAAAAATTGAGGGCAGAATGGGCAGATCTGAGGAAGGAAAACCACATAAGCATCTGCCCTGTTCTAATGATGGGTTTTGGAGTCAAATAGACACAAGTTCTGCAGGAAGGCTGTTCTTCAGCTCAAGGGCTGCACACACTGTAACCTTCTCATACATTGATACAAACTTCTAACAAAGTTTAAAAAATGAAGAAAATGAAGCATGTCCTGAAACATAAATAACAGAGAAAAATCTTGACTGCAAAGTAGAGTTGCTTATCAATCAAAACTACAAAAGAGACATTTTGACCTTGCAGTATTTTTTAAATTAAATACTGTAGTACACTAATATTTGGCTGTATCATTGTAATTTTTTTCTGTAATATTTTCTCTCATATCTCAGTACATATAATCTAGAAAGCTCTTCCCTGTCCATCTGTTTTTCTTGTTATCTCTCCTTGTAGAGCTTTCTTTTCTCTTTTTGGCAGGATCCTTCCTTCCTTCCTTCCTTCCTTCCTTCCTTCCTGCCTGCCTGCCTGCCTGCCTGCCTGCCTGCCTGCCTGCCTGCCTGCCTTCCCAGTCATGCAATGTGTAAATGCAAGCTTTGATCCATGAGTGCATTGGGTGAGTATGATCCTATATTCACAGTCCTGAGAGTTGAACAGGCCCCCTTCTAGTGCCAGCAAGACCAACGCAGAAAAAGACATGCATCATATCCATCTTGGTCCATTTACTTGTCAACAGCAATACACTTTTGGGGCCAATCTGCTTCAGGCTTTCATGTAAAAGTAAAAACGGATAGTTGTCCAGGCAACTCAAAGAAAACTGTCTTTTATCATTCAATTTTTTATTTTTAAGAGCTTATTTATTGAGCCTCTTTTTAAAACCTCTTTTCCATGTTGAAAAGAAAATGCTAAATTGAGAAGTCCTGAGATACCCATCACCCCATTCTCAGGAATGAACTTTAGGAACTAGATCTCCCAGTTTGTAAATTTGATTGAGAAATTGATGTAGCCTAAGTTAAACTATACAGTCTAAAATCAATAATGGCATTAGAATGGTATATAGAAATAGCACTTAGACTTATATACCACTTCACAGTGCTTTACAGCCCTCTCTAAGCAGTTTACAGAGTCAGCCTATTGCCCCCAACAATCTGGGTCCTCATTTTACTGATCTTGGAAGGGTGGAAGGCTGAGTCAACCTAGAGCCTGGTGGGATTTGAACTGCCAAATTGCAGTCAGCAGAAGTAGCCTGCAGTACCGCACTCTAACCACTGTGCCACCATATTATACAGATTATGCATTTGGAATTGAGAGGCATGCATCCAACAACAATGACAATAATATGTATCATATCTGAGCAGGCAACTAGATGTAGAAAAAACTTACAAGTTGCTGTCATCTTGTAAAGATAAAGTAAGGGAATCTCTGTGGATTTTTTTTTCTCCGCTAGTCATTATAGACTGTAGGGGATGGTGTTCATCTTCATTTCAAGGGCCGTGGAGCTAACACTATCTGAATATATTTCTGCAGATATTTTTTTCTCCATGATGTCATGGAGCACTGTTACCTTTCCACAGAAGTGGCACTTATTTATCTACTCGCATTTGGAAGCTTTCAAACTGCTAGGTTGGCAGAAACTAGAGTGAAGACTGGAGCTTGCTCTGTTGCCAAATTGTAGGCAGCCGGCAGTCAACAGAAATAGCCTGCAGTACTGCACTCTAACCACTGCACCACCGAGGCAATCAGACTTTCTGGTTTTTCTTTGAAGACGTTTTCCTTCTCATCCAAAATGTCTTCAAACAAAAACCAGAAAGTCAAGTTGCTTCTTGAAAAAAACACCTTTGAGACACCCATGACTTGGATGATGGAAAATCTCCATAGACATTTGTTTGCAGGTGGATAGATACCACCATTTAGATGGTGAGAAACTTCTGGCTGTGTTCTGCATGGGGAGCTGGAACTGGCATTGGGACTGCCAGGACATGATCAGTGGAGGAGTGGTGGAGGAAAGTCCTGGTTGAACACTGAGAATGCTGCAGGCCAGCTGCCAAGACTTATATTTATGTCAACGCATAACATGGTAGCCTCCCTGACCTTGTGTGTTGTACACTAAATAATAATAATAACAGCCCATGTATGATAGGACTAATCATGATTGTATTCAAATCATGATCATTATTATCTTTAAACACACGCATGCACACACACACACAAACACACACACACACACATACACACACTATACCATGGCAGGCAGAGTTTTTTGACTCACTGGCCAGGGTTAGAAAGAACACAAAACCCTTTTCAGAGTTTTCTGTATATACACTGGATATATAGTACTGGAGACACCAGCATTCACCATTGTCTTGTTGTAATTTCAGGAACAGCAGATAAGCCCCAGAATCTTCACACCAGTTTAGAAAGTTTCAGAAAAATTTGGAGCCATCCAGTTCAATCTGTTGAATTGCACCAGTCCCCCTTTTTAAGTGGGAATCTGATTCATGGGGCTGTTTTGAACAGTTCTCTGTTGAAGATTTCCAAATGGAATCTTTGAGTAGTCCTAACAACATTGTCAAAGACAGTTTCCCTTGAAGGACAGAGAAAGGGCAGGCTTTCCACACAGCAACTGAAGAAACATAGCTGCAAAGGCATTTCAGCAAAATTAAGAACATTCCAGAATTCAAAAAGCAGAAGCTGCTGCTGGCAGCTGTTTTCTAAGCATTAGATGCCTGCCTTCCACATAGCCTACATGCAGAATTCGTAATCTCATCTCAGTTCTCAAGCAAGGTAATTTCCAGGTAGCTGATGAGCTAAGTAGAGATGCTTACAGCTGCTGCATTCACATATCCAGAGATAAATACATTATGCCTCCAACAGGCATGCTTTGGACCTTGTTAAATATATCTCCACATAAATTTTCATTCAAAGACCTGTGTGCCTTTTGAAAAACTATCCGGCACATTTTTATTTATATATTTGCTTCATTTGTATGGCGATGCATCTTGCAGCAGTAATTCTGGGAAGCCATCACAGTTTAAAAATATCAGTTAATAAATAACAAGAACTTCATCTCAGCAAGTTATGCTTTTTCTCTTTATTACCTGCTGTCAGAGATAAATCGGTCAAAAAGCAGATTACATACAGTATATGGAATCCTTTGCCTATTTTAAAATATTGCTTAAAAATATTCCTATACTGCTGTAGTGACCAATACACCTTTCTAAAATTTGTTAATCTATAAGCAAGATTCATAATCAAATCCTATCAATAATCCAAGTGTCTACCTTGGAAATGAAAAGAAGGGAAGAAAGGAATTTCTATTTAAAAACTAGCATTAATTTCAAATTTATCAGTAAAAGGAGACATAAAGAACCAGATTACGGTATTACCGTATGTTAAAATTTCTCTGGGAGCAAGTAAGAGACTCAGTTTTCTGTGGTAGGGCACACTGTTACTGAAAAAAAAAAAAGAAATGTGTGTGTGTGTGTGTGTGTGTGTGTGTTACTCTCCTTTTTAAACAAAATAAAACAGCATTTTAATGTTACCAAATATGTCATTAGGGCCAGCCCAACTCTGAACAAAATCTAATGACTTTATCTGTAAAATACCTAGTATATCCTCACTGTGATCCCCATGAGAAGTTCATTATGTCTTTCCTATCTTAGTCCAGGTTGTATTAAAAAGAGCTGTTAAGTAATATTTTGCAGATACATTAAAGGCAGAAACATAACTGTTTTGCTAAATTTATCGCCATCATGTAGGTTTTATAATAGGTTCCCGTAAGAGTTTGATTGGATTAATTTTCCTCCAGTAATGATTTAGGCATTTCTTCTAATGTTTTGCTCCAAGAATACCTCAGAGAATTAAAGGCCCATTCAGATCACTATATACAAAGAAGCTGCCCAAGGGTTCCACCACTCCATAATTCCAGGATAAACTCTCCCAAGGGCACAAATAGACACAAGTAGATCCATCAAAATCCTGGAGCAGACTGATGTCATAGGCCCCTTGTGTTGATTTAATCTGTTGTAGTACCGGAATAACAGCACTGGAAGGGACCTTGAAGGTCCTCTAACCCAACTCTTGCTCAGGCAGGAAACTCTATACCATTTCAAATAAATTGTTGTGCAATCTCTTCTTAAAAACTTCCAGTGTCGGAGCATTCCAACTTCTGGAGGCAAGTTGATCCATTTATTAATTGTTCTGTCACAAAATTTCTCCTTAGGTTGGATCTCATCTCTCTTTGATTAGTTTCCATCCACTTATTCTTGTCAGGCCCTCAGGTGCTTTGGAGAATCGTCTGACCCCTTTTCTTTATGGCAACCCCTGAGATATTGGTGCACTGCTATCATGTCATCCCTAGTCCTTTTTTTTTTCATTAAACTAGACATACACAATTTCTGCAACTGGTCTTGTTTTGGCCTCCAGCCCAGCCTCCTAATAATCTTGGTTGCTCTTCTCTGTACTCTTTCTAGAGTCTCAACCACCAAGTGGTTAAGAAGCTGCCTCAAAGTAAGGTGAGGGAAGGAGTATACGCCAGAGATCAGTGAGATGAACTTTCAGAGAAAAGAGTTAGTGTTGAGATAAAGCCTTGGCAACTATATGTGAACCACTTCTCTGATCTCAGTGAATAGGAAGTAAAAATTGTATTGAAGTTGATCTTTCTATATAAATATTTCTGCACTGGGAAAACACCCTGTTGTTAACCATCCATATTAACATCTAGCAAACTGTGCAGGATTTCTATGGAATTATGACCAATAGAAATATGTATATATTTCTGTGCCCCCACTTGTTCTTAAACACAACCATCTTCTTTGTTGGACCTTCTTAGCTATCTTGAAGATGTGCTTAGTGTGAAACTCCCATGCTGATAAGTTAATAAGGAGGTTGCCAAGCTGTTTTGATTGGTATTTATCTTAAATTCATTGCAATTTGTAAGCTATTAAAAAGATCCCTATTGTGTGCAAATGAAGTTGGGACTATACAGATAATTTAAAATAGGATTATTATACAAATACTTGAAATGTGTTAAAGTATGCTTGTGATGTTGACCTACTTACTTATCCCAGGAATCATAACAAGAATTACATTTCATAAATTATACCTTAGAAGAAAGAAAAGAGACAGTCACTTTCAAAATAATTTTTAAAGAAGCATATACTGGGGTATGAAATAAAAACCCTGAATAAAAAAAAGAAATGTTGAATTAATCATTTTACAGATTTTTGTGGTTGTTATAATTTGACTTTTAAAAAGTAATTGCAGGTGAATTCAGTTGCAGGGTACTTAAATCTGGCCTGTGGGGCCACCCTGGAAACAGCGAAAGACTGGCCTGCAATGCTTCTGTCAATGAAAATGGGTTCCCGAGCTCCGTTTTCAGCTGCCATGGCCTTCTAGGTTGCAGAAGGCCATGGCAGCCGAAAACGAAGCTCAGGAGCCTGTTTTCACTGGCAGAGTGCTCGGGCCACCACAGGCGCCCATGACAGAAGTGATGTTGAGTTGACCACGCCCATCCTGGCCATGGCCACTCCAGCCCCCCGAGGTCTAACACAACCCTGATGCAGCCCTCAATGAAATCAAGTTTGACACCCCTGTTATATGGCATAACCAAATGTGGAGTTGAACAGGATGTTTAATTGTGCAACAGAAGGATTTGGGTGAGGGTAGCTTCTGAGCATTCAGTGGCATTTATTTTGCAGTAACTGTATAGAGCAGTGTTCTTTGACCCCGGGAACTTGAAGATGTGTGGACTTCAACTTCAGTATGACTGGCTGAGGAATTCTGGGAGTTGAAGTTCAAACTTCTTCAACTTGTCAAGGTTGAAAAACAGTGCCATAAAGAATTAGGTACATATGTTTTCCACATATAGGGATTTTTTCCCCCAATAAACATTTGGGACTACATTTCAATGTTATCATTCAGCAAAAGTCAGAATTTCCTACTGTGGATTGGATTTCTTGACATTTTAAATATTATAAATGGCATGTCAAACACAATAAGTGGGTTTTGTGCAACACACTCATAACCTGAATGTCAACTTTCCACTCAAGTATATATCTTCATTATTGATCTTTTTTTGAAATCCTTGACTAATGATTAACATTTTTTACTTTTTAGCATCAAAAGAGGAAATGCTAGACAAAAATGCTAAACATTAACAAGTGGGAAAATCTGCAGTAGTCTTAAGTGTTGCCTTATACAACCTTTATAAGCACATGATTTCTTAGAAGTAGGAGCGTGTGATAAATCTGCTATTTGCCAATTCCACTTGGAGTTGGCAGCATAGAAATACTGCAATAACAAATAAAAAAAATCTGCATTGTCATCAAGTTCTTCTAGATATCCACTGGAGTTAGCACATCTGCAAAGTTATGATGCAGTTTCCATCATTTAAAACATATCAATCTTCATTTCAATATGCATTTTGAGAGAAAGTTAGTGTTTCTAATAAATAACGTGAACCATAATGGACATCTATAGATGTGCTTTAGTACAATGAATGCTCAGTTACACAGGGCAAGTTTAACTCCCAGTGGTTTGAAAAGAAAAGGAAAACATTTTTTGCACTAGATGGAACACCAAGCCTTCTATATTTGTAAAGGTCAATTTGAAGCAATTCATAGTATCATAAATAGATTATTCATATGCTAATTGGGGTGGCACCTAGTGGGAAGAGTGCCTGTCTTTTTATTCCTCTTATTATCAGCTATTGTAAGCAATCTAGGATCATTGTATGAGATAGGAAGTCATATGACTTCTTAAATATGTATGTATGTATGTATGTATATATGTATGTATGTATATATATATATTTGGGGGCTAGCCTACTGCTCTGCCAGAATGTTTTTTTCTTAATCCTGATTGGTTGGGAGTCTTGGTCTGTGTTTATTGGTCTTGGAGTTTGCTGTGTTCTGCTTGATTGGTGTTTCTAATATCTTCTGTCTGTTTTGTGCCTTTTTTTGTCTTGATTGGCCAGCAACATTGTGTTCCTGTTCCACCCCAAAAAATCTCCTGTTCCACCCCAAAGAATCCATCATATGTGCAGTAGAATCCAGCCTAACTAAATTAAATACAGATGAAGCTAACAGAATAAGACACCAAGTTACTAGCATCCTATGCACAAGCAAACCACCCAAAAGCTTGCATAAAGAGGAACTAAAAGCCCTGCAAGCCCTAAAGAATGACAACAGCATAATCATACTTCCAGCAGATAAAGGGAATGCCACAGTAGTAATGGGTAGAAAAGACTACAAAACAAAATTGACAGACCTACTCCAAGACTCCACATACAAACCCATAAACATGGACCCAATCACATATCTGGAAAAAATAACCAAGAAGAAAATTATAACTAGCCACATGAGCAAAGAGATCCAACAGACGATCATCCCAAGAGAAAAATCTTCCAGATGCCCCAAACTATACGGCCTCCCAAAAATACACCAGGAAGGCATACCTCTCAGACCCATAGTCAGCTCCAGAGGAGCACCACTACAAAACCTAGCTAAACACTTAGCAAAGCAGCTACAGTCCCATGCTGAAGCAGCAGCTTCACATGTACAAAACTCATACCACTTCTTGGAAATGACCAAAGATCTACACATGGAACAAGAAGATCTGCTTGTAAGTTTCGATGTGATTTCACTATTCACTCAAGTCCTAATAAAAGAAACTCTTGAAATCATCAAAAATAAATACCAATTAGCTAAACACCTCATGGAACTAACAGAACACTGCTTAACCAACACATATTTCATATACAAAGGACAAAGATACAAGCAAATTGAAGGAGACCCTATGGGATCACCAATGTCACCCGTCATTGAAAACCTGTTCATGGAAGAATTTGAATCCAGAGCTCTAGCTAATGCCACCCACAAACCCAAACTATGGTTAAGATACATTGATGACACATTTGTGATTTGGCCCCATGGAAAAGAAAACCTAAACAATTTCCTAACACATCTAAACAGCACACACCCTAAAATCAAGTTCACCATGGAAACAGAAACAAACAAACAACTACCATTCCTAGATGTACTAATCTACAAAAAACCCAGATGGCACACTAGGACACACCATATACCAGAAGAAAACATACACCAATCACTACCTCAACGCCCAATTCCACCACCACGCAGCACAGATAAACTACGTGGCCAAAACACTAATCGCCAGAACCAAACACCTGGCAGACAAGACACGCATAAAGACTGAACTATGCACCCTGACTAAAGTACTGACAACCAATGGCTTCCACAAAAGCAAAATCACCGGCTTGATCCACAAAAACACACTGAGACATAATGGAGACCTAGAAGATGAACAGACCTATGGAACAGCTGTCCTGCCTTACATAAGAGGTACTACAGACAAAATCAGCAAGATACTACACAGGCATCACATCAAGACTGCCTACAAAACAGACAGAAAAATAGCAGCTGTCCTAAGAAACCCCAAAGATAAAATTGACCTGGAAAACCAAGGCATATATGAAGTCCCCTGTGCATCATGCCCTGCCACATACATTGGACAGACCAATAGAAGAATAAGTACCTGCCTAGATGAACACAAAAATGCAGTCAAAAAGCTGGAACACACTTCCTCACTAGTCCAACACATGAAAGCCACAGGTCATAGCATTGACTTCGATGGCACCAAAACCCTAGCCACTATAGAAAACCCCAGCCACAGAATTATCAGAGAAATCATAGAGATTGAAAAAAGCCCCGAAAGCATGAATAGAAGAGATAATTCCACCAGACTGTCAATTATTTGGAAGCCTGCACTCACAAACAAAAAAAATCTCCACACCACTAGCCAGGCAAACATCTGGGCACAAACAGATCTCCCCTGATACCTCCAGCTCAAACACACCCCAACCAGGCACCCAGATGAAACCTAGCTTCCTAACAAATGATAGCCGTCCATTTACTCGGAGCCAAGCTGCACAAAAGGCCTCCAATACAGGAGCACAATGTTGCCAGCCAATCAAGACACAAAAAAAGCCACAAAACAGACAGAAGATATTAGAAATACCAATCAAGCAGAACACAGCAAACTCCAAGACCAATAAATACAGACCAAGACTCCCAACCAATCAGGATGAAGAAAAAACCATTCTGGCATAGCAGGAGGCTAGCCCCAAATTTAAAACTGAAACAACTTAAAGTCTGACTCACAGACGAACACAATACAGAAGCCTGATGATGGCAGATAAGATTCTGCTGAAACTTTGCTACAACTTTAAAAGCACAACTACAATGACGTGGGAAAATACCCGAACAAAACTGAATACCATACATATATACACATACATACATACATATGTGTGTGTATGTGTGTGTGTGTGTGTATTTATATATGTGTGTGAGTGTGTGTGTGAGAAAGAGAGAGAGGGGGAGGGAGGGACAGGGAGAGGGAGACAGAGAAAAGAGGCAGACATCCCAATCTCTGGGACTAAACATTTGTATTGTTCACTAAACTTTCGTCAGCTTCTGCTAACATCATCCAAGTGTAAAACTACTATCAACTAAAGGGGCCTTTAAGACGGAAGTCCATTGGGATGAGGGGGGGAATTAGAGAGAATGCTGTCAAAGTCATGTGAACAATGGCCATTGGTTAATGTTATATAAAAGCACATACCTCTTAATGGTAGTTTTACACTCTGATGATGTTAGCAGAGGCTAACAAAAGCTTAGTTGAACAATGTAAATGTTTAGTTCCAGAGATCAGGATATCTGACTCTTTTTTACAATTTTACCTGGAACTTGTATTTTTGAAATAATTTTGTGTGTGTGTGTGTGTGTGTGTATAAAATCTTCGTTCTTCTACACATAAGCAACTTGTCAATCTCCATATTTTGGATTATAATTTCCTTATGCTTTACCATTTGCCATGCTAGCTGAGACACATTGGAACAGAGTTAAAAATCTCTACAGGGCAACAAGCTGCTTCTCCCTATCCCAGATATATACTCTAACTATGTGGATTTATTGGACTTGTCATTTCTGGGCTGCAGAAAACCAGGCAATAGTAAAATGGAAGCAAGGTAATACAGTATATTAAAAATATCTTGGTATGCTTTTCTCACTTTCTCTCTATTTTCTTATAAAACGAAAATAACACCCCCCCCCAAACATTGGGAATACAATTCAAAGAAACAAAACCTCACATTTACTGATTCTCAATTTATTTGCGGAAAAAATTTTTTTTTCATTAATAAACAGTGGACTGTGTAGTCAACATGGATTTTTCAGCTGGCTAATAATGTGTCGTATTAGAATGTGATCCAAAATTAAATAAATAAGATTTCCCAACTGAGTTAAACCACAGTTTAGAATATAAAAATAGTAGTCTACTCTAAATGCCCTATAGAATTGACAACAACAGATTTCTCTTTAATTACATGTAAGTGCTTCCAAGTTTCAAATAGCAGAGAAAAAACCAACTTTGGCCCATTTTAAAAGATTATCTAATCCAAGACTAAACTAAAATTCCCAACTAGTTATTTGGTTTATACCAGTGGTGGGATTCAATTTTTTTTAATTACCGGTTCTGTGGGCATGGCTTGGTGGGCTTGGCAGGGGAAGGATACTGTCTCCAGTCAGAGGTGGTATTTTCTGGTTCTCCAAACTACTCAAAATCTCCACTAGCGGTTCTCCAGAACTGGTCAGAACCTGCTGAATACCACCTCTGGTTCACATGTGAGCCATAAACATTTGCAACATGAGTATATAAAATATTGTTTGGCATTAGGCTTATCTCTAATTATATTCCAAAAATTTATCCAAGTTAATCCCATTTATCTCCAGGACTAGCCAACAAAGCAATTTTTTGAATAGAATAGAATACATAATCCTATTCAAAATTTCTTATTCAACTATAAAGTATGAAGTTTTCTTAAGTCTCATTGCCATTTTTCTGGCTATTTTTTTTAAGTTTCTGCTTATATGAAGCACTCCATCCAAGTGCTAGCCAAAAACTTAGTGAAAACTTAGTAGTATAACTTAGTAGTATAGCCATCACAGTGAATTAATTGAAAAAAGTGAATATTAATTGCAAAAAAGAAAAGAAAATGATTAAAATTATGGTTTAAATCAGTCTTTCTCAATCTCAGCAATTTAAGATATGTGAACTTGCACATCCAGAATCTCCCAACCTCAGTTCCCCGGGGAATTGTGGATGTGGAATTCCATGCAACTTAAAATCACTGAAACATTGGTTTGAATAAATTGACTCTTATTCCCCTAATACCTTTCAAACTTTCCTTGGTTTCAAAGATAATGTATTCTAGTTGACCACACTTTTGAGCACACTTCCACAAGAATCTCAGCCTTGTGTCCCTGTTAGTTCACAGTATAATATGCATCTATTAAAACAACAACAACAGCATCTTCAGTTGAAGATCACCTTTTAAGCTGCCCATTTGAGTTCAATCTTCCTTAAAACTTGTGTTTAACACTGGCAATTTTCTCACAAAGAAGACATTGTTGTAGAAATGTTTGGTATCTGGCTTTAGGCTCAGACAGATTAACAAAGCCTCTTGCAATAGAGAAGGGAACTGTGGAATTGTTTTATTTTATTGGGTTTATTTCACAAGGTATTACATTGTGTGTATGTGTGTGTGTAGTTTTATTAGTGCTGCTGATAGTTTGGGCCATGATTAGAGGGGAATTTGATTGCTGGGCATCTGTTGGACTGCTGCAATGTTGGGATAATTTGATGGTTTATTCACAACATTAAACACAATGTTCTTTTTCTCTGAGTTTTGTTCTACTCTGGTCTTCCAGCTCAGATGCTGTCTATCAATGCCATCCACTCCTGACCCTTCCCTTGGGGTTGTACTGCCTCATGCAGCTCTCTTCCCCTTTTTTAGCTCCTGCCAAAAAGTCTGAAAGTCCTTGATGGAGTGAAGGACGAGAGAGGCAGGTGAACGACCCACAGAATTTTGAAGCAAAGCCTTTTTTTTTTTTTTGCATATGATTTGAGAAACCGGTAACTTGGGCAAAGGACTGTGTGGATTTTTTAAAAAATCTGCTTCGCTCTACTGCACTCTTCAAGGTTTTGATATGAGGACGTTTTAAAATAGGAGGGGATTGAAAGGCGCCTGCTAATTTTCTTCCATTTTTAAACATCCCAGGGGTCTTGCAAGACTGTCTTTGGAATGAGCTTATAATGCAAACAGGTTTTATTGTAATCCTTGATTTATAGCTACAATTGGGATCAGAATTTTGGCTGCTAAGCAAAGTTGTTGTTAAATGAGTCACATTCACTTTTACAACCTTTTTTGCCATGGTTGCTAAGCGAATCACTGCATTTGTTAAATGAATCATGTGGCTGTTAAGCACATCCAACTTTCCTCATTGACTTCGTTTATTGGAAGCCAGATGAGAAGGTTGCCCATGGTGATCCCATGGGCATCAGTGGTGGGATTCAATTTTTTTTTACTACCGGTCTGTGAGTGTGGCTTGGTGGGCATGGCGTGGCATGGCTTGGTGAGCGTGGCTTGGTGGGCATGGCAGGAGAAGGATACTGTAAAATCTCAATTCCTTCCCCATTCCAGGGGGAAGGTTACTACAAAACCCCATTCCCTCCCCACCCCACTAACCTGCTTTCCAGCTCCGTTCTCTTGTGCAGAGCAATAAAAGAAGGCCCAGCCAATCAGCTGTGACTCGGGAGGCAAAGAATAGATGGGGGCGGGGCCAGTCAGAGGTGGTATTTGCTGGTTCTCTGAACTACTCAAAATTTCCACTAGTGGTTCTCCAGAACTGGTCAGAACCTGCTGAATGCCACCTCTGCCGGGCATGATGCTGCAATAGTTATACATTCTGGTTGCCAAGCACCTGAATTTTGATCATGTGACTGTGGGGATGCTGCACTAGTTGTAAGTACAAGGACTGGTTATAAGTCACTATTTTCAGTGCCATTGTAATTTCGAACAGTCATTAAACAAATGTTTGTACATTAAGGACTACCTGTAGTCATTCTAGGAAGTGCTACAAAAGGGAACAAACTTTTTCTAAATCCAAATACTAAATGACTTTTCCTTATAGCCGGTATCCATTTAATCCTTGATTTTGCTGAAGTAATAGTTCCAAATCTGTTTCCAGATAAATTCATGGAATTTTTTTTTTAATGTATCCTAACTTAGAATGCTTTCGGCTACTGCATTCCTCCTGGCTAGTCAGACACTAATGATCAGAAGACACTTTTTCCAGTTTTGTTTATTGGCTTTGCCCTTAATAAATAAGAAATAAGAAGGCCACCCTAATCCATAATCATTCCTTCTTCAAATTATTATGGTCCTCACTCCAAATCAATCGATTGGAGAACAAATGTGTTTCCACAGAAGGCTATGGACCATAATCTAATAGGTAGATGTTTTTAAATTTTCCAGTCCAAGGCTGAGAGAGATTGATTGACCCAAAGTCATCCCTCTGGGCATATGGAACAACTAGAATGAAAGTCTCCCTATTCCTATTTCAGCATGTCAATCCCTTCATACTGGCTCTCCTAAAGATCATCACAGCATATTATCTATAGGTATCCTGGGTGGGGGGTGGGTATGTAAATTTGAAACCAACAAATATGTGATCGCAAAATACTTGTGCCATGACTCATGAGATTCATCAGCACTAATAATCTTTTTGAGTTGAAACATTCTACACAAAAATGCATATAATTTCACTGATAGGAAAAGTCTGTTCATATGCCTTATTTAAGCCTTTCTCTAGTTCAGGGGTGTCAAACTCACATCATCATGGTGGCATCACGTGACATATCGAGACTTTCCCCCCCTTTGCTAAACTGGGGAAGGGCGTGGCCAGTGTGTGACTCATCTGGCCCGTGGACCATGAGTTTGACAGCCCTGCTTTAGTTTATATGCTGGGCAAACAATCCAAGTTCCCTATCAATATTCACATTGTGTGTGGCTGGAATTATTTTTTTAAAAAAATCTTGTAAAATGTTAATCTGTGGGTTTCTAAGAATATAGTTAGAAAAATAGAATGATTGTATAGATTTCCCCAAACTGGTTTCCTATTGGGTAGCTCGGGAGCTCTGTAATACACTGTAATCCTAAATATAGCATTTCCCCACACTACCCCAATTCCATTCTCCAACCACAAGCACATCTTGCTTGCCTGTTCTGTTGATTTCTGATTGAAGTTGACTATAAGGTAAACGTAAAGGTTCCCCTCACACATACGTGCTAGTCATTCCTGACTCTAGGGGGTGGTGCTCATCTCCGTTACAAAGCCAAAGAGTCTCCATGGTCATGTGGTCGGCATGGCTAAATGCCGAAGGCGCATGAAACGTTGTTACCTTCCCGCCATAGTGGTCCCTATTTTTCTACTTGCATTTTTACATGCTTTCGAACTGCTAGGTTGGCAGAAGCTGGGACAAGTAACGGGAGCTCACTCTGTTACATGGTGCAAGGGATTCGAACCGCCAAACTGCCTACCTTTCTGATCAACAAGTTCAGGTCTTAGCCACTGAGCCACCATTTCCCTTCTGAAGTCGACTATAACAGCCATCAGTCTCCTCTTCTTCTGTATCAACAAATAGAGTTTCAACTTGGATAATAGTTATTACCCATTAAATGGTTGTTCATGAAGTCTAATTGATGTCTTTTGATCCCTGATTGCATTGTAGCTAAGAATTGTTCTTGCCCCATCTTTCCTAACTATAAAAGCAACCCCATTCCTTCTTGTTTTTTGTGTCCTGAGGGAGATCTGACTGAAGGGATCTGATGACTTCAATTCACCCAAAATGTCTCTCTGTAGTTCTTTCATTTTATCTTTCACTGTGTTGAGCTTTACCATGTTTGTGGTTTTCATATTTTACATATTTATAGACTACGTATCTACATTAGCATTGTTTTGGATTTTACAGTTTTGAATGTTATTGTCCTGCATGGCAATGTTAGCAACTAGACTTCCAGAAGACTTTAATTTAGCTGTATTGTAAACAGCATTCATATTCTGAAAGATCCTCAACTCTTCCTTGATGTATAGCCATTCATTTAATGATAGTTCAAAGTTACAACAGCACTAAAAGAAAGTGACTTAGGGCCAGTTTTCACATTTATGACTTTTTCAGCATCCTAGGCCAACTCATGTGAAACCCATACATAGGACAGGAAGCCAGAGTTCAGACAGCACATGGTAAAAACAGACTGGTGCCAAGTTAACAAGAGAGTGAGACAAGGCTGTGTCTGTTCTCATTTATGCAACTTATATGCTGAGCATATATTAAGGAAAGCTGGATTGGAAGAAGATGAATGTGGTTTTAAAACTGGAGGAAGAAATATCAATAAACTGCATGATGCTGATCACACTATTTTGGTAACTGAAAATGCAAACGTTCTGCAAGTTCAAGTAATGAAAGTCAAAGAGCAAAGTGAAAAAAAATAGGAGTGTGATTAGATATATACACAGGTATGTACCTACAATGTTCAGAATTGTGCAGGCAGTGGTTTTGCTAGTGATATTCTATTGATTTTGAAGATTAGGCTTTGAAGAAACAGAATAAAAAGAACATTGTTTTTGAACTTAGACATAGGGGAAGATTCTTCTTCTGTTCATTTTTTTCTTCTCATGGACTTAAATGCTGAGTGAAAAAACGGATGGTGAGCATGGATATTTTGAAATGAAAACTGAAAATTCTTTGCTGCAACGTTGGCTGCATCTTTGTAGCTGTAATGCAGTCTCTCTCTCTCTCTCCCTCCCACCCTCTCTCTCCCTCCCTCTGCCACTCCCCCTTCCTCCCTTTCCCTCTCTTCTCCCTCCCTCCCTCCCTCTCCCACTCTCCCCTTCCTCCCTCTCCCCCTCTTCTCCCCCTCTCTCTTTGGTTTAGAAGATTGTAGACTTTGGTCCTTAGGACGTGACTTCTCACTATATACACCAAAAAGAATAAAAAAGCCCCATATCCATCTGCAAGAAAGTATATTTTATTAGTTCTCATTATTCTTTTAGAATCACTCAAGGGATTGATACCAATCTTTAAAATCTATATGAGCAGGAATCTCAGCAAGGACTTTTATATTGATAGTCTGCTGATGTATTTACATTAGCAATGTCAGCATCAGGAGAAGGTATAAGGTCAATTTTCTACTGCTGTGAGATCTTTGAGCATTCTTCATTAATGAAAGAGTTTCTTGCACCTAATATTTTTTGTAGAATAGCTACATCTAGAAAAAAAATCCTCCTTAAAGTAATTGTTGAACCCTCCTGTGGGAAGGCTTTGGCATAATTAAGCCTTGAAAGTAGGATCGTTTAAGCATTTGAGGCTTATTTTTATCCACTTCTCAAAAAGTTCATGAGTTCCTCTAATATCTGCTTAGTAGCTACTGATAGATAAGTTCTCCATACCTTTCATCCCCAAAGTCACATAGAGAAATGGTAATTTGAACCTGAATTGATTCATTCAGATTAAGGAAGTGCTTGAATTACCATTTGGTATACTTTCCAGAATATTTCCCATGACAACAGATTAACATATATTGGGATAATATGATAGCATTAGCAAATATATCTTGGTCCACCTTTCTCCTCTCAAATATTGGCTCTGCCCTTTCATCTTGTGATCAGATAATCCACTTGCTGACTTTAGAGAAGACATATCTCCAGGAAAAAGTATCAGTATCTTATTTGGATGCACGATCTTTGATGATTGTGATGCATCAAAGCTTCTAAATGGGACATAAATAGATTCCATCTTCTGTTGTGGGTGGTTTGAGATTCTTTTCAGCAGAGTTTTACTACCAATGAGAAATCCAGCTAGCTAAGTCATGAAAAGGAGGCACTTTTGGATAAAAGAAAATATTTGAATTAACCAATCTCCCTGAATATTACTTACCACCAAGCTGATTTGTTTACCTTTATGTTTGTCTTCAAAATGTATTTATTTTTTCCTTGCTGCAGAATCTGCAATTTGTTTTTTAATCAACAGCTGTTTAATTAATAAACAGAAGCAGAATGCCAGATGCACAGCCAAGAAAAAGGTGATTGTGTTAGTAAAAAGAACAAGAAATATTGAAAAGTTGGAAGCAGAAGTAAGAATGTTGACTAAAATGTAAATTTTTAGAACTGTGTCTAATGAAATCAGCCTGGTCTAATTTTCTTGTTCAAGTTAAACAAAATTGACACCAGCATGATAGCATTCTTCTGATATCTTTTCTCTGCAAATAAATTGTGGTGAATATGACCAACAAAAGAGCTATGGAGGTACAAACAGAGTAAAACCAATGGCAGAATAAAGTTACATTGGATAAAATCAATAAAAGACAAAATTGGGAATTGCTTAATTTTGCTTTTGATTTCCATTAACTCCACATTACATTTAGCAGGTGTGAGAGAAAGTAAGGTAGGAAGTGCTCCTGAAAATGAGAACTGATGACTACTACTGTAGGCACACTTGAGCAACAATTAGGAATCTCAAACATAAAAGCCTCCATGAGAAAGGAATACAGTTCTGGAACAAATTTTGAGGTCATTTATGTGTATCTTTTAAGCCTCAGCTATTTAGAAATTCTGATCTTTCCCTGGAACTTATGGTACTTAACTGGTCTATTTTCTGGACCTTAATTGCTATTACAGGTATTGAGATTTCAATACTAATTGGATTATGGCTACATTTTAACCTAATGATTCAATTTTGAGTGTCCTTGGACATTTTGACTTAACTGTATATCAGTTTGGTCAGGTTTCAGCAAAATGAAATCATAAAACTATCTATAAGAGAAGAGCATAAGGCTATTAAATCCATACTCTAAAATTGCCTTAGTTGCACTACTTCTATCATTCCCTATTTTCCAACATCTACCATCAGCATAAAGTTTTTGTATTAAAATTGAGTTCGGAGAAAAACCAGCATTTTTTTGAAAGACAAACTTGTCATACTCTTCTTGTTTCAGTTTGGTACTTCAAAATCTCCCTCTCTGATGGTTTGATATTATGAACTGGTTTATGAATGCAACAGCATCAGGGTTAGATTATCAAAAAAGCATACAAAAATATAAGGAATGATTTTATATATATTTATAATTAATTTATCAATTTATAATCATAAATTTTGCTTTACTTTTTAAACTTGTTTCTTATTTCTTTTCTGTGCTCTGCCAAATGTTGCTTACCCCAAAAGGAAAGAACATGATGGGGATGAATGGCTACATATATGAATTATTCAATATTTCTCATTGATTAGAATAAAACCTTTTGTCAATAATAGTCTTTCGGAATCCTCCAGGTGTTAATATTTTATCATTCACTTAAGAGTGAGTAATAAAAAAACAAAAACAAAACGAAATGAAGGAACAGCAGTTGTGAATGCAGGCAAACCCATCTCAAGTCCAACTGGCTAAATATTCTAAAAATGCACAATAAAGATCTATCTTGTAAACTGTGAGTAAACTTTGTAAATTTCCTGGCTTTTAAAAAAACAACAGATTCTAATATGGAATTGGAAGATACAGGGATATATTAACGAATCAAGTTTCTTTAAAAAGTTATTTAATTGCTGGAGTGGTGGATAATAGAAAAATCTCTCAGACTAATTTACCTCCCTTTCATTAAGAAAGTTAATGCAGTTTGCTTTGAGATTTTGCTTTGCTGGAGATGAGGGAGTCAAGATGCTACAACCCCATGATTGCCATCTTGCTTTTTTAACATTTGACCCCCGGCTTCTGTGGACATTTCTCTTCCTTTGTCATTAAAGCAATGAACCTCTTTTGTTTTTTAAATTTATCCCAGCTGCATGAAAAACGTTAAAAGTGATTTCGCAGTATAGGATCCCAGGAGATCAAAGCAAATTAGAAGCTCAGAAAAGGGTTTTCCTCCAGATGGGTCTAGACTCTAGGATAATTCAGCGCAGCCAACTCGATGTGTCCAACTCACCACACCCAACTTCTTGTAGCCAACTTACCATGGCCAACTCGCTGCAGCCAATTCACTTCAGGAAAACTTGCAACAGCCAACTCACCGCAAGACAAGAGTTATATCGATATTTTGCTTCTTTTTTCCACTTTCTCTTCCTGGGGTTCTATTATTTTGTTACCAAGTGTCAATTAAGATGTATCTTTGAGGAATTTTGTTGAAATTTCACTGTAAGTTCCTTTTAGTTACAGTTCCATTCCTTAGTTCCAGGCAGTCTCCTCCATTTTTCCAGATCCTGCCCTTTTATTCTTTTTTTTTCTCCTTTCCTGCTTTTAAAAACTTTTAAATATCCAGAAATCTTTATTAACCCTTTGACTTTTATTTTCAGCTTAGATGCCTATTAATGTCAGAATGGATTTTTTTCAATTTCTTGCTTAAGTCTCTTAGCTGTCAGTATAAGGAAGGGAAGAAAAAAAAAACCCTAATCCTTTCCCTTCTCTCTGTCCTTCGCAGATTTGAAATCTTCTTTGGGAACAATGTTATTAAATTTAAATTCCAGGGTACCTTATTTGTTGCTTTTGCTGTTTGACCCGGTCAACCAAAACTTTCTCCTCTTATCTTCCTCCTGCATATTCTTTTCTGGTCAAGTTCTTCTTTGTGATGTCCATTTCTGACCACCACTACAACTGCCTTTGGGAAAGGGAGTAATGGCCAGCTGGGGAGGAGAGATGCGGCTCTCCTCCACCCTGCAGGCAGTCTCCCCCCATCTTCACCACCTCTACGGGGTGGCTTAGCCCTGAAACCATCCGGCTCCGGGCACTCCAGTGGCAAGCACAGATCGAAGCCTTGCAGAGACGAGGTTTCGGTCTGTCGCTGAAGAAGCTCAAACCAGAAGCCCCCAAATTATACAGTTTTATAGAGATGGGTTTCAGAATCATCTTTTACTTTTCTTTAATTTTTGACTATTTTAAATACTTAAATTGAAATGTTGAATTGTCCCATAAAGAGTTGTCCCTTGGTAAATTGGTCACAGTGAGTAGTCCCGTGTTGAGTTGGCTGTGGCAAGTTGGCTGTGGCAAGTTGGCTGCACCAAGTCCCATTCTGCCTCCAGACTGCAGAAGCATTGAAGAGAATGAAATTCCTCATGCACATGTCTTCTTACCTCTTCTCCTTTTGCCTCATTTGCCTCTTGGTCTGATGGGACATGTAGGTCTTTCGAGAAGAACCAGAGTTGGCTGA
Organism: Pseudonaja textilis; assembly: GCF_049901715.1. Classification (NCBI taxonomy): domain Eukaryota; kingdom Metazoa; phylum Chordata; class Lepidosauria; order Squamata; family Elapidae; genus Pseudonaja; species Pseudonaja textilis. The sequence goes on along the minus strand of NC_141990.1, from coordinate 136,989,701 downwards.
GGAGGGTTAAGTGTCAGTGTTCCAAGTAACAGACCCAAGGCAATCAAAACTCCGAGGCTAGGAGTTTCCTCAAGGTAAGAACTTATTAGGAATATCATATTGGCACAGCTGCTGAAAACTTGACTCTGAAGAAACCCAAGCTTTCCCCCACCCAAATCAAAACCCAAAATTCTTGCCCCCAGGTCACATGTCCATCACATGATCCAATCAGGTCATAGTCCCAACTCCGGCTGGCTTTAGTCCACGTCTCTCCAGTACCTGATGAGAATGTCCTTGGCTCCCACAGGAAAGAATGTTACTTTGGCTGCACATCCCCCAGCTATCTCTATCTCCCCACCTCACGTCCCCACAGCTCCAACCTGCCTTGCTGTGGCAGCCCTGAAGATGCTCCAAAATGGCTTCAGGGCTGACATTAAGCTGGAGAAATTTTTTAATTTTTTTTTTTGGAAGAATCCTGGAATATTTTATCATAAACAGATTCTGAGAGAGAATATTTTTGGGATATAAAGGCTAGGCAACAATCCTTGTTTCAGAAAATGAGGCAAACAGATGGTTTTGATAATTTTTTTGAATGTTTTGGGGATTCTTAGAGTTTGAAGAGGAGACCTGAATTCCATCTTACCTTTTCATACAAACGGCTGCCTCCCACTGTTTTTTCAAGAACCTCTACAATAATACCTCTGATGCCACAAGAAAATAGCTGTGAGGAGAGGAAAGCATTAAGCCATGCAGTCTCAACCAATGCAAAACTGAGAGGCGGGGAAGGGAAGAGGTGATGGAAATGGAGAGAAAGAAAAAGAATTTAGCAGGGCAAGGCAAATACATAATGGCCTGACAGGATGTTTATACTAATTGAAACATTTTTAAAGGTCACTGAAATTAAATTAAAAGCTTGTAACATTAAGTGGAATATTTTAAACAGTGGCCTCCACACTGTGGATGGACAGTCATAATTATATATTAGTAGACACTCTGAAACAAAAATAAAGAGTCCAAAAGGGAAACATAAGCAGTGAGGTCCTGTAGTCTAATGAACTGAGATTACTTGGATATTTGGTGTAGTTGTGAAGATGCTGGCTACAAACTCTATAGACCATGAGCTCTAATCCCACCTTGGGCATGAAAGCCAGCTGGGTGGATTTGGGCCAGTCACTTTCTCTCAGCTCAACTCATTTCACAGGATTGTTGTTGTTGTTGTTGTGAGGAAAATAGGGGGAGGAAGGAGTAGTAAGTATGTTGGCTTCCCTGAGCTACTTATAAAGTAATTAAGGCAGGATAAAATTCTATAAATACATAAATAAAAACTAAAGACAGGATAAAAAACTTTTTTCTGTCTGTCTGTTTGTCTGTCTGTCTGTCTGTCTCTCTCTCTCTCTCTCTCTCTCTCACACACACCTATCTATCTATCTATCTATCTATCTATCTATCTATCTATCTATCTATCTATCTATCATCTACCATGTTTCCCTGAAAATAAGACTCCATCTTATTTTTTTGCCATCAAAAAAGGCACTAGGTCTTATTTTCAGGAGATATATCCATTGACTTATCTCACTCCCATGCGTCGCTCCTTCCCTCCTTTTTGCTGTCAGAGGCTTTCAGGAACTTATTCTGCAGCCAGCAAGTCCGGCAAGGCTTTCCTGTCAGCCTCTGCAGCTGATAACAGAATGCTGGATCAATCTGGAGCTCTGTTATCAGTTGCAGTGGCCTTCAGGAAAGCCTTGCTGGCTACAGAAGAAATGGGCTGGCAAGGCAGGTGTCAGGGTGTGTGAGGCCTGGCTGCAACCATCCGAAGGTAAGTAGTAGGGCACTCCACCCACCATCCCCAGCTTAATTTTTACCCATGCACCATGGAATGGGCGGGGTCTTAATTAGGGCTTATTTTGGGGTTAGGGTTTATATTGGGTGCATGTGTAAAAATCAAGTTAGGACTTACTTTCAGGGTAGGTCGTATTTTCAGGGAAACACGGTATCATCTATTTATTTATTATTATGTTGGACAAATTCCTTGAAAAAGAAGCCTAGAAAGGGAGAGAGGGGGAAAGAGTAAATGTACAGGTTGTATATGTAGACATTCCTTCATGGCCATTTTTTTTGACGGGAACCAATAACAAGCACGAGATCGGCTAAAATTTTGCCTCCTCTTTAGAACTCAGTGAGATCAGATAAGACCATGACAAGCAGCGATGCAAAGTTCCATACTTGCTTGGGGCCAGAAGCTCTCAAGAGAGGCTTCTTCTAAAGAGGTGACTTTATCAGAGAAGGCCAAGACTTTATCCCAAGAAAGAGACATGCGAAAAATGTGTCTAAGCAAGGGCCTTTCCTTTATATGCCTAGTTTTTTGTGCACTTTCTACAATTTTTTTCTTCCTATTCTATATATAATGTCCAGAAAAGAAAAGAAAAAAAAAGCTGGACCACTTAGAAGTGATATGCATGAATATATGGTATATCTGTGCTAATTGCTTTTCTATGTTTACAAGGCAACAGGGATCTTTAATACATCTTCTTTTATGGTAAAATGGCTAAAGTGCTTTCTGGTTGTGTGATCTTACTCTTCAATCTCACTACTCTGCTCCCCTCCATAAGGTACAGTTGGCGCCTACTGGGTTGTCCATCAAAGGGGCAGTAAAAGCCCAGCTGTTCCCTCTCATAGGTTTGGTTCTCTTCCCACCTATTTGCTCTATAAAATATGGACAACAGCAAATGAAGAATCCAACCAGGATTATCATGATACTTTTTTCTGGTATACTTAACAGGTAAAAACTCAACATGTTAATTTCAAAAGGCAATGGGAGGTGAAACTACATTTCTCGAATCTCTGAACGATTAAAAAAAAATGAATCCATAAGCAATTGGCAAGAAAAGGGGGAAATCCTAATTTGAAGGGGTAAATGCTCCCATTCTCATTGATAAATGCTTGTGGACTGCCTCAGAAATGCCAAACGTCCTCAGCAATTGAGCTGCGGATATTAAACAATATAAATAAAAGTAATTTGACTTCATCTTAGATTACTCAAATGTCACATTGCAGCAGTGAAGTCTAATCATACATGGGGTGCTGATTTAATTTCTTAGAAAGCAATTAAACTCTGCTTTGACCTTTGGGGAAGATTGATAAGGAAGGTTTTAGAGGGAGATTTTATACTGGCCAGCAAATATATAATAAATGGCCTGTCTAAGCAACAAAGCAATACAACAATCACATTTTAGAAGAGTTACATATGTTTTCTGTTCAATATGTTATGTTTCTTTTTTCCCCTGCTCCTGTGTCTGGTGATTGTTTAGAAATGAGCTGTAACTGTGCCATTAGGTCTAGATAAATTGCAGAAAATTATCTTTGCACCATTTTTATTAGCATAGTTTTAGCTTTGTAAGCTAAGTTTCAGTGCCTTTATGACTTTTTTTCACACTGAAGTTCTAAATTGAAGTGATTGAAATTTTTTGTACAGTCCTCAGTGAAAAAACAGCTGAAAATATTTCCTAAGGAACATAGAATATTTTGATTTGGGCAGGTGCTTTTAATGTTTTGTAGCTTTATTAGAATGATGCCCTATAATGATTCTGTTTTATTATACAGTCTAATTGTTTACAATTTTAGTGGCTGATTTTTATCTAGGACGCCACTGGGAAAAATTTTGAAAGGCAGCATGCTTTTTTAAAAATATCAGGAGAAAATATCAACCACATGCTTCTAGCAGAATTGAGTGACAGAGAGCAGATAAAAATGAGAAAGGGTTAAAAAAAGAGAGAGAAAAGCAAGAATATCATAATGTTCAACTCTGGTTTCCCACAAGGTATTCTATGCTATAAAATGCTGATTGTAATATACTGTGGGGTACCATCAAAAGTAATGCTTTAGCTCAAAAGTTCTAGCAATTCCATTGCCATTATCAAAATTTGCCTTCTCCAATGATTACATTATGATTACAATGATTACAAAATGTGCTGGGATGACTCAAAGGCTATATTGGCTGGCCATTTTTGTTTATAGACACATGCTACCAGAAAGGGATTAAGATAAAAGATAAAAAATGCTGACAAATGATTAAAAACAACACACAGTAGCAATGTGGATCAAGACCACATTGTTGTTCTGCAGTGAACAGAGGTGCTCCCCTCCTTGCAAAAATAATAATGGGAAGAAAAATTCACTTCTGTAAATTATTTAAACTCTGAAGGCTCGGTTTACTAGGCTATGGGACATATATCAAGGCTTTGGTACGGTTGCATGCAAGTAATGAGAAGTAGGTTGGCTTGTTCTTTTGCTTTTGAGGGCAAGTTAATATGGAGTGGAAAGGTAGGTGAGGGAATTCACCAGTTATAGGTAGAATGACCAAGTTTAGTCTTTGAGATACAGAAGAGAGAAGGACTAAACCTGAAAGGTCTTGTCAAATACAGAGGAATTATGATGCTGTTATCTAGTTGGATAATGAAACATCTGCAAGAAAAACAAGCTCAGAGAGAACCAAGGACCCCAATTCTCTTCTATTGGTTCTTCTATTGAATGAAAAAGACTAGATTTATGATAAACCAACAGGAGTGAGGAGGAAACAAGCTTCAAGTTACAACGGCCTTCTTAGTTACCTCTCTTTGGCTTGGGACAAATGGTTCATTTTTATGAGTGAAGCTTCAAGGGGTCTTAAAGTAACCTTTGCAATGATTCAGTTCCTTAACATTCATATTTTCCAGTCTCAAAAGGTAGATGTTCTAACAAGCTTATCAGGAATAGCAGGGTTTTTGTTGTTGTTGTTGTTAATTACTTTTACATACAGTGGTTAGAACCACGTGTGTAGGCAGAGCTAAATCAAGCATACAATGCATGCATCACAGTTGTAAAAATGTATAGAAATGCAAACAAGAAAGTCAAACATTCAAAGGTAGAAGAAAGCAAAGAAGCTATTTGGTCCTAACTGGCCTTTGGTATGATAATATTAAATAATGTAGTCTGTGTGTGTGAGGGAAATTTATAGGTACCGAATTTATCGAAGAAGATGGCTAATGGCAAGTTAAGATTCAATATGGAGTGATTATGAGTGAGGTGGGGCAGGGCAGAGAAACAATCCTTTTGGAAAAAAGTGTAGGTGTCATGCCCCTGGTGGAGACTGACTCTGAGGGAGTAGGGCTTGCATAACCATATCAGATGTCTGTGGTTCTTATCGTTCAACTTATGCCTTTCTTTCTTCTATGAGAAAAGGTGCATCCTTAGAAGCAGAGCCTGTCTCTGTGACACATTTTGTTCTTCTGTGACAAAGCTATAATTTGGTGATGCTCTCCATTCAGTACATTTAGGCACTGGCATGATGATAAAAGGCAACTTTGAACCAATTTGAATTTAATTGCTATATTTCCAGAGGCACTTAATTGAACTAAATAGATACATCCTGTATGAAGCCATATATTTACTATATCCCAAATCTCTTGACAATAATCATCAGTTTGTTAAATAGAATAAAACAAGGAGGTCTTTTTTCTTTTCTTCCTGGAGCCCAATTTTAACCATCACTGTTTACTCAGAGGCATAGTGCTGGTACCACGGTCTGGTTAAAAACTCCTGGCATAGAGATACCAAAATTTCTGCCAGTTGCTAATTCATCCTTTAAAAGGCCAGTGGGGCAAAATATCAACTTTTCTTTGAAAACTTTTAAAGGTGGAAAAACAAAGGATATTAATTGATCTACAACTGGTGCATTGTAGATCAATTAATGCATTTAAAAGAAATGTAATACAATAGAGTTCATACAATATTTTAACTTTTGTCTAGTTATTTTTAATGAGAAAATTTCTTTGTGTGACCATTTAATCAAAGTCAGATAAAATGCAACTGTCCTCACAAAACAAAGTAGGTACATTTGTTTTTTTATTATTTATTTATGAATTTATGGACTGCTTTAGTCAACTACATATAAGCAATACATAGGCATAACATCCCAAGTCAGGATTTTGGCAATAATTTGTTTTACTATATAGGAAAACATAACAACATCAAACAATAAATAACAAGAGTATGAGAAAACCAAAGGGAAAAAAATAGAGAGAAAAATATACCATTATCCATACAGAAAACAGCTCAGTTTTTAAATTGCACTCAGCTTAATAACAAGGAAGAATATTGATTGGTCTTTCCATTACATAAAGAGAATCAATTCAGCAGCAAAAAGTGAACACATATAATTAATCCAAGACTGTAAATCTTGTCATTCCATCATAACAAATGCTCAGTGGATCTGTACTTCTATAAAAATAGATTCCATGTTTGTGATATATAGTTCTGAATAACATTCATATGTTTAAACTGCGTTATACTTCTCAAAACTCATACTAAATATTTTATGGATATTTAGCCAAAATAGGGCATAGAAAGGCAAGCTTAAATTTTATGCATTTGCTCCTCCATTATTTTATACTTCCAATAGATTTAGACAGGGCTGGGCTGCTGGGGGTTCGCAGGGGTTCGGGAGAACCCCTAGCTAAGATTCTGTGCAGTTTGGAGAACCCCCAAATCCCACTCCTGGCTGGGCCCTCCCAGGAGTCCCCACATGGCCCGTTTTGGATGCAGGTAAATGCAGGGCGCATGCAGAGGCTCGGGGAGGATGAAAAGCAGGCCTCCTGGAAGTTTGTAAAGTCTGGAAATGGGCCTGTTTCTGGCTTCCAGAGAGCCCCTGAAGCCTGGGAAGGCCATTTTCTCCCACCCAGAGCCTCAAGGAAAGCCTCCGGATCCCGGGGAGGACAAAAATGCCCTCACCTGCCATGTTGCAGGAGGCCGACTTGGCCACACACCCAGCATGGCCACGTCCACCAGAAACCAGGCAGAGAATCCTTTGCTAAAATTTTTGAAGCCTACCCCAGATTTAGATTTAAAGATATATGTTTTAAAAGATTCTCTGAAATGCCCCAAAAGCATGAACATTTTTTCTTGAATTAATATCATCTTAAGCTTATTAAGTATCATACTTAATATTCTTCAAGACTCTTGACCATTTAAAGGTTTTTTTTTCTATGTTTTTATTAGGAATTGTATAATTGGAAATTTTAGTTATATTGGTATTGTCCAAATTCTGTTGGAAACCGAGTCAGTCTAGAAACGATTAATTTGTTAAGGTATTCCAACTCTTTATCCAAGATTCTTGCAAATAATTAATAAACACTTCATGCCCTTTAATTGTCTAAAGAAAAATGTCCAGTATCAAATTAAATATAAGTGGCAATAACAGACATTTTTGATGAGGTCCAGGAGATCTTTTTCGAGGTAAGGAAATAATTCCATTTGTAATAATTGTGCTCAAAGGATTAAAATAACAGACTTTAATCCTATTCATAACAAAGAAAAAAAAAATCAAAGTTTGGCCAAAGTTGAGTCCAGATTTTGAACTGTCCTTCTGAAAAGCCTTTCCAACTTCCAACAAAACCATAATGACATAATTTTAAAATATTAGTATTATTTTGTCCAAGGCCGCTTACCAAAATGTGCAGAATGGATTAACATATGCATAGTATGCATGCCGGGTTTGTTGTCAAAATTTCTCCATCAGCATTTAATTATAGTTATGTTGGCTTGTTTCACCTTTTATAATTTTTGATGAAGTGAGAGAATACAACTGAGTTTTTCTTAAAATATATTTTACAATTCAGAATGGGACAGTTACTATCTGCCAGCGTGTATGTTTACAAGACTGATGGAGAAAAGTCTGCCTTGGAGCTAATCTGTCTCAAACAGAAATGCCAAGGGTAATGAACAATGATAAGTATGAAAGTAAAAACCCATTGAAAGTGTTACAAATATTTTTTCCTGTCTCATTCATGATCATTCACAAGCCACTCATTTTTTTGTAGATACAAGAATGCCAGCTCCAAGCCTGGGGGGTTTTGAGAAGTGCATGTATCTGAAATGGTGCAGTATAGAATCTCCGGTTTGAGCAGACAGCTGGATTAGAAGACTTTACCGATTCTGTTATTCTCTCAACTACTTTCCACTTGCTCTTCTTACTCCAAGAATCACCGGCTTTTGACCAGTCAAAAATGAGAAGGTGGCAGCAAGAAGAAAAATGCCTAGTCCTAGTAGGTAATGAGTTTATTTGTTGGAAAGGATATATTCCCACATTCAGTGGGCTCCTGAGATTCTATGTAAAATGCTCCCCTAGCATTAAGATCTCCAGTGAAAGTTATTTGAACAACTGAGAGTTTCTTCATTAAAGCAAAGGTATGCTCTTCAAACATGCACAATTCTCATCATGCCCCCTACAACTACTGTTAGCAAAACAGAATCTGGGGGGTTGGAGGATGTCAGGGTATGGAGGCTTCTTGGTTCCTTCCTGATTATGACTCCTTATATATGCTGTCCACAAGCTGGCTTGGAGGCCCTTTCTCTTTGGGAACTTATTGTGCATCTTGCTGACCTCTTATCTTTTCAGACATGTGGTTTTTTTCACCCTTTGGTACTTCTTCTTTCACTGCTCCAGCGTTATTTCACCCTAATTCCTTTTAGCTTATTTTTGCATGGAATGAGTACGAAGAGATTTTTGTTAGTCTGACTAAATGACTTTCTTTGCAATCTCCTCTTTAAGCAACTGGAAGGAGCACTGGTTTGTTCACAGTGAAGTACCTGGCTAGGTGATGTTAGCAGTAGGGTTAGAATGGATACAGTAAGATTCGTTAAGCAATATTCTAATAATTTTATTAGGGTGAAGTGCAATAGTATGAGGTTGAATTAGGACTGGGAAGAAATTGGTGGCTTTGGTAAGATGCGAGAGTCCTCTGCATTTTTCACACAAGTTGTTATTCAATAAATGAAACAGCAGAAGGGAATACTTTGTTCCTGAATTCAAGCGAAATTAAAAAAAATAAAAATAAACACACATACACATGCATAAATACACTTCAAAGCATCTTGTTTAGAATATAGATTATAAGAAAGATAACATGCAATGACTTAAGCCATAAGCTCAAACCTTGGGTTGAGGGGAGGCAGGGGGCTTTACCATCCTGGGATATTTTTATTTTTTAAATGGTCACTTGTACCATGCCCTGCAGCTGTACATGAGTGATCCAGTGCTCCTATTTTCTCTTTTTCTTACATCCTTACATCCAATGTGGCACAATCAGAATTTCCCCTGGCAATCTTTGAAAATGAATCTACCATCACAGAATAAGGGGGAGGCAAAGTAGTCAAGGTTGCATGTTTTCTTCTCAATTTCTGGGCAGGCTTCTTTACGAATCTGGCCAGCCTCACTGGCAGAAACCCTTCCATAACAGACATACTTAGAAGGCCTTATGCTTTTAGAAAAAATCCTGTTCAATTCCCGCCTCGCTCAGAAAATTGTAAACTGTCCATACTACAGTATATTGTCTTGTTCTATCTTTCTTTTCTTTCTCAGACAGACTCACAGTTAATTAAGGAGGAAAAGTTGGCTATACAAAAGATGGCTTTTGTTTAGGAGACACTGGTTTGGGATCCCACCAGACCAGAAATTAAGTAAACAAAGAAAAACTTATTTGAGTCAAAATGTTTGTTTGCTGGGTGAAGGGTGACATCTCTAAAACATCAAGCTGTTTTTATTCAAGGGCAGAAGGAGAATTTTGTGTGAGTGTGTGTGTTAATCCATATGATGTGAAAATAAATGTCTACAAGGTAGGATACACACAAATAAACACTGTAGCCTTAAGTAAGTTAGAAAGTTCAACAGAAGGATATTCGTCTATAATAATCCTTTGTCAAAACATGCTTTATTTAATGAGCTACTGTATATTATATAAGATTCATTATTATTTTTCCTACCACCCCATCCTTCAATATTGCAGTTCTTGCATGCACTGAATGAAAAATTATTTTCACTGCTATCTTTGATTTAGCTCTTGTTCTAGCTACTCTTTCAATTTGCTCATTAAACTATATTTATTGATCATTATAGATCAGAATAATTTTCCAATGAGCAGAAGCATATCATGTTTTTCTCTCATGAACATAATTCTGAATAATTGAGAGACATAGTACAGTTTCTCAAGTATTAGTAGTAACTGATTTATTCCTCAAATCTTTGGTTTTGGCATAAACTCAGTCATTCTGCTTGGTTAGCAATGATTTACAGTATAACTTCTTTCATGAACTAAGCTTCTGTCGCTTGTACCACAGGCTATCGATACAAAAAATGGTTTAACCTAAAATAAAATAACATAAAATACAAACTTTGCGTAACACTATTAAATTGGAAATGGAGATACTAAAAGGTGTGCTTTCTAAATAAAAAATCCAAATATGCTGGAATTTCAACAATGCTGCAATGTTAAAATGATTTAGATATTTTGATTAATTTGTAGCTCTTATCAAAATCTCTGAAGATAATCTTTGTTGGCTTTCTAGGCATTTGTAATTAATTTCCCTCTACTTTGAATCTTTGCAGTTCCTTAGATTTGATGAATAGAATACCTGAAGATAATACTCAGGATTTTGCAGTCCAGATGTATGAAGAATCTGCCACATGTACAAACTGAATTTAGAAGCAGCACAGAAATCCAAGATTTAAATTGATAATGGATGAGGAAACAGCAAGGTTGTTCCAAAAATGGGTGGAGGGAATAAATTGCTATTTTGGATCTCAATGCCAGCTACAGTATTTGAACAATAGTGAAATGGTAAGGTGTTTTCAATTTTGGAAACTTTTATAATAGAGAAAATTGATTCTATATCTCCTTACCTTGGACTGTGTTAACTGTGAACTCTGTTATATTTGCAAAAAGTCAAATAAAAACAATACAATTTGAAATCTGTACTTATAGCTTATTATTCACAAACAATAATTGTAAAGAAACTGTTCGTACTAGCATATAGCTAGTAGCTGGGTATAAGCATCGATGCAGGCTGCACAAAAGAGAACTCAAGCATAGAATATATACATGGTATCTTCCATGAGAATTGGAAATGCATCTCTTCAGACACCCTCTTTGCAGATGTCTAAAGGCAAAAGCTTTGTGATGTGCACTGAGGGATAAGTCTATTTGGATTTGAAGGAGAAAAGGGGAATCAGAGTACACAGTTGCCCAGATTGCGTAGATTTTGTCGCCTTTATAGATGAAACACATGTGTGAGCACTGGAAAAGACATGGCTTCTTTAAGGAGCTTGTTTTGAACAACTGGACTCCATGGTAAGACATGGGAGATTTCATGGCCTTCCATTTGAAGAAAGACTGCATTTGTGGATGTTCTCTCCCCAAAGCTATTTGCTGCTCTGGCAGGACAGGGTTTGTTCCGGACTAGCAGGCTCGTAGCCTGCAAATCTGATTGGCCCGCTGAAAGCCGATCGTGATTGGTCGCCATAGACTGATGCGATTGGCCAGTAAACAGGCTACCGCGATTGGCCCTGCCAAGAGCAGCAAACTCAAATCGCCTTCATTGGCTGCCTAGCCGCAGCCACCCCTATAAAAGGGGCTGCTGCAGCTGGGTTTAGTTGCTCAGATCTGAAGTCACAAATAAAGAGCTTTAGTTACTATCTGAGTCTTACCTCCGTTCTTGAACCGTCCTCCCAGATATAACAAGGTTAACTTCTTTCTGTTGTAACTGTTGGTTCTTGTGCTGTCCCAGCCAGTCTATGGGAATTGGGTAGTTACTTAGTAATTATGAGCTGTCCCCTTAAAGGAATGCATCATGGTAAATGTAGGTAAAGGTATCCTGGGAAATGTAGTCCATGTCACGTGGCCACATCTGTAATCATGATTGATCACTAAATTGACCCTCGAGGAGTTGGGGGAGGTTTCTCTCATTCTTTCCTGGACTCACTAACTCATAACAGCTTTTTCTACCACTACGAGATGGGTTAGGAGATAACCATCTTTTTTTACCTGCAAGGCTGATATACAAAGGATTGCTCATTAAAGAAGAACTTCATCACAAATGTGAGTTACATCCTTGCACACTTTTAGACAATTAGGCTGTGTGGGTGTAGGGGTAGTTATATTTTGTAGCCTAAACCAGGGGTCTCCAACCTTGGTAACTTTAAGACTTGTGGACTTCAACTCCAAGAATTCCTCAGCCAGCAAAACTAAAAAATATTGAGGCATCCAGGAGAAATTGTCTTACCTCTTTTTCAGGGAGAAAATCTTAATATCACCAGTAAGACTGCACTCTTTGTTTCAATAGCCATTTTGAAGGAGGCAGAATATTTAGAACTGATTGTAATTAACTGTAGGAGTAACAGCTTCATATGAAAAATGTCCTATTGTTTTCTTTGGATCTCTTTGTATATTTGTATTGTATTTGAAAGGATCAAATGATCAAACCAATAAAGTTTGTATTCTGTTTTAGAAGGAGTGGCTGACAATGGCAAACTGAGTACACCACATGTTCCAAAGAATTCTTCTCCCTGCAGGTCCAAATCGCACTCTTTAATAGAGTTAGTGTAAACCATTCCATGCCAGTTTATATAATAATAACACAGTTGATCTAAGAGAGAGAGATATGTATTGAGTCATGCATAAAAGAAGAGAAGGAAGAAAGAAAGGAAAGAAAGAAAGAGAGAGAGACAGAGTGGGAGGGAGGAAGGAAGGAAGGAAAGAAGGAAGGAAAAGAGAAAGGAAGAAAGAGAAAGATCAAGTAGAACAATTATGTTTGGGAAGTAGACAATAGAGTGGAACAATAGATCCAATACCTTTAGTTTTGAAATGCTGTTGCTCAGGGGTGGGATCCGACAGGGTTAACTACCAGTTCAGTCATTTATGGGGTTCGTTGATTTACGATGTGCTTCCCTGCACGCTGTGCGTGGTCGCCTGTAAATTGTCATCAGCACGCTGCGTGCAGAGAAGCAGCCTTTGAAAAAGAACCTTTTTCCTGCTTTTTTAACTGCAGCTGTGCCTCGCACGGCAGCTGAAGTTGAAAAAAACAGGAAATAAAGGTCAGGTAAGAGCCCAGGCAGGCGGGTGGACAAAAACATCAGCAGACATAAAACCGGTTCTATGTCTGCTGCTCTTCAGAGCTACCGGTTCTACAGAGGTGGACAGAACTGGTAGAAACCCATCCCTGCTGATGCTACTCTTGATAAATGTACGCTCAAAACAGTTTATATATTTTAATTTCTTGCTCCTTTGATACTGGAAGAGGCAACATCTGGGTCACTAATGAACTCAATTTTAATTCGAATGTTTAATTTGATAAAGGAATTAGAGGAAATACAATATTCTATGCAGTTAATTAAGTGCACAATGAAAAAAGCTGGAAGATACTAATCACAGTATCTGATGGAAGGCGAGGAGGAAGAAATAATATTCCTGGAGAGTTTTTCCACAGAAAAGCTTAAAAGAACTGAGAGGTTCAGTGCTGTTAATGAGGAATCTAACTTGTTCATGCTACAATAGGCACTATTCTTCTTGTTTTTCAAATTAGTTCTTTGTTGTTAATTCTTTTGTTAATTGTGTCTGTGGAGCTGAAAATGCTTAGCAGTCATTTAAAATGATAAACTAAACTTGCTTTTATGAAACCTTATAGTTTAAGGCCAAGCTATACCTTGTCAGAGAACAATTTGGGGTTCCAACTTGAGTTAGGGTTTTGCAAGAATAAATAAAAACGAGATCCAGACAGCTCTGAGGAAAGAAGGAATATTTATTCCTAAAAGCAAACAGTTTGCCTTTAGGGGTAGCTGCAGAAAAACGGGGTAAAATGATATTATTATATAGGGGAGCTTGTCTTGGATGTGGAAGTGTCGATATGCTGATTCTAGGGTGACACTTGAGGTGTGTATGTGTGTGTGTGTGTGCGTGTAGAAGTATATTTATTCTTATGAACATGCAGTTCAGCTGGGAGACCTAATTTAATCAACTCTGTATGTGTTTACAGATCTTATCCTTTGATTAGGTAATTTATTTGGGAGTTGGAGAAATTTGAGTAAAAGATTTCCCCCCATTTGCTATTTTTACTTAATTAGCTTAGTTTCAACTTGACTGTCAATTATCTAGTGGAGATGCTGATTCTCAGTCCATTGTGGAGTCTGTTAATATTTTAAGGAAAGATGGAAACAATGTAAACAATAAAATATATTTTGATATATAGCTTCTCACAACATGTAGTTATTATAGGATAGCCTTAGTTACCCTTGAAGAAAATGATTTTGAAGAGCTTGTCTTGGAATGCAAGAAGTATAATCTAAATAACAATGGCTGAGGTAACCTTCCAGCAACTACTTAGACATATTACTAGAATGTTACCCAAAATGCATCCGCCTTCACGAAACAGCTTAAGCTCAGCAATTGCACTGAAGTCCTATCTTACACTCATGGACCAATCCCCCATGACCCTAAAACTAGCACAAAAAATGTTCCTATCAGCGAGATTAGTGGAAGAAATTAAAGAATATATTCAAGTCCCTTCACAGACAACTGCCTTGCTCACTTCACCCTGTATGATGTGGTCACATGGTTATATTCTGCAAATACTATATAACTATATAATCTTCTTTAAAGGGAATGTGCTATTCCACTGCGATAATTCAGTTTTAAGTCTGCACAAGAAAGTATTCCAATGAATAGAACTACGGTATGGGGAAGGGCACTCTTCATATAAAGAGTGACATGTTCAAACAGCCTGATTTCAGAAGAACTGGGAGCATGATCTACAACATGGGTCCCCAACCACCATGGCACAGCCCACTACCAGGCTGTGGCCTATTTGGAACTGGGCCATGTAAGCAACTGGCCAGCGCACCAGTGGTGGGATTCAAATTTTTTTACTACCGGTTCTGTGGGCGTGGCTTGGTGGGCGTGGCAGGGGAAGGATACTATAAAATCTCCAGTCAGAGGAGGTATTTGCTGGTTCTTCGAACTACTCAAAATTTCTGCTACCGGTTCTCCAGAACTGGTCAGAATCTGCTGAATACCACCTCTGCAGCGCATGCATGATCACAGATGAACTTGTGCAAGTGGCAGACAACATGCATGCACACAACTCAACTTGCACAAGCAGCCAGTTGGTTCTCCTCTCCCCTCCCCCTCTGCTGGGCCACCAAGCCATAAAGGTTGGGGACCACTGATCTACAAGACCTATAGGAGGCTATCATTTGCCTCGTATGCCTCATGAGGTATTTCAGCTTGAAAACACATCTCCTATTGTCGCGCCGAGCGACCGGTCCGTTGTTCCGTCGGCGTCCTTCCACTGCCTATGGAATTCCCCGCAGGGAAGAAGTTTAGCGGGACCCTCGCAAGGGTGAATACCAATAGCAGACACCAGACATCCGATTGCTTCAAGGGAGGGAGCACATCGCACCCGGGGCAGGTGGAATGGTCCCGGCGGCAGCCCCGGTTGCTTTGCACAAACCTCTTTTATTGTTATCTTTCAAGCGGGCGGGGGAGCACAAAGGAGGTAGCAGAATTTTACCTTATATGGAAGAAATCATAAACAAAGAACAAAGAACAAAGTATGTGATAGTTTGCAAGCTTGCAAGTATACTTATCATACTTAGCTAACGTGTCCTGGGACGGAGAATACCAACAGTCATTGTTTCGCGATCGTACTGAAACATTTTGCGGTTGGCTAAAACAGGGTCATCAGATATGTGCAAATATCCTTGTGTCCATGTTTGGCAATGTCTGCTTAATGGTGGAATAGCTACAATTCCTCCTTTTTTTATTATTTTTGTGATGCCGTCTCCAGGTAAAGTCCTTTTTCCTCTGAAATGGATTCAAAGGGTGGCAACAAACCCTTCGGTTTGCTGAGGCCCTGTTGCACCAGTTCGTACGAGGAGGAACACTCACCTTCTGATTCTTCATCACTCATAGCCAATAGGGCTCCTTTGGGAGCACAGGAGGCATTTGTATCTATTTCATTCTCTGACTCTTGGTCAGAAGACCACTCCAGCAGAGGCTGTTTAACGGAATCTTTGGATACAATAACAGATGTGAGAAAACTGACCGTTTTTTGAGTATTATTGATTTCACTATCAAGTGTTTGTAAGCGACCCTTTAAGAATTTTAGCAATCGTCCCATAACACATGGACCTATTAAACAGGCAAGGCATAGCAATGTCAGAGGACCGGCTACAGCAGACAACAAGGTAGTTAACCATGGAGAAAAATTGAACATGCCTTGATACCATACTTGATTTTGCTGTCGCTCATTTTCTCTATCCTTCAATCGTTTGCGTAATTCAGCCATTGAATCTTTAACAATACCTGAGTGATCAGCATAAAAACAGCATTCTTCTTTTAAGGCTACACATAATCCCTCTTTGTTTAAAAATAGCAGATCAAGACCTCTTCTATTCTGCAGAGCGACCTCAGCCAGAGAAGTGAGCGAGGCCTGGAGTGCAGAGATCGAGGTCTCAATACGTTGAAGATCCTCATCTATTTGTAAGCTGAGTGCTGTTACTTGTTGATGACCAACAGCCAGAGCTGTGGTTATGTGCGCCGGCAGCACCAAGGCCCAACAACACAGACAATGTGAGAGCTGTGACAATTTCTCTTTTTTGATGAAGTGGAAATTTTGGGGGTTCTAACACATTAACAAGTTCCGGCCCTGGGTAATAAGTTATCTTGGGGAGCAATTTTACTTGTATGCAAAAGGATTTTTGAGCAATGAGAACGTCCTCATGAACACAAGCTGTGGCTCCCGTGGAGCATGCCCAAACAGAATTGTTACCCGGAATGAAATACTGACCCCTGAGGCGAGCAGTTATGTTGTCTCCAGAAGAGGTATATAATGGGCCATATTTACCATGCCCGGTAAAGGATGTGATGGCTAGCCGTTCTTTGGCCAAATAGACTTGGCAATGATAACCTGATGAAACATTATGACAATACTTGGAATAATTAGCAGGGATATTTCCCAAACAGCATCCCTGACCTACTATGTCAGTAACCATGATGGAAGAAGTATTCCATCGGCATTCGTTATCTGAGGTGGAATTGCGAATGGGTTCATTTGAGGCTACTGCATCATAAAAGGGTGGCAGGTCAGATAGGCAGAGCCAGCATTGGTCCATTTTGGAGGAGTCATTAAGGGTGGCTTTTAACAATGCAAAAGAAGAATTAACCAATTGAATTAATGGATTGGCCTGAGTGTCAGATTTTTGTAAAAAGGCAGACTTCAAATTTTGATTTGGACCTATGTCATACGTGGGCAAAGACATTGTTAAACGAATAGTGAAAATGTTACCTTCATCCCTATGACCATCCCATTGGCGTCCCCCCTCATATAAACCCTGACATCCATTGTTGTTGAGTTAATGTCTTCCCTTTTTCGGTAAAGGTAATGGTGAGTGGGTTCAGTCTCTGGCCACAACATGGCCACGAAGAGCAGTGAAGCTGCCCACGAGTGCGGGTGATGTGGACATAATCTCCTTTAGTAGGGGGTGACCACCGAATGTGGCCAGTGGACACACAGCTCCATTTTTTACAATACCTGTCGACTGAGCCACCACAAGCAGAGCGGGATTTGCCGGTGCTGTGAGCAGGACAAAAGTACAAAGGATAGTTATCAGCAGGAGCTGGAGAGCAAGAACCCTGTTTGTCCCATGTATCAGCTTGCAGTTTTTTGTCAGCAAATTTCTCGACCCCAGTACCCATTTCAGCAAAGTCCATGGATAATGGGGGAAACCATGGCCACCGAGTGTGGTTGGTGGTGCTATTAAGAACTTGTCCTTGAAAGTCCAGGATAGTCCAGGTATAGCTATGTGGCTGATGTTCATTCATGGAGACTGCTCGAGGGGGTCGACGGACACGATGAGTGATGTGTGGAGCGTGCTGTTGATACAAAGTGAGAGTCAATCGGGAGGAAGTGGCAAATCCATTGACCATTTTTGTAATTTCACACTGGTACTGTCCATAGTCAGCCAATCGCACATGGTGAAGGGCCAGGGTTGTAGCACGGAAATGATAAGTGATGGAATATTGGGTGTCATCTGTCAACAGAGTATCATTTCGAAACCACCTCCAAATAGTTCCCTTCTTTTTTACCGGAGAGCGTTGGACACATTCCATGGCGTTGGAAATGGAGCCGAGACCCGGAACCGCAGGGTATCTGAGGCGATGCGTCCGGATGAGTGTGGTTGTTTTATGAGAAGTGCCATCGAGGATGAGGCGGCGCCTGCGGCCCGAGGGTGGCTTGTAATGGCCTGGCCAATAAGATGGAAGAATGGATCTCCAAAGGCAGGCAGCGGAGTCGCAGGGTGGAATGCAGCAGTGAAGGTGTCTCTCCATGCGTTCCGAAAGAGGAGAGACGTTGGAGTCAAGCAGCTGTAGCCAGGATAGAAACGGTGGGGATAGGGGAGGAAAAGCAGAAGAGGGGGTAGACAATAAGAGAACAGAATGATTAAGGTAAGTATGATTAGAAGAAAAGCCTAAACAAGAATAGGAGCCAATTGTTCGCAAAGTTACCTGTATAGTCAGAGAAATGAAGCAAGGGAAATAACAATATGAGAGAGTGATTTCTGAGGCAGGCAGAAGAGGGCGGCCATTATGCTGAAAGGCATAATTGCAGGCAGGAAGAGAATTGTCTTCATAAGCAAAGGTTACTGTGCTGTGAAGAGGGGCTAGGATAACCCCCGGAGATGCATTAAAGAGTGAAAAGACTGGAAATATCATTGTCAGCAAGAGGGTGAGAGATAGAGGAGTCGTGGCCACTGGGTGGCCCATGGTAAGGGCGGACACAACGAGCAGGAACCCAAAGCACTGTGTCAGGAAGTTGTACTGCAGCGTATCCTTTTCCCCAAGTGATGAGCTGCGCAGGGCCTTTCCACGCAGGATCCGGAAGTTGTCTGAAATAGACAAGAGGGCGAGAGGAGGGGGGCACTGGCTTGGTAAAATGGCGAGAAGCAGCCGTAGAAGAGGGAGAGCCAGTGAGGTTAAGGAAGTTAAGAGCATAGAGTGTAATGTTCAAGATGTTTTGTAACGCTGGGAGGTTCGGGGGGCCTAAACCCTTTTTTCCCATTTGCCGATCAAGGGCGTTTTTCAGAGTTTGGTTTGCCCTTTCCACAATAGCCTGACCCTGGCTATTAAATGGTATACCGAATTTATGAATGATGGCCCACTTATGACAAAACTCAGCAAAGGGAGAGCTGACATAAGCAGGACCATTATCTGTTTTGAGAATTTTTGGACATCCCAACGTTACGAACATTCGAATACAGTGATTAATAACATTTTTAGTTGCCTCTCCTCTTTGCAATGTTGCCATAATAAACCCTGAATAAGTGTCTACGGACACATGAATGTATTTCCAGGGAGCAAAGGGAGGATAATGAGTGATGTCCATCTGCCATGTGTCACAAGCTTGGATACCCCTGGGATTAAGACCCTCAGGGATACCTCTAGCCTGGAGACTACATGTGGGACATTGTTGGATTATTGCTGTGGCTTCCTGGTACGTAATCCCGAATTGCTGTACCAGGGCCTTCTTATTTTGATGGAAATAGTCATGACTCTCCCCAGCCGAAAGTGGTTGAGGAAAAGGGGAGGAGGTCATGATTTTGCAGGCCTCATTGGCCATATGATTGCCTTCTGATAAAAATCCGGGCAAGTGTTGATGACTTCTAATGTGAGCCACAAATAAGGGCTTACTTCTTTCCTTCAGTAGAGCTTGGAGCTGTAAAAAGAGTGTCATGAGAGGGGGAGGGGTAACAGGGGAAATATAGGCATCAAACATGCAAACAGCCATTTGAGTGACATACATACTATCAGATATGACATTTAAAGGTTGCTGTGGAAAAAGAGACAAGGCCAATGAGAAAGCAGCCAACTCAGCCTGTTGTGCTGATCTCTGCGGGGCAGTTAAGCGTTTGTTCCATTGAGCATCTATGTACCACACACAGGCCCCAATAGTCTTGGAGCCATCAGTGAACACAGTAAGGGCCTCTTTCAAGGGCTGCTGAACAAAAGGTGACTTCAGAACAAAAGGGACTGTTCGCAAAACTTGCAGCTGAGTATCAGGGGGAAGATGGCATGACACTTGACCACACCAATCTTCCAATGCATCCTGCAATACCATGGAGGTTTGCAGGAGAGGTTCCCATTGAGCAATCTTAAAAGGGATATATAGTGTAAAAACATCCATTCCCATCAAAGCTTTGGTTCGTTTTCGCCCCTTCTCTATAAGGGAAGCCATCTGAGCTGTTCTAGTGGTTATAGATGTCTTGGGAGTGTGTGGTAGGTGTAACCATTCCAAAATATGGAGGCATTTTTCATCCGAAATTTGGATCACTACAGCAGTTAATAGCTGTTGGGTAGAGAGAATGGCAAGGGAAGGTGGTCTATCAGTGAGGACACGGTCCACCCATCTAGTGGCCAGGGCTGTATTTACCTGGTGCAAAGCGTGTAAGTGTTGTTCTGAAAGATAAATTTTGTCTGCTGGATGTTTTAATCCTACTAATGCCTGAAACAGGGGTGACAGCATGTGTGTGGTCAGTGCAAGATAAGGTCTAGCCCAATTGATGACCCCTAGGCATTGTTGCAGCTGAACCAAGGTGGTTGGTTGAGGAAGTGTAAGCAAGGGAATAGATGGAGAAGCCGTGGAGGCTAATACCTTGTGACCTAAATACTGCATTGGGTAATGAGACTGGATTTTTTCAGGTGCTATGTGTAACCCTGCTTTTGCTAATGTGGTCAAAAGGACTGGAAAGGTTTTCTGAACTGTTCCTTTTGGCCCCTCTGCAGCAATCAAGATGTCATCCATGTAATGATAAACAAGAAAAGTGGGAAACTGAGACCTATAAGGCTGTAACGCCTCGTTAACAAAAAATTGACACATAGTCGGTGAATTTAACATGCCTTGCGGAAGGACCTTCCACTGGTACCGAGCCGTAGGCTTTGAGTTGTTGAGCTCGGGTACTGTAAAGGCAAAAATGATCCTGTCCTTTTGTGCTAAAGGTATGGAGAAAAAACAGTCCTTCAAATCTATAATGATAAGATCATATCCGACAGGAATTAAGTTAGGATTAGGCAAGCCACACTGCAGAGGTCCCATGGGCTGCAAGACAGCATTGACAGTCCTGAGATCCTGCAGGAGGCGCCATTTGCCTGATTTCTTTTTGATGACAAAAACAGGAGTGTTGTAAGGACTTGTAGATGGCTCAATATGCCCCTCCGTAAGCTGTTGCTGAACAAGAAGGTGCAATGCTTCTAACTTTTCTTTGGTAAGAGGCTATTGATCAGTCCATACAGGCAAAGATGTTTTCAATGTGAGAGCTAATGGTGCAATAGACATATTGAAAGAAAGCAAAGATTTTACACAGAGGTGTTAGGGTAGCTGGATATAGGCATGAAACTGAGAAAGCAAATCACGTCCCCACAGATTGCAGTGCAGGGGAAGAATATAAGGCTTAAGGTATGCTGTTATAGTTGAATGTGGAGTAGAAGCAGAGAGCCAATTAGAGCTGACCTTAGCAGCTTGAGCTCCGCCTACGCCTTGCACTGAGGCAGCCTCGGTAAGAGACCAAGTAGGTGGCCACTCAGCAGAGCAGATGACAGAAACGTCAGCACTGGTGTCAATCAGGCCATCAAAAGTGTGACCATTCAAGGTAACAGACAGGGTAGGTTTAGAAGCGCGCACAGGTTGCTGTAATGCAAACAGGAAAGGCGGATCAGTAGGTGGCATTAAGATAAGCGTAGCGACCACAGTCCCCTTTTTTAAGGAAAAACAGCGATCCCCTATTGCAGCGAGAGCCAAGTTATTGAGAGCAGAGGAGCAGCGACGATACCTTCTATGGTAAGAGTGGAATTGGGAATGAGCAGAATAGGCAACGAGGGAGGCAAGGGTGTTAAAAGAGTTGCAGTTAAAGGAAGCGTTACAACAGCACCAGGGTCATCATACACAAGGTCTTCAGATAACACTACCGGGAAAGTGGTAGTGGGGAGGTCAGCCTTGGTAGTGGGGCTAGCTGAAAGCCCCATAGTTAGTTTCCCGAAGGCTGAGCAGAAGGGGGGTTACTACGACACTGCGAAGCCCAGTGAAAGCCTTTACGACAGCGAGGACAGATAGTTTTTGGTTTTGCTTTAGAATCAGGAGGCGGAGGACCCCTAGCTTGGCCGCGGGGTGGCCCTCCTCCTCCCGGCATCCGACACTGATTTTTAAAATGTCCAGGCTTGCCACAGTTGAAACAGTTGCCATTACGAGTTATAGCGAAAGCGTCGGGAGAAGAAACAGAAGTAGGGAAAGAAGAAGAAATAGCTGCTGCGAGTGCGTCCATTTTATGGGTGGTTGTGCCAACAATTCTACAAAGCTGGAGAAACTCAGCCAAAGTGACCCCTGGCTTGTTAGCGACAGGTTGCAAAAATTTTTGACAGTCATGGTTAGCATTAGAAAAAGCCAATTTCATGAGTAATTCCTTTTTAGCAGTAGCGTTATCAATCTGACGATCCAATGCAGTTTGTAAGCGACTGATGAAAGAGGCATAGGATTCATCAGAATTCTGCACTACTTTTAAAAAGGCTTGGGTGGATTGTGAGTCTGTATCATCCACTCGTTTCAAGGCATTCATTGCACACATATGAATGATGGCGAAAGCACGGCGGGGACAATTCTGTTGTTGAGCTAAAGTGGCAAATTGTCCTGTCCCTTTAAGATGGCCTTCCGTGACTGCTGCCGGCAAACCTCGCCGTATTTCTGCATCAACACATTTTTCATATTCAGACTGCCACACAATATATTGTGCTGGGGTCATGAGCATAGAAAACAACATCTTCCAATCATAGAGCAACATGACAGTATTACCAGAAACCAAGGAATCAAGTATGCCTCTAGTGTAAGGTGAGTGCAGACCATAATTAGTTGCCGCATCTTTTATGTTTTTCAAGACCTTAAATTCAATGTTAGTATGTACAGGGTTGCCGCCACCTCCCGGGGGAAGGGCAAGAGGGAAGGCAGAAAGAGTTTCAGAATCATCCAACGGTAGAGGGGAGGAAAGGAGATTGCTAATAAGACCTCCTCGAGGAATTAGTGGAGAGGAAGAAGGAGTAGGGGCAGAAGGGGGAGGATTAGAAGATTCCGCAGGATTGGTGTAAGGTGGTGGAAGAGAGGGAGTTTCCACCTGTGCCACAGGAGGATCTCCAGATTTACCAGGGTTGGTAGAAGAAGAAGAAGAAGAGAGGGGGGGAATATCAGAGGTAAGAGGTGCAGCATTCTCTTTCAGAGGATAGAGTGTGTTTAATGCTGCCATGACAGCTCGCCAAGATGTTAATATTTCGGGCGGGGCTCGGGGAATATCGTGTAGGTACTTCCCCAATCTCTGCCATGAAGAGTGTCGGAGCGTTCCCTTCTCAGGATAAGATGGACAATGTGCCTCTATATATGCCAATAGGTTAGTCAATGACTTTTTTGAAAGAGGATATATAGTGGTGCCATTAATTTTTTGTAAAGAATTAGCCGTCTTCACTATAGTATAAAGTTCGTCCCTATGACCTGACGAAACTTTGGAAAGTGAGGAGCCCATTACTTACGATTGTACGATGCCTTTGCCAGGTGTGCAAGAACGGGAGTGAAGGAGGTGCACCTCTAGACAGAGACCACACCTTGAGACAGCGAAAGGCAGACGGATCCCGGACGAGCCCCCAGTTGTCGCGCCGAGCGACCGGTCCGTTGTTCCGTCGGCGTCCTTCCACTGCCTATGGAATTCCCCGCAGGGAAGAAGTTTAGCGGGACCCTCGCAAGGGTGAATACCAATAACAGACACCAGACA
The DNA here is from genome assembly GCF_049901715.1 of Pseudonaja textilis. NCBI lineage: Eukaryota > Metazoa > Chordata > Lepidosauria > Squamata > Elapidae > Pseudonaja > Pseudonaja textilis. Next base: position 136,966,060 of record NC_141990.1, on the reverse strand, counting down.
TCCGATTGCTTCAAGGGAGGGAGCACATCGCGCCCGGGGCAGGTGGAATGGTCCCGGCGGCAGCCCCGGTTGCTTTGCACAAACCTCTTTTATTGTTATCTTTCAAGCGGGCAGGGGAGCACAAAGGAGGTAGCAGAATTTTACCTTATATGGAAGAAATCATAAACAAAGAACAAAGAACAAAGTATGTGATAGTTTGCAAGCTTGCAAGTATACTTATCATACTTAGCTAACGTGTCCTGGGACAGAGAATACCAACAGTCATTGTTTCACGATCGTACTGAAACATTTTGCGGTTGGCTAAAACAGGGTCATCAGATATGTGCAAATATCCTTGTGTCTGTGTTTGGCAATGTCTGCTTAATGGTGGAATAGCTACATCCTATTCCCCCAGATGTGGGCAAAGTATTTCAGATAAAGACAAGGAAACAGCATCTCATTTATTATTATATGACTTTGTTTTCTTATTCAAATTGTACTTTTTACACTCTTTCACTTACAAGAAATATGTACGTGGGATCATATGATGCTTGTCCTTAAACATCTGCACAAGCTGTCAGTTAATGGATGTAATCCAAGATAGGGATTTGAAAGACTGAATGGCATAGGACCTGATTATATGATGAACTTCCTCTCCCATTATGAATCTGTTTGGCCGTCAGGTTTTGCAGAGATGTCTTTCTGAAATGCCCTTGTATGGTCTCCTCAGCTTTCTTCTCTGTGACTCCTTATGCTCTGTTCCTTTTCTCATTTCTTCTCAGCCTTTAGAAAATCATCTCTTTGCCCAGGCTTTCCATTGTGAAATGATTTGAGTATTAAATATTTAGTTTTTCATTGGAGGGATGTGGATTTTGAAGTTTCTTATCTTACCTTAATGCCTATCTGAACAGAAATATGAGATATAACTAGAATAAATAAATGGATGACTAAATATGTAAAAGAAACCTCCAAAGCTTACAGTTTAAGCTCATTGTTGATAAGCCTAAACTGTTTCAGTACTGTAATTTCTACTACTGACTCTATTTTAAATCATTAAAACCTAGGAATTGTTGGAAACAGATGAAAACTATTCTGAAAGGTCTTCAGCGGATGTGGTGGCCCCTGACTTTGTATAGGGGCATGGCAACTGTCAAAAGATGTCACCAGGGAATTCTAAGGTTGCAATTAAAAATAAGAATGCCCTCTTGTTGCAGGTCCTAATAAAATGTGTCTCAGTTCTCTGCCCTACTTTTGGAAAAGAAAATGTATACATTTGTGTGTGTGTGATTCCCAAAGTGATCTTGATATTCTAGAATTAAATATGACTTGCTATGGGCAGGTCACTTTCAGAACCATCATCTACATTTTCTTTGAATAAATCTGAGATCTTAACAGCTGCTATATTCCGATGAGCAGACACATACTAAGGATTAATTGATAAAATCTTGAACTCATTCTCAGCCAAATCGTTTATAATCCCTGCCAGAACCAAACACAGAAGCCCTATTATATAAAAATCCACTTCTGATTTTCCTTTGAGAATTGTTAATTTAATTGGGGCCAATAATTATAATCAGTTGGAACTGTTAAACATCTGGAAGTTCTTCTCTTGCCAAATTTCTGCACCCTAGTCACAGCTGCCAAGAGACTCTGAGTTACCTTATGCTTAGTCCTGCAACCTCTCAGAAACAGCTGCTTTATGGTTGCATTTAACCATATTAAAAAGGGGAAATGACAGCACAGCAAACCAGGTACAGGTTTGAAAAATAGAAGACAATATCTGGAGCTCTCTGGAGCGCTTGGTGCTCTCTGAGCTTGCTTTTTATTTATTTATAAAATAAAATGTATTGACCACCCATTTTACTTCAGGGTACCTCTGGGCAGCTTACAATCATAAAAAATAAAAACTGTACAAAGATAAAAACATAAATAAAATATTGCACGCAGCCAAATACACAGCAACCCAATTAAAAGATGAGGTGGGTGGGAACAGAATGTCAATCAATCAACCACCTGGTTGTTTCCTTGTAGATGTTTCATTACTGGGCTAGGTAATTGCAGCAACGCAAAGTAGGGTTTGCTGGCAGTTTATGCAGCTGTTTATCTAGCTGCTGATGGGAATGTGTTGGGCTGTTTGTTTCTTTCCTATATTTTTTACCTGTAACTGTTCAATGATATGTAATTAAGGTTTATCGCTATGTGTCTCTTGGTTGATTTTTCTACATGCCAGGCTCCAGAGATTTCTGTATCATTGTTGGATTTGGCTTTATCTAAAAGGTTACAAGTTTCCCAGTCGAAACTATGACTGAGTCTGTCCATGTATTGGGAGATTGAGTTATTGTTATGTCTTCTAACTAGGGCAAGGGTGTCAAACTTGCGGCCTCACATGATGTATCAGGACTTTTCCCCCCTTTGCTAAACCGGGCATGGGCATGGCCAGTGCATGACGCATCCGGCCCATGGGCTTGGAGTTTGACAGTCCTGAATTAGGGAAACGCTAGAGAGTTCAATACGCCTGCCTTTTATGTTTCTGACCTTTGTATGACTGTTGCATTGCCTGTTATAGAGTATGCCAATTATATTTTCTTTGGGTACTGGATCTCTTGGTTTAAAATGTTAGGGAGCAATTTTGTTGATTATTCAAGTGACACTTGAATATTTAACACTTGGACAGACTTGATCATAGTTTCAACAGTGAGCATCTTAAACCAGCTAAATCCAAAAATACCGGGGAATACCTGGAAGTCTGGCATTTAGATAAACAGGCCATGAAAAAACACAGAGATATATTCCATTCAAAAGACACAATCAAAAAGCTAAGAAAGAAACAAAAAGATCAGAACATATCATCTCTAGCAACCTCAGATAAGCAGGGATTAACACTAGAGAAATAATCGAGCAGAAACCTAATCATGGAACTAACACAGAGAAAACCATATCCCTTCCAGTACTGACAGGGCAAACTATTTTATATGAACAAGCAACAAACCCCGTAATCATTAACACTGATAATGTTGTGTAATGAAATATCTGCAAGCAAACAATCTAGTTCAGAGAGCACTAAGTATACCACAAAGAATGGCAAGGCAAGCTACTATATATAAACAGCCAGCAAACCCTATTCTCCCCTATATCAATGATAACCTAGTAAAGTCTGGTAATATTTGGAAGAAAACAATCAAATTCATGAGCAGTAAGGTCAGCTGATACTTCCAGTCTCCATGATTCTCTAACATAACCGTGGTGGTGCAGTGGTTAGAATGTGTTAGGAATCTGTCCACCAATTAGTTGGGTTGGCAATATATAATCCAACAATGTATGTTTGTAGCTTTAAGACAAAATCACTGTATTGATTTATACTATATTCCGATTGGTTGATTATATTGCAAATTACCATAAGAGGGAGCTAGAGATCATAACTTGCTCTCTCTGACATTCCGTTGCTATCTAAGGCTATCTGTTGTATTTATTCTGTGCTTATACTTTGATATCTTTGTTTACTGTAAATGACAAAGGCAACCGGTAAGAAGACTTTGTAATTGGATATTCTTTGGACTGTTAAATGTATATGACCTGGACCATTTATTGGACTGTGCTATTTCTTAAAGTAAACTTTAACTCAATTTAGTGTATCTGTGTGTGGCTGAATAATTATTCCTAACTACTCTCATAAATGTTTCCATGTGCATATCCTTGTTACTCAAGGGTTATTCTGTACATGTCATAACAGAATGCAGTACTGCAGGCTACTTCTGCTGACTGCCGACTACCAGCAGTTTGGTGGTTCAGGTCTCACCAGCTCAAATTGACTCAACCTTCCACCCTTCTGAGGTCAGTAAAATGAGGACCCAAATTATTGGCGACAATAGGCTCACCCTGTAAACTGTGTAGAGAGGGCTGTAAAGCACTGTGAAGCAGTGTATAAGTCTAAGTGCTATTGATATAAAAAAATAGAAGTAGATTAGAATTTGAAGAACTTTATTGTCATTGTACAAGTACAACGAAACTGTGGATGCACCCCAACAACTGTTCGCAATACAATAAAACCAACGCTCTTAAAAATGAAGATAAGAAAGATAGAGTACCCATATCTCCATTTGCAATTTGAGAGTACAATATCTACGAATATACACAAAATATACATCCAACACTGACTGTAATGCTTAGCTGAGTATAATACACAAGAGATGGATTGTACTGTAATATGTTATTATACATTTGAATGGGGTATTGAGATTTCGCATCTTTTCACATCTTAATGAGGTAGTGACTTCGTGTTTATTCACGGTTCGGATGGCCCAGGGAAAGAAACTACTTGTTAGTCTAGTGGTGTGGGATTTTATTGACCTAAAACGCCATCCAGATGGCAGCAGGTCAAAAAGATAATTGCCAGGGTGTGAGGGGTCTTCTATAATGACCTTGATTCTGCTTTGGCAGCAGGACCTGGCTAAGTCTTCCAGGGAGGGCAGAGGGCAACCAATGTTCTTTTGAGCTGTGTTTATCACCCTCTGTACAGTTTTCCCATCCTCAACTGTGGAGCCTGCATACCACATACCCAGACAATATGTCAGAGTACTTTAGTGTGAGAATTATCTCACACTAAAGAATCTGAACAAATTTGGGAGAAATAGAAATGTATGGTTTGTGCTTCCAGCTCCTGGATATCGCCTCATGAATAAGGTAGGTATATACACATTCCATGTGTAAGTGTGTAATAATGCTGAATTTTTCTAGATGTGGCCTGAAAATATCTCCCTCATTACTCTGACACCAGTGGGCCAATTCTTTCTGCTTAGTTTCTCTCTGCAATAAATATTAATAAGCTGCACACAGAGAAGAACATCCTGCTCTCAGTGGAAGAACAAATTGGTGGAGATGTCTATAATTATATCAGACCTTTCCTAGCCACTAGCGGATCTGAGCTGATCTTTCATTTCCTATCCATCATGTTAATGCTTGCAGTGATAGCTCCAAGTATGGGAAATTTGGGACACTGCAGTGTCAGGAGTAAAATGCAGATGTGCACCCTGAAAGTCACTGAAGCTTAGAATAAAAGGATTAGAATGTATACATACATTTTTTTTCAATGGTTGTTTAATATGACCCCATTTTGAATAGGGACTATAAGAGAAAGCATAATAAACAGCATCTTTTATATACATTGGGAGTGTAGGCAATGGGTGTGGATTGGAGCATTGGAAGGTAGGAATAAATGATGCACAATGTCAGTCCAGGTGGAGGAATAACAACAACAACAACAACAACAACAACAACAACAACAATAATAATAATAATAATAATAATAATAATCTTTAATGACAGAATATTGTCAGAAAACATTTTTTTCATTTTAGGAGCTTGACTAATGCAGTTTGATTATAGGAGTGTGTTGACCGAAGGCATTTTGCTTCTTAAGTCAAGGAGCAAATTGGAGCCTTCCCTTCTCTTCTCGCACAACTCTCATTGTGTACCAACACTCTGAGGCACAAAATGAGCCCATGCAACTCTTTCAAAATACATGTAGTCCTTGCTTAACGGCTGTCTTGTTTAGTGATTATATATAACTTTTGCAACGGATCCTCATACAGATAATCGCAGCATATCTACAATCACATGTTTGAGTTTTGGGTGGTTTGGAACTGGGAGGCGTGTTCAACCATCCCAAAGTCCCACAGTAGTGTGATCACCATATGAGCCATAAGAGCCTTGGTAGAATAGTGGTTAGAATGCTGTACTGCAGGCCAGTTCTGCTGACTATTGGCTGCCTGCAATTTGGCAGTTCAAATCCCAACAGGCTCAAAGTTCACTCAGCCTTCCATCCTTCCGAGTTGGGTAAAATGAGGACCCAGACTGTTGGGGGCAGTAGGCTGACTCTGTAAAACTGCTTAGAGAGGGCTGGGAAGCACTATGAAGCGGTATATAAGTCTAAGTGCTGTTGCTATATGTGCATTTCACAGTTGGCTTCTGACAAACAGAGTGAGTGGAGAAGTCAGCAGTAAAATCTTAAGTTGTGGTTAGATGATGTCTCATATAATAGCTTGTAGTGACTTGCTTAATGACTGTGGTGGAAATGCCATCATAAGCCTGTTGTGGTCATGTGATGTCTTGCTTAACGATTGCATTGCTTAATGAGGGGGGGTAATTGATTCTAATTGTGATTATGAAGCAATGATTGCCTATATGACCACAGTTATGCATAAGACACTAGAGTCCCTTCCCAGTCAGAATCTCTGCATGAGGGCTTTGTGCTTCTTTGGAGCAAGTCTTGCACTGGGATGAATGCACATAATCTGGTTTCAGGATATTTTTATTTATTTTTCCAGCTCCCTTGCATTTTATTTAAAATCAATGCAGCTATATGTTTTCCTCCTGACCTTGTGATTCTGCAGAATTTGTAAGCCATCTGCTTTCCCATGGGCACAAAATTGTTACCCATTCTACCACCTCCAGTCTGGATTTTCTTCTTCTGGGCTGATCTGCTATTATGCAATCACATCATTTCCAAGAGTTTTCAAATGTGGTGGGAAGTTTAACTGGTGGCAAGCCAGTTTGGCAGTTTGCCAATAAGCTTTTCTTGCAGAGGTTGTCCTGCTGGTTGGAGTTGGGGAGGGAGGAGGGACAGGACACTCCTATTTCTGTTTTTAGCTTATTTTTGCATGGAATGAGTATAAAAGTTTTTCTTTTTGGTTAGTCTGACTAAATGACTTTCTTTGCATTCTCCTCTTGAGCAATTGGAAGGAGCACTAATTAGTTCACAGCAGAGGTGGTATTCAGTGGGTTCTGACCAGTTCTGGAGAACCAGTAGAGGAAATTTTGAGTAGTTTGGAGAATCGGCAAATGCCACCTCTGACTGGTCCCGCCCCCATCTATTCTCTGCCTCCTGAGTCCCAACTGATTGGCTGGATCTTCTTTTGTTGCCCTGCACAGGAGAACAGAGCTGGAAAGTAGGTTCGTGGGGTGGGGAGGGAATGGTGATTTTACAGTATCCTTCCCTTGCCATACCCATCAAGTCACACCACACCCAACAAGCTAAGCCCACAGAACCAGTAGTAAAAATGTTTGAATCCTACCACTAGTTCACAGTGATCTTTGCACCATGTTAACATTTCAAGTTTGGGAAAAGCAACTGCTGTGAATTGGAATGGAAGAACTGGGGAATAAAAGTTATAGCAAGATGCAAGTTATAGCAAGGAAATACATTTGCTCACTATCCAGGTTGGCTCATACAGATAATTTTGATTTTTTATCACTGACAAGAATAAAATAGCAAGAAAAAAGCAGATCCCTTGGCTTCTCCAAATCAAATAGCACAGAAACATTTCAAGGTAGTAAAACACTTCCAAACCACATCCACATCATAAGAATGAAGCTATTATTCACTGGATTAAGTTTGGTTTGAAATATCTCAGGGTACATTTTTAAAAATCTAAAATACTTTCAATTGGCTGGGTCAAAAGAAACAAAAGCATCCCAGGAATTAAATCAGCCCCATATCATGTGTCTTAAATTTGTATTTTTCAAACTTGACAACTGTGAATTGAAATTGACATCAGTAACTAGTATTTCCCAACCAACCAGTATGCTGGTTGGGAAATTCTGGGATTTGAAGTCCACTCATCTCAAAGCTGCACTAGATTCTTTTAGAATAGAATACTATACTATTATCCTTCTCATCTTTTCTACCACCTTCTTCAATTAGTATTTTATGATTATATTACTTTGTTTTGTTTGTGTGTACACTGAGAGCTTCTGTACCAGAGATAAATTCCTTGTGTGTCCAATTACAATTGGCCAATAAAGAATTCTATTCTATTCTATTCTATTCTATTCTATTCTATTCTATTCTATTCTATTCTATTCTATTCCATTCCATAATCTATTGTAGATTTTTTTAAGATTTCATTTTTCCATGGATTATTTTATATCTGCTTATCTTGTCATATTTTTGTTAAAAATATTCCATTCATTTCCTTGAATAGGGTTTAAAAGCATCCTAAAACTAAAAATTCAGTTGGTTTCCTGACATTTTAGTATATTTGTTATTCTATATAACCCTAAAATTAAGTGCCTGAAACTGGAGACATTGTCCACTGTTGTGCAGAGGACAATATTTTGGAAAGGGGGTAAGTTGACTTCTGTATCAGTCTTGGCATGTAAATGACTTCCAGGATATAAAATTGTCTCGTCCCTATTAATGTTAGGGAGCATTTAAGAAAATAACATAGGGAAAAAATAAACAAGCATAAGAACAGAGATTACTGCAAATTTTATGAATAAACAGACCTTCTCATTCTTACTCTCTACTCAGCAAAGAACCTATTTAGTTACTCTAGTGCAGGGCTGTTAAACTTGCAGCCCATGGGCCAGATGCGTCATACGCTGGCCACACTCCCACCCGGTTTACCAAAGGGGGGAGAAGTCTTGAGATGTCACGTGATGATGCCATGACACCGTAAGTTTGACACCCCTTCCCTAGGGCTTTTTAGAGCAAAGAATATTAAAAATATGATATTCCTCTAACAAATCTTCATTATGAAATGGGACTTCATATGCTAAAGCCATCTACAGCATATTTCTATCCATATGTTTCCCGAAATACTAATAGCACCAATAGAACCAACTCTCTATTGTGTATGTATGACCACTGTGGTAGTTTGTAGATGACACTGGGTTTTTTTAAAAAAATGTAGACAGTTTTGGCTAGTAACATCCAGAATCGGCTTAGATATGCAATTATTTTGACCCATTGCTCTAAAAGGCCCACTTTGCTAAAATCAATACTTTGCTTCTGCCCATAATGTCTGGAGGCCATTTAGATCACTGATAATGATGGCAGTCTTTGGATAACAGAATAACGGAGTTGGAAAGTACATTGGAGGACTTCTTGTCCAATGCCACCTCAAGCAGAAAACCCTAGGCTTGGGTGTTGTAGTGGATGACCATGCTGAGCCTGAGGGAGAGGTCAAACATGTCATAAGTCTTGAGTCCCTTTACACCCACAAGATATCTAAGTTCAGCCACCTTGAAATCCTTCACGTGTTATCTATAACCAGTTTGCTTTGACTATTAGTAGTTCAGATTCTTGTAGAGTACATAAACTTGCAATAAACCTTTATATTCTGGATATAGCCTGGATTTCCTGATTTCTCTGGCACTTGACTATTTCACTGTCTCTTTCCTAACAGCTTTACAAAAAACAAAACCATGATGGAAAAAGACTAGAGGTTTCAAATGGAGGGCAAAATTATCTGAATTCCATAGAAAATTGCATGAACAAAGTATAGAGGCGATAGGTATTAAAAATCTTCCTTCGAGAATACCACTACACCAGCTTTCCTGACTTAGGTTCTTATTTGGACAGAGAGAAATAAAAAAAAACTCACATTCAGAAGTGTGGGTGGGGCAAATTCAGTGAAGAAGGATTCATGAGATGAGTGGGGTTACAGCTAAGGAGACCCCTTCCATACTGTTGGAGGTCTTTGCAAAAATGAGCCCAGTCCAGCACCAAAAGAACCAGGGAAGGAGGGGCAGCAGCACTACCAGCACTATATAGCAATAGAGCTTAGACTTATATACTGCTTTTCAGTAGCCCCCTCTAAGCAGTTTACAGAGTCAGCCTATTGCCCACAACAATTTGGGTCCTCATTTTACCCACCTCAGAAGGATGAAAGGCTGAGCCAACCTTGAGCCAGTGAGATTCGAACTGTCAAATTACAGGCAGCCAGCAGGCAGCAGAAGTAGCCTGCAGTATTGCACTCTAACCACTGCGCCTTCACGGCTTATAATGTAAGTAAATTCAGTACTACTTTGATAGTGCATCAACTTTATCATTTCTCTCGTGTTCCATTTGTTACTTTTTTGTGTGCTATATTTTTCTTCCAATAAAGAAAAAAATATCTAAAATGTTTTCTTTTATGACATGCAATTCAGCATAATAATTTTTCTTCTTGGCTTGAAGCTCAATCATTCCACCTTCCACCCCCTGCTTTATATCTGCCTTTTATTTTAGATTTTCTGATTTTTACATGTACACACACAAACACACCACATTTTGAATACTTCCTGCCTTGCTACTATTGCTTTGCAAGGTCCTACTGTGCAAATTGGCACTTTAAGTAGGTGGCACTTCTCCTAAGTGACTAACATCCACCCCTGGTGTGAGAATCGGAAAAAAACAATTATACTAAACTGTAGTTCTTGTCAGGAACTTAAATTTACCAGAGGGCAAACGAATACAGTTTTCAAAAGACCATAATTCCAGCTTGATAGACAGAAATAAAATTATATGCTAGCACTTTTTAAAGTTTTTTTTTAAAGAAACATAAAATGACTTCTGGCTATTAAGAAAGCTGAGGAAATCTTTATTTAGAAAGCTTTTACGAAAGGACAGCCAATGCCCAGTGGGCTCATTAAATGAGAGAGAGAGAAATGGAAATAACAGACCTGCAATGAAATAGAAAACAACTTCTGCCAATAATAATGTCCTGTACTTGGGTCACATCCATTTTTGTATGTTATTCACCATATGCTTTTCAATTATCATGGATAGCTGTGTAGAGTTAAGTGATGATTATTGGTGAGAGTTTTTTAACCATTGGGAGAGTAGATCCCATGGGCTCAGAAGTCAAAAGTTGTAAAGAGCCCTGGGCTACGAACCACGTGTCCATTCATTCAGAAACAATTTACCAGGGATATCCATCCTTGGAAACTTTAAGACCTATAGACTTCAGTTCCCAGAGTTGTTGGTAGAGTTCCAAATTTATAGCTTCATCAATGATGGCAAACTGTCCTGGTCCAACGATTGCAAAACAGGCCCAAACCATGGTGCTGTCCCAGTGTTGGGATTCAGCCAGTTCGCACCACTTCGGGAGAACCGGTTGTTACCTTTCTGAGCAGTTTGGTGAACTGGTTGTTGGAAGAAATCATTAGGGTGGAGAACCGGTTGTTAAATTATTGGAATCCCACCACTGTGCTGTCCCCACCCAGCTGGGATACAGATCTTAGACTGGAACGCATAATTTCAAGTGCAAATTTTTATTTTGGGGTACATCTATCCTAAGGGTCTTCAAACTTGGCAAGTTTAAGACTTGTGGACTTCAACTCCCACAATTCCTGAGCTAACATGACTGGAGGAGGAATTCTGGGAGTTGAAGTCCACAAGTCTTAATGCTGTCAAGTTTGAAGACCCCTGATTTATTCATAGAACATTTACCAGTAGCCTTGTGACTTATCCATGTGATCTTTCTCACACTGCAGCTGGGCAGCAATATTCCTTTTGCAGGGTAGTGGCTTTCTCCTTGCAATCCTGATGTTCTCCTGAGAGTGCTCATGATGAACACTAATATTTGCCACTGCAAGAGAGGCCTTTATTTCCATAGACATTGCTTTGGGCTTTCTTGAGACCTCCTGGAATTATTATACATCTTGATGTGATCTGGTTGATCAGCTACTCCTGGGGAGGAGAACAAATGAGGTTGAACTGCCTCCATTTGCACGCTATCTGCCTAACTGGGGTATTTTCAGCCTGCTGAGCATCAACAACTGTATTTGGGAGAGCCTCAGAAATCTCATTTGTTTGAGCCATGCTGCCCTATTTCTGTGTTGTGAAGATTGTTATCTGATAGGGAATACTCCCAATTCTGTTCCTTAAATAAGCCCTCACTCACACATGATTATCACCCCATTGATTGAAACACCTGACTAATTTCCTCTTCAAACGGAAAATCCTAGGTATTAACAAAATATGGCACTGCATCCTTTTCCTCAATAAATAAATGAACAAATACATTGTGTGTGATTCATTTGCTTAATGGGTTCTTTTTATCTAGGATTAGGATTTGCATGGAAAGCTGTTCACATTTTAGGCGATTTTTCTGCAGAGATACTGAAAATTCAAACAGTTCACAAACTTTTAGGTACCACCCTAGTTATTTTGTGTTCTATCTTAATAATCATTTGAGGTGTGTGTGTGTATGTGTTTGTTGGAGCAGGAATCCTTTCAACTTAAGCCATAAAGCATTTTGATATGCATAGGATTAGGAGCAATCTTCAATAATTACAGTAATATGAAGGCTCAGAAACAAAGAAAAAATCAAAGGGGAGAATGTTCTTTTTTGTCTTGAGAAAAATGAACCAGTCTAAAAATGTTAATTTTTTCTGCTGATTTCTTTCTTCTGACCTTTTTAACTGATGTCAGTTGCAATGTTCATCTGTTACAATCTGTGGTGATTTGCTTAACAATTCGGGTGGTTATAAGTTAGGTTATAAGTCTGTTGCAGTCATGTGGTGTCTCCCTTAACAACTGTGTGGCTTAGCAATGGAGTTACCAGTCCTGGTTGTGCATGTTAAGTGAGGACCATCTATAAAACAATAATAAATTACATAACCAACCATTTACTACCCTTTCAAGACACTGAGTTCCTGCTCAACTTTTATAATCTATATTTTTTTCCTCAGTTATGTTATCCCAGGTTATATTACATCTACAAAAAATACATTTTTTTTCAATTACAGGTATTCCTCAGTTTATGACCATTTGTTTAATATTCAAAGTTATGAGCCACAGTGGTGTAGTGGTTAGAGCGCAGTACTGCAGGCTACTTTTGCTGACTGCTGGCTAACTGCAATTTGGCAGTTCAAATCTCATCAGGCTCAAGATTGACTCAGTCTTCCATACTTCCGAGGTGGGTAAAATGAGGACCCAAAATTGTTGAGGGGCAATATGCTGACTCTGTAAACCACTTAGAGAGGGTTTAAAGCACTGTAAAGTGGTATATAAGTCTAAGTGCTACTGCTATGGTACTGAAAAAAAAATGACTTACAGTGGGACCTTGCACTTATGACCATCGCAGCACCCATGTGGGCACATAATCAAAATTTGAGTGATTGACAAATAGCATGTATCTATGACAGCTGCAGCATCCTAAGGTTACATGATGGCCATTTATGATCTTCCCAGGAGGTTTTAAACAAACAAAGTCAAGAGAGGGGAGCAGGATTTACTTAATAACCATGTCCAAAAGGATTTTATTATGAGGCAGAAATTACTTAACATTGCTTCATTGGAAGTTGCAAGCCCAATTGTGGTTGTGGGTCAAGATCTACCTATATGGTTGCATCTAGTATGTTTTGGATAGTAATTAGTCTGTGTGCAAAAATCCTAAAAATAGCATTTTTTCCACAACTTCATCAATTAGGAAACTCAGAAATTATAGTTTTTGCATACCTATCATAGTGTCTACTCTGTCGTGACATAAAAAGTATCAATCTGAGCAATTCCACTGGAACCATGATGATCCACACTTATTATTTTTTGCTTGCAAAATCTGCCTTTGCAGCCATTTGATGCATGTCAAATCTTTGATTTCATCGTATTTGTTTGTAATGTTCATTCTCGAGCTGCAAAAAGATTAATCACTCTGTTTTCTACTTGAGGGTGACAGTTCGTTACCACTTCTGGTAATATCTACTTTATTTTCAACGTTTGGTTCATTGTTTTAGAGAAAAGGCTCATCCAAGCAAAAAAGAAAAAAGAAAAGAAAAGACCATAATAGTGAACTATTGTAAATCAGTTCAGAAAATTCTCCAAATTTTCCATTTTTTCATGGCTTACCCTGATACAATCATTTAAAATACAGCTCTCTTCTTCGATTGTCTGTTAACCTATGGGAAACTATGGGCTTTTTTTTTTCCTGGATATAGTCAACCGACATCATTTTTTTAAAAAAAATATTTTTATTAATTTTCTTTTTTTTTACATCGTAAAACATCATGTTATCAACAACATTCTTGGCATCTATACAAGATTTTGATTTAAATATCATAATACATTATATTGCATTTATCAACTATTAAATAATATCTTTAGCTATAATTACTATTCTTATATCTTTATATACTGTAGTTTACAAAATTTTATTTTACTTTCTTAAGGGTTGTTTCAATTAACATTTTTGTCTCACTTCTTGGTTCTGTTTGTTAGCCATTTATACCAATTGTTCCAAATTGTAAAGAATTTAGAGTCATCTTTTTCTTTCAGTTTCATTGTTAGCATATTCATCTCAGCACTTTCTGTTACTTTGTGTATTATTAGTTCTTCATTGGGGGTATTTGGTGTTTTCCGTACCTATGCAAAGGCTATTCTGGCGGCTGTTATAATATGTAACACTAGGTATTTTACTTCTTTTGGTAGTCTTTCTTTAATGATTCCTAATAGAAAGGATTCTGGTCTGAGCTCAATCTAATAGCCAGTGATCTCTTTTAACCAATTTTTAATTTGAATTTAGTATGTCCTGGCCTCGGGGCACATCCACCACATGTGATAAAATGTACCATCAACTTTTTTGCACTTCCAACATTTAGGATTCATATTGGAGTACATTTTTGCCAATCTTGTTGGGGCTAAATACCATCTATAAAACATTTTATATATGTTTTCTTTGTATGCTGCAGATACCGTTAATTTATAATTTATATTCCATATTTTTTCCCATTCCTCTAATTCTATAATGTATCCAAAATTCTGTGCCCATGCAATCATTGTACTTTTGACTATTTCCTCTTCCATTTTAAAATCTAATAAATATTTATATATTTTAGTTATAAGTTTTTGTTCTGGTCCCATTAATATTTTATCTAGTTGGTTCTGCCCTTTGTCAAATCCAAAATCTTTTGAGTCTTTTTTATATTTATTTTGAATTTGCAAATATGGCCACCAATCGATTATAATTCCATTTTCCTTCAGTTCTTGGTTTGATTTTAATTTCCCTTGACTATCTAATAGTTCTTCATAGCTTACCCTTTTCCGTAGGTCTAATCTATTTGGATGTATTATGGCTTCTATAGTTGACAGCCATCATGGGATTTCTGTATAGTGTTTACCTTTTATTTTTTTCCAAATTGTAATCAATGAGTCCCTTATTAAATGTTGATTGAAATAGGTATGTATATTACTTTTATTTTCCCACAAAAATGCATGCCAACCTATCAATAGGTCATGTCCTTCTAATGTTAAGATTCTCTTGTCTCTTAATTTAATCCAATCCTTAAGTATTCTCTCTTTTCTTTGCCTCTCTCTTCTTGGTCCGTTTCCTGTATCCCCTGTTGCTGATCTTCTTGTTGGTCCTCCTGACTCTTGCTTTCAAACTCTTCTTTACTGCTCCCCTCGTCCTCTGTTTCCATCAACTAATCGTAAAGTTCTTGCACCTTTTCAATGCTATCAATTTTTACTCTTCTTTCTTGCCACGTCACCAGCATTCCTTCAGGGACCAGCCATCGGAACCAGATGTTTTGTTTAATAAGGAGTATCGTCAGAGATCTGTAGTCCTTCTCAACTCTCTTACCTGCCTCAGAATTTGTTTGAAGGTTGTGATCTCTTTTTCATTATATACCATCAGCTCATCCTTTGTGATTCTATAAACAATATCTCTTACATTTTTTCTGGCGAACCTGATGTGGACCTCTCCAGGAAGCTTGTTTCATCTGGCGTAGTTTGTATGGATTTGATAGACCTCATCTAATTCTTTCACTATTTCCTGCTGGTCCCTTTGGAATGCCTCTGCTATTAAGTGGGACATTATGTCTCCCAGGTCTTCATCTTTGGATTCCAATACATTTTAGAACCTCAAATAGAATGCTGCACGTTCCATTTCAAGATGGATAATTGAATCTTCTAAGTCTCTATTCATCTCTATTACTTTCCTATCCATCCCTTCCAATCTCTTATCTGTTTGTTCAGCTTTAGTTTCTATATTCTTTATTCTTTGTTCATTCTTCTCCAGTGTCTGTTGGATCATTCCCATCTTCTCTAAATTTTGAACCTTAGCCTTCATTTCTCCCATTTCCATCTTCATATCTGTATGGTTATTAACCATTGTCTCCTGCATTTTAAGCATTGTTTCCTGAATAGCTGTTAATGTTGCTTGCATCATCTGCATGTTGGCTGCGTTGCTCATCTTTTCTGTATTCAACATTCCTTCTATTGTTTTTGGGCCCACTGGAGATGCAATAGACATTGATGAACCAGACATTGGTTTTTTCCCTTTCAGGTTTGCTGTTGTACTACTGGTCATATTCCTAACTTTATTGTAGATATCTTCCCACTTTACCATTCACTATTCAATTTTTCTTTTGTTATTAGTTCTATTCAGTAGTTTTCCTTAGAATATAAATATCTTTTCTCACTTATGATATTCTAAATTATTCAGATTTGATTCAATCTTTTATAGAATCTGAAACTAACGGAATCACCAAAATTAAAGAAGATAAAGAAGGAAGAGAGCTAAAGTGATGACAGGAAGGATAATATCAAAATGAGAGAGAAAAGAGAGAAAGAGTGTAATATAATATCCTAAAATATACTTGCTGTAAATTGTTCTTACACAACTATTTTATATTACTATGTTCCACTTCTTATATATATGACCTTACTTATTTCATTAGTTGTTAATAATCAATCAATAATCATCAAAATAGTATTTTACCAGTTCTCACAGTTTCATATCATTTAAACTTTTAAATTTTTAATAAATTCAATCAAAATGTTATTTCATTAATTATATTCTATGAAAAGAAGTCCAGTAATATTCAATCACTTTCCTTTCCTTGTCTGTTCACGTTTTGTTTAGTCACAGTCTGTTACATCAGCTTCTCTTGTCTCTGTATAATCTCAAAATGTCACTTCCATTCTTGGGTTTAGTCCTGTCTCTTACTTTTTTTCCCACTGTTCTTCTTCTTTTACAAATCACAGGTCTATCAGGTTAAACTCCAAATTCCTAGATAATCAGTTTAAATCAACTCCAAATTTTTCAGAACAAGTCCAAGACATCAGTCAATCTTCCATCAACTAAATCAGCTTTGATCTGTCTTAAGAGTTCCTTGCTTTCACCGTCGGATCTCCATTTCCCTTCAGAGTTCCGTCCTCTTATTTAAGACTAACAGTTCTCCCATCTCTCTCTGCCTTGACTTTCACTTTCCACCTCCTTCACTCCAAGTTCAATCTGTCAATTGATGCCAAAAACGCTATTCATGCTCTGGTATCTTCCTCATTGGGCTAAAGCGTTGCGACTTTGGTCTGCCATCGAGATGGCCGATCACTCACACGTCGGAGCAAGTGAGGTCTCCCTCGAAGCTGTCAATAGCCACCGCTGTCAAACTTCTCCTCGGGCTTCCTCACACCTTCGTCTTCCCCTCCAGGTTCTACGTGCCCCTCACTGGGGCCTCCAAACATGGAGATTGGGGATGAGAGAGCAGAACTTGATCTTCTCTCCCCACCCCGCCGCAGCGCTGCAACCGGAAGTCTGTCAACCAACATCATTTTATGAGTACAATACATGATGTATTTTCATCTGATCTTGGGTTTTCTAATTTTAAATTATCCAGTTGAAGCAGTGTCCAATATGTTACACTAGTAGTGTATCTTATCACGGGTAAACTCCATGTGTTTATGGATTTGAGTTTAAGAATTTGACACTTTTTTTGTTCTCCATTCTGAACTAGTTTCCTTTTTAACATCACCAAGCAAGCTGTTATTTGCTCTGAGTATTTCTATATATTTGTAGATTTTTATTGTGGGCAAAGATTTTATGACTTTTACATTTTTGAGGTGTAACCTGCATTTTGTTCAGCTTTTCCTTTCTTTATGATAAGTAAAGACAAGACAAGAAACAATGGAAGGAAACTAATCAAGGACAGAACCAACCTGGAATGAAGGAGAAACTTCCTAAGAGTGAGGACAATTAACCAGTGGAACAGCTTTGCCTTCAGAAATCATAGGTGCTTCATCACTGGAGGCTTTTAAGAGACTGGACAGCCATCTCTCTGGAATGGTATTATATCCCCTGCTCAGTGGTGGGATGCAAACCTTTTTACTACCGGTTCTGTGGGCATGTGCGGAGCGTTCTAAATGGGCAATTTTAAGCTTGAAAACTTACCTTACCATCAGCATTGGTGAGTAAAACAGCTGATGCACAAATTAGCTGAGCTACAAAGGAAATATAGGACAAGAAAGGGTGGGTGGTGGGTGGGCGGGGTCAGCTGTTGGCTGGCGCTATTGGATTGCTAGAACTGGTGTGAACCTGCAGCATACCACCACTGCTCCTGCTTGAGCCTGGGATGGACTAGGTCCCTTCCAGCTCTATTCTGGTTAATTATCACATATATATCAAATCCAGATTCCATACTGATATTCTCATGCTGTATCCTTGCAGT
Organism: Pseudonaja textilis; assembly: GCF_049901715.1. NCBI lineage: Eukaryota > Metazoa > Chordata > Lepidosauria > Squamata > Elapidae > Pseudonaja > Pseudonaja textilis. The sequence continues at coordinate 136,947,874 of NC_141990.1, read as the reverse complement.
ATTAAGTATGGATTCATCTTTTTTTTTTTTTATTTCCCATGTAGCTTCAAAATCCATGTATAACAGGAGAGCATTTTTCCGCTTTGTTTCAAGAAGGCATATCCAAGTTTTGTTTTATTCAGGATATGATTGTGGGGCATTATTGAGATGGTTAAAAAGTAGCAGAAGCAATAAAACATTCTTCTCCTGATTTATTTTTTTTACCTGTTTCCTTGCATTTACCATCATGGATGTTTTCCATTTTTTCCACTACTCCCTTTACAAAATTTAAGATGTTTGCACTACAGTCAAATATCTCTAAACATTTCAGAATATAACTAAGTGGGAGAGAATTAAACAGCTATTTATAATAAATCTTTACATTTTCTACACAGGTTTTTTTTCTTCACTTGGATTTTTTTATAGTATCTTTTTATCAATTAGAAATTGCTCTTTTGTTTTTGTGAATTTTGACAGTTACCTTTTTGTTCATATAGAAATAATGAAGTTTTGAATATGTAATTCAAATTGCATTAAGCTAATACACCAGTTAGCAATTTGAATATGGCTGGAAAGCAAGTAATTATAGTCTGATTACTTGCAATTACACTCTTCTCTGTTTTTTATTATTAAAAATGTTCTACCAATTTTCGTCCACTCTTCGGCTTTTCTGATTTGTAACATTTCATTAAACTGAGCAAGTCAGTCTGAGGGTTTTCAGGTGCTTAAACCAAAACGCATGCATTTCAACTTTTCCTAGTGCATTCTGATTCTTAAGCTTTTCGTTGTTTAATATTTCCTGATGTTATGACCATATCATCTGTTTTGAGCCAATATTCTTTTCAATTTCTTTTAACCATTTTCATTCTTTAATATATTCTTTTGGATTATCTCAAATGCCACCAAAAATTCTAATCCTTCATATTTATCAGGGCAAGCACCTACCTTTGTACTATTTTCCAGTATTGTTCTATAAAACAAATGCTGATTTTGTCAGATCTGATTCATACATTCAATTTTCTTTCAAATAGTTGTGCCTTGTTTTCATTCTTCTGTGGCCTTTTAAAATCATTTTATTGCTGAAATTATATTTTTTTCTGAAAGTTCTCTTGATCTTATTATATTTAAATTTTCTTTCCCTCGTATTCTTCAGATTGCTGATGCTAGCTCATAATTGATTGATCTCTCTTTCTATTTTGATTATTCATTTCTGATACTTTGTTTTATAGCATTGGATTTTATCAGTTACTGTGCTCTTATGAATTAACTTGTTTTAATCGAAGTGTTTGTTTCAATATTTCCTACTGCCATGGTTTGCATCTTTCAGGAATTTTGGATAGTTCCTATATCTTTTTACACCTTTTCCTATGCTTTGAGTGTTTCCTGTGTTGATCACTGTTATCATTAGCTATACACTTACCTGGATGATATTTATCAAGAAGTGATATTTAAATTCTATTGTAAACCAGCAAACAAATACATGCAGCTGTGCTACAGGCATCAAACCTTCTTTCTGCATTATGTGATATTGATTTATGAAGGAGCACAAATAAATCAAATCAACACCTGTGTCACATACCTTCACAGGGAAAAGCCGCAGCTGTATGCACAGATGGCACTACTGAAATAATAAAGAATGTCTGTAATCATATAAGCTGCAATAAAGCACTCTGTCACATTTGGGAAGAAGGAACCAAGCAGATATTTATCTGTATCTACCGTGTTTCTCATATAATAAGGCCGGGTCTTATTTTTTTTTGAGCCCTGAAAAAATGGCTAGGCTGTCTTTTCGGGGGTGACTTAATTCCCCCCCTTGCATCTTTGGGTGGACGGGTAGCGATGGCTTGGATGCTGACCTCGGTGTTGGTGGGGCACTTCATATCGGGGTCAACGCAGGCAGCACCATATCCAGGTGTGCAACAAAAGTACTTCCTAATGGCAAGCCCCCCCCACCATTCCCCCCCATTTTGCATGTTTTAATATAGGCCTTAATTTGGGGGGAGGGGCTTAATTTCATTTCATGCCTATAAAACATGCAGGAACTTCCTATTGGGGGAGGCCGTATTGTTGGAGAAACAGGGTAGTTTGCAACCTAGTTGGTCGAATTGATATAATTGGACCTTCTGGGTCATTTCAAATATTGTGGGGGTGATTTAGAATGTAACACATTTAAAAATGGTTTGCCCTTATTGTCATCCATCATCTAAAGTAGAAAAAGCTTTCCCACTCTCCCTCCTATATTTTTTATTGAGAAGAAAGAAAAGGTCAGTCATTTTGCAAACTCTGCACTTGTGGGAAAACTCTATGAAGAAAAAAAAATCGCAGCGTCCACATTTTATTGAAAATATGCAACCAGCCCTCATAAACTGGTCCCTTGAAGTTTTGGATCTTGGTAATTCTCATCAACAATAGTGCCGTCTGTTTTGTAAAACCAGGAAAAACATGTCTGCCAAAAAGAGAACAGATTAGTTTAGTTTATTTCTACACCCTGGATAGAGCCCAAAGATACTTAGGCTTCTATTTTGTTGGTTAATGGGTAATAAAACTCTTCTTCCATTTACAACTTTGAGGTCTTATCCTCCTAATATGGTATGTGGGATGGCATATTGTACCAATGAGGACTTCTACAACAATTTTGCAGAAAAAACATGGATGTCTCAACCGTAACCTTTTAAATGATTGCATCCGTTTATGATTGGTTAATTTCTGGCACAGTGAATGTGTCCTATACATGGACCTTATAAACATGTTTATACACTTTAATCAAAAGTACAACATTTTATGACTGAGACACAGAGCTTGGATTGGATTCATAATCTCCCAGAACAAATACCATCCCCCAAAATATATTCTGAATGAACTCTTGATTTCTTCTCCTTTAAGTAAATCATTTCTAAACATTCTTATTAAAAGCCACAAATGAGGGCCCAGATTGTCGGGGGCAATATGCTGACTATGTAAACTGCTTAGAGAGAGCTTTAAAGCACTGTGAAGCAATATAGAAGTCTAAGTGCTATTGCTATTTGAGACCAACACTCAAATAGAGCTTTCTTTTACCCAACCCTTGAAGGCATCTTTTGGGACTGCAGAGCAGAGAATATTATATTTCTTCTACAGTATTTATTTAGTTTGATTTTTCAAGTAGAGGTGTGATGGCTCAGTGGCTTAAAATATGCTGAAGAAAGTCTATGCTCTGACGGTTTGAATCCTAGCAACACGTGATGGGATGAGCTCTCATCACTTGCCTCAGCTTCTGTCAATGTAGCAGATTGAAAGCAAGCTACATGCAAATAGACAAACAGGTACCAGTTCGGTGAGAAAACAATGGTGCATGTGGAACTACGAACCCAAGTGGTGCTGGACCTGTCCGAATGGGATGCCCAAACATGAGGTGACATTGGTGGAAAGGAAAAGTCCCTGCAGAATACCCTTAGCATTTCTGAGTGTGGAGCTAGTTTGCCTTGTGTCATGTACTTCTGAATTGTGTGCCAGTGTAAACCAAATACGTAGCAGTCTTAAGTAGCCGAACAACTATTGTGTATGAACACCGAAGTCTTCTGGCTAATGTACCATCGCCATATGTTAAAACATCTTTCAAATTTCCAAGATCTGTTGAGGTGAAACAGATCCATCTATGAAACTTCCCAATCTTGGGAATAGGAAAGAAAGCCCTTCCGGTTTTGATGAATTACAATGTTAAACGGTTCCAGCCAGCTGAGTTAGTGGTAAACTGTGCTAGGAACTGTCGTTGAGCAACATCTGTAGCATTAGACATTGCTACCCTGTTTAAACAAGTCATTATGCATCCCACTTCTAAGTCCTTGTCATGCAGGAATACCCAAGATGGAGATGAGAAACTGATTGCATGGAAAAAGCAAGTCGCAATGCTCAGCAGTATCTTCTCCTTCTCTTCTCTGTAATCATTCAGCCTATAACTTATCCAAGCTTAAGGGTTCAAAAAGTCAGGACAAAGGAAAGGATGGTGCCTTGGTTAAGTGGAGGGAAAATTGTTTTCTTAAATACAATCCTCTTTAAGAATGGCCTCATTAAGGATGCATAAATGCTGACTTTCTATTAAGTCACATATTTATGATTACATTTGTAGCGCATATTTCTTCACTAGGCACCCAATTGTCTTGTTTTATAACCAGGAAAGCTATAAAGTCCCTGGCAGCAAGCGAGGAGACTCTAAATAGCCAAAGAAAGAAAAAAAAAGAAAAACAGAGATAGGAGTTTGCAAAAGCATAGTGTATTCATTACACACCCTGGGCGTTCTGACCCAGACAAACCCTCTGTAGTTAACTAAATATTCCCTTTATTAGGAGTACCAGCAGTCCCGGCAAAAAGTCGCTCCCTCTCTCACAGCAGGCTAACAAGTCTTTCAGTGCCTGTGGAAAGCGAACCTCCCTCCCTTTCCCTTAAAATGGCCCCAGAATGATCAGGAGTCAGTCAGTCAGTCAGTCAGTCAGTCATTCTCCCTCCCTCCCTCCCTCACCCCCTCTCTTGGTGGAATAGGCCACTGAGCTTGTTTTTTATTTGCCAAGTTGGGTAATTCCCTTCAGATGCTTTTGCTGTCTGATTCACCAGTTAAGGCAGCCTGTTCCTGCCAACTCTTACACTCAACACGGAATTGCTTGAATTTTAACAATTAGCATTCATTAGGAGCAGACTTAGGCTCAGATTATAAAAGTGCTTTCTCTCCACCTGCTATGACTCTAGAGGTATTTGTTTCCTGCTACTCCTCGACAGGTGACTGAGATTCCATCGGCCCCGTCCTCTTCTGAAACTGTATACACCGTGGGTATCAAACTCAATTGTGTCACATGACATATTGGGAGTATTGTGATGTTTTTTGCCTTTGTGAAGCCGAGATGGGTGTGGCCTGCATGTGATGCATCCGGCCTGTGGGCCACCAGTTTGACAGGCCTGGTATACGCCATATAATAAAACTAAGTAAATCAATAGATATTCATACAATAGGGTAACACTGGATATTCTGTTGTTTAAAGCAAAAAAAATCAAAGCAAACTCTTTCCCACCCAACTATGGACTGTCAAATCTTTCTTCAATAGTAGGAATGGACCAGTGCAGCTCAGTTTAGGTGAGAAGTGTCTTATTTAACAACAAGGTGACTTCATCTTTGGGAGGTAAAAAGCAGAGAAAGAATTTGTCTCTACCTTCTCATCTGTCGTAAATCTATTAATAGGAACATACAGATCACACTTGAATGTACATTAAATGGTTTCTATCACAATACCTGTTGAGGATACGCTTTAGTAAGTGTGAACCTCATCTTCTATTAATAATCAAATAAAAGTTTTTTGCTTCTATGGAATGATAAATACAAACATTATACAAATAGAAACACTGATGCACTATTTCTCTAGCAGTGGTCAGAATCAGCGAGCAATGCTAGGGAAATAATATATTGGTGTTTCAGTACTGAGCAAAATAGGACAGAAAAACTTTATGTTAATAGATGTTGACTGAGGTATTTTCTAACCTTGAGGTTCATTTTGGTTTGTCTCATAAGTATACTGATTTGCTTTGAAAGATCACATTCCTCATGAATGAGTTCCAGGGCAAAATATCTGTAAAGGTGAGATCAATCATAGACAATGTTCAATTTGTACAAAATCAGAATTGCAGGAAATATATTGTCTGTACCGCCATTCTTTTTCTTAGTATTTGGGATTCAGAATTCTGTTACATTTCCTACTTGATTTTTGTGAAGCGAACTATTGAGTAATTGAATGGAAAAGACAGATGGTACAAAATGTGTCAAAATAGCAATGTAATAGCATGAAGTAAGCAGTAATAGTACAGAACATTCTCAGTTTGACTGTTCCTGCAGATGTGAAAATGCTGATTTATATGTACTGTCTCCCTTCTAAAATGTTGGAAGATAATCTTAGCACAATTCTTAGAGTGCAATCATATACTTGAAAAAAACAACAACTGGTTTTTGTTCCCTGAGCTCCCTACTTTTCCCTGTGCTTTTTTAAAAAAAATAAGTCCAACAACAAAGGTTATCATCATATCTGTATCACCTGTAATAGAACCATTCCATTCCCGACTCTCAAATCATTCAAATTATGATTTAGAAACAAAAAAAGCACAGGAAAAATGAGCAAGTTCGGAGATAGTAAAATGGTAATAAAAAAAGGCTTCTCCTGAAACATGAGTTGGGAAAGGTGCATGTTAATGTGTAAGAGGTGGTTGGATAAGGTGTGCGGGGGCTAGTGTGAGTTAGGAAAGATGTGTGTGGCTCATATGAGTATGTATGCAACAGGTGTTGCAGGCCTTGGGAAGGACGTTGGGGGATGGCAGGGCAAGGAGAATTCAGAGTATGGTGTGATCGGGGTGCGGGGGAAGCATGAGAAGTGATACATGGGATGAAAGAGGTTCCACACAGGTTAGGGAAGATGTGCAGTAAGGTAGCGCATCAGAAATCTTCCCTTCCCTTCCCACCCTTCCCCTCCATTCCCCTTTCTTCCCATCCCAAGAAGCAGGTAAATGGCTGCTGCTGGGAGTGGGAAGAGAGTGAGAAATGGTGGGACTGGCTGGGAAACTGTCATGGAAAGTTAAAAATGAAGATCATGTGACCAGAGCATCAGCCAATAGCACTGAAGCTGCCACAGCTTCCCCAAATTTCATTCCCTCAGAAGTCAAATCTCCTCAGTTTTGGTCACATACTGTTAGTCTGAGATAGATATATCTTGGCTCAAAAATGGTTGCCCTATGATGCACGGTTTCATCCAGTTAATTTGGTCATGACAATAATTTTAATAGTATACAAATAGGTTGTAAAGACAGCTATAAAATAGGACAGTAAAAAGTTGTTCCTCTTTTTAAAACCTCTTTGTGCCTGCATGTAGGCACATTTTGATCTTTTAATGTGTTTCTTTATGTGTGAGTCAGAGAGAGCGACAAAAAGAGACAGATTCACCTGCTATCCTTCTTGTGGGCAGGTCTTAATGGATGTACATATGTTTTATATAAGTGTGCATATGTTATCTGTATGGATGGGTATGTACACAGACAAAGGGTTAAAAAAACCTCTCTCCTAAACACCTGTTCACCTAAAAAGATGCTAGTCCAGCGAGGCCTCCCACAGAAAAGAAAACAACCAGAATTCACTTTTTCTTAGAAGCAAAGAGTAAGAAGACACAGCAGCAAGAGAATAATCGAGTGGGAGCACATGGTAGTTCACTCCTGGCACTGAAATAGCTTGTAAATTGCTGCCAAACTATTAAACAAACAACCAAAGTATATCTCAGTCTTGGCAGAGTTTTCTTAAGCCAGTTTACAATTAAGCTACCATGACCACAGGAGAGGAGGCAGCTTAAGTCATAAGTGTGGATATATACAGCCTTAATCTTTATCAGGGTTGCTCAGAAATCTGGGGGGAAAAGATGGTCTGCTTGAATGAATAGCAGAGAGGTATCATGGCTGGGGGTATTCCAAAGCAATTCTTGAGGCAAGTGTAGCCAATTTGCACAGCTTCTATTTATTTGTGTTTGTTTGTTTCGCAGTATTTAGAGAATGCCCCAGTTCAATTGGTCTCTGTACAAAAATAGTTTTCGATAGAAATGCATGGAGCAAGATCAACCATGGCTGGATCTATGTAATCAGGTATAAAATCATAAATGATTACATATACCCCTGTGAGTATACACAAGGAATTATTTCTTTCCATTGTTTAAGTTGTCATATTTTTCCCCCAAAATCAATTAGTAAGGTGATGGGATGAACGAATCTCTGGTGTGCAATTCTAGACTTGCCCATTTTTCCTATTTTCAGTGCATTTGAAAAAAAAAATGCATTTTTTTCCCACTTGCAATGTTAGCCAGTATTTATCTTGGGGAATGGAGTAACCATATTCAATGAAATGACTGGTGATAGTGTGGGAAGAAATCAGTGGTGGGATTCAGATTTTTTTATGACCGGTTCTGTGGGTGTGGCTTGGTGGGCGCGACAGGGGAAGAATACTGTAAAATCTGCAGTCAGAGTGGTATTTGCCGGTTTTCCGAACTACTCAAAACTTCTGCTACCAGTTCTTCAGAACTGGACAGAACCTGCTGAATACCATCTCTGGAAGAAATATCCATCTGGTTCCGTTCCAAGATGGGAGAAAGAAACATGGAGGCTGATCTGAAAGATGGTTTATTGATGAAGCAGAACGACATGGGTTTGTGGTTCTGGGAATCTGACAAAATGGAGTTGAGAGTGGGGTTTTTTATACCTTCTTTGGGCTTTGCACTTGAACTTCCTGTTTCTGTGCAAGAACATATATTCTATTGGCTGTTGTCAGATTCCTATGGGGTCATATTAGGGTTATGTAGGGGTCACACCTGGCTGTATCGGCAAAAGAGGAAATGCAAATCCTAGGTGTCTGACTGAGCTAATTTGGTCAGACTCTAGCTTATTGTTTATCTGAGCTCCCAAGGGAAGTTTGGACTGCTCTGGGGATGATGCAATGAATTTCAAAATATTGTGTCTTGAATGGATTACCAAATCTGCATTTCTAAAAGCTGCCTCCTCAATTTCTGCTTGGGGGCAAGAATATTGGGGCTGTTTCCTGCCTTTAAAAACATGTTTCCCCATTTCTCCCTTTGGGGAAATATAATAGTCTTCCTTTTTATTATTCTTCAAAATATTTCATTCTTCTAGGAGGGTAGGTGCTAACTTTCTTCAATAGCATATTTGAACATTTGTAGCATTTTAAGCTTGATAACATTTTATGAAGCATTAACTGAACCAAATTGAAATCAAACACTTTATTTTTTATGTACGAAGCTTGCACACACGATTCAAACCACTTTTGATCTTCTGTAAAGATTTGGCCTCTCTGTATATCAACAAGTAAACTGAAAACCCAGAAATTATGTCCAATATTTGTCAAATGCAAATACAAATGCAATCCTGACCATTTGATTTTAAAAACAAAAGCATGCCACTTAAGCTCTGACTTTCTTCATCTCCCTTGGCTTATATGATTAAACTTCCCTCCCATTTTCTCTCACATATTTTTACTTGTGGTGTTTAAACAAAAGTCACCCAGGAAGTAATCTCAAATCAGTATCCTATGCCAGCTATTACTAGCTGGACCAAATCCCAAGCAGATTTAAATCTTTTGTCAATTGAACATTTATAAAGTTCTATGGTAGCTTTCAAATAACAGTTCCATTTAGCCTTCTCATCTCAGATTCACAGCATGCTTAATTTCCTTTTATTATTATTAAAGAAAAGATTTGCCATTTTAAGTTTCCTGCAGTTCCTTCTCAATTGCAGGGGCTGTATTTTAAACTTCAAAGCAGCACCCCCTCCTCCTGCCAAATTACAAATTATTGTGTTTAAAGCAATTTTGCCTGTCAATTATTAAAAGACAACCAGCAACTAAAAGTTCCATCTAGCAGATTATACATGTTCAAAATCCCAGCACAATTTAACACTTTTAAGAAATTGGTTTATAAGGAATGGACATGGACCCTTGGACAGTGTTTTTTTTAGCAGCAGGAGTTTGCACAGTATTCATATATTGACTTTAAGGTCAGACTATTCTAGCAATTAGACTTATATACAGCTTCACAGTGCTTCACATCCCTCTTTAAACAGTTTACAAAGTCAGCATATTGACCCCAAAATCTGGGGTCCTCATTTTACCAACCTTGGAAGGATGGAAGACTGAGTCAATTTTGAGCCAGTGTCAGCATTGAACTTTTGGCAGTGGGCAGAATTAGCCTTCAATACTGCATTCTAACCACTGTGCCACCATGGCTCTATTCTACCTCTAATGTTTGTAACAGATTCAAGTTATAGGCCGATATTGCAAAATATCCTAGTGTATGATGTATTACCTACCTCCAAGATGGTATACCCTGGGCAACATTCTGTACTAACAAAGCAGCTAAAAATCTAGACACAAGGTGACTGAACTAAATATTCTTTCTCTCATGATCAAAAGCTATAATGGCAGCAATGAGAATACAACACTGTATTCTCACTGACAAAAGATGTACACTCACTGACAAAAGATATTGGATCCCAGATCCATATTTTGCAAAACGCCGAGAATTCATCCCAGATTTTATATTACCTGAGAACAATAAAGTCTTGTTTCTATGTAACTAGGTGGAAATAAGGCATCATAAAAACACCTCCAGCTTCTAAACTTGACGAATCTGTATATTTTAAATTCCAAGAGTTATAGGCTTTTGAATAGCAAGTAAAGTACTAGATATTCATGGAGTTTAGACTGGAGACTGTCTGTGATAGGGTCTGCGCCAGCTTCATTAGAAGCAAACAGGTGGCCTGGGGTTCTCAAGCTACTGGCAATTAAGCAAACACTCAATAACTGCAAGAGGTTCAGTGCCACCCAAAACCAGACAAGGCCTTTAATGGGAAGGAGAGAAAAATCTATGAATTCAACCGAGTTCAAAAGTTGAAATCAGTTTAAGATAAAATGTGAGAAGAGCTTGTTTGATAGAAATTGGAGATGCCTTGAAAGTATTATACTTGCAGCTTTATAAATGGAAGATGTGAAGGATTGTGACAGACTAGGAGGAAAAAAATTACACTTCTTGCCTTCCTCCATCCTACTGTCTTCTCCAGTGATGGGATTCAATTTTTTTTACTACTGGTTCTGTGGGTGTGGCTTGGTGGGCGTGGCATGGCATGGTGGATGTTGCTTGGTGGGCGTGGCAGGGGAAGGATACTGCAAGAGCTCCATTCCCTCGCCACCCCACTAACCTACTTTCCAGCTCTGTTCTTCTGTGCAGGGCAACAAATTAAGTAGAGCCAGCTGATCAGCTTAGTAACAGGAATTTTGGCTTTAATTGTGGTCATAGGTCAGGGACTCTCTCTATATGCTATAATCAGGTTTTGGGGAAAGAAATTGCATGCATTTGGACCCCTCCATTTCCCAACCCACCAAATTTGCAATTTCAGATTTGATTCTGAGAGATTAAATTGATTCTTACATTGTTTGATACGTTTGATATTGTGTAGTATATTTTATTTATTTGTACTGTGCTTAATTATAAGCAAACACTGAAAATAATTACTACTATTACTACAAACACCTATGATTATTCTTTCCATCCTCCAGGCCCGAGCATATATAGTCTTGGATTTGTGGGAACTGCGTTCCAATCTATCTGAAAAATAGATATTGAGAAGACTAATTTATCCAATAGAAAACTTCTGCAAATCTAGAGGGTATTTATCGTGCTGTCTGTTCTCCTCCCCTTCTCCCTCCCTTTTCCTTTTACAAAGAGAACGGTACTACTTAGCATCACCTGTATTCTCTCTTTAAGCCTCATAATTGAGCACTTCATGCCTTAAAAAATAAAGGCCAAAGAACTTATTAAACTGCCAAGTTCTATGTGATGCTAATAATTGAGTGATGTATAATGTGGCTGTATTAATAGCCATTTTGAAGCCTGAACATACCTGTCCCATTCATTAAACCCTTTCACATTGTGTTATATTTCTATCAGCGACTTTGATGGATCTGCCTTGATTTGTTTGCTTGATATATTTAGATTGTAATCAAGTTTTGTTTCCAGCCGGGGAATTTACAGCTTTCTATGCTAAGTGAGTTCTTCCATTCTCAAGCTAAAACATTTCTATTTACAGAAATAGATGGAACATGCTGGTTTTAAATATTTTGGATCAAATCATACTGATATTAATCTGTGTGGTCTGATGCAGCCCTTTCCTTTCCATATTATTAGGCAAACAAAAATTTCCTGGGAAAGCACCTCTCCCCCCCCGCCCGCCCCCATTAAAGCAGTTAGAGAATTGCTAAAGGACAGTTGCACATAGAACATAGAATAACAGAGTCGGACGGAACCTCAGAGGCTTCTAATCTAACCTCTTGCTTGAGCAAGAGACCTATCCCATTTCACACAAATGGTTGCCCAGTCTCTTTTTGAAAGCCTCCAATGATGGGAGCACCCACAACTTCTGAAGGCAAGCTATTCTATTGGTTGATTGCTCTGCCCATTAGGAAATTTCTCCTTACAGTCTGGTTCTGTGGAAGAAGACTCCATGCGTGTCTCCCCGAATGATTAGAAATGGTTTGGTTAAACAGCGAAGGACTAATATACCGGTGCAAATTTTCATAACTGGTTTCAGTTGGGCAGTGTTTAGCTTTAATGAGCCAGTCAGAGGCCAGTCCTCCAATTAGAGACCAGCCTTCACCAATTGTTTCCCTCTGCCACATTAAAGATTACATTTTGCAAAAATATAGTCTTCATAATAAGGTCCATTGTTTCGAAAGTCTTCATGTTGTTTTAAGATGACTGTCTTATGTCTGTCCACTGACCACTTGTGTCTTCTGATCCAATAGTGGAAAAAGTTCCAACATTATGACATGTCTAGCTTCTTCAGATATAGGGCAAGTCATCCTCTTTCCTATTCAATCTCTCGCAAGGGTTAGATAAATGGGTTGCAAGTAACAGAATGACATTTAACAGAGACCAGCATAAAATCCACTTTGTAAACAGGCAATAATATGTCTAGCTCAGAAATAATTGTAGAAAGTTAGCACTCACCCCACTCTTAGAAGAATGAAATATTCTAGGAAATATTTAAAAAGGCAGAATATTTCCCCTAAAAGAGAAATGGAAAACTTAAGGGACACAGAAACTCAGCCCCAGCAGATATTTTGGTGCCAGCTTATCTACAAGACAAAAGACATTCTGCTCCAGGGTGACAGGATTAGCCCTTACTCAGGGCTTACTCAGATCCAAACCAGGACAAAGCCATTAAGCCATAATAGGAATTGTCCAAAGCCCCTTCATTACATTACCCAGCAAAATTCAACCAAGCCTGGGACTCAAGACAACCTACAAAGTTACCCCTGCATGGCTCCATGGGAGTCTGACAGCCAATCAGGATACATTTTTTGCACAGGAACAGGAAGCAAGTTCAAAGCCCAAGAGAGGGTATAAATCTCTCTCTCTCACCCATGTGCTCAGTTTTGTTCAGGACCTCAAACCATGTGGTCCTGTGTACCATTAAACCATCTTTCCAAGCAGTTTCCATGTTTCCAGTATATTTCTTCCCACTTGGAACTGAACCCAGATGGACATTTCTTCCAACATAGTATTTGAGGAAAAGATGTTGGAACTGTCACCGATAGCAATTGAAATGGGAATATTCAGTTATATGTATTTGTAAAAAAAAAAAAAAGAAGAGCAAATGGAATTTAAGTTTGCACCAATAGAAGCTTAATTTCCAAATCATGAGAAGCAATTCTTCTACTCTGTTCTTCCTTCAGTCCTACCTTGAGTACTGTGTCCAGTACCCTGTAGCAATCTCAGGGAAAGACAATAAAGGGATTAAAAGCTGAGCCTGGTCAAAAGGAATAGGAGCCGAGCATGTTAAGCCTCGAAGAGAAGAGTAAAGGGAATGAACGTGAGAGCATTCTTCAAATTCTTGAAAGGATGTCACACAAAAGCCGGCCAGGATCTTTTCTCTTTTGCCAGAGTGAAGAGTGTAGAATAATGGACTCAATTTGGAGGAAAGCTGGATGGAACTGTATATCAGAAGACACATCCTAACAATAAGACCCATTCAGCAGGGGTAACAATTACCCATGATCTGATAAGTTCCCGAATATGTTAAACGGGAGCTATACAACTAAGGTCTGCTGCACTGACTAGGGGTTCGAGGGAAAGGCCTATATGACTCTTTCCAAGCCTCAGAGTCAGTGATTTTATGATCCGAGTACCTACACCATTCTGTGATCCTAAGTATCTCCTCTGACCTCATGTCTGAATTTCCTTCCTATGATCTTTTCAACACTCGATCGCTTTTATTTTCCCAGGCATTTCAGTGCTTGTCAGTATTTTGTTGTTACTTACTTTACAAGTCTGGATTTTAGGCTGTCTAGTTTGCACATTGTTTCATTGTAAACCACCCAAGGCCTTAATATTCAACTGTACAGCAAGCTTAATAATGAATAAAGACATGAGTGTCCTTAGTATTGTTATTGATTTTGCTTTTCTTCTGCCGGTCTCTGAGTTAATATTGAATATTATGTTGAAAAAATGTTTGTCGTTGTACAAGTAGTCCTTAACTTAGGACCACAATTGAGCTCAACGTTTCTGTTGCTAAGTGAGACTTTTGTTAAGTGACTTTTTGCCCCATTTTGCAACCTTTTTTTTTTTGCCACAGTTGACAAATGATACAAACACCTTTTATTATATAAATCAGGGATGTCAAACTCAAGGCCCGGGGCCCAAATCCGACCCACAAGGTGCTTAGATCTGGCCCCAGGGCCATGTAGCCCTCCTGAGCTCCATTTTCTTTTTTTTTAAGTAAAATTTTATTAATTTTCAAAAAAAAGTACACAAACAAAACATAAGACATAAGAACATAAAACATCTTTTCCAACAACTACTTAACAAAACAAATAAGACATCTCATTTAAGTACAATATAGTTCTAAATTATCACATTTCCACACATAACTTAATATGCATCTTATATATTCAACTTCATATCTTATTACTGTTTTCCACCTTCTTACTGTTTCTTCCTTTATTTCTATTCAATTTTATTCATTCATATATTTCATCTTACTATATTTCATATTGTTACTATTTCATATGTTCTTATCCAATATTACTCCTCAATAAGCAAATATAAACTGACAAAACACATAACATAAAAAATATAAAACTTCTTTTTAGAAAGCGGCTTAACCTCGGGTTATAACTTTTGGTACAGACTTAAATTAAATTCATGCTCAGCTTATATACTATTTCATATCTTATTAAAAATTCTACATTTTACATATATCTTCTCCCCTCTTTTCACTCTCTTGATTCTACTTTGTTTATTTAATCTCAATTTAAATCATTTCACTTGTATTTTTTGTCCGTTCTTTTTCAATCATCCATTTATCTTTCTCTTAAACACAAACTTTTTCCTGTAATGACTGGTTGAAGTATGACACCTTTCTATTTTCTCCCCAAATTCAACGCTTAAAATTAAACATTATTTTTATTCTGATTCTGCTTAGTACATTCTAGATGACATTTTAAAATAAAAAAAAACATAATATTCTTATAGATATTAAAAATAGTATTCCCTAACAAATTAGTTAAATACACATCAATTACACAGTCCCTACAATATTTTACTGACACGTATTTCAAATACAAATATAAAATGCAGTCTTGTGTACCTTTGCAGAATCTCTATTTAAATTATATTTTACCCTTTGTCTCTGAAAAAAAGTTGTTTATTAACATCTTGTTTAAAGTCTTTATAACTTCCCTTCGCTTTGTGCCTTCCTTCCTTGTCAAATCTAGCCTTTTTACCCCCCCCCTCTCAATCTCCCACTTTTTAATCTCCCCTCTCTGTTGTATTCCTCTTTTCCATTGCTTTCTATCATTATATCGATTTTTCACCTTACTTTTCCCTTTCTTAATTGTTTTTTTAGAGCTTAAATTCTTGATTTTCTTCTCCTTTTTATCCTTTTTTAAAATCATATGTCCATTAAAGATGGCTTCTTCTTCATCGTCCCAGCCTCTTTCTTGTTGCATTTCCTGGTAAGCAGAAATCGCCATTTCTAAAAAGCAAAAGATAGATCCAAAAGAGCCACCTTCCTCTTTTCTTAATTTTTTGAACTGCATTTTCAATTCTTCAAAAGACACCATTGTAGACAGAAAAGGATTTTTTTTTTAAGCAGTCCAAATGTTTTCTTAGTCTTTCAAAAAATAGTTAAAGTCCCAAAGTCATGAAGCAATCAAAATCAGTACATTCAGTGCATTCTGTTTCGCTTTCTTACTTGCTCTTCCTGGGGGAGAATTCAATTACATGATTCCAAGACATTTTTTGGAAGTTTTATTGCAATTTAATCTCTAATCTTATAAAACTCCAAGCAGTCTCCTTCAACAAACGTTAGTATAAATCATTTGCCTCTCTTCCTTCCCCCTTAAAGCAAAAAGATTTGAGTTTTAAAGTATCAGTATTTAAGAATGTAATTTCCCCTTGGCTTCAATTTTAAAAGTTAATACCTTCTGCTGCCAATACGGGTGTTTCGGATTTCCATCTGCTGCCTCTGTGGGAAGGAAAGTGAGGAGAAAAAAAGTTTTCCCTTTACTCTTCCACCGCAGCTTAACGATCCTTTGGGAAACAATATATCACTTGAAAAGCCAAAGTTCCAGGGTATTCAGATGTTAATTCTTGTCCTGGTTCAGCCAAAAGCTTTCTCTGTTTTCTCTTCCTTCAGCACCCCTCCTGCGCAATCTTTTTCCGGATGCCAGCCTCTTCATGGCGGCCATAAGACCGCCGCTGCATCGTCTTGAGAGAAGGAGGTTTAAGCTGGGGGGGGGTCTGCGACACCCCCAAACCCCTTCCCAGATCCTCCCTATCTTCGGCTGCCTCTACAGGGCAGCCTTATCCTCCAAATCCATCTGGATCGGAGGCACCAAGACGGCGAGCACAGCAGGGATCGCGAAGAAACGCAAATCCCTGCTGTCACCGAAGCCTGGCCTGAGCTCCATTTTCATTGGCAGAGGATTGCAGGAGGCCATCGCAGCTGAAAACTGAGCTCGGGAGCCTGTTTTCGCTGGCAGAGTGCTCAGACCATCACATGAGTGATGTTGAGCTGGCCATGCCCACCCTGTCTTCACCCACCCTGGCCCCCCGAGGTCAAACACAACCCCGATGCAGCCCTCAATGAAATCGAGTTTGATACCCCTGATCTAAATAATCTTTATCCACCACTAAATCAATCAGACGTGAACTACACTACACTACATTACAGAGACACAAAACTTGCACAAATTATATTACTCTATCTCTGTATCTATCTCTATTTGTGTTTTCGTCTCTGCATTAATAAAGCCAAAACTATTCAGGCTCCAGATTAACTGCTTGATTCACCTGAGCTGGAAGAAATATCTATACAAAAACGTCCTTCTTCAATCCAGCCTTGCTCAAGCAACATTTCCCTTCCATCCCGAGATCTGGTGTGTTCCTGTATTATAATATCGATTTCTGAGTTGATCCTGTTCTATCTGGACGGTTTGGTCTTGTCTTGATTGCTATCTTATCCTGGAACATCTGATTCATAGCATATCTCAGTCTATTGCCCTGTTTGATCATGCAAGGAACATCTCCTCTTTCCCAAGAGAACACCTAGGGCAGTGAGGGCTAACTTTTTCGGCACGAGTGCCCAAAGCGTGCGTGCGCGCGCCCATTCCCAAAATCCAATGTTTGTGTGTCCCTCGCACATGAGGGGGTGTCTCCCGCATATGCGCGCATATCTCCCACATAAGCGTGCATCTCCTGTGCATGCGCCCCACCCCCATGCATACTCCCCACCCCTTGCATATATACCCCCACATGACCCCCCACCCCCCACATGTGCGGTAGATACCTGAAGACCAGCTGGCCAGCGGGAGGCACGTGCACACACACAGCAGAACTGAGCTGAGGCAACGGATTGCATGCCCATAGAGAGGGCTCTGCATGCCACCTGTGGCACTCATGCCATAGGTTTGCCATCACGGACCTAGGGCCTCCTTTGTTAATAGCCATAATAAGCAAAATGACTTCTCTACTTTATATATCGGCCCTAAAACGTAAGCATACAGGCATTCCTCGAGTTAGTTACAGTTCACTTAGTGATGGTTTGAAATTATGACACCCCCCTAAAAAAAGTACCTATGGCCCAATTCTGAAGTTACATATGTTGCAGCACCACAGCGGTTGTTTGTCAGCGTCTGAGTAAAAGAGGGCTGATTTTCTGCCACGTGGGTCAGCCTGTTCTGAAACTCTGGAGATCTTTGAGACATAAGTGAGTGATCGGAAATGGGGTGGGGAGAAGCAAGTGGAATCTGCAGGGGGGGAGGCTAACAAAGCAGGCCCAATGTCTGTGGAGACCCAGCGGGGCAGGATGTGGGGGAAACAACTACGGGAGCATGAGATATCTCAGTGGGTAGGGGGAGGCCTTGGGTGGTCGGAAGCAGGGGCTTGATCCAGCACTAGCTGCCCCCACGGTCTTCCCCACCCTGAGATACCTCATGTACACTTAATGACCTATGCATTCATTTGATTAACGATTCCAATTAATGAATCCTCAGGTTATGAATATAATTGGCAGGCTCTATTACATTTATAATTCGAAGATTACCTATACCGTATGTATAAACTCCTCTGGCGTTTACCTCATTTTTTGTTTGTTTGCTCAAATCCTTACTTTGGTCAATCTGATGGGTGACTGGTTTCTTTAAGAGCAGATTTAGGATTCATATCCTCCTCACTGTGGCATAAAGATGGTTTGCCAGCCTTTTTTAAAGGAACTTCATGGACTTATTCCCAACTCTTCCACAGCCACTATGAATATGTTCTGAGGTTGTATTTAATTAGTCTACCACTGAAGTGGCATTCTCTCTGTACAACACACATCTTGCTGTACAATCTAAAATTTCCTGGAAACGATGCAGCTGGAGTAGAGATCTACCCATCTTCTATTGGCCTGTGGAGGCTCCTAGTGGCATACCAAGTCTACAGCTCAATCCTGTGCTTGGAAATACTACTTCAGTTCAGTGGAGCTCCCACAACCACCTGATTGTGATCCACAAAAACACATATGTGGCAATCTGCAATTTGAACAAAACAAAAGTATCCTTACTGCAATCATTTATGCATCTATCTATCCCTTTCAACTTCATTTCAGAATAATCCATGACGGACTATACAAAAGGTCTTTTATTGGGTATGGGGTTTTTCAGGTACTGTTACAGTTCTAATAAAAGATAAATCTTTAGAAGGAAACAGAAAGGATTATTTTTAAAGAATTGTAATAACTGCTTTGAAAAATAAGTTTGTTCAAAAGTTTAAGGAAATAATATGACAAAAGGGCATGTTGATTAAGTCCTATCATTTAGAGAGTTTTCCCCCTCCTTTGAAAATATATATTATAGATTTTGATGCATTTTCTTGGATTGCCAGATGGATCATTGTATTAAAGATTAAATGAAGACCTCATGATTGAAAGCAATTAATCTTTCCAGAAGGATGCAATGCAGAAAAATATGTACTTGCGCAAGACAGCAAAAATTATTCAGATTTTCAACAGCATGCATATTTGTATTTACATCTATAATTTAATTCAAGTGATTAATAACCACTGGATTGATTAGCTAAATAATTGTTAGAGGTTCTACCTTTGACCTATTATTATAAAAGATTTGTGCTGAAGATGGCCTGATTAGGTCAAAAACCTGAAAAGACAGGGGAGAACTGGACAGGAAATTTCAATACCTTTTGGCTCAGTTTTTCGAGTCTCATTTTCTGACTCTTTATTTTTTTTGTTTGCTGGGATGGTTTACAGTTTAATAATTGCTAGTTTTGCCATGCAGATCTCAGTCTCTTAAAACTTGAGGTAGATATCCTGTTTTTTCACATTTGCATCATGGTTCTTAATTTATTTATTTTCATGAAGACTAAAAGTAAAAATATTTGTTCTTTATTATTCCAGAATTGGGCTTTTGTAGAGGCATTCTGTACTCCAAAACTGCTCCAAGTAACTATTCTTGGTTAAAAAGACAAATTGGGGCTATTTCTATGTAAACGTTTATCTCTGTACAAAGGCACTCCCTTCTTTGCCCCTCAAGATTTCAGATGAGAGACCACCTCCCTGTTCAAGAAGAGGTGATGACAGCATTGGTAAAGGAATACAGTAGTCACACTCAGACAATCTAGACTTTAAAGCCAGATTAGAGATTGACTGTCATGGAGAAAATCTATGTGCTCACTGGGAATTGAAGATGACTTGATGGCATATAACCAATCAATCAATGCACGAGTTCAATGAAATATTAAAGTTAAAAATCCTTCATTGAAATGTTTGGATAACAATGTTATATACATATATACCTGCATAACTTCCTTCCTTCCTCCCTCCCTCCCTCCCTCCCTCCCTCCCTCCCTCCTTCCTTCCTTCCTTCCTTCCTTCCTTCCTTCCTTCCTTCCTTCCTTCCTTCCCTCTCACTGACCCATGGTGGTGCAGTGCTTACAATGCAGTATTGCAGGCTAATTCTGTTGTCAGCAGCCAGCAGTTCGGCAATTCAATTCTCACCAGGCTCAAGGCTGACTCAGCCTTCCATCCTTCTGAGGTCAGTAAAATGAGGACCCAGATTGTTGGGAGAAATAGGCTGGCTCTGTAAACCACTTACAGAGGGTTGTAAAGCACTGTGGAGCAATATATAAGTCTAAGTGCTATTGCTATTCCTTCCTTCCTTCCTTCCTTCCTCCCTCCCTCCCTCCCTCCCTCCCTCCCTCCCCACATCTCCAAACTTTTCCTTGATTTTAAACCTGTGTTTCAGATATAGTTTCCAGCCATCAGGGCTGTTCCTGAATACTTCGGTCCCTGACAAGGAAACAAGGAATGAAATTTGTTGCCTTATCTCTGGAAGACATTATTCTACCCATCCTGGATCTAGATTGGATAAAAAGAATTTCAAGCTTTGCTTTTGAATAGAATAATTCTTCCTAACTTAATTCTACATTGTACAATACAGTAAGTCTCAGTCACATGATGTGGACTGCAGGTAGAAAGCACTGAGCTAAAACCTCTTTTTCTGGGCCTTCCCTCAGGACACATTCACCCACAGTCACAGCCATTAGAGCCAGACACACAGTTCCAACAAAAAAGTTGTATAAGTAATACCTCTAAAACAGAGGTATTATATTTTTATATAGCAGTTATGAAGAGGAAGAAAGGCTGAGACCAGGATTGTGTACTATTATATAGCTGTGCCTGCCTCTGTTATGCATGCAGTCCCTTTCTTCCCACTAACAATGCACACTCAGAAACTAACCTGGTTTGATATAATCTTATTGCGACTACTTAATGGCCCAAAGGGATTAATTCAAAGGCCTATCAAAAAAAGAAATATTATAGCATTTCAGAATCTTTTAATGTTCATTGCATAGCCGGCAGGAATCGCGTCGCTGGTTGGCTCCCCTTGCTTCTGTTCACATCTCATTCACTTGCAACAGATGGCGAAGAAATTTATATGGAGATTTGAATCTTTTTTCAGGAGGGCAGACTCTAATCAGGGGAAAAGCTCTTTGTTAGGTTTAAGTCATAATTAACCATTTTGTGGCCCTACCAACCCTTAGAGGATTGTATGCAAGAAATATTTCATCATTGGAGGGGAAAAAACCTCCAAACCCCATTAATATGGAATGCAGAAAGATTTCATGAATTTAAGTTTAAGAGTGCACTCATTTAATGGAAAATAACAATGACAAGGCAATAAAGTAAGTAAGTAAGTAAGTAAGTAAGTAAGTAAGTAAGTAAGTAAGGAAGGAAGGAAGGAAGGAAGGAAGGAAGGAAAGCCTAGGTTAGAGTCAAGAAGTTAGATACAAAGTAGTAGGAGTTTGCCAAAACTGATCAATAGAGTTAAAATCATTTTCAAGCCTGTAAACAGAGGCTGCTAAGAAGCTGCTGCTTATTGTTAAAGATTCAGGGGAAAAATGTTATTTGAGAAGTTGGGGAGGGGGCAGAGAAACAGAAGACAGAGATTAAAAGAATTAATCTGTTCATTGCAGCCTTAATGGGGTCAGACAAATCAGCATGGGAGAAATTCTCTTCCTAAGAAGCAAAGAGGCAGAAGCAAAATTTGGAAGGGAAGAAAAGTAGGGGAGTTTTGGGTGTGCAATAAAGACACCCAAAGGGAGAAGAAATTGAGGCAGCAGCCTAGCCCAGCAGATGAAGTCATGGCAAGCTAAGGAGAGAAAGAAGTAACCTAAAAAGGGAGGCCCAAAGAGATAGGGAGAAAAGGAACAAGCTGTGCAAACTATTACCCGAAACATGAGGGAACATAGAAAGGAGGGAAGGGAGAGAGTTGAAGGCATTTTGAAGCATAATAAAGTTAATGTCGTGGATGAACTCAGCTATAGGTTGCTAAAGTCCATAGCTTTGGTTGTTAGTTTTTTCTCTTCTAATCAGTCTTGACTCTTGGCATCTTGGCAAGTCCCTGCAGTCTTCTTGGCAAGATTTTCAGAAGTGATTTACCCGTATCTGCTTTTTAGGGCTGAGAGAGGGGGATTGGCCCAAGATCATCCAGTTGGCTTTGTGCTTAGGGCAGGACCAGAACTCATAGTCTTTTGCTTTTTAGCCTGGTGCCTTAACCACTACACCAATTATTACCAGGAGCATCTGTGGTGCAGTGGTTAGAGTACAGTATTGCAAGCTACTTCTGCAGCCAGCTGCCTACGATTTTGCTCTTCAAATCCCACCAGGCTCAAGGTTGACTCAGCCTTCCATCCTTCTAAGGTAGATAAAATGAGGACACAAATTGTTGGGGGCAATAGGCTGCCTCTGTAAATCGCTTAGAGAGGGCTGTAAAGCACTATAAAGCAGTATATAATTCTAAGTGCTATTGCTATTGCATCAACTATTACAACTTCTGGCAGTTATATATTATATGCAGTCTTATCTCTGCTCTATACAGCCAGGCCTAGTTCCTATTTCATGTAGGATGCATGTATTGGTAAGCGCATTGTTAACTATCTGTGCACAACTGGAGTAATCACCAATCACATCTTACGTTTTGCTCATCCTGTGCTTTACAGTCAATGTATATTTAATGAGGAATTAAAATGTCAGAAGTGGACCAATATATTATTCAGAAAATTTTAGCCAGTTATTTGAGATGGCTGAAAAGAGTGGGAAGGAAAAGTAATGTGAATCATGCAGTCTTATCTTGCAAAGCTTAAGCTAGCCTCTTTTTTGCAGATTGAATGGGCGATGTTCTCCCGTTGGTTGTGTTGGAGAATTTTCAACAACTAGTGCAGTTGGTTTTTTGAATATGGCTTAGCTTGTTCTTCATCTTTGATAGCAGAAAGCTGTTTTTTTCTCAGCCTGCAGCCATGAATAATCTATTCAAGCACTTTGGGATAGAAGTGAACTGAGGAGATAAATGGATTTAATGTGATTTAATTAATTTAATTAATACAGGTGTTTCTGAACTCCAATTTGTTCACAGTAGGTTCAGATCTTAGCCAGGACCCTCACAGTGTTCTTCTTGTCTTTTACCATCCTTGAAGAACCGTGAATAAATTAACTAATTCAGTTAATTCAATACCTTTGAGTAGATACTTCACATTTCAGTCAAGAACTGGAGTCTGAAGTAATAAGCAAACTCCAAACAGCATAAAGCAGACACAGAAAAATGCTGCATTTACATGAAAGGAAAATGGCTCCCCTCTTGCTTGCTCTTCTAATAAATGTGAAGTGTTCACTTTTTTTTTGGCTTTGAGCTTTTATTTATGTCTTTATAGTAAGAAACATGGAAAAAAAATATCAACTTCAACTTTTATTTTCGGTCTTGAGTTTGACAGCATTTGCATTATTTGATGGATTTGACCGTAATTGACTGGAGAACGAAGTGTATGATCCATCCTTCTTTTTTCTTTTTATCGTTCTTCCCTTTTCTTTGTGTTTGGAAATGGTTTGGATAATATTTGTGCCCCATGTAATGAGTGAGCATCTAATGTGTGGCTACATTTGTGTTAGTGTACATGCTTCTGCATATGCAGACAAACACACACCTTCCTCCTAAATGTCTGTATGGATAATCATTGAACCAATTAAAAAAAAACCCTATTGGCTTAAGTGGACAAGATCCAGCTCAACAAACCATTTCTCTTGAGCTTGTCGTCAACCAAATTTCAAAGGCTGCTATTGAGAAAACTGTTTTAGGGTGGTAGCAGCCATTCCTACTAGTGGTTAGTGGTTAGGTATGGATTGCTAGATGTTTTATTTTTAGTGTCTCTTATTTAGAGCTGTCCTGGGCAACTAATAGTCTATCACAGGGCTGTCAAACTCCTGGCCTGTAGGCTAGATGTGTCACATGCTGGCCGTGCCCCCGCCTGGTTTAGTGAAGGGGGAACAAGTCCTGATACGTCCCGTGAAGCCGCTGTGATGATGTGAGTTTTACACCCCTGGTTTATCGGCCTAACTCTTGTTTTACTCTTCGGAAGCCATCCAAGATTATGCCATGAAAATACAGTAACTAAATGTGAAATATAGGAAAGATGTTTTCTATCAATTGTTGGTGGAACATGAAAAGAAATAAATGAATTTAGCTCTGATAGGCTTATAATCTAAAAGGGTTTAAAAAGATGCACAGCTCAAAAAAAGAGAAAATCCCACCCACTCAGCCATTCCCCATGGCTTTTGACCACACACACAACCAATTAAAAATGTATCCCTCAAGGTGCAAAAAAGGTTAATCTTTCCATTTAAGATTGAACCAATCAGCCTGAAGAAAATTCTTCCCTCTAATCCAGGGGTCCCCAACCACCGGTACCAGTCCGTGGATCATTTTGTACTGGGCCGTAGGGCCTACTTTGCTTGGGCGCCGCCATCTTGTTTCGACGGCGCTTGAGAAAGTGCTTCCAGGTGAGCTTGTCGGTCGTCGGTTGGAAAGCGGCGTTTGGGTGCTGAAGGAATCCTCGCACCTTAGTTTTGTTGAAAGGGGGGCAGCTTCGAACGAAGAGCCGTCCCGATGGTGGTGGAGTCTTGCGTTACTCAGGAGGAGTTTAAGAAAGAGCCCAAAAAGCCCATCGACCACGAGAAGGTACAAAGGAGGAGTTGAAGGTGGCGGGGAGAAGCGGGGGACGGCTGGCTGGCCGGTCACTCAGCTCGCCTTGCCTTGATCGTGCGTGCTGATGCCGGTACTGGTCCATGGATCATTTTGTACTGGGCCGCAAAGAATGAATAATCATGAAACTGGTCCCTGGTACAAAAAATGTTGGGGACCACTGCTCTGATCCATGGGTAGAAGATTAAGAAATCAGGTGGGGGAAACTGGTGCCTTCTTTCTCCACTCATCTCTATACTGTCTCCTCTTAAGTTTGAAGATGAGGAAGAGAATGACAAGAAGGAAGTCAGTGACTTCTTCAGTACCAGCATCTGTCCTTTTCACAGCTCTTTTCTCTCCCTTCCCCCATATGCATGTACATATTGTATTAGGAAAGTGGGTTAATGATCAAATCTTAGAATTTTCAGCTCTGGAACAGTGACATGATAGATGTTAACTAGCTATGTTTTCTGAACCCCAGCTAATTAATGTATTAAAAATATATCCAGTATTTTGTAGGATCAGTTTGGTATAGTGATTAAAGCATCAGTTTGATATAGTGATTAAAGCATTTCGCTAGAAACTCTGAATCCATGAGTTTCATTCCAACCTTTGGCACAAAGCCTAAGGCTGGATAAGCCTAATCACTGGAGGCTTTCAAGAAGAGATTGGACAGCCACTTGTCAGAAATTGTACAGGGCAGGGGTGTCAAACTCACAGTGTCACAGCAGCATCACGTGACGTATTGGGACTTCCCCCCCCCTTTGCTAAACTAGGTGTTGGCGGGGCCAATCCGTGACGCATCCGGCCCATGGGCCATGAGTTTGACACCCCTGGTATAGGGTCTCCTGCTTAAGCAGAGGGTTGGACTAGATGACCTACAAGGTCCCTTCCAAGTCTGTTATTCTATATTCTGGCCTTGAGTCAGTCACTTTCCCTCAGTCTTGAGAAGGTTACAAGGACAATATTTCTGAAATCTTACCAAAAAAAACCCAGGGAATCATCTAGAATCAACATTGTCTCAAATACAAAAATAATATATACTATTTTATCTAAAAATGCCTCAGATGAATTACAACAACAACAACAACAAACATTACAACTGCTACGAATCATCTGTGAGAAATACCAGGCAATGACAGGACATCTTAAAACTTTACTGCTAAGACCAAGACAGGAAAAATGTTTGCTCATCTGCATTTGCAATGATAGTTTTTAAGCAAAGTCTGGAAAATACTGCTGGTCTTTTTACTTCTCTCCCTGTTCTAAACAGCAACCTTAAAGGAGACATATGTGTATGTGCTAATGTGAAAGCTAACTAGTGTGGCAGTGAATCCAATACAAATTTGCATGACTTTTAAGGATGAAGCCTTCTTCAATGCAATGCTGTTCTAAATCTAAACAACCCTTCTCCATCGGGGCCATTACAACATTTTACAGGGCAATACTATTTTCATTGAAAATGTGAGCGGCATTTTGGAAGATCAAAGAAATGTTTGGCATATGATATTTTGATGGGGGGTTAGGGTTAGGGACATTCACAGACAGTCACAAGAGAGAGGATGAAGTTAGCAGCTAATATAAACAGGACAGGCAACATTGGATTAATGATTTGAAAACTTCAGCAATACACCCCTAGATCTGAAGTATGACAGCAGAAGCAGGTGTCAGGAAAGGGTCGTGAAAGTCAGGAGTCATTTTGATTCCTTTGCTATTGTAGTTTTCAATAATTCATCATTCAATAATTCACTTGATTAGCATTATAGACATCCGGGTGCCAAAGCATTACCACTTGCAAGTCCCGTATTCAAGCATGGAGTCATGAATCAAGAGCTGTTCCTTGGGGAACTGTATGCTTGCACAATTCCTCTGAACAGGTCTTAATAAAAATCAGTCCCTTTAGTCAACTGAAGGGAGTCACCATGGAAACATAGGAAGGGAGAATTCTTCATCTTCATCATCTGGCTACTGAAGAAAGAAGCTCCCTCTTGCTTTGGCTTCATGAGAAGGACCCTCCAGTTGAAATCCATGTCCTCCACCAACCATTTCAGCTAGGGATCACGGATGCTACTCAAGGGTGGGATTCCACCAATACAACAACCAGTTCAGTGATTGCGCGCTTTCCGCGTGCACTCCGCGTTTTAAAAAGCTCTAATGCTTACCTTCTACTGCAGTCCCTGTGAATAAAGCAACTGAGGCGCAGTAAACCGCTCTGCTGTGCTAATCAGCATTGCTCTAACAAAAAGAAATAAAGCACAGGAAAGAGCAGAGGCAGGCGGGAGGGCCCACATGGTCGCCGCAGTGAACTGCAGTGAAGTTCACTGCCAGCTGATCTTCGGAGCAAGGGATTCGCTCGAACTGTTAGAATCCCATCCCTGATGCTTCTGAATTCAAGAACTTGCATGCCAAAGAGAGAAAAACACAATTCATCATTGATCAACTCTGCCCAAGAGTTGAGAAGATCTCACCAACCACCCACAAGATAAGTCCAACTCCTCGCTTAGTAGGAACATTTTGTTTTTTTTCTAAATACTTTATTTTTTGAAATATGTTTACCAGATTTATAAACTGAAATTCTGTCCAGAATGTAAATTAATCTGGGAATTATATTCATTTTGAGAGCATCCATCTTTCTTCAAAGAATACAGTTTTAATAACTCTTGTCTATCAATATTTGATCTGAAGGAAGCTCATTATATATTTTATTTACATTACATGTTACTGAGATCTATTTTTTTGTATAGACATACCTAGGTATTTAATGGATTTGGTACAAATATGGAATTGATATTCCTTAAATGGACGGATAACCACATTTTCACCTAGGGGCAACCGTTCTGATTTGGATTTTGCTATTTTACTAAAGGTATATATATATTTTTGCATCAATACTGATATAGTAGTGTGCAGTTTAGAAATAAGCAAAAGAATGTCATCTGTAAATAAAACTAATTTGTATTCAGCTATGTACTACTCCATAGATCTCCCTATGCTGTCTAGCATTGGAAAATTTCTTGCTATGCCTCATGAAAAATGTCAATAAATGTATTTGTTGAATTGTGTGACAATAATGACCATTTTGAAATCAAATAAAATGACAGGGGCTTCAGAGGCATAGCAGAGATGGTGGTAAATTGCGCACTAGTATTAATTTATTTTTTAGCGAAAAACCTTCAGAAAGAACCATACCAACACCTCTATGAAAAGCATTGCTACTCCTGCGGTTCTATTGACAAACGATTTACTTGAATAGCACCTATGCTGTTTCTGTGCTTAGAAATCCATTCTGAAATTATTACACTGACCTTTCATGTTTCAGATCAAAGAACTTTTAAGAAATGTTCTAGCAAAAAAGAATGAAAAACATGATTTGGGACTTTGTTATACAATAACGAAGTCCCAAATCATGTTTTTCATTCTCTTATATGTTTATACTGCAATATGTTGATTGCAGTGAGAATTCTATATGCACAGAAATGGAAAGATATATCAAACCCCAAAATAGAAGAATGGATGGAAAAAGTGATGGAGCTAGCAGAAATGGCAAAATTGACTCCTGTAATTAGAGAAAAGAACATAGCTAGTTTTATTTATACTTGGAAACTACTTCTGGATTTTGCTCAAGACAGGGGGAAAAAGAACTCTTGATTGTTGTTAAAGAATTGGTTTAGCATTTGTTATAAAGTAAAAAGTTGAGGGTGTAGTTTTATTTGTATTTTACTGCAATGAAAAAAGTTGAAAGTCAATGCTTTTTTTCTTTCCTCCTCTACCTACACCTTTCCTCTCCTTTTCTTCCTCTTTTCCATTTTCCTATCATTATTTTCATTTATATTTTATATTATAATTTCAATAAAAAACCAAATTATAAAAAATAAAAACATGACCACCTTTTCTCTTTATGTAATAAAAAGTCTTTAGCAAGCCTTGACATTTCTCCCGTTTTTAAAAAAAATCATCATCATGTGCTTTGTAAGATTATTAAATAAGATGAATAGTATCCTCTGACAACTAATTTTAACAAGAACATTAACTTAATTCTATTTTTTTTGGTGCAATCTCGCTCTCACTCTCTCTGAGGTTTTCAAAATAACCATTTAACTAGAGTAGGTATTCATTTAGCCCAACTTCACAATTTCTTTAGAATTCAATCATTTACATGTTTTGTTTTAATTCATTTTTCAGAAATGTTCTTATAAAAAATTGTTATGCTAATCTGGCTGTTTTCTGCTTAATGAATATAGATGTCTTTTTGTATATAAGCTGTTAGATCTGGGAGGATGAGTCCAAGAATGGAGACAAGACTCAGATAGCAACAACAGCTCTTTATTAGTGACTTCAGATCTGAGTGAAATATCCCAGCCGCAGCAGCCCCTTATATAGGGCTGGCTGCAGCTAGGCAGCCAATGACGGTGATTTGAGTTTGCCGTGCTTGGTTAGACCAATCGTGGCAGCCCGTTAACTAGCCAATCGGATCAGTCTGGGGAGACCAATCACAATCCGCTGCTAGTGGACCAATCCGAATTGCAGGCTTTCAAGCCTGCTAGTCCGGAACACCCCTCCCCTCTAGGTTCCATTTAAGGGGTGGGGTTATGTAGTCTCGCAGGTAGGCGGGCCTTCGCCCATGTTCGGTTTTGGGTTCTGACAGGCTGCTTGCTGGGATTGCCTGGGACGGTGAGCCAGTTCCATAGTTGTGACTCCCATCTGGTGACCTCGGGATGGTTGAGCCGCCCGCTTCGTTGCTACCACTTGGGCTCCCAGGGCTCGCTGAACCTGCTAGGCTGCTGCTTCTAGGTGAAACGTTCATTTGCCAAGGTTCTACTTCAGCTGGTGAGTATTGTAGGCTTTGATGTGGTGATCGTGGGGTTTGTTCTTCTAGGCCAGATGTTGGTTCTATTCCAGAACTTGTGGTTTCCCCTCCCCCCTGGTTTCATGGTTGGGGTCACTGATGGGAGTTGTTGTCAGCCTGGAGCGTAGCTGGTCAATGTGGCGTTTCCATGCTCTCCCATCTGTGGTTAGTAGGTGGTAGGAGCGGGGGCCTGTGATCTGAGTAATTTGGGCAGGAATCCACAGGGGGTCCCCTGAAAAGTTTTTTGCAAATACAGGATCTCCTACCTTAAAGGCGCGGTGCTTGCTGCTGGAACCCAGGGGTTTTTCCGGGGTGTAAGCAGGGTGCATGCGGTCTAGAGGCGATCTGATTTTCCTGGCCATCAGAAGTTCAGCTGGGCTCTTGTTGGTCATGCTGTTAGGTGTGATGTGCTGGAGAAGGAGTATCCTAGTGACTTTATCATGGATGTTACCTTGTTCCATTTTTTGTAGAGTTTTTTTTGTGAACTGAACCATTCGTTCAGCCCTACTATTCGCCGCTGGATGAGCCAGCGATGTTAATGCATGTCGGATGCCTCGGTTTGCTAGGTATTGTTCGAAGGCTAGGGCAGTAAAGTGGGGCCCATTGTCGGATACCAGGACATCGGGTAGGCCGTGCGTTGCAAAAAGTCTGTTCAATTTCTTGATGACTGCATCCATGGTGGTTGTCTTCATTTTATTGACCTCGAACCAGTTAGAATATGCGTCTACTGTTATTAGGAAAGTGTGCCCTTTTGTAGGTCCCGCAAAGTCGATATGAATACGCGACTAGGGACCTGTGGGCATTTCCCATTCGGCTGGTGGAGCTTTTGGTGGGGCCGAACGTGTCTCTTGGCATTTGTTACAGGTGGCGACCCAGGTTTCAATTTGTTTGTCCATACCTGGCCACCAGGCGTAGCTCCTCACCAGCACTTTCATATGCACGATCCCCGGGTGTCCATCGTGTAGCAGTTGTAGAACTTTTTTTTGTAGTTTTGCTGGTATGACCACTCGATCTCCCCATAATATGCACCCTCTTTGTGAGAAAAGTTCTGTTTGTCTGCTTTTGAAGAGTTTAAAGGTTTTTTGGGGCTCGATTTCTGGCCATCCTCTCTCCACCCAGCCAAAAACTCGTGCCAAGCAAGAGTCCTTTTTGGTTTCACGGGCGATGTCTTGAGCTGTTAGTGGTGGTGAGGGGATTGTCTCAATTTGTAGTATTGGTAGCGTGGGAGCTTGGTCATCTTGCAGTTTGGGTAGTGGAGAGCGGCTCAAGGCATCTGCGTGGGGAATGGTTTTCCCAGGGTGATGTCTCAGTTGATAGTCATAAGCGGCTAGGAACTCCGACCACCATGTCATTCTGGGGGATAGAATGTGTGGAGTGGGTTTGTCGCCTGCCAGGATGCCAAGTAATGGTTTATGCTCTGTGATGATAGAAAATGGTCTCCCATAGACATATTCGTGGAACCTTTTGATTGCAGATACAATGGCAAGGGCTTCCTTGTCTAGGTGGCTATAGTTCCTTTCTGTTTTTGACAAGGTTCTTGAAAAAAATGCAATAGGTGCCTCAGTACCATTTGGTAGGACGTGGCTCAGGAATGCCCCCACCCCAAAAGGTGAGGCGTCACAAGTCACGGTCAATGGGAATGTTTCGTTATATTGTATGAGCACTGCATCTGAAGTTAAAAGGTCCTTTACTTGTTGAAAGGCATGTTCCTCCTGACGTCCCCAAATCCAGGAAGCCTTTTTATCGAGAAGTCTATGAAGGGGTTCAGCAACGGTCGCCTTCTGGGGTAGGAAAATGTTATAAAAGTTAATGAGTCCCAGGAAGGCTTGAAGGTCTGTTTTGTTTTTTGGTCTTGGGGCATTTTTGATGGCTGCCAATTTCTTTTCTGTAGGGTGAATTCCTTGTTTGTCAAGGAGGTAACCAAGAAATTCAACCCTTTCAGTGCATAACTGGCACTTTTCCTTTTTTACCTTGAGGCCAGCATCTCTGAACCTTTGTAGGACTGTTCTGAGGCGTTTCTCTAAATGATTCTTTGTTGGGGTGGCTATTAATACGTCATCAAAATAGGGCACGACCCCTTTTATGCCCTGCAATAGTCTCTCCATTAGGCTTTGAAAAATGCCTGGTGCTACGCTGACTCCAAACTGGAGCCTGTTACATTTGAACAACCTCTGTGTGTAACTATAGTTTGGGCTTCGGCGGTTTTGGCATCTACTGGCAACTGTTGATAAGCTTGGGCCAGGTCAAGCTTTGCAAATATTCTGCCACCCCCAAGTGAATGTAGGAGATGCTGGACGACTGGTACCGGATAGGTGCTCTGCTGCAGTGCGTGGTTGAGGGTGGCCTTGTAGTCACCACAGATTCTCAAAGACCTGTCAGATTTTATGGGAGTGACAATTGGTGTCTCCCATCGGGCATGATCAATGGGTTCTAACATGCCTTGTGCAATTAGTTTGTCCAGTTGCTCATCAATTTTGGGTTTGAGAGCAAAAGGAACTCGGTGTGGTTTGAGGCAGATGGGCACGATGTCAGGGCGAAGATTAAATGAAATAGGGGACCCTTTGTACTTGTCTAAATGCTCGCTGAAAACTTCCTGGAAATCCTGGATGAGGGCCACTTCCCAATCATCGTCTTCAGTATGGTGAATGCCTGCCATTCCGATTCCTAATGGCGCGAACCACTGTAGGCCCAGTAGGCTAGGTCAGTCTCTATCAACAATGGTGAGTGGTAGTATTGCAGTGTGGCCTTTGAAAGAGACCTGGAAATGACTGGTGCCAGCAACTGGAATCCGGTTGCCTTGATAGTCCTTTAATATGAGTCTCTGGTTGCTGAGGTCTCGGCGGCGAATGTTGGGAATCAGTTGTTTAAGAGTGTTCCAGGAGACCATGGACAGGGAAGACCCAGAGTCTACTTCCATGATGCACGGTTGATTTTCGATGGTGACTTCTACACGGATTTTTTTGTGTCCAATGATGAAGCATGGCCGATGGTGATGGTCTGATGTGCCTCTTCCCGTCTGGGTGCACCAGCAAACCTTCGGGATCTGTTGTACTGGTTCCACTGGTTGCTTGGACGGTCCCTCTGTGTGGTGGGGGTGCCATCGGTTCTTTTGGGGCTGTTCCCTCTCCGTCGGGGGCTGGAGCCTCTTTTGTTTCTGCATACCTTAGCAATATGCCCTCGTTTCTCACAAAACCGACAAATGGCGTCTAGGAATCTGCATTCGGATCGTGGGTGGTTTCCACTGCACCCGGTGCATTGGTAGTTTGATTTACGACCCCGCTGGTCTCGTTGCTCACGTTCTGACCGGAGTCTGTGGACTTCTTCCTCCTCACTGTCTGATGAGGATTCAACATCCTCGTGATGGGTGGCTGACGTGTGCTTTTCTGAGGGTGTCACTATATCATTGGTGGGTTGGCGGCTGGCCCCATTTGTCCGGCGCATTCATGCTGCTGATTTACGAGTGGCTTCAGCTGCAGTGGCGTCTGCTATGGAATCTGCAAGAGAGATGTCTCCTTTGGCCATGATCTTGCTTTGGACGGTTGGATCTCTTAGGCCGAGGACAATTCGGTCCCGCATGGCTTCTTCTAGATTGGTGAAGCCACACAATCCACCCAAATTCCTTAGGTCAGCCACGAAATCTCCGATGCTCTCACCTTCGCATTGATCCCTTTGGTAAAATTCGTGTCTGCGAATGAGAGTCGGTACTGCTGGGGCGTAATGGTTGCGAAGGATGGGAGCAAGGGTATCCCAGTCCATCGTTTTAACTTCAGCCAGTTTTGCAAGTGCTTTGACCATCTTAAAGACGGCGGGTCTGCAATGCATCAGGAAAACTGCTCATTTTTTGCTGGGCATAGCATCTTTAAGATTGTTGGACTCCAGGAACATTTGAAATCTGTCCATATATGAGTCCCAGTCCTCGCTGGCTGGATCGAATGGGGTGGGTGGTATAGTGCTGCTGGCCATTTCGCCGACGTTGCGCACTGTCAGCCATGTGCTCCTTCAAGCTACTGCGAGTGCTCAGTAGGCTTCGTTGTCTCCAAATCCCATCCTCGTCTCCAGTGTTAGATCTGGGAGGATGGGTCCAAGAATGGAGACAAGACTCAGATAGCAACAACAGCTCTTCATTAGTGACTTCAGATCTGAGCGAAATATCCCAGCCGCAGCAGCCCCTTATATAGGGCTGGCTGCGGCTAGGCAGCCAATGACGGTGATTTGAGTTTGCCGCGCTTGGTTAGACTAATCGCGGCAGCCTGTTAACTAGCCAATCGGATCAGTCTGGGGCGACCAATCATGATCCGCTGCTAGCGGACCAATCCAAATTGCAGGCTTTCAAGCCTGCTAGTCCGGAACATAAGCAATACTGTTCATCATTTTTCAAAATAAAAATATGCTTTCTTTTCTTAACTCTGATTTGTTTTTACAAAGACAAAATAAATTGATATGGTATTTTAAAAGTCACTGGATTCATTCCTTCTCAGACATACAAACAGATAAAGTCAAACAGTAAGTAATTATTTTTTATCTGAAACTAATACCAAGTTCTTTGTTTCAATTTACTGAAGTGAGAGCCAACAAATTTATATCATATATTACAGAACAATTCCATCAGCAACTCTCAAATGCCAGCCTGTATGCATGTAAAGACTATATAATTACTTTGATTACAGTAATTGTGCATTGCTTTTCATATATTTCCTCCACACATGCTATCCAATTATTCAAAAAGAAAGGTAGATAAAAACAAGTGACTCACTATTTATAAATTAACAAATGTGTTCAGATGAGAGTCCAGTGGAAAGAAAATCTCTACAAATACCACTAATTGCTCTTTATGCCTTGAACCAAAAATCCATCACAACGGATTCCTTAATTACATTTATAATACCACTCAAACCTGCGTGTCCTCAGGGGAGTAAGAAAAAAAACAACCAAGATGGCCCCGCCCTTTCTTTACATGTCATCATGCATGTAAAAAGTAGGTGGGGCTTTAATTCCCTGGTCGTGATAACCTTTTTTGTCTCCTAATCCAGGAAAGTTTTACGTACCTTGCTGTCTAATATGTTGTTTTTCAACTAGTTCCTCACTGGACCAACAAAGGCAAAATTCATCTATTATATTATTCTATTTTTTTTTTCTACATAGTCTGGACTTCGGAAAATGTACGTATTTTTGAATTTATATGGCTATCTATCTCATTAAAGGTGACTGGGCAACATAAAAGTAATAGAATATGAACACAAAAAAGATTTTAAAAGCATTGTATATAATTGTGCAATAAAATAGGAAGAAGGAGCATTGTGAATGCTTGCCACTTTGAGTTAGTTATAAGAAAAAGGCAAAATAAAAATCAAATAGACAAACGAACAAACATAACCAGAATAGACTGAGCAATATATGTTAAAGAAAAAAAAAACCCCTCTATTATATAACTGAAGCCCGATGCCATTTTAGTGAATTGTGCATGATGAATTATTGCAGGTCAGAGCTTCTTGCCCAGAAAGCTGTTAAGATCTTCACATCAATATTAAACAGAGAAACCAGGCCGCAGTTTGCACAATAGGTGGTGTCTGGCAAATCAAGTTTTATAGTATGAAGTTGCCAGGGCTTTATTTTCATAAGATGTCCACAATATTTCCAAAAAGATAGGAGCTACTTGCTCCTTACATTTTAATATCTACCTTTATATAAATGAAACAGTAGCACCTGATGATCCTCACAGCATCTCTCTCTCTCTCTCCCCCAGTGGTGGGGTTCAAATATTTTTACTACTGGTTCTGTGGGCGTGTCTTGGTGGGCGTGGTGAGTCTTGGTGGGTGTGTCTTGGTGGGCATGGCAGGGGAAGGATACTGTAAAATCTCCACTCCCACCCCACGGAAAGGTTACTGCAAAACCCCATTCCCTCCCCATCCCACTAACCTGCTTTCCAGCTCCGTTCTCCTGTGCAGGGCAACAAAAGAAGACCCAGCCAATCATCTGGGACTCAGGAGGCAGAGAATAGATGGTGGTGGGGCCAACCAGAGGTGGTATTTGCCGGTTCTCTGAATGACTCAAAATTTCCGCCATCGGTTCTCCAGAACTGGTCAGAACCTGCTGAATACCACCTCTGCCCTCCCCCTTCCCCCTGTCTCAATCATGTGTTCACTTTCTCTGGAACCAGCGGTGGGGTTCAAATTTTTTAACTACCGGTTCTGTGGGCATGGCTTGGTGGCATGGTGTGGCTTGGTGGGCATGGCTTGATGGGTGTGGCAGGGGAAGGATACTGTAAAATCTCCATTCACACCCCATTCTAGCGGAAGGATACTGCAAAATCCCATTCCATCCCACTAACCTGCTTTCCAGCTCCATTCTCCTTTCAGAACATATATTCACATTTAAAAATCATCTACCCATTCACTAGTTACAATGGCACAAAAAAAAAAAAGAGTTATGACTGGTCTTCAAAGTTCCAGCCAATACAGTGCCTCTGCGGTCACATAATCAAAACCCATGATCTCGGTGACCGGCTTGTATTTATCTGTGCCTGCCTCCACTCCCATCCCAGCCATTGACTGTTATCTTCTCTGATGTGGCACCTTGACTGTACATGGCCAGGATATCTGATGGGCAGTGGCAGCACTACTTTTGCTAGTGAGCCTCAGAGCCCAGGGCCACGTCTGTGCTTCACCAGGAGGGTATTAGGTGGCACTGGACATGGGAACAGTACCTGAATGCCCCTCTCTTCCTATCTATTGGACGGGACCGCCAGCCTCTCTTTGTGCTCACTGAACAGCAACAAGGCGTGCTGCCCATGCTTGGAGGTCACACTGTCCTGCTTGGTCAAGGTTTATTGCACAACAAGGTGGCCAGAGGAAGAGACAGTTGTGAGGCCACTCTGCACAGCATGGCTGAAAAAAACCAAAACTATATATATAAGTGCAAAATGCCATTCATGCATCATCATGAAATCTCCAGAACCGTAAAGCCTACAAACTTGAGATTTGGCATATATGTTCCTCTTGGCTTCTAGAAGCTCGCTAAGAAATGGCCATCAGAACATTAGTATTTCATATATTATTATTAACACGCTCCCCTTCCCCACCTGAAAAGAAATCTCTTCCAAATGCAAAACACAAGCAGAGGAGAAGAGTTTCAGTTTCAGTTTTAGTTTCATAGCAGCAAGCAGCATTACTACAGAACCATTGAGCTAAGCCACGCCCAGGCTCCTTGCTGTCTCCTTGCTCACACAGCAAACACTGTTTCCAAACAGTCTTCAACACTCTCACACACTGACAGGACGCTAACCAGATGAATACCAATGGATGCTGGTAGGCAGAATTTTTTTCCTTCTTATTTTCCTCCCAAAAAACTAAGCCTGACCACATAGTTTCGTAGCGAAGTACGGGTACCCTGCTAGTGTGGAATAGGGTGATGCTATGAAAATGATAAAACTCAGCTAGGGACAATGGCAATAGGGAAGTGGCAGCAGCATGGGGTATGTTGACAGCAAGGTCAACACATAATGACAACAACAAAACTAAACAAAAAGGAAAACATCCTCAAATATGTCAAGCAAACAACTCTTTGGAATCCTATGGAACCATCAGAAATGTTTAGATGTCTCTTGAAGTTCTTCCTATATCAAATCACAGATAAGTGGGTTTGTTGAGGAATTTCAGGGTGTCCAAGAGTGCTGATCTTAAACTAACTAGATGTAGAAGTTTAGAGATTGTTAATAGTTATTGCATATGCTGTAACATAGCTATTTGGGGTGAGTCTTACCTTTCCATATCCATTCATTGTATCCGGAGGCACCCATGGTAGAAGGCATTAATGCAGTTGCACAGCATTCAAAGATGAAGTGCTGAATTTCAAGGATATAGAAATGTTGTGGCTCCGGGCTTGGATTCAGCTCCTGTGATTGATATGAGTTCAAGTGAAGAGGTTATGTCAGAACAATATGAACCAGCCTGGCTTACTGATTGGACTGATAACCAGGATGAGGAGATGGACGTGACAAAGGACGACAGACCTGATGTATTAGAATTGTCAGGACCTTTGACCTCCTCTGGTTCCTTATCTGATCAACAGCTGAGAATGGCTGACAGGGAAGTTTTGAGAGAGTCTTCTAGTGGAGATGAGAACTTGGAAAATTTGTGGTTAAATGTAAAAAATAGAAGATGGTTGAAAAGGCAAAATCAGCTGGAGCAAATGAGAAGGGCAAGTCAGTAAATTAGCACGTTGCCTTAATGAGTATAAAAGGACACAGCTGGGCTGGTACATTTCACCAGGAACAAAATAACTATTTGAATGAAGACGTTACAGCAAGAAGCTCTGAGGCTGGAGATTTATTGCCAGGACTGGTTTGCCGGACAGAGTAAAGATTTATGCTGTGGTTTCTGCCAGCCGTTATCTTGTAAGACTTCTTTCCATTTGATTTAATTGTGAAACGGCTGCTTTCTGTTTTGTCTGTTTGAATTTTGAAGGGGAGTCATAACATAGAAATATCCTAATATGAGCATATTAGGATAAAAATGCCCCCCTTTCTCTCTATGATGTGTTTACATCCAACTCCCAACATTTTAAAGAATTGTGCCAGTTCACTATATAGGAGTTACCAAAGGCTACAGTTGAATGGATGTAATGTTTGTTTGCCTTCATTTTTGTGTTCATCAGCTGGTTTTCAAAATTGTTATTGGAAAGAAATCTCAGACTGTTTAGTACAAGATTTAATTTCTCTTTTAGGCTAAATGCTTGAATATATGTCTGAATATATTTAAGAAAGCAGGCAAGCAAAAAATCTCTATAATCATCTAACAGGATGTTTCACTTAAGCTTAAACTTGCGTTGTCATGGCAGCGTCATGTGATATATCAGGACTTTTTTCCCCTTTGCTAAACCGGGCAGGTCAGGTCAAGCACATCTGGCTCGTGGGCTGCGAGTTTGATACCCCTGGTTTAAACTATCAAATAGAAAACTGGACATAGGGGAATCATTTCCATTATGGAGATAGATAGATAGATAGATAGATAGATAGATAGATAGATAGATAGATAGATAGATAGATGATACATGGATAGATATAGAGATAGATGTATGGTATTCAGCTTTGTTCGGGTATTTTCCCACATCATTATAGTTGAGCTTTTAAAGTTGTAGCAACGTTTCGGCAGAATCTCATCTGCCATCATCAGGCTTCTGTATTGTGTTCGTCATCAGGCTTCTATATGCATTCGAGATAGATATATAGACACACATACACAAACATACATTCATACACATATATATTTGTATAATTGATGATTTCTATAGCTATTTCATGGTAAGAAAAATAGCTCTGTGATACTTCAGTATATCACTGGTATATTACTCTCAAATCTTATGTACCTAAGAAACATGTTTCCAATAAAACATTGGGGTTGTTTTTTTTGGGGGGGTCTTTATCATTCCAAGATTTGCAGTTGAAAACATTTATATTAACTCCTTTTCTAAGGTTTAACAAGATCTTTTTAATTAGCATTGGGCAAGGCAGGAAACAGATTCTGCAATGCAATAGCAGAATTTAGTTGCTGCAGTTAAATAAAGCTACACTGGTTAAATATCCTTAAATATCAGCCTGACCATAAATAAGTGTGAAAAAGAAGCAAGCATCATTAAACAGGCTCATTCAACTGTGGATAGAAAAACCAATAACCAGTATTTAAGCAGCCAGTCAATTATTGCACATAATGTACTTTTATAAAAATGGAACATAGGATGTGAAAATAATATTTTGTACCACCAGAACAAAAACACGGTGCCAATTTGTGTAATACTCTGCAGCTCAGAAAACAGGAACTCCTTCTATGTAATGGCATTAAATGCCTAAGGCGGTGAAGAAAACAAGATATGTGTTATTCTAGTTCAATAAAATCCAGGCCTTTTTTTAGAAACTGAGCTGAACCAGGCATCTGTGCTATGAGAATTGGCTGTGGCATTGAGTCTTACACCTTCCTCCTGCATCCAGCTTACATGTAAGGAGTTTATTTATTTTATTTATTTATTTATTTGGTTTGTCAATTGCTTACAAGTGAATAGGTATAAGTAAAAATATAGATATGAATACATGGACATGTTGTGGCTCCGGGCTTGGATTCAGCTCCTGTGATTGATATGAGTTCAAGTGAAGAGATTATGGCAGAACGATATGAGCCAGCCTGGCTTACTGATTGGACTGATAACCAGGATGAGGAGATGGACGTGACAAAGGACGACAGACCTGATGTATTAGAATTGTCAGGACCTTTGACCTCCTCTGGTTCCTTATCTGATCAACAGCTGGGAATGGCTGACAGGGAAGTTTTGAGAGAGTCTTCTAGTGGAGATGAGAACTTGGAAAATTTGTGGTTAAATGTAAAAAATAGAAGACGGTTGAAAAGGCAAAATCAGCTGGAGCGAATGAGAAGGGCAAGTCAGTAAATTAGCACGTTGCCTTAATGAATATAAAAGGACACAGCTGGGCTGGTACATTTCGCCAGGAACAAAATGACTATTTGAGTGAGGACGTTACAGCAAAGAGCTCTGAGGCTGAGGATTTATTGCCAGGACTGGTTTGCCGGACAGAGTAAAGATTTATGCTGTGGTTTCTGCCAGCCATTATCTTGTAAGACTTCTTTCCGTTTGATTTAATTGTGAAACGGCTGCTTTCTGTTTCGTTCGTTTGAATTTCGAAGGGGAGTCATAACATGGACACATATAAGAAATATATATAAAAATAAAAGAAACAATAGGACAGGGACGGTAGGCACATTAGTGCGCTTATGCATGCTCCCTAAGTTTAGTTCAGTTGCACTTTGTGAAAAATTCCTATTTCATTGAAATATTGTAACCTCAGGCTTGTACAAATCATAGCCAATTTGAAAGAAAAACATTATGCCAACATTTTTATTGGTGTTAAGAAATTACCTGTCATAGTAACCACACTGCCCTGTATTTGGGTAAGACAGGGAATAACTCTTTGCCGCATGCTACCATATCCAGAATTTTTAGATTTTTTTCACCCACAGAAGAAGCAAAATGAGGAAGCCAATAATCACCCTGATTATCTTCACTGAACAATTGTGGATGTTTGGAATTGAATCTGAATGACACCTGGTATTGAAGAAAAAAATAATTGCTCAGTGGAAAATGCAGATTGTCTCTTCACAAGTCAAAATGTGGCCAGATTAGATAAGAATGAAGATTGTGACTGGCTACATAAAAAAGAAGACACAATTTTCTTTGGGGAATTAGTATCCAAATCATGCAAATGTCTAGGCTGAAGTGACATGATTTTTTAAGTGCTTTATAATCATGGCAGATAATTAAAAACAATACCAATCATGAACAATCATGAACAATCTATAGATCTACAGACATTGTTCCAGCTTCTGACCATGGGCTATGCTGGCTGTCAGAAATGTCCTTAGGTCATGTCAAAAAAGATAGTGACTGCAATGGTGTGACCAAAAGTCTACCTGTTTTTTGTATTTATACGTCTGTGTGTGTAACACACCTGAAATCTTTGTAGAGCTTTGATTGCAGTATCATAAAAACAATACTGACTTTTTTTATTCTACCCTGTGACACCCCTTTCATTTGGGACTGTGGGAACTGTAGTTCATCTCAAAAACTGGGGTCGAATTCGATCATGTCATGTGACATATGATATATCATGACTTTTTTGCCTTTGCGGAGCTGAAGTGGGCGTGGCCTGCATGTGACGCATCCAGCCTGTGGGCCACCAGTTTGACAGGCCTGATCTCAGCAGTGGGATTCAAATTCTGTAACAACTGGCTCTGTGGGCATGGCTAGGTGGGTGTGGCCATGTGACTGGGTGGGTGTGGCTCCTTTTTTTGGCAGCAACCCCCCCTCCCCATTTTTTAGGCCTTCTGGGCCTCAGGGAAGCCTCCTGGGCAAAGCAGTAAGTAAGCAAGTGGAATCCCAGCACAACTGATCATTGGAACAGCTAATTGTCAGGAGGTGGGGGAAAGGAAATACCTTAAGGAATGACTGGGCGGGGGAGAACACAGTGATGTCACATATGTGCGATAAGGACTGACTGGGAGGGGAGGGGTGGGCGGAGAGGGGCAGGGCCAGCCAGGGACATGATTTGCCAGTTCTCCAAACTGTGCAGAATCATAACAACCAGTTCTACAGAACCAGTCCAAACCAGTAGAATCCCACCCCTGCCTGATCTAAACCTTAACTGCTATCAGTGTGCAATCTGTTATATTTTATCATCTGACCAAACAGGTTGCTTGAGCTGCCATGTGAGCCACCAGGCAGACATTAAGCTGGATGTTGTTTTGATTTTGTTATGACTACTCTGAGTGAACATTAGAATAAGTTCAAATAATCCTCAATTTACAGCAGTTCATTTAGTGACCATTCAAAGTTACAATGGCATTGAAAAAAATGACATGATTATTTTTCACAGTTATAACCTTTGTAGCATCCCTGTGATCATGTGATCAAAATTCTGATACTTGGCAATGGGTTCGTACTTATGACCGTTGCTGGGTCCCAAGGTCATGTGATCCCTTTTTGCAATCTTTTGACAAGCAAAGTCAATGGGGAAGTCAGATTCACTTCACAACTTAATGATTCACTTAATAACGGGGGCAATAAAGGTCGTAAAATGAGGCAAAACTCAACAAATGTCTCACTTAGCAACTGAAATGTTGGGCTCAATTATGGTCAAACATCAAGGACTACCTATACTGCTGGTGTTAAACAAAGGTGCATCTGGCAATCTGCTAAATTTTGTAAGGGGAGAAATGACTGAAATCACAATACAGAATTTCTATTTGATCATCTAAAAATCCCTGGATCATCCCATCCTTATGCTTTCAATCTTTTGTAGACAATTTCGTTGTCCAGAAACATTTACACTTACCTGTTTTCTAGCATGTTTGATGATGCCAGTTCAGTATTTCATATCTCAAAAGAAAAGATGCTTTGTAGCTTTTGGCAGAGGAGAGGAGCGATGCTTTTTGGCGTCTGATACCAAGAGGCAGACAGTAGATTATGCTCATCCCTGATAGGCTCATGCCTCAAGAAATTACAAAGATAAATGGAATCTCATAAAAAGCAAAGGTTTTACTCCATTTAAGGAAGATAAGAGCTTTTCTTGGACCAACTGGCTTCACAGAACATGTGAACAATTATGTGATTTGCAATAGAGTCATTAACTCGAGAGAGGGGCCCCCAAAGTCCAAATAATAGTCTCATCTGTTTTGTATGTGCATTGATAGTACAAGGAGACAGAGATTGATCGTGGTGCAGGCAGCGGAGTCCAGATGTTGCAGTTGGTGCAAAAATGTAATCATAGAATCAATCACATTGCATCATGGAGGACTGAAGACAGCCAGATTGGTGTTTCTAGATTTCAAGACAGCTACTTTCAACAAGCTAAATGAAAAAGTAGGAAGGGTTCCATGGTGGGAAATCCTGATGGGAAAACCCATTTCAGAGAAAAGGGAAATTCTGAAAAAAGGAGAAGAAATGAATAAGGCATTGTTCTGACCCAAACCCTTTTCCAATAAGACAAACAATAACCAAAGGGAACACAAATCTTTTAATGAGTCTTACAAATCCCTGGTTAAAAGACTGCTGCAAACTAATTAACTTTGATAAGCACAATCCTTGCCAAAACTGTACGAGACTGCCAAGAATTATAGATAAGAAATATTTCGCAACACAAGAGTCTTCAAATACCAACTTAAGATACTGTAATGTCCACGAGGCTGAGTTTCAAAACATCTTTGCTTCCTGCAAAGAATGTTTGCTTCACAGCTGGCTTTTATCTTCTTGAAGGAGGGGCCATTACCTTACAGCCTTACTCCCGAGTCGCCCACGCTGTTGCAGCTGCTCTTTTCTGCGAGCAATCCTGTGTGCGCATGCACTTGGCATAGGCTCCTCAGGAACCTCCTCATCGCTGCTGCCAGCCCCCACAATCTCTGAAGGCAGCAGTCTACTCCCTAATGGTCCTGACCCTTCATCTGAGTCCTCGCTCTCCTCAGCCATCCGCACCTGCTGCTGGCTAACCACAACAGGTATCTACCAGAAGCTTCTGTGCATTTCTCAAAAGCAGGTAATGCCAGACAATTATTGCTTTCTTTGATGATGTGACTAGATTAGTGGCCTAAGAGAAGGCTGTGGCTGTAGGTAATTACACTCCAGTATGGCATTTGATCAATTGCAGTCTCCTTCTTGAAAATCTGGAACAATGTGGGATGATGGTCCCACTCCCTGATGGATGAGCATCCATAACCAACAAAACAGACCTGCCTGATGATATTACCTAGTTAGGATAATGAAATGTCTACAAGAAAACAAGCAAGCTCAGAGATCACTGAGGACCCCTTATTTCAATCCTGTCCTAATGTTCTCCTTTATTGAGACCTGAAATGGGATGTGGTGGCTCAGTGGCTAAGACACTGTGCTTGTTGATAAAAAAGGTTGGCAGTTTGGCAGTTCGAATCCCTAGCACCGCATAATGGAGTGAGCTCCCGTTACTTGTCCCAGCTTCTGCCAACCTAGCAGTTCAAAAGCACATAAAAAATGCAAGTAGAAAAATAGGGGCCACTTTGGTGGGAAGGTAACAGTGCTCCGTGCGCCTTCGCCATTTAGTCATGCTGGCCACATGACCATGGAGGTGTCTTCAGACAGTGATGGCTCTTTGGCTTTGAGACGGAGATGAGACCCACCCCCTAGAGCCAGACACGACTAGCATGTATGTGCAAGGGGAACCTTTACCTTTATAAAGACCTGCCTGAACTAAGGTGATCTGTCAACATCTTGAAAAAGATTCAGTCCAGGCTGAAGTATCCTTTGGACAATTTCCCTGTTAAAGTTCTGCTCTATCCTCTGTGGCTTTACATCAGGGGTGGGATGCAAATATTTTTACTACTAGTTCTGTGGGAGTGGCTAGGGGGGCATAGCCATGTGACTGGGTGGGTTTGGCTTCTTCTTTTTTTGCAGCACCCCATTTCTTTTTGGGGCCTCCTGGGTTTCAGGGTAGCCTCCTGAGAGATGGTTTTTGCTCCCAGAAGGCTTTCCTGAGGCCCAGGAGGCCAAAAACGGAGTGCGGGGTATGTGTGCTGCAGAGTCAGCCTATTGCCCCAAC
The DNA here is from genome assembly GCF_049901715.1 of Pseudonaja textilis. NCBI lineage: Eukaryota > Metazoa > Chordata > Lepidosauria > Squamata > Elapidae > Pseudonaja > Pseudonaja textilis. Next base: position 136,903,300 of record NC_141990.1, on the reverse strand, counting down.
AATCTGGGTCCTCATTTTACCCACTCAGAAGGATGGAAGGCTGAGTCAACCTTGAGCCTGGTGTGATTAAACTGCCAAATTGCAGGCAGCCAATAGTAAGGAGGTATAAAATACTCCATGGAAAAATGAAAACTTAAAAGAATCTACAATAGATTTTTGAATGGAGTGGAATGGAATGGAATGGAATGGAATAGAATAGAATAGAATAGAATAGAATAGAATAGAATAGAATAGAATAGAATAGAATAGAATAGAATAGAATTCTTTATTGGCCAATTGTAATTGGACACACAAGGAATTTGTCTCTGGTGCAGAAGCTCTCAGTGTACACACAAAGAAAACAAAGTAATATAATCATAAAATACTAACTGAAGAAGGTAATAGAAAAGATGAAAGGGATAATAGTATAGTATTCTATTCTAAAAGAATCTATTTTATTCTAAAAGAATCTAGGGCAGCTTTAAGAGGGGTGGACTTTGAATCCCAGAATTTCCCAACCAGCGTACTGGTTGGTTGGAAAATACTAGGAATTGATGTCTACACATTTTAAAGTTGCCAAGTTTGAAAAACACCAATTTAAGACACATGATATGGGGCTGATTTAACTTCTGGGAATGCTTTTTTTTTCTTTGACCCAGCCAATTGAAAGTATTTCAGATTTTTAAAAGTGTACCCTGAGATATTTCAAACCAAACTTCATTCTTATGATGTGGATGTGTTTGGAAATGTTTTACTACCTTGAAATGTTTCTGTGCTATTTGATTTGGAGAAGCCAAGGAATCTGCTTTGTTCTTGCTGTTTTATTCTTGTCAGTGATAGAAAATCAAAATTATCTGTATGGGCCAGCCTGGATAGTGAGCAAATGTATTTCCATCTTGCTATAATTTTTATGCCTCAATTCTTCCATTCCAATTCACAGAAACTTCATTCACCTCTTTCCTTTTCCCAATCTTGAAATGTTAACATCGTGCAAAGATCACTGTGAACTAATTAGTGCTCCTTCCAATTGCTCAAGAGGAAAATGCAAAGGAAGTCATTTAGTCAGACGAATGAAAAAAAAAATCCCTTTGTACTCATTCCGTGCAAAAATAAGCTAAAAAAAGAAAGAGGAGTGTTCTGTCCCTCCTCCATCCACAACTCCAACCAGCAGGACAACCTCTGCAAGAAAAGCTTATTGACAAACTGCCAAACTGGCCTGCCACCAGTCAAACTTCCCACCACATTTGAAACTTCTTGGAAATGATGTGATTGCATAATAGCAATTTAGTCCAGAAGAAGAATATCTAGAATGGAATTTTGTGACCATAAGAAAGCAGGTGGCTTACAAGTTCTGCACAATCACAAGGGTAGAAGGAAACATATAACTGCATTGATTTTAAATAAAATGCAAGGGAGCCAGAAAAAATATATATCCTGAAACCAGATTATGTGCATTCATCCCAGTGCAGAACTTGCTCCAAAGAAGCACAAAGCCCTCATGCAGAGATTCTGACTGGGAAAGGACTCTGGAGTCTTATGCATAACTGTGGTCATATAGGCAATCATTGCTTCATAATCACAATTAGAATCAATTACCCCCCCTCATTAAGCAATGCAATTGTTAAGCAAGACATCACATGACCACAACAGGCTTATGATGGCATTTCCACCACAGTCATTAAACAAGTCACTACAGGCTATTATATGAGACATCATCTAACCACAACTTAAGATTTTACTGCTGGCTCCTCAACTGGCTCTGTTTGTCAGAAGCCAACTGTGAAGTGCACATAATAGCAATAGCACTTAGTCTTATATACCGCTTCATAGCCCTCTCTTATATACCGCTTTCCAGCCCTCTCTAAGCAGTTTACAGAGTCAGCACATTGCCCCCAACAATCTGGGTCCTCATTTTACCCAACTCGGAAGGATGGAAGGCTGAGTCAACCTTGAGCCAGTCAGGATCGAACTGCTGGCAGCTGGCAGTTAGCAGAAGTAGCCTGCAGTACTGTGTTCTAACCACTGCGCCACCAATGCAGGAAAAGCAGGGTTAGCCTCAGTTTCTATGGAAAAAGCAAGCTGAGTTACAGAGCACAAAAATCACACAATATTGATTTTGTCCCTTTACCTGGTTTTTTTAAAAAAATTATAATTTTTTTAAAAAATTATGGCTAGTTTAAAATACTATACATATGACTCCCAGTCATATGTACAATATATGACTCCCAGTCATATGTACAGTATTTTAAACTAGCCATAATTTTAATTTTTGCTTCAAGCGTTATAGAATACTAAATATAAACTTACAAATTATTGGCAGGCCTAGCACCTGAAACCTCATAACTGGAAAGCACAATTAAGTTACATAGCCAAGGGTAGACATATAAATATATATAAATACTCAAAAACACATCGAAAGAAATGCTGGATAAAAGTATACATTTGGTTAAGGATTAAATTTGAAATTTCATCCTTTTACTTTTGTTATCACAAGGAAATTAAAAAAAAAATTAAACAGGAATGTGATTTTTATTCAGAAACACTTGTGGCTTTGAGCAAGATATTTAAACAAAATCGTTTAAATTGAAAGTTGCTGTAAGAGCCTCACTGTTCATTGATTAAGCATCCCTGGCAATTTGGTTGTTTGCTTGTTTGTTCTTTAATTATTGCAGACTAAGCTGAGTTTGTTTTTCTAGATATTTCAGTAAGTAAATACCGTAGCAGAATAGTTTATTCCTGCCTCTGATATTTTGTTTGCTCAGTAGAAAAGTTATGCCAGTAGAGTATAGAATAAGAAATAAAATAATATTTAGTATAGCTTTTAAACCTGTAATATTGAAGAAAGAACTAAGATGGTTTTAAAGTTGAGTGGGGCCAAAGGAGAACATTTCTTTAGTAGCCCATCCTATATTTGATTTCTCTTTTGTACTTCAGGGACTTGAATAGAAATCCTGTGCAATTAATAATAATTGAAAGCTTTCTTGACAAAGTGGCTTGATTTATAATGTAGGGATCGAGTAGCTGAAGTAGAAGTAGAACAGAGCTGAAGATTTTATCACTGGTGTCTCTCTGGACGGATGATTTTCAATCTTTTTCATTGTTTGCAAAAACAAGGAGGGTTGAATACATTGGAGCACAACGCAAGCCTTTCTGATTCTGACAGTTGCCACATAAACTGAAAACAGTAGAGCCAAGATTAAGAGAACGGAGGGGGAAGATATCAAATGAATGGGCTTAACTTTGAACTTCTTCCTTCACAAAAGATCAGAGTCTCATCTCCCCGTACCTTATTTTGATCACTTAGATGGCTGATTTCTTTTGTTCTTTGTTGAGTTCAAAACGTGCCAGAAAAACCATAAACCCTTTGCAGTCCTATGAAGGTCTTGTGTGTACATGACATTAAAAGAAGTGGTAAAGGTCTCTCTTTCAAAGCTACTATAAATATTCAACAGAACCTAGAGGTTAAGATGTCACTTTGCCCACAAAGTAAAGTAAATCCAAAGTAAAGTAGTATTGACAAGTAGGTGACTATAAACCTATTTTTATTTATATGCATTTATATATGGAGTATGAAATGTTGAGCATTAGAAGATTAAGTGTGACTGAATGCTTTCCAGTGTTCCTAGCAATGCTGTATACAGACATAACAGAACAGAATAACAGACATAACAGAACAGAGTTGAAGATACCTTGGAGATCTTCTATCTAATCCAAACCCTTGCTCAAGCAGGAAACCCCATACCATTCTAGACAAATTAAAAACCTTCAGTGATGGAGCACCCATAACTTCTGACGGCAAGCTATTCCACTGATTAATTGTTGTCACTGTGAAGAAATTTCCCCTTACTTCTAGAATGGAATAGAATAGAATATTTTATTGGCCAAGTGAGATTGGACACACAAGGAATTTGTCTTGGTGTAAATACTCTCAGTATACATAAAGAAAAGGTACATTCATTAAGAATCAAGAATCATAATGTACAACACTTAACGATAGTCATAGGGTACAATCAACAATCAAATCATACTAGGAATTCTAGGTTGCATGTTTCATGCCATACAAAGAGCTGCCTCTGCTTTTAGACCTCCCCTCTATGTAGAGCTGTTGTGATGATTCCGGGCATGGCACAAAGGCAACACAGTCAGATAATCAGTAGGAGTTCCTTTATTAGCTCCAACTTTGCCCCCAATGTCCTGGTTACCTTCTGGCTAGAGAAAATTTTTCCCAGGAACAGCCTTTGGCTACAGAGGATCAAGTCCAAAATGTGGTCAACAAAAACTGTAACAATAAGTCCAATCAAGGCAAAAGGAGGTAATTAGTCCGGCAGGGCAGGAGCGAGAATTCCAGACATGAAGACACGGCAATAACTCAGCACAGTTGGGACACCAGGAACACAGATAACCGAAGTCAACACAAGTCTTTATTATACTGAAATATGTGGAGTCCTATTGTCTAATTATTTTGGACCTAATTATATTTTATTATTTTATCTTATATGTCTTATTACAATCTATATCATTTGGAGATGATTTTCACAACAGGTGATATTCATATAACTTAAATGCATATTTTTAATCAAAGTGCTTATTTTCAGATTTGCATCGGTGAACTTAAAACACCATATGCAAATGTTCTCCTAACGTTGTCGTCTTTTTCAGTAATGCAGAAGTGAGCAAAGTGTTGGGGCAACTTCTTGGTTTTCCAACCATGCACTTAGTCCTCATGTACATCTGAACTAGTGGCAGAGACTGAAAAAATCCAATATTACAGCCCGTGAATAAACCATGCTCAGTTTTCTCAATTGTCTACATTATAGCTGTCATAAAACCACTAATTTCAGAAACAGCTGCTACCAAGGATTCAATTGTTTTGTTTTAATTAGGAATCTATATACAACATTTTTATCAGTCCTGCAGACACTGCCTAGTGGCAATTTATATTGGCATGTTATGTAACCATTCGTCTCTCCTCCTTTCTCCCCCCCCCCTTCAAAATAAGAAATTTCAGGAGCAGTGGATTGAAACAGCAATATCAAATGAACACTGATGTTACTACATCACATCACTAGAGCAAAGGCTGTATATGTTTGGAAATAAAACCATCCCTTTGATTTTTTTTAAATAATAATTTGTGTGTGCAGTTTTACATTAAGATTGTGGAGTTATGAAATAATGAATTAACTTGCATATTGCTGCAATGCTGCTATGGATTCTTACTGTATTTCCAAGATGATATGGATTGCTTAATGCAATTTGCCATATAAAAATTATTTATTGTGATCAAAAATAACATTGGGAAATATTATACCACTATACCCAGCCTTGCTGAGTTATTACAAAATTACATTTAGTAGCACAGTCTAAGATTAGATTTATTCAGACTAGCAGCTGTAATAACTCTTGAGCTCCCAGTATGGCGCCTATAGACACCAGGATACCTACCCAAATTTTGTTTAAAGTAAGCATTAGTTTCGGAAACAACAAATAAGCATGCTTCAAAGCACCAGTATCAAACATAATTGATCTTAATGACAATATCTCTAAGCTCTCACATATGCTCCAGGGAGATTTGGAACAATAAAATGTGTTTGTTTATATATTTATATATCAAATTTAGAAAGATGATGCATCCTTACAGTTTATCACTCTCTTTTGAAGTATACTCGCCTGAGAGAAAGGGGGGTGGGGAGTGTAGCCAGCATGCTGGAAGATGATAAGGCTGTGGGAGTGAAGCTTCACCATTTTCTATTCTGGTAAAGTGTAAAAATGTATTTTGTGCTTAGTTCAAAAATCAGCAAAATTAAAAGATTTAATTTCAATTGTCGATCACTTTTGTGTGACATAAAATAACATGGGTATACTGTAAGAAAGAAATAAAATTTAAAATACAATAAATAAATGTGACTAGCAAGGGTATAACTTTTTAAAGAGATTATTATAAATTGAAACAATAAACAGGGTGGTGTTGGTTAACAATTATTACCATTAAACATCAAGCTAAACTTAATCAAATCAAACCATTGATTGGTGAGATGCTGCCAAGCTTGGCTGGCTGTTAAAAGATGGTGACATCATAAGGGAGTAAATTCCTCTGATTAGCTAAATGTTAAGATAAAAAGAGTCAGATGCCCACTGAGGTGTCATTCTGTATGAGTCTCAGTGACATGATTTTGAAATTCCAGATGTGCCCACTGATTCAAAACTGTTGGGAATCTTGTAATACCTAGTAGATGGGGTGATTAGAAAATCTCTGTTGACTTGCAAAGTATGTCCTTTCCTGTGTTTTGTTTTCATTTACAGCACTTCCACTCTTCAGCCTGAGCTGCTTGTCTCTTGTGCTGCTCTCTGTTGTTTTTAAACCAACTTCAGAAATTCCCAGTCTAGACTAGGTTAGCAATGGGGCTGGGCTGGGGACATGGGCACTGCGATACTGATTTGGTCGCTCCCTTTCTTCTTCCCTTTGTTCTGTTCTGTTCTTACCCTTCCTAAACATTCAGGGAAGGCAAACCTTGCTTATGACCAGTGTGGCTGTCTTTTCCATTTAAAGAATGCTTCTTATTGCCCTCATTCCTTTCTTTTTCCAAATGCCTGCATGCATGAATGTTATCACAGCTGTTTCCCACATTGTCTCATTTGATAATAACATAGGTCTTTCCTTCCTTCCTTCCTTCCTTCCTTCCCTCCGTCCCTCCCTCCATCTCTTGCTTTCATTGTTACTTTGATGCTACAATAATCAAAGCAATGGGGAACAGGCTGTTTTTCTGCTTCTACCTTCCTGGTGTAGGTCCACAGAAGAACCTCCTAGAAAAAACTGACAGGTTACCTACACAGAAATAAGAAAACATAATTCTTACATTGAGACCTAAAGATGTGTCTAAAAAGGAAAAGGACAGGAAACCTTGCAGTACTGCTCTGAAGGTCGTAAAGTGGCCCTCCTAAAAATCAGTAATTTTGAATCAAAACTAAAATACAAAGTTGGGGCGGTGCATTGGCAATGACTTGAGACTAGAAAAAGGACTATCTTAAATTGGTTATTGTTATGTCCTGAGGACTCAAGGAGTTCTCACTCAGGTCCACTCACTTGTGTGGGCGTTATTCCCCCCATTCCCATTGGTCAGTTCTCCCCAGCAGCCAGCTATAAAAGCAGGCTGCGGGGTCCAACTGGCTGCTGATTGCTGCGAGCCAGTTCCAGGCTTGGCAAGCACGGTCAGCCCTTTATTTGTAAATAAAGTACTGTTGCACTCATGCTCTGGTTCAGCCTCTCATTGCTCAAACTTAACACTGGCGACGAGGATGGGATGGCTACCAGAAGCACCTTGCAACCGCTGAGTCACTAGCCACCGATCTACAGCCCAGAGAGAGCGATCGGCTGGCAACAAGGGAAACGCTGATCCGCAGCCAGAGAGAGCGGTCAGCTAGCGAAACGAGTGATCAAAAAGAGCAAACGCAGATCCGCAGCCAGAGAAAGCGGTCTGAGTCAAATAGTTAGAAGCGTCTGTAGCCGCTTGTTAGCCTCGCTACGGGGAAAGTGAAGCGCTGCGAGCCGCAGCCGCTCTGCATTTGGCGCGAAATTCAAACGGGTGTCATTTGAATTTCGGGCGAGTAGGAATCACAGCACAGCGCTGTAGAGAGTCACTAACGCCCACTTTTTTGGCGCGAATCAAGACACCTCCAACGGCTAGCAGCCAACGTGGTAACCCAGAGAGAGAGAAAGAGAGGGTAGTAAAAAAAACCTCTCCAGAGCTGATATCACTTGTAACTCACGAGCGTTCGTAGTCCCAGAGAGATTTCTCCCGCAGGTAGCCCAGCCGTTCCAGCACCATGAGTTCCAATCCAGTATTCCCGGCGTTTAAACCAGACGAAGAGAAGTGGGAATCGTATAAGAACCGTTTCAATCATTACATCGATGCGGTCGGCCTGTCGGATGCGGGAGAGCATCGGAAAAAATCCTATTTCCTAATCTACTGCGGAGCCACCGTTTACGATACCGCTGCAGCACTCGTGGCGCCGAGAGAATTAAAAAACGTTCCGTGGTCCGAGTTGCTTGAGATCCTCACAAACCACTACGCTCCCAGACCTTCACAAATCGCTAGGAGGTTCACGTTCCGAATGAGGAAGCAATCAAGTAAGGAGACCATCAACCAATATATGGCCGCCCTCAGAACAGCAGCCCTGCACTGCGGGTTTGGAACATACCTGGAGGACATGCTCCTCGATCAATTGGTTTGTGGGGTCAAGGATCTCAACCTACAGAGGCGACTGCTAGCTAAAAAGACCTCAACCTCGCGCAGCGGTAGAGGAGGCCCTAGCAGCCGAGCTAGCTACGAACTCAGCCACCGAAATTCAGGGCCCAAGCGCCAAGCTAGCAGCGTTCCCAGTCCATTCCGAAGAGGTGGAAGCGGAGGAAGGCCACATCGATGAGAACGATGTCCATCGCCTCACCAATGACAGACGGTCGCAGGTAGGGGCCAAACAAGAATACACCGGTCCACCCAAGCACATCACCCTGTGCCTAGCCTGTGGGGGATCACATCAAAGGGCCACCTGCAAGTTTAAAGGAGCCGTTTGCAACAACTGCCATAAGAGGGGGCACATTGCGAGAGTCTGCCAAGTCCCCAAAGCGCTGCACAAAGACCCCGTCCTCGCACTCGGGACCACAGAGGCAAGTATTAAACTGTCGCACGCACCGCCTTGCCAGGCGTACTTGCCACTCTGTTAGTAAAATTTCTCTCTCCGTTTCCCTAGAAGGTAAACCGTGCCACATGGAGGTTGACACAGGGTCAGCGCTCTCAATAATCTCGTGGAACACCCTCAAGAGACTCCACCCCAGCCTATCTACTACCCGGCTTCAGAGATGCCAGTTCGGTCTGAAGGACTACCAGGGGAAGGCCATTCCCGTGATCGGCAGAGGCAAGTTCTTTGTCAGTTTTAGAGCTTTTAAAGGCCACCTACCTCTAGTGGTAGTTAACGGCAATCTACCCACCTTATTGGGGCTCGATTGGTTTCCCCACCTCGGCCTAGGGTTAACAGGAGTCCATGCTGTCTCAACCTCAGACACTGACTCCTTATTCGCTGACTACGCAGATGTGTTCAGCGAGGAGCTGGGGTGTTATAATGGAACCCCCATCTCGTTCACTGTTGACCCCCAGGCAGCCCCAATCAGATTAAAACCACGTAGAGTTCCATTTGCTATTCGACCAAAACTAGATGCTGAATTGGATAAACTACTAAAACAAGGGGTCATTGAGCCAACAGATTTCGCCAAGTGGGAGACGCCCATTGTCACACCCCTAAAAAAAGATGGTAGCCTGAGAATTTGCTCGGACTACAAGACAACAATCAATAAATATTTACAAGTTAGCGCCTATCCCGTGCCCGTCATTCAGCATTTATTGCATACATTCGAACCGGGCAGTATTTTTGCTAAATTGGACATGTCTCAAGCATATCAACAGTTCCCTGTTGATAACCAAACAGCGGAACTTCAGACCATCGTCACTCACAGGGGTGCCTTCCGATGCAAGCGTCTCCAATTTGGCGTAAGTGTTGCCCCGGGCATTTTTCAATCCCTCATGGAGCGGATTTTACAGGGCCTCCCTGGTGTAGTACCCTACTTCGACGACATTTTGGTCTCGGCCAGGGACAGACCCCAACTCTTCCAGAGAGTGCGAGCAGTGTTAGAGAGGTTCAGACAGCATGGCCTCAAGTTAAAAAAAGAAAAATGCACCATTGCCACTAGACAGGTGGACTTTCTGGGTTATAAAATTGACGCCTCTGGCATTCACCCCCTGGAGTCCAAGGTCAGGGCGATCCACGAAGCTCCCACACCGACCTCCAAAACGGAGCTACAAGCTTTCTTGGGACTCCTAAACTTTTATGCATCCTTTTTGCCCCATAAAGCCTCAGTAGCCGAACCCCTACACAGATTACTAGACAAAAAGTCACCGTGGCACTGGGGGCACAAAGAAGACCAGGTGTTTAACGCCGTCAAATCACTACTTACGTCAGAGGCAGTGCTCATCCAATTCGACCCCAACCTTCCTTTAGTACTGGCAGCAGACGTATCCCCTTTTGGAATTGGGGCGGTCCTTAGTCACCGACTCGCCAATGGCGCCGAGGCCCCCATCGCCTTTTTCTCCAGGACGCTCTCGGCCACGGAGCGTAATTACAGCCAAATAGACAAACCGGTAGCTCTGATGATCAGCTGGTCCCACCCACCCACCCTACCCTGTTCTATATTTCTGCATTTTTCAGCTCAGCTGATTCGCGCAGCACAGTGGATTTTCGCCCCTCAGCTGTTCTACTTACCGGGGCTTCTCTAGAAGGTAACCTGTAGAACTTGAAATTGGCATATTTTGAATGCTGTGCAAAGCATACGCTCACAGAACCGGTTGTTAAAACAGTTGCAGCCCACCACTGCACTGGGATGATATGACAGCACAAAGAAGAGGGGGTCAAGCTATTCTCCAAAGTGCCAGAAGGCAAGGCAAGAAGCAATGGATGGAAGCTAATCAAGAAGAGAGCTACAGAGAAATTTCCTGACAGTGAGAACAATTAATCACTGGAACAGCTTGCCTCCAGAAGTTGTGGGTGATTCATCACTGGAGGTTTTTAAGAAGAGATTGGTCTGAACTGGTATAGGGCAGCGAAGGGATTCAAATATTTTTGCCACCGATTTGGTGGGCGTGGCTTGGTGGGCGCCCTTTGCGCACGTGCACACACTTTGCATGCATTGTGTGAGCCAAATGCATACTTTGCATAGGTGCAGAGGTGTTCTAACTCGCCTCCTGCAAGCCTGCACAATCCCAGTCACTTCAGCAGCTGCCGCGCAGCACTCTTCTGTGTCGCGCAAAGCAGCTGCGCTTCAAATTCAGTGGATAAAGGTGAGTGTGGGAGCCCAAAGGCGGATGGGCCCAACAGCAGAACCAGCAGAGAGAACTGGTTCCGTCTCTACTGCTCATCGCTGCTACTGGCTTGCCAGAACTGGGCCGAACCCTTAGAATACCACCACTGGTATAGGGTTTCCTCCTGGGTAGGGGGTCGGACTAGAAGACCTCCAAGGTCCCTTTCAACTCTGTTATTCTGATCATGAAATAATTTTTTTCCTCAGAAGCTGTCATTGTAAAGTTATGGAATTTAATTAGGATCAAGAGTATCTGCAGCTTGGCACAGGCTCGCGAGTCTTATTCTCTCTCCACTATTGCAGAGAATCATCGATGGATGAGAATGCTATTTCTGCTTTTAACAGCATATTTGCTGCACCACTGCACATGTAGAGCTACCTCCCCATCCCCATATCTTTCAATCTGAGGAAGTGTTTGCGAAATTAATTCAGCTCAGCTATAGAAGCAAAGGCTGAGATTAACCACTCTGAGTCATTCAGATCAAAAGCAGAAAACACGAAGACACCAAAAAAGCTCTTATCTTTGCTGACAGGGTAGTAAGCATTTCCGATTAGTTGCTTAAATTGCCTACTTTCTTTAATAAAGCAGATGTGTGAAACCGAAAAGATGTATAGCCAGATGTGCACAGCCATATTTCTTTACATATATGTCATTAAACTAGAAGCAGGGCCGTTGAGAGGATTATGAAGTGCTGGAACAAGACTAATATGAGCCACCTCACCTACACATTAAGTTACCCTCCCCCTCCCCACCACCCTGTGAGAGGCTTGTTAAAAAAGGAGGGCTGCCAGGACAGCAAAGCAGATCGGGAAGCGGTGTGTGTGTGTGTGTGAGGACAAAGTATGGAGAAGCACCGTTGGAGTCCGTGCAGCCCACAAGTAGATTTTTTTTTCGACTGGGAGAAGAATAATTCTCCCTAGTCTATATGAATGAAATAAAAGTGTCGCTTCCCTCGCCCCTCCCTCCTCCAGTTTATCCTCCTGCATTTTAAAGCCACCTCTTGCCAGTTACCGTTTGGCATGGCTGGCGTGCACAGATTCTCCTACTAAGCTAACAGTGGCACTGTTATGTCCTTGGGGCTGACACCAGTTCCCCATCAGGTCCGCAATTCCTGCGGGGGCATTCTTAGTCCCCATTGGCTGGCTCCCTTCGACAGTCGGCTATAAAAGCCGGCTGCTAGGTTGAGCCAGCTGCTGTTCGCTGGTAGGTCTGCTGTTAGCTGCAGACGCGACAGCCCCCTTTATTCCTACGAATAAAGCGTGTTATGACTGAAGCTCTGGTGTGGCCTCCCTCCTTTCCGAACTTAACATTGGCGACGAAGGTGGGATCTGGCCAACCAGCAGCTATACAAGAGCTGAATATCACGAATCTGAAGCGCTGGACCGTAGCCGCGACGTTGAGAGCTCGGTCAGCCATTGAGAAGGAAGCGAAGCGGAGCGTGTAGCCGCTCAAGAACACAAACTAGCTACAAGAGAGTGGGCGCTGAGATCCTCAGCTGCCCAACAAGCAAACTTGCCAGAATTGCGTGTAGCGAAGCTCCAGCGCGACGCTCACGACCGCTGATCTAGGCGCGAAATTCAAATCGCTGTCAGCGCGCAGCTGCAGCATTTGCCGCCTCGCCCTTGTAAGGGCGCGAATTTCAAACAGACGTCAGTTATAGCGTCTGTTCCCAGCCGCCAAGGGCTGCAGAGAGCGAGAAAACCCAGAGAGATTCCACGAGCTGAATCACCAGACCGGAATTGCACTGCGAGCGCAGCTGCTACCTGTACAACCCAGAGAGAACTCAGAAGCTGAACACTCGTTTAACAGCACTACAAACTGTAGCTGCTACCTTTTCCAGGGCCTGTATTCCCAGTGAGACTTGTTTTACCTGCCACAAGCTGAACCAACCATGAATGCGAATCCGGCGTTCCAGCCATTTAAACCAGACGAAGATAAATGGGACTCTTATAAAAACCGGTTTAACCATTATATTGATGCTGTGGGTCTGGCTGACGCTACAGACAACAAAAAGAAGTCCTTCTTCCTGAGCTACTGTGGGGCCACCGTATTTGACACAGTGACAGCACTGTTCGCCCCAAGAGAACTCAAGAATGTCCCATGGTCTGAGCTACTGGAGACCCTCTCCAATCATTATTCGCTGAAACCGTCACAGATCGCGAGACGCTTCGCCTTTCGCATGAGGAAGCAAGCGGAGGGAGAAACCATAAACCAATATATGGCAGCTCTCAGAACCGCAGCCCTACACTGTGAATTTAAAGGCTACCTTGATGACATGCTCCTGGACCAACTTGTCTGCGGAGTCAAGGATACAAGACTACAGAGGCGGTTGTTGGCAAGGAAGGACCTCAACCTCGCGCAAGCCATCGAGGAAGCCCTGGCTGCAGAATTGGCAATACAGTCAGCGGCTGAAATACAGGGAAACACCCCCAAAGGTAATCCAGTCACTGTGCATTCTGAGGAGGCAGTGAACGAAGAAGAGCCCATCGAGCAATCTGAGGTGCACCGCCTCAAACCATTCAAGCAGCCACAGGTAGGAATGAGACCGAGAGAAGGCAACGTACCTAGGCACACCCCGCTGTGCCTCTCCTGTGGGGGTCCCCATGCCAGAGCAACGTGCAGGTTCAAAAGTGCCACCTGCAACAACTGCAGCAGAAGAGGACACATCGCTAGGGTGTGCCAGGCAGCGCACGTGGCTCCACAAAAGCCACCATCTTACGCCCCTCGGGCCATCCAGGCAAGTAGAAAATTGTTTTACATGCTATCAAGCTAACCATACCTTCTTAACACCCAATAAAATTAAACTCTCCATTCGTTTAGAAGGTAGACCCTGCCTAATGGAAGTCGATACCGGGTCAGCGCTCTCGATTATTTCATGGAGCACGCTCAAGAAAATACGTCCCAGCCTGTCCAGGAAACAGCTGCAGAAGAGTCGCCTATCCTTACGAGACTACCAAGGGAAGAACATTTCAGTAATCGGAACAGGCAAGTTCCTAGTCAAATTCAGAACCTTTAAAGGCCACCTGCCATTAGTGGTAGTTGATGGTGCCCTTCCTAGTCTTTTGGGGTTGGATTGGTTCCCCTCTCTTGGCCTTAGCTTAACGGGGGTTCATGCTGTCTCGTCCTCTGACACCGACTCACTGTTCTCTGATTACGCTGACGTTTTCAGCGATGAATTAGGGTGCTACAAGGGCACACCTATTTCCTTCTCAGTGGATCCCCAGGCAGTTCCCACCCGCTTGAAACCGCGGAGAGTGCCATTCGCTCTGTGTTCTAAGCTGGATGCGGAACTAGACAAATTGTTAAAACAAGGGGTAATCGAACCCACGGATTTTGCAAAGTGGGAGACACCTATTGTCACACCCCTCAAAAAAGATGGTAGTATAAGGATGTGCTCAGACTACAAGACCACAATAAATCGCTATTTACAGACTAGCGCATATCCAGTGCCAGTAATCCAGCATTTACTGCACACATTCGAACCCGGAACGATATTCGCCAAATTGGATATGTCACAGGCTTACCAACAGTTTCCTGTGGACAACCAAACGGCCGAATTGCAAACCATTGTTACCCACAGAGGGGTCTTCCGATGCAAGCGCCTCCAATTTGGTGTGAGTGTCACCCCGGGCATATTCCAGTCGTTAATGGAACGGATCCTACAGGGCCTTCCTGGCGTGGTTCCGTACTTTGATGACATCTTGGTTTCCGCCCGGGACAGAACACAGCTTTTCCTCAGAGTTAGAGGGGTGTTAGACAGATTCAGACAGCATGGCCTCAAACTAAAAAAAGAAAAATGCACCATAGCCACTAAGCAGGTGGACTTTCTCGGGTACCGAATAGACGCCTCTGGCATCCACCCGGTAGAATCAAAGGTTAAAGCCATTCACGAGGCACCCACGCCGGCGTCCAAACCAGAACTACAAGCCTTCCTAGGCCTGCTGAATTTCTATGCGTCATTTCTGCCGCACAAGGCATCAGTGGCAGAACCACTGCATAGACTCTTAGATAAAAATGTTCCATGGCACTGGGGACCCAAAGAGGAATACGCTTTCAGGGCAGTCAAGTCACTCCTCACTTCAGACGCTGTACTGATCCAATTCAACCAGAACCTACCACTAATTTTGGCAGCAGATGCCTCACCTTTCGGGATTGGGGCCGTATTAAGTCATAGACTACCCAACGGGTCCGAAGCTCCCATTGCGTTCTTCTCTAGAACATTTTCAACGACAGAACGCAACT
Organism: Pseudonaja textilis; assembly: GCF_049901715.1. NCBI lineage: Eukaryota > Metazoa > Chordata > Lepidosauria > Squamata > Elapidae > Pseudonaja > Pseudonaja textilis. The sequence continues at coordinate 136,888,175 of NC_141990.1, read as the reverse complement.
ATAGCCAAATCGACAAAGAGGCCCTAGCTGCCGTAGCCGCTGTTAAGAAATTTCATGAATTTCTGTTTGGGCACAACTTCGAACTGGTTACAGATCACAAACTGTTGTTGGGACTTCTCTCCAGAGAAAAGCAAACACCACAAGTCTTGTCTCCCCGAATGACAAGATGGACCTTATTCCTGGCAGCGTATTCATACAAGTTAGTTCACCGTCCAGGAAAAAATCTCAGCCATGCAGACGCCCTCAGCCGGTGCCCGCTACCAACGCCCGTGGAGGATCCGGCCCCAGTCCACACCATCTTTGACACCAGTGAGTTCAGAATTCCAGTCACTGCGAGAGACATTGCCTTCCAATCCAGGAAGGACAGACTGATCGCCCAGGTCCTGGACTGGGTACGGAGGGGGTGGCCGGGTAGTATCCCTTCTAACGATTTTTCACCCTTTAAAGTCCGCCAACAGGAACTTTCCAGTTTACAGGGTTGTCTGCTATGGGGGACCAGAGTTGTCATTCCAGAATCACTACGCAGACACGTCCTGAAGGCATTACACGAGGGGCACCCCGGCATTGTACGAATGAAGGCGTTGGCACGGAGCTATGTATGGTGGCCGGGCATGGACGATGAAATTACGAAATGGGTAAGCTCCTGCCGTCCCTGTCAAGAATCCCGGCCAGCGCCCCCAGTCACCCCTCCCACCAAATGGGAAAGCGCCAACGCACCATGGTCTCGTCTACATGTTGACCTGGCCAGCCCATTCCATGGCAAGACATTTCTAATAGTAGTAGATTCATTTTCTAAATGGATCGATGTGGCACTCCTACTCTCAACCACCACACGAGCAATCGCCCAAGCACTGACTCGTTTGTTCGTCACACACGGTCTCCCGGACACTATTGTGTCGGATAACGGTCCTCAATTTACGTCCACAGACTTCAGCCGGTATGTCGCCAACCTGGGCATCCGGCACATCCTAACGGCTCCCTTTCACCCCTCGAGCAATGGGTTGGCTGAAAGAGCAGTCAGAACAACCAAAGAGGCCCTCGCCAGGTTCACCCAAGATGACTGGCATTCCAGACTCTCTAGATTCCTTATGAGCCAACACTCGACCCCGTGCACGGTCACAAACAAGTCGCCGGCAGAGCTACTGATGGGCAGACGCTTAAGGACAATACTAGACAGGCTGCACCCTCACTATTGCCCAGACACACCCATTGGGTCTAACAGTAGGGTCAGGAGTTTTGTCTTACAGGATCAAGTCTTCACCAGAAATTACGCGGGAGACCCGTTGTGGGTACCTGGCAGGATCGTGGCCATCACGGGGCCCAGGTCGTACCACGTCCAGTTAGAAGATGGGCGCATTTGGCGGAGACACCTGGACCAGTTGAGGAGCCGGCAGAACGAGCATGCCACCACCGACCCAGAGACCACAGCAACGTTCCAGGCACCGCATCCGGCACCTAACTGGGACACTCAGAGTAACCTGCCTCCACCAACCGAACCGAGGGAGCAGACGGCTGACCGTGACCATCCTACAGAACCAGTAACCAGCCCCAGCAGTCCCTCTACCACACCGGGAGACCGAAGCGACTCAACGACCCGGCCGGCGACCGGCGAGCAAGGTCGGGTGGCTGGACAGTTACCAAGGGACCAAATCCCCGCTGTCCCGAACTCTGTGCCACCCGCTCCTACACCCGAACTAAGACGATCAGAGCGGCAACACAAACCGCCTTCATACCTTAAAGACTACTCATGTTCGTATCTGGGGGGAAGGGGTGTTATGTCCTTGGGGCTGACACCAGTTCCCCATCAGGTCCGCAATTCCTGCGGGGGCGTTCTTAGTCCCCATTGGCTGGCTCCCTTCGACAGTCGGCTATAAAAGCTGGCTGCTAGGTTGAGCCAGCTGCTGTTCGCTGGTAGGTCTGCTGTTAGCTGCAGACGCGACAGCCCCCTTTATTCCCACGAATAAAGCGTGTTATGACTGAAGCTCTGGTGTGGCCTCCCTCCTTTCCGAACTTAACAGGCACCTCCTTCCTTTGGGTGTGAAGGATTTCGACAGGGTGAGAAGTGGACGTTCGTTCTTGAAAAACTGGAGAGAAAGAGAGGAGGAGGTGGTGGAGGGTGGGGCAATCATTGCTGCCACTGCTGTGCAGGAAGAACACACCTTCCTTCTGTAGGAAGTTAGCACCCACCCCTCTCTTAGAAAATTGAAATATCCTAGGAAGTATTAAAAAGGCAGAATATTTCCTCTAAAAAGAGTAGAAACTCAGGAGTAGAAACTCACCTCAGAAGCAGAAACTCACCCACACCTTTGTTAATCGGTGGGTCATTAAGACCTGCGCCAGAATACTTTACATAAGAAAGATCTCCAGGTAAAACTAGCAATTGCCCAAAGCCCTTTCAGTGCATCATCATCCAGCAAGGCTCAACCAAGCCTGGAACTCAGGACAGCCTACAGAATTGCCCCTGCAGGGCCTCATGGGAGTCTGAGAACCAATCAGAATACAAGCTCCAATTCAAATCCCAACAGAGGGTATAAAATCCAGGCACTCTCAGCACCTCAGTTCCTTTTCTTGATCTCTTCCTTCACCTTGAAGCATGTGATCATCCTTCTTTTTCACTCTGGAGCTCCAGGCCATGTGGTCCTGATATTAAACCTTCCAAACAGCCTCCATGTTTCCAGTGTCTTTTTCCCCACTTTGGAACTGAACCCAGAAGGATTTTTCTTCCAACACTTCCTTGCCGTTTGCCCTCTGATGAGTTGATTTGATCCAGCTTTGGAGTACTTTGCTCACAGCCTGCAAGCCACCCCCGCTGTGTCCCACCCCCACCCTTGTCCGGGCGCGTAGTTGACACACCGTCCCGCTGTTTTTCTTTTTTTAAATTTGGTTTTGTAAAAAAAATTATAAAATTTTCCCCTTCGTGGGTCCCCTTTGAGCTCTATGGGCCCTGGGAACAATGTATCAGCTGCACCCCCACCCCCCTCTCCTCAGGCCTGACTAGAAGTTGATAAATGGGATGTAAAAATAAAGGCAATCAATACTATCATTATTACTATTCTTAGATTTCATGTTCTGCTCTGGCCCCCATTATCCATCACACAAATGCAGGTGCCATTTGAGATCCTTCAGTAATCATTCAAATGCTTTGGCCTCTGCACTCAGCTATTTTCATGGGCAATCCCTGTGAAGCAGTTTAGGCCTCACCCTCTAGAACAGAGTTATGCCAATATTTTTTGCAATGACTCAAGAGTTGAGTACTGAGAGTGACACACTCCAAAACAGTGGCGAATAAGAACAGGAGAGCATTTCCATTTAACATTTAAAGAAAATCAAGTAGTTAATACATTCTTCTTTGTTGGGAGCACCTAGCCAACTTTCAATTCTGCAATACTGCTTATTGGCTAGAAAATCTGTAGGCTGGATTGGGAATTTCAAAAAAGAAAAGAAAAGGGGAAGGGAGGGGAGGGGAGGAAAAGGAAAGGGGAGGAGAGGGAAGGGAGGGAAAGGGAAAGGAACAAAGAAATAAAGAGTGATAAATCACTTCTGTGCTGTTGCAGGGGAATCTGCATGGGCAGGAAGTTGCCAAAAGTCAAGGTAATTCAGAGGACTCTTGCATCTTTGCAGCTAGTATCATTATCTCTAGTCAAGTGTTTAATCATTTTCCCTTTTGTCATAGTTGAAATTACTTCTGGGGGTCCTTGGGAATTGCAGCCCAGGCATTCCAGGAGTATATGTGTTTTGGGGTGTTATTTACCTGTTTTCTGGATTATGCTATCCATAAGAAGCCTTTGGGCTTGGTAACATTATGTCGGCTCCAGAAATATAGCTGTGTTTGTCTACTAAACAAACTAAAAACAGCAGATGTAGCATTTCAAAGATTAACCAACATATTATCACCTAAGATTTCATGATTCACAGTCCAGCTCATCAGATGCTTAGACACACTTATCCGGGAACCATATAGTCTATGGATATGATTCATAAGCCATTCTCACTATTTCTGATTTCTCCTTTTACTAACTTCCCCAACTTTTCTTTTCCCTCTGAGAACAATGGGCTAGATATATAATTCTATCCCAGGAAAGATTATAGGCATCAGATGAAGTTATTTATAAAACCTAAGGAGTTAATTGGCTTACTAGGTGCAACAACTTTGATATGTAACTGTTTGCCTAGATAGGAGTAAGCTATTTTTGCCTGCTGTACTTGCCTCTTCTTGGTAAATTCTCTTCTGTCAATAATGTTTATGGAGATGGAGGGTACAAGATCCTGTCTCCTAAATTTGAAGGCGTCTTGTTCAAGTTCAGCCTTAGGGAAATTCTGTTTTTATTTGGTGGCTAATGTTTGTATGTCTTCTAGCTCTGGTTTACTTAAAAATGTTGAGCTGATTATGCTTCATCCACACACCTTATTCCTTATTTCATTGTCTCACACAGTTGCTGTAATATCCCTGTGTAGAAAATTCATGCCACTCAATGAAGCCAGAAAAAAAATCATAGTTTCACTCAGAAAGATTATGCTTTGCTGATGCAGGCACAATAAAATGTTTGCCAATTGGCTTTACATACAACAGCTAGAAATCTTGTTTACAACAGGCAGGGCTCTGCTGGAAAGTTTTTCTATCCAAGTCTGATGGTTTAAAGATGAGCTGTAATCAGGAAGTGTAAGCAAAAAGAGGTTCTGAAATTGCCCAGCAACAGATTTGAACAACTTGAACACCATCCAAGCAGTCCATCAGATCTTCTGGCCACGTCTTCCCTTCACAAGACATTTGTTGCATGTCTATTAAAATTATAATTTCTAAATATGCTTACATGACACTATTTAGAATATTTAGAAAGTTCAGGCACATTTCTGATTTTTGTACATGATGCATTTTCTTTCTTTGAAAAATGGTTAAGTCAGCTACCATCCTATGGCGATTAATTAACTTGATGTTTATCACTAAATAAAAACTTACTATTCAACTCTAAGCTGAACGTCATGTATTTCTCATGATCTGCCAGACTCTGTTACCAAGTCTTTCCTATTGTTATGTCCTTCTGATTAATGTTTCAGTAAATGTGTAAGCTGTTTGTCCCTCCTGTCTTAACTGGGTTAAAAAAAATTGGACTTAAAATTCTAAGAAATGTGTAGCTGCAGATTTACATGTAAGTTGTTTCCGTTTTTACCATCTAGGGGGGAAAACATGTTCTTTAAGTAACCATTAAATATGTATCCTTGAAAGCAGGATCTCGTTTTTCAAATTTTGCCTACATTGAAACCAATTGCTCTGTTTGATGTAATCTGTGAGAAATTGGCATGAACGTCACTAATATTTACAAAGATTTTTTTAAGTACTTGAATATTCTGTAGATTTTTTGGAAGGAAAGAAATAGGATGCAAGACTAGGAGATATCCATGATGGGTAGATTAATCATAGATAACAATCTCCAAATCTGGACGTGTTATATTTCTGCCTTTGCTCTGGCACTCACACTTTCCTTTACTGGCATTTTCACTTATCTTTACAGGCATTTCAGGCATTCTGGGAAATTAAAATGACAGGTTTGCATCCATCTGCCAATGCCATCAAGGAGCTGCATGTCAGATGAGCTGTCAATGTCGCAGTGTCAATCAGTTAAAAGGCTAAGGATTCTTCAGCCCAGTGCTGGCCCTGCGTATCTATCCTACTCTGTGTGAATAGCACAGCTGATTGAGGATTAAATATGTGATCTCTGCGCCTACATTCTGTCTAAAAGCACTGACATTTTAAAAATGTTTACTGCCAAAATGTCAGCTTCTTGTTTCACAAGTCCCATGCACCCCATTTAGAGGGACTGAAGAAAGGCTTCCCATTTCTCTCTATTTCAAATCACCCATCCCTCAACAGCATCTGCCTGTATTATTGTACAGTGGTGCATTTGCGAGATTTTAAAATACTCCGCTCAGAAGATTCCAGTCTCAGAATATGCTACGAGTAAATCTGTTACTCCGAATTCCCCATTTTTTAACTGCTTGGCCAGGTTTTATTCCATTTGGTTATGAAATGAAGTTGAAAATTGAAGTTATATGTGGCTAAGGCTAGACCGAGGTGTTTTGCTTCCTGAGGTAAGAACAAGATGGTGTCCGCTACATTCCATGAAGTAACTGAGTTTGTAGTTGAATGTGTCTTCGCTGTGGCACACATATTCTCCGTCATAGCTGGGGATGTTGAACAGACTCTCATTGAGTAGGTTCAGTATAAGCTTTTGTAACTATAGTTCTATACTCCAGGAATGAAAAATTGCCTGGAAGGTCTGAATAACATTACTGCTGTCCTTCCATTGGGACAGGTCTACAGTAGACATATTTCATAACAAAGTGATCTTTAATGGCCTTGCTGTCCTATGGTGCAGCTAGTGGGTTTCAAGGAAAGGACAGAGTATGATTAATTATCCTGCATTTTTCTTTTTTATTGCTTTCCTTTCATGTATTTAGTTATTACTGGTCAACAAATATCAATGCAGTTAACAATGCACTTGAAATCTGTGCTGTCAAGTGGGAAAGAAATAAGAGAAGGTGACTGTAAAACCAAAGCACATTTGAATGTACCATTAGCAAAATGTGAGGGATGTCCTTTTGTTGAAAGATTTGTAAAGAAAAATTAAAGGCATCTGGAAAAAGAAAGATATTGTATGGAAATTTGTGTATGTATATATGGACATACAAACAAGTCATAAATGTTCAGTCAATGAAGTGATCAATGTTTGAAAAGGGGAATAGAGATTCTAAATATTTTTCAGTTTGATAGATGAATAAATTATAGGAACTACAGTAAACAGTAAAGATGTATAATTTTTTGGATTGTTTTGAGAGAGGGTTCCTTGATCTCTTTCAACCCCATGTTATGGGGTTCCTGGATCATGTGTATATTGATCTCCAGTTGCCATTGTTTGGTCAAAATTTTTAATCAACAAAACCAAATGGCTTATCTTTTGGATTGAACATTTCCCTAAAATTTGAGATATGGCATTTAATTCTCAAACTTTGCATTCTAAAATAGCAAATCTTGTGGAAGGTAGGTATCAAAATCAATGCTTTTTTGCTTTCATTTTTAAAGCTGCAGATTGATCTGGAAAGGTGAACTGATTATGGAAAGGTGACATAAACCAGATATAGACTGATATGAAAGGCTATACTATAAAAAAATCATGCACAAAATCACACTGAAAAAGAAAGAGAAGAGGCCACAAGTAGTTTATCAAAGATAAACTGTTTTCTTATATTTCAGTAAAAATGTTATTTATACGTAGAAAAGTTTGATGCCATCATATCTGATGAACATGATTCAGTTGATGACTTCAAACCTTCTACTGAAAACTACCATGAGGCAAAGACATCTTGAATTTTGTTTACAAATGGCACACCTTCTTAGAGGAACATTATCTATTTTGAAACAGATGGACAAATTGTCCAACAATATGCATAGATGAAGGACAACATGCCACTTCAGGACAAGACCAAGTGAATATTGACTGGATGATTCAAAACTGGGAATTGATTGTCTTTGAACAGAATTTTCAAAAGATAGTTTTCAAGATCATGGGGAATGTAACATCACCTGAAGGATAGTTGCCACCTATTGGGATTGATAGTTTTTGTGTGGAGAGGTTGGGTGAAGGATTTCTTTAATCCAGGGGCCCCCAACTCCTGGGACACAGCCCACTTCAAAGCCATGGCCCATTCAGAAGTGCAAGTGAGTGCACACACAGCTCCATTTGTGCAAAAGGTGGGTGTACATGCTTATTACTTATGCAAATGGAGCTGCATTGTGTGCACACACTCACCCACTGCTCATGCAGAACCATCCCCTCTCTCCTTCAATGGATCGGCAAAACCGGAAAGGTTGGGGAAAGCTGCTTTAATCAAGATACATGCAACAAATTTAATGGAGGTGTAGTACATCCACTTTAGGGCATTTTTAATGGACAGTTAGGATCACCTGACATTAATGATTTGAACATCTAATGAAGGACATTGGGGAGCAGACCATATATAGGGCCCATAATCATGACCCTCACTCTTCCTTTCTGGGGGTCATAATTATGGGCCCTATATATGGTCTGCTCCCCAATCCCCACAATCAATGACTTCTCACTCAGAAAAAAATTCGAAGGTATGAAAAAGCTGGTGCTCTCTGTGCAGTTTGTGTCCCCTTCACTTCAGAACAGTACAAGTATTTTCTAAGAAACAATGGAAGGAAGTGGAGATAAGACGATAATGAATGTAGAAAACAAAGAGCAGCTTTAATTCATTTTTTCTGATTTCAAAACTTTATAAACTGAAACTCTAAAGAGGATTACAGTATTTATGCTTTTCCTCTCCTTCCCCTTCCCCAGAGTAACATTTTAAAAAGGATAATGATTATTCTTTTCTTGAAAAGAAGAGACTAATTAATGAAGTAATGAGTCAGCAACATGTAATCACAGTTTAATTGATGTCATGGCTGATCCATCCAAATAACAATATTTGTTTCGTTTAATCCCAATACCAATTAAAAATTCAGCTGGATCCCTCCTTTTGTTTGATTTGATCATTTGATTCTTTTGATAATGATGCTGAGGGAAGCTTTTTATGAAAACAGTTATTTTTTAAAAAAACCAGTCAAAGGCAATGGTGTAATTCACCATTTTTAATTTTTTTAAAAAAATCATTTTTGAGAGGTTTAGGTTTTACAAAAACCATGATAGCTTATATCTTTTCTTTTCTCCTTCAATTTTTTGTTTAAAATCAACAAAAATTCCCAGCAGGACAAAAGGATGGGTGGCCCTCCTCTACACTACAGCCTTCTTAATTTTTTGAGAATGGCTTGATTTGTACTTCCTCAAATGGCAGATCAACCATTGACAAAACAGCTGGATTATCTGGCTCATTTTGTCCATAGGCAAGTTGGATTCCTTGGAAAGATGTCTCAGAGAACTGTTGGCTATGTTAATTGTGTGCTTAGGTTACTTGATGCACTAGCTATATCCTGACAGATTTTTTTGTTGTTTATTTGAACATTTTTAAACTTTAATCCAAAGATTTCAGGATGGAAATGTAGAATTAAGTAGGAAGAACAAGACTTTCAGATTTCTTTTTTTTTTTTTTTGCTGCATGATTCTCCATCTGCATACATTGTTCCTGTCTTATGATATTCAAATCATGCAGGGCTTTCTGGCACTCAGACAGCATTTGAAAAGACTTGTAGACCGTATTAAAATAAGTAGTGACAGTTCTTTGGAATAATTGGTTTTATTTAGATCTTCCATAAACAATGTCTCCTAAGTGAAAAGAGATAATGTTCTAAACTGAAAAAAATATATTTTAAAAAAGAATGATTTACTATAGTCCCCAAAACCATGTGGCTTTCTCATTTTTTCTTGCCTTTTTTTTTAAAGGCCCCAAAGTTGTAAACTGAGATTATTGATAAAAGGTTTTTTTTCCTTTTAAACACTTTAACCTTCATAATTCATATGTTAAAATAAGGGGGGAAAAGAGGGCATAAAAGACAGTTTAACTAAAACAGATTGTACTGAATGGGTTATTCATATACTGCAAATGATTCTTGCAGCTATGGAAAAGCGAAAAGCATCATTTTGTACCATTCTCAATAAGTAGAGCTGTTCTGGATTTGTTGTCCATATTCATTTGGTTTGATAGAAAATAAATGGCTTTTATTTCCTCTTGAAAGGATATTTTTTTAAAAAATCTGTGAAATTCTTAGAGCTGGATATGGGTTTCTAGCAATTCTCTTGATTAAAAGGTAGTTAATCGATGCATGGATGAGAGGAAAATCATGACTGGACTTTTCTGGATCCAGATCTACTGCAGATCTACACCTCTGCAAAGAAACTGAAGAAATAGTGGATCATCTGGTTTGCTACTGCAAGATTACACAGACTGACTACAAACAATGGTGTGACAAAGTAGTAACAATGGTGCTCTGGAATATCTACAATAACTAATGTCTGCAAATACACAAGAACTAGTGGGACAAAATACAACATAGACAAAATAATAAAAAATGAAGAAGTGCTCTGGGACTTTGGACTTCAACTACAAAATCAACTGCCACATAACACTCTAGACTAGGATTGTCAAACTGAAGACCTGTGGGCCGGATCCAGCCCTGGGGTGCTTAGATCCGGCCTGAGCTGCTTCTGCCAGTAAAAACGGGGCTCGGGGGGGCCATGTGCAACCCTCCTGAGCTTTGTTTTCGCTGGCAGGAGGTTGCAGAAGCCCCCACAGCCAGAAACGGAGCTTGGGAGCCCATTTTCACTAGCAGAGCACTCAGGCTGCCACAGGTGCCCTCGACATGAGTGACATTGAACTTCGCCATGCACATCCTGGCCACACCCACTCCAGCCCCCCAAGGTCAAACACAACCCTGATGCAGCCCTCAATGAAATCGACTTTGACAGCCCTGCTCTAGACTTAACATTTGTTGATAAAAAAGACAAAAAATAATAATAATCTGGGTAGTGAATGTGACACTATCTGGAAACAGCAGAAGAGAAGAGAAAGGAGAAAATCACAAAATAAAAGATCCGCAGATAGAAGTAGAATGTCTGTGGCATTCCAGAACACACTGAAATAATATTTGATTGTACTGAAATCATTTTAATTAACTCTAATGGTTTTAAATTTGCTCCCCTTACGCACAAATAAGAAGCTAACAACTAAAAGCAAAGTTTAAAAATCCATTTTAGAACTTATTCTAGATTTTTAATGAGACATACACTAAGGTGGTAGATATCTGGCATTTTGTATAGAACATTTCAAAATGCTTTATGGTGGAGAATTCAGGAAGTTGCTTTGTATTCAAATGAACTAATTTTTCTATCACCTTCTTTGTTCTGTTTCCTTCCAAGTGAGAAGTGCTGACACAACAGTAAAAGACTAACGTGATGGAACAGAAAAGGCAGTTTGTAACTTTCCACAGGACTGTAAGGGTGTCCATGAAAAAGCAATAGATTTGAAGTTAAACAATCAGACTTCTAGAAACTCATTCACAGCAGGGCAGAAGCATGCCAAAATGAATTAACCTCTCTGCAATTCATTTCAGATGGACATTCTGAATACTTCTAAGAATATGTGCCACTTAATTATCAGCAAGGAAATAAAAATTCATCTCAAAGATATAAGTGAAAAGGAAGGTGGGGGAGAGGTGTAATTCAGCTTAGAACTCTTGATTCTTTACCAGATATCTCTCAAATTACCATTTGCACAGTCTTGGTTGTCCTAATTGTGCCATTATTCTCCAACAAATTCTCCAATATTTATAATTACCCGTGTCTTTCCATGGCACAGAAGAACTTTTTTGTTAAAAACCCCTCAAGCAGCCACCACACATGCAGAACTTTTCACATTTTGGGAGATTTTATAACCTTTTGCTCTTCCTGAAAGATGATCTTTCTGTGACATTTCTGTAGAAACCATTCTCTACTTGCAAGTGCACACTTTGCCATAGAGGTTTTGTTTTCTGTGAAGTTTATTTCATTAAGGTATTTGACCGTATTTCCTCTGCTTTCATATATTTAAAGTCAGCTGGAGAACTCCTGGCTAGGTCCTATTATATCTTATTATATTAATTCTTAGTATTATTTCTCTCTGCTATATTTCTAAGGGCTTTGGTTCACAATGTATGCACTCAATTATTAAATAATTTGGCTGCCGTCCATGTTATATCCTCTCAACCAAATCAGATGGAGAAGGAGAAACAAACCACCGGCAAATTCATTTTTGTCTTTCTGGAAAGGCCCACTCAATATGCAGCTTGGGAGATCTGCAGATAAAAAGCTATGACAACAATTAATTTGGCCAGCTTGGAGGAGCATAATCACAATTCACACAATTGTTTAGTCATTATCCTAGAATTCTACACCCACTGAGGTGGATGCATATAGTGGCTTAATGATAAGGTAGCAATGGAGATCTTAGTATTATTCTGAATATGTTTTATATCATATTTGCAAAACCTGAATACTTGAATAATACTATAAGCTGCTTTACTGGAACCATCTTCCATTATCATTTATTCTCTCTACAGATCACTATCAAACATGTGTTTTTGCTGTGCTGCACAGGATAAAAAAGGGCTAATCATTAACCAAGACCACTAATGTTTCTACCACCGTTCCAAATATTCCTGAAGCTGGGCAAATCAATGATTATCTTTTATTTGTTAGGAATTTGATCAGGTTGATAGGTGTTAGGCTCCATATATGCCAAGATTTTCTCAATGATTTCTCAGTGATTTCCATGTTTTTAAATGAGCATCCTAGAATGCTCACAAGAAAGCATGCTTTGATTTAAAAAAAAAATCAGTTCTTTCTTTGTTTCAGGAATACAAAATATCCTTTAATTTAGGGTCATCAGTAAGCATTTAATGTCATTTTAAAGACTGCATTCCAAAGGTGTATGGAATCAAGATTTGCGGGTTGGATGGGGAACTGCAATTGCTTAAACTTTTACAAAATCTGTGGTACCAATCATGTCTCTTAACTTCTGATTATAAAAACATTTAAAGTCTAATTTTTGTTGCCACTCATTTTAGAGTAAATCTCTGGGATAGATAAGGATTGTTGAACTGTGATTAGAATAGAATAAGGTTAGGGTTAGGGTTATTAGTCAAGTGTGATTGACTAATACAAGGAATTTGTCTTGGTGCAAATGCTCTCAGTATACATAAAAGAAAAGATACATTTGTCAAGAGTCAAGAATCACAAGGTACAACACTTAATAATAGTCATAGGGTACAATAAGCAATCAAATCATACTAGGAAACAATCAATATAGATCGTAAGGATACAAGTGACAAAGTTACAGTCATACAGTCACAAGTGGGAGCGGATGGGTGATAAGGAATGATGAGAAGATTAATAGTAATGCAGACTTTGTAAATAGTTGGACAGTGTTGAGGGAATTATTTGTTTAGCAGAGTGATGGCGTTCAGGGAAAAAGCTGTTCTTGTGTTTCGTTGTTCTGGTGTGCAGTGCTCTGTAGCATCGTTTTGAGGGAAGGAGTTGGAACAGTTTATGTCCGGGATGTGAGGCATCTGTAAATATTTTCACAGCCCTCTTTTTGACTCGTGCAGTATACAGGTCCTTGATCGAAGGCAGATTGATAGTAATTGTTTTTTCTGCAGTTGTTAAAGTAGTAAACAAGTAATTAAGAGATGTGATGAGATGTACATCATTTATCGGTCCACTGAGTGGACCGTCACTTAAATTCAGCACTGTAATACAATCCAATGTAATTTATTTCAGATTTTTCTAAAATTCTAATGATGAAAAATGAAAATACATGTCTGCCATGTTTATAACATACAAATCCTGATCTGCATTTTGTTTAGTCCAAAATAAATTTAAGACTGATATATACCATTAGGAGAGGTTCATTTTTTTAAAAAAAAAATTCCCTCTACAAGGATAATGGTTCAAAACGATTGGAAAAATTAACAAGAGCTGTGAAAGCATTTTTCTTTTTTAAAAAAATTAGTGGCACAGGGCAATCTCCACATCCTATTTATAGAGGCTATAATTTAAAAAAGAAGATACTGTGTATGGTTTCTTCAAATTATATAAAAAGTAAAATAATATGTTCTATGCTATGATATTGACATAATTACATCCTTGATATGAGCTGATAATATTCTTGGAATATCTGAAATTTAGCCTCTCTCATTTAAATCAGCAGCGAATTGCAACATGTCTCAGAAATGGATGTTTAAATAGATTTCCAAGTTTCAGATAGCAATTTATATTTGTCTAAGTAGAAATGGATATTGCAGAGATAAACAGTTCCTTGACCAATTTACTTGAATGACAGAAGAGCCTTTCAATTAAAATGTTATTTGTCCTGACATTGTTAAAGGACCTATGGACTAAATCCAGTTTTTTTAAAGTCAAGGCATAGTTTTTGTGAGAAGCAAAAAAAGAACCTATAACTTTGTAGCAATTTAAAATGCTGTGTAATACTAACAGTTGTTTTATCCACCATTATAATTTCTTTAGCTACAATGTGCTGTTTTTAATTGTAAAAGGAGGGCAGAAGCCCCTCTATATTTATTCCATATTCCAACGGCACTGGCATTGACACTTAGACTTATACATCATTTCACAGTGCTTTACAGCCCTCTCTAAGTGGTTTACAGAGTTAGCCTATTGCCCCCAACAATCTGGGATGAAAAGCTGAGTCAACCTTGAGCCTGGTGAGATTTGAACTGCCAAATTGAAGGCAGCCGGCAGGCAGCAGAAGTAGCCACGGCTGAATCCTTTAGGTGTTGCATCATGCTAGTGATGTTGCGATGTTGTGTTGTGGTTAGCCAGCAGCAGGTATGGAAGGTGGAGGAGAGCGAGGACTCAGAGGAGGGGCCAGGACCATCAGGGAGTGGACTGTTGCCTTCAGGGATGGTGGGGACTGGCAGAAGTGATGAGGAGGTTCCAGAAGAGCCTATGCTAAGTGCATGTGAGCACAGGATGATTCGTAGAAGAGAATAGCTGAAGCTGCACAGATGACTCGGGAGCAAGGATGCAATGTAATGGCCCCTCCCTCTAGGGAATATAAGCCTGGTTTCAAACAGTTTTTGCCTTTGCAAAAGGCAAAATGTTTAAAGGACTCAGTGTTGTGATTACAGACTCTTGATTTATTTGAAGACTTCTGTCAAGGTTCTTCTAATTGGACTAATTGGCTGCAAGCCATCTGTTATCTACAAAGAGGTTTATTTGTAGATTAAAGCTGTGAAAGTTTGTGTCACTGAGTTTATCTGGATTTGCTCTCAAGGAATTCAGCTGGGTCAGAACATGTTGACAGAAAAGTTAGTTTCTGGCTGAGGAGTAGATGGACAGAATTATCAATTACAAAACCCCCATGCTAATCTATGTCAATTTGTAGCAGTACTTTTGAATTCACTGGATGACAGATCAGAGGTTTTAAAGCTCCTCTCTCCGAAACCTTCTGAGCATACACACTCTCCCCACTACCAACCCCGTCCTGCCTAGTGAAATAGCCTGGGAGTTCTCACTGCTATCACCTTTCTTCCAGCAAGATATCTTTACCCCACATAGCCCTCCATGTGAGAAAAAGGGCTCCCATAACATGTGCCTTGTTGGCAAGTAAAAGGGGAAAAAAATAATTACAAGGCAAAATTTATAGTAGTATCTCCTGACTCTGTGATATCCGTGATCGTGGCTATGGGATCCAGCTCTTCCTTTCTATTATGTGGGGAAATAGAATAATCTCACACGAGATAAATAGAACAGCAATAGCCATAGCAACAGTGCTTAGACTTATAGGTTTCATAGTGCTCTTCAGATCAGCATATTGCCTCCATCAATCTGGGTCCTCATTTTACTGATCTCGGAAGGATGGAAGGATAGGTCAACCTTGAGCTGGTCAGGATCGAAGGAATCAAACTCCTGACAGTGGGCAGAGTCAGCCTGCAATGCTGCATTCTAACAACTGCGCTACCAGGGCTCCTATCAAACTTTGTTTTTGTATTTTTTTTAAAAAAAATGTAGAAATCATGTTTAACAGAAAGTAGTCACATACAAAACAAATAGTGGAGGAAATAAAAATGTAAGATTGCTGAAATCAGAGACAGCATCTCAGAAGACTTCCAGTTGAAAAATATGCATGTAAAGTCTCTGAACAAATCCCAACATGAGTCTAAATCTGTTCATACACAGAAGCAACTCTGATGGAAACAGGTACTAATTTGCATGAAGCATAGAAGGAGAAAATTTATGGAGAGACAATAATAACCAGAGACAATAAATTAGACTTAACCATACAGAAAGAAAAAGAAATTAAACGTAGTCTTCCTATGGACCTTGATTTCTTGGCCTGGTCAATCCTGCCTAACAGGCCTGACATGTATAAATATTCAGTTCTCTTGAAATCTTTGTATTAGTTCTAATATTCAGAATTGAAGAAAAATGCAGACCATTTTGCTTAGGACAATATTATCCTACCGTAATCTGGTATGTTCAAAGGGTGCAGAGAATGCAATTCTCCACATCCTTAGCCAGATTCAGAGCCCACACATCAGAAAGGTGCAAGGCTGGGATGTAAGTGTTATAGCTGAGTGCCTACCAAGGCCACACTAGTAGACATTTATATCCAGAGGGAATCCATGAATTTACCGAAGTTCGGATCTTGCAAAGCGAAGAGGCCAAATAATTAGGGTACCTTCACACAGCCAGAAGTGAACCTGCCCATTTTCACAAGGTCACTGGGAGTGCTTTGTGCTGTGGTATAATTGAAATCACTCCAATGTTGCCTTTCCCCTGAAAGGAATGTAGGTCTTCAGAGCTTCTGTGCAGTCTGCTCCCAGGTGGCAGTAATTTTCTTCTTTTCACCTCACCCAACCTCTGAACCCTCCAGTGGCTTTCTCTTGCCACGAAGCATTGTGTTCTGTGCTTCAGAGTTAGTGACTGCAACATAAAGGAAGGAAACAGAAATGGTGGCTCTTAAGAGTTCTTATTAAGCCTGGTCAGTCTGGAAAATCATGTGCTCTAAATGAGGTATGGTACAAGAAGTCAGCAAACAGATTTCTAATTTGAGAAGGAGGTGGTCTTGTCAGAGATATTTCCTTGCTAATGGATCGTGTAAATAGTAAACAAGGTGATAAAATGTCATTAAGAAGATTTGCATTTAGAGTCTCGAAACATAATCTCAAAGTCAACACAGAAATAAAGCTGTGAGGAATGCCCCCCACATAGGAAAAAAAACAAGTTCAACCAAAGGGAACTTGATAGATCTCCTTGGGGATGAAAAGGCACTGACTGAACCTGGACAACATCAAAGGGATCTCTGCTAATAATGGGATAAGTATCATTATCTTGGATAGGTTCACAGGCATAAAGGACATCCATGGAATTATCTTTCCCATATCCATGAATGGATTTAGCAATTTTCCATTGGCATTTCGATCCAGCTTGGAAAGGAAGTGGATAAATCGTATGTAAAATCGATGTAAGATGTGTGACTAGCATACCCTTACAGATATTCCAACAAGCCTATTTTGTGCCAGTTGCTACTTCTAAACTGCCAACGGAAATGCAAATAACATGTAATCCTTGCTTTTATTTTATTACTCACTGTCTAATTTCTTCTCAATATTTGTTCAGTTAAATAACTCATTTAATGGAGACTCTTATCACATAGATCTTCCACTGTCAGTGCTTGCATCACAGGAAAATGCTTGTAAATGGGAAACATCTCCATGAGTAGTAAGAAACCTAATTGTTTAGGGGTGGAGAGTTAATAAGGAAGAAATGTGGGAGGGAAGAACCTGAGTAAAGCTTAAATCGATTTGCTGAAGCATACTTTTACTAATGCTGTTAATCAGTACAAGGCTCTGCCAATTTCAGATAATTACTGTTAATCTTCTAACAGAAGAAGAATTGCAGTATGAGCTTTGATCAGGTGAGTAGTGAGACAAGTAAAGTCAGACCCATGGCATTTAAGTAGACTTAAACTTCAAATTTAAACATTAGCCTAGGGTCCCCAAACTTGCCAACTTTAAGACTTGTGGACTTCAACTCCCAGAATTCTCCAGCCAGCTATGCTCTGCATGATTAGCCCATGAACCTCTGTCCGTCCAAAGGAAGTAAGTTCCCTTTGGCACTTAGGATGTCTTGAAAGGTGCTTATTTAGTACATCCATGGACACATGCTTTTGAAGTCATGTGCCACTGATTCAATTGCTCATTTTAGCAATTGATGTAATCTTTGTCAATATTTTTCAGAGCCTTCTTTGGGTTTTTAGAGTTTAAAGTAATTATAGACGAAGTTTAGATAAATTCTGAATATTACTATTGTCATCATTATCACTGATGCTCAAAAGCTCCAAAGGTTTTGGACATGTTCTGAACAGTGGTGGGATTCCAATTTTTTTACTACCGGTTCTGTGGACATGGCTTGGTGGGCGTGGCAGGGGAAGGATATTGTAAAACCTCCAGTCAGAGGTGGTATTTGCCGGTTCTCCAAACTACTCAAAATTTCCGCTACCGGTTCTCCAGAACTGGTCAAAACCTGCTGGATACCAGCTCTGGTTCTGCTCAGCAAGAACAACATATCTCCTCTTTAAAGCAAATGAATCATCTTCATTTGTGTCTGAACTCAGAATCTGGTAATGAGGTCATTCACATGGATACTATAGGGATCCTGCTAAAAGTCACTCAACAAGATGGAAAAAAACCCCAAAAGCCAATTAGCATTACATATGTTGAACTGTGTCTATATTATAGTTATTATTTAAATAGAATTACAGATAGCAGAGACTATGAGTAGCTTAGGGTTGATCTGTGGGATCCTTGGTCACGCTAAACTTGGTTGTTTTCTTTGCAGATTTTTTTGGGGCAGACATTTCAGCCATCAACAAGCACATAGAGATAAACAATATCTGCCAAAAGAAACAATCAAACAGACAAAAAGCAAACAGAAAAACCAAAACACCCCCTTGCTAGCAATCAACACTCAAATAAGCAGAGATTGGCACCAGGATTAATACCAGACCAACAATGAAAAAGTAAACAATATCCTAATCAAGGACATCTACTAACTCCGACAAACAAAATAACAATTGACAACTGCCAAATAACTGCCATGAACTCTCCCACCAACACTGAAAGGGTAAGTCACTAGTATATAAAAAGAGAGCAAACCCCACTCCCTTCTAGTACTAATGATGTTCGGTAATGAGACATCTGCAAGAAAACAGCCAAGCTCAGAGAGCTTCAAGGGCCCCGCAAATAGAAATATTGTTCAATATAGGAGGGAACATTATGACTAGAAAATTCTGTGCACAGCTCAATCTGATCTCCTGGTGTTAATTATCCACGGCTTGTCCTTCTGATTGTCCTTTATCTTCTGACAATCTAACAATCTGACTTCATAAAGAGGACTGTTCTTCATGTAGGACACCTGGCTATATAGGAAAAAAAAACCTATTTCTTTTTCTTTCCTTTCCTGAATATGCAAGTGTACATCCTTTATGCCGTGACAAAACAGCCTTTTACCATAGCATTGTAAAACCGGCAAATTCAGCTCAGTATTGTCAAACTGACAAATGGAAACTTTTCAAGGTTGCCAGGATTAGCAGAGAGTAGAAGATGCTGGACTTGGGACTCCTTGCATGCAAAGTAGGAAACCTTGGATTAAACCATTGGGTCTCTTGTATGGAATCAGGCTGCTGGTAATAAGATCAGTATTCTGAAGTCTGTCTGGCAAAATCTTGGGCAGAGATGTTTCCCAACAGCTAGGCTGCTAATAGGTTGGGTAAGGGGGATCATTTTTGGTTGCCTACCAGGAGTAGGCAATTAATTTTCTCAAGGGGCCACATGAAAAACTGGAACTGTTGTGGAGGGCCAAACTAATAAATGGAACTTAATTCTACTTAATATTCTTCCTCCACCACTGTGTGCTCTTGCTCACTCACTCGCTAGCTCCCAGTTACCTAGCCTGTTCTTCCCACTCACCTAGCCTGTTCTGCACCAAAAGAGAAACACAGAGAAGTGACTTTAGAATCATGAACAAAACCAAAGATGGAAGCAGTGGTGGGATTCAACCAGTTTGCACCACTTTGAGAGAACCGGTTGTTAACTTTCTGAGCAGTTTGGTGAATTGCTTGTTCACCAAAGCAGTTGGAAGAAATCATTAGGGCAGAGAACCGATTGTTAAATTATTTGAATCCTACATTGGGTGGAAGCCATTAAAATTTTTACTTCAAGCCATAATTTTAATGGCTTTTATTTCCTGCAGAAAAATAAATTATCTGGAAAATAAAATGGAAAAGGAATGATTTATAACCACAAACCATTAGAGGAATACCTTTCTTTTTTTCCCTCTCATAGTTGTCAGGCCCAAAATCGAGAATGATGCATAGCAATTATTCCAAGTTGCATTCTTTATTGTTTCATACCTACAATTTTTGACAGACTATATCTGCATCTACAATATTTTCTGTGAACTATTAGGGAAGGGCTGTCTTCACTCTCTTTCTTTCACATGTAACATCTGGACTGCACATTAGTTCTGTTCATCATATTGGCAACTATGACCCCCGTCTTACAGATGCTGTTAGAAGTGGATAATGTCCTCCCCGACACATAGGACCATGTTGCATCTCTATTTTTTAAATCAGGAATGCTAGGGTGTGAGGCCAGAGTTTTCCCTATGCAAAGTATATTCTACAGTCCCTACTTTTAAGGCTTAGACATGTTTTAGAGATGTCTAAAGAGACATCTAGAGATTTGCCTTGGGAAAGATGGAATACGAACAAGATTTCAGTCTTTAATGTGAATGTAGCCAAGGAGAAAGTGATCTACAATATCTTAATTTTGGGAACCAGGCTGTGTAAAATAATATTTTATAATTTCTGTTGAAAGCATATGAAAAAGTACATGTTAAATTCAGGATTTTTTTTTCCTTAGTCAAGAATAATACATTCAGAATGAAGGCAGTGGATTGTTTGTACTACTCATTGTGTCACACATTGTATTGGTATTTCGTGAGTGCTTCCATAATGTTCAGAAAACTGTAGGTAATAATAATTGAATGGGAAGTTAATTTGCTGTGAATAATGGCATGACGGTATAAATAGGCCTGATGCTGACATTTAAGCTATTGTTTGAGATCTAGCAAACAGGTAGCTAAAAGTACCTGTAACAAGTAGAACTATTCTACCACTAAAATAGCTGTTGGAGACATAGTCTGCGTTTGAACTATAGGACTTTTATTAGGTCATACAGAAAATACCAGAGCACACAAAATGTCTTGTAATTAAATTTGGCTTTCCAAATTGCAGGTATGCATTTCTAGCTTTAATGTCAATGAAAAATATGAATGAAATAGAACTGTGGAAATGTATCATTCCCATTGCCATGATTTCTGGCAAATGCCAGGTGCTCTTAATGTGGTAAGTTGCTCTTCGGTTCATGGAAAAACCACTCTCAATCCAGGTCACTAAGCTTTCTCAGCATGGCGCTTTAGGGATAGGTGGAATGTGGCAGCCTTGATTTTTGTGCAAGTACGAAATCTCCCTGATGTGGTTGTTTGGTTTCTTTTGCTGCTGTACCAAAGCTCGTGTTTATTGTTTATTTATTTGTTGGTTTGTTTTATTTATACCTCACCTTTCATTCCAACATGTTCCCTCCTTTTTTCTCGCAACAGCGATCTTGTGAGTAGAATAGACTAAGAGATGGAAATAAATGTTAGATGTCTGTGACATGTCTATATAGAGGGGGTGGGAAAAAAAGGATGGAATTTAGGCTCCAGAGATACTGATTCTACAATATGTATTTTGACATAATAGGATTCCATATCAATGCCTTTCATTCCATGTTGTCAATAATGCAGGTAGTTAATTTTTAGAAACTGGATGTATGTGTTTTACTGGGTAGGAGTAAAACATATCTTTTTTTTTGTAAAATTTTTATTTGGGTTTTCACAAAACATAATACAAATAAAATATTTTTTTTTTGAGAATAGCACGATCCCAGTTGTCACTTTTCCATACAGACACAAACTCAATTTCATATTCATCTTTGTATTCTATTCCATATCTTATTACTATTTTAGCATTTTCTCAGTGATTTTTCCCTTCCCTTAGTTTTCTCAACCTTGTTTTTAATTATCTCATTCGTTTCTAAGTTCAATTACATCTCTTTTCCTAAGTTTCAATATCTTTCTAATCATTATGTTTATACTTTTGTCTGTCCTGTTTCAATTTCATATTTTCTTTTCTCATTAAATGAGTTTTCCCCTGTAGTTACTGATTGGGGTATGACACCTTTGTATCTTTTAATTTTTGTCCATTCAGATCTTATTTAAACTTCCATTTATGCCTTTACAGTTATAACATTCAATAAATATCTAACCTCTATTTTATAACACATAACTTTTGCCAATAGAATTCTGCTTGGTACATTCTTAAAATACATACTAAGTTCTTAAAGATTATATCTATAACAATAATACATAAAATACTCATTCTATTCCAATTCGGCTCAACCATTAATGTTAGTCACAATCTTCCATTAATATTAATTAACACATTTAACATTTCTTTTCAATTAAATATCATACTTCCTTAGAAACACTTGTAGTATTTCCATTTTTTTTCATATTTCTTTCATATTTCTCTTCACTTAATTTTTTATAAATCATTAATAACAATTAAAATGTTCCCATCCTTTCCTAATTTTATTCTCTCATCCTCTTTATTTCATTTATTTATTAACAAACATTACATTACATTACAATAAGTGTTTTATCTATCACTTTAATCACACTTGTTTCATATTTTCTAAATTCATTTCTATTTCTAATATAACAATGCTATCTTATGTACCCTCGCAGAATCTTCTCTTTCAATTAAATTTTCACCCATTATCTCTGTGTCTTCTAAATAGGCTTATACCTTTAATCCTTGTACATTTTCTCTGTTTTGCTATATCCTGTTTCTCTCCTTTATAAATTATTTTCCTTTCCTTCTTCCCTCTCTTCTTCTCCCTCCCCCTTTTGACCCCTTGTCTCTCTAATTCTAATTCTCTCTTCTGTAATCCTCTCTTCTGTTTCTTTCTAATATTGTAATTGCTTTTCAAACTATTCTTTTTTTGGTTGTTTTTAAACATATCTTTCTTCTGATTATATAATAAAGGAAGGTGACCTTTACCAATCCTTCCATCTGAGATCCTTTGGTTCTGAGGTCACTTGGGCCTGGGGATGAGCAGGAAGTAGAAAATTAGGTCCCTCTTTGTGCGCATATGTCCACATCCATACACTTTGGTATCAACCAGGTTCTTCCTTCCAACCTTCTGGGGAAATCAGGAGAGGATTGAAGGAGAAATAATCATTGCTTTCTCCCACTCTCCCACCCCCTCAAGTTTGGCTGTAGACAGAGAGGGAGACTAAATAAAATGTTGAGAATCTGGAACTAGTCAAACAGGTGCTAGAAGGTCTCTGGTCAACTGTAGGATTTAAACCAAAAGCAACTTTCTTAAAGTTTCCACAATACAGAGTTAAAAAGAGATAACATGCAATTCCATCTACAGCCGAATAATTCGGTTTCCAACTTTGTCTGAGACTTCACACAACTCGCTAAGACCCTCTGAAACCTTTCCCTGCAAATCTGGCAGAATGCCCTCCTTTTCTTTTATTGGCTTTCAGGAGTCACGTGACTACTTCTGGCAGATATAGTATTCAGCAGGTTCTGACCAGTTCTGGAGAACTGGTAGCGAAATTTTGAGTAGTTTGAAGAACTGGCAAATGCCACCTCTGACTGGCCCCTCCCCCATCTATTCCCTGCCTCCTGAGTCCCAGCTGATTGGCTGGGTCTTCTTTTGTTGCCCTGCACAGGAGAAGGGAGCTGGAAAGCAGGTGAGTGGGGTGGGGAGGGAATGGGGATCTTGCAGTATCCTTCCCCTGCCACGCCCACCAAGCCACACCCACCAAGCCATGCCCACAGAACCAGTAGCAAAAAAATTTGAATCCTACCACTGACTTCTGGGCATGTCACGCTCACTTGTTTTTTAAAGGGCCAGCTGATAGTATAATATATATTTGTGGTCATATATATTTGTAAGTAGGCATTGTTTTATTATAGAAGGAATTACACAAGTGCACACACACACATACACACATATACATAGCACACAGAGACCAAAAATACATGCAACTGTGTATTGATACCACCCTTAAAAAGTGGAAGAAAGATCCCATAGGAAAAAAAAATTAAAATCTTGAGACTGGATACTGTTGTTCACTGTGCCCCTGTGGTGATCAAAGACCAGTCATTGTGCAGAGTGCCAAGATGTCTGACTACCTACGTAGTGTTTATTCCTTTTATAGGGTTTTACACAAGAAGGCAAAGGCAAACATAGTTACAGCATTTGGATTGGTTACATTTGGAGAATAGATGCAGCATTGGTGAAACTTTTAACCAATCCTTGAGAATAATAATAATCTTGGAAGGTGAAATCATATGCCTGCTTGTGAAAACTCTGTAACATCTGGTTGATAAGTACAAGGTTATACAGTATAATTGTTCGTTCCGGACTCACCAGCCCAAGAGTGAGATAAGGGGAAGAGGCCCATTTAGGAACTGTAGTGCAGTGTGCTGCTGCTACTGCCATCTACAGGAATTTTCTTGCCACTACAGCCCCTATCAACTGCCATTCTCTAAGAGCTACCGTAATTTAGGATCCCCATCCAGGAGAAGTAGCCGTTGTAATTTCAGCGCCCTGGACTTGAGCTCTAGTGGCACCAAACAGATACATTAAGGGCAACTAATGCTCTAAGCCAGGAGTTCCCCAACCCTCGGTCCATGGACAAGCATGGGACCAACCCATGCCAGAAACAGGGCCATAGAAACAAGCGAAGTCCCATCCGCGGGATGCAGTCAGCAGCAAAACCACGTCCCCCCCTCCAGTCCGTGGAAAAACCTCTCTCCACAGAACTGGTCCCTGGTACCCAAAAGCCACGGCTCTAAACGTAGCCTATCACAGTCCTCTCAATCATTCCCTTGGTTAACTGATAAGCATTAAAATTCAGTAAGTGCTGAACACTAAAATTGAATCTGGCCAGGAAAGAATTAAGAGCATGAGCGATAGGGAAAACCCTCTGTGGTCCCCTAAGCTCTTGCTTATTTTGTTTCATAGTTAATCCAGAACCCTAGATGGACAAAGATCACGCTCAAAACAACATGTTTGTATCGTACTTCAGGGCGAGGAGGTAACGGTTTCTTGTTATTTTTGACTTATTGGGCTGCATTTCTTACTAGAGCCAGAAGAAGTGCCACCATCAATTTTAGAGTGAATTCAGTGATAATTATCCATACCGTGATGTACAAAAGCACTGGCTTTGCTGCACAGTTGGATTTAGAGGGTAGCAAGATTGCAAAGCAGGTGGAGGTCCTAACTAATTTTCAATAATAAATGCAGATCCTTTTTACTTTCTTTCACAGGGAACTCTCAGGAAATTCAGACTCAACAGGGGCAAATTATTACACTGTAGCTACCACACTACTTCTAAATCAGGGTCCCCAAACTTGGCAACTTTAAGACTTGTGGACTTCAGTTCCCAGAATTCTCCAGCCAGCATAGCTACAAGTCTTAAAGTTGCCAAGTTTGGGGACCTCTGTTCTAAATGAAGGCTATGCTCTTCTGCTCCCTAAGTCTGTAGTGTTTTATTCTGATGCAGAATATTTTTAAAAAGGCTAATTTATTTTGACTATTTTGGTGTGATTGGGTGGCATTTATTTATCCATTTAGCTTAATTGTGAAACACAATAGATGGAGGAACATGACATGTCTGAAAAAATAAAATAAAATAGTGGGTTCTTTTAATTTCTCTGATATAAAAATTGTCTATGCTATATTCTATTTCATCTGCAAACAAGCCTCATTTGTAACAATTAATAAAATGAAAGGCTTGCATAGGCCACAATGTTTATTTATCCATTAGTTCTTCAAATTTTAACAGAGGAAACTTAAAAAAAAATTTAGCAGCCAAAAATCAATAAACATAACATATTTAGAAAAGAGATCATCTGACAGTATTCAGCCTTGTTTTCTGCCCTCAAATCTCACCCTCATTTGCACTTGGGTATTAATGGCTAGTGAAGTGATACCCAAACAAAATTCCTCTTCCCTGCTTACTCACAGAAAGTCTAACAACTGTGCTAGTTGTTAGTTTTGTCCCCTTCCTTGAAACAAAAGCAAGCGATGTAATTCAGTGGAGATATTTGGAATGTGAAGTACCAGAATTAATTTCTGGTAGGTGTAGGTGTCCAAGGCAGAACAGTTGGGAAAATAAGAGAACTATTACAATCTATTTGGAGAAAGAATCAGTTGAATTAATTAATAAAAACCCTCAATGCCCAGACTAAGTAATCCTGACTTCTCTTGCCTGGTAGAGTTTTGAATTCAGCATGAGCCCTTCTTAAGGGATATTTTTAAGGGTTGGATTAAGTCCAACCGCCCACAGTTGGACTTAAGTGTAGCACACAAAATTATCTGCTACAATGTCCTACCAGTCAATGACTACTTCAGCTTCAACCACAACAACACAAGAGCACACAACAGATACAAACTCAATGTAAACCACTCCAAACTTTATGGCAGAAAGTACGATTTCAGCAACAGAGTGGTCAATGCCTGGAATGCACTACCTGACTCTGTTGTTACATCCTCTAACCCCCACTGCTTTAACCTCAAACTAACCACTATTGACCTCACCCCATTCCTAAGAGGTCTGTAAGGGGCTTGCATAAGTGCACCTACCGTCCCTGTCCTATTGTCCCCATTAATTCGTACCTATTTCCTGTATTCTTACTCATGTTTATACTTATACCTATTATCTTGTAAGCGATTGACAAATCAAATCAATCAATAAATATGATACGATATGTTCCTGAGCTGATTCAGGATGCTAAAAGAATGCCAAGAAATTAAGCAAAATCAGGTCCCCTGCAAATATAAAACTGCTCATAATAGTTGTCTTGAATGAAGAATATGGGTTTGGACTGCTAACTATGAATACTAAGAGATAGTCAATATATTTGAAATGAAATATAGGTTTGTTCATAAAAATATAGAATAGGAAAGCCTGAATTCCAAGTGAGAGAGAGAGAGGGAGGGGGAGGGAGGGAGGGAGGGAGGGTGGAAGGGATAGAGAGGGAGAGATTCTTAGAAATGTATTAACTAACCATAGGCCAGGGGAGACACAAAACCCAGCAAGTATGTGTATTAAGATTCTTCACTTTATCTTTATCTTCCCATTTGCCTAAGAAGCCTAAAGTTCCTTAGGTATAAAGGGGGAATGTAGTCTCCATCAGTGGCACTGGCCCATTCGATGCCCATTGAAAATCACAATGCTACAGCAGCCCATAATGTGCCCTCTAGGTAGATTGATATTTCAACTGCCCAAATTATCAGGGTACTTTTGGTATGGGAATTTTAGGAGTTTTAGCCACCAAACTGCTAAATAGTGACTTAAACAGAGGGACATCAGGGTAAATGAAGATAGAGGCTTATCTAGATAGTGGAAAGTATGCAATCATCTCAGCACATCCCTAGAGTTCAAGGGAACTGATATTCAGAAGATAAGAATGTTGGGATCTATGTACTGTATGTTTTTTTGTTTTTTTGGTACTGGTATTTCTTTATTTTTCTTATGAGAGAAAAAAAACAATCATTTTGCAAAGAAAGGCAGTGCTGTATCTTTTTAAGAATGCAAAGCCTGCTTCAATCTGAAAGTATCCAGGATCAAAATGATTTAGATATGAGAAGGAAGAGTACCACAGGAGCACAATACTCCATCCCCTGTCACTTTCTCATAATAATTGGAGCAATTGTGCTCCGGTGAGAAATTCAGATATAATCCAATCCAGTTGAAAGGAAAAAAGCACCAACTTTTCCCATGTGTTAATCATTCCACATTTTTAATACAAGTACACTTTTCAGTGTATTGACTGCTCAATTGTGCAAATTATTAATACAAGAGTTATGTGTCTCTCTGGAGAAGATAATACCTACCCTGCCTGGCTAAATAAATCCACTGAATGTTCCCATTTGTCTTTGCTCAAAACTTCTCATAGACAATAACATATATATTTATTTGGGAGTCATGTAATTCAATGTGATCATATTTGTCCAGCTCCAAGAAGGAAAGAAAAGTCTGCAGACCCATTTAGAACTAAGAAATTTCTCTAATGTTGCAATGACAGAATTAGTCTGCAGTAGAAGACAGAGAGGGCTGTAATGCATACAGATGAAGGAGGAGGAATGGGAAGAGACTGCAGTAAAGCTGCCCATATAAAAAGAGAAGTGCACTCACAGGCTGGAAAAATGTACCTTTAATTTAACAGGCTAAGAAGGAAGAAATTACCAGAAAGAATTAAAGTAAATAAAGGCAAAAGCAGACATGGTGCACAGACAGATGAGGACTAAATAACTTGTAAACATGAAAAGAAATAAGCCACTAAGCTGGCTGTTAAAAACAATGATCCTAAAATGGATGGATGATGATTTCATATTCTGTTTCCTGAAATACTAGATTAGACAATTAGAGCAGATCTTCATGGACTAGGAGATGGACTAGAAGAACTAGAGATGGTAGCTTATCTTGACATGACCTGACATGGCATATAAAAGGCACTGTGATGACCCAGGGTGGGATACAAAACAAACACAGTCACAGAAAACAGGTGAAGCCCCTTTTATTCCTTTACTTTGCTTCCAAGCTCCGAATATCTTTGACAGAAGACAAAAAACTCCCACACAGTTACACGAAGAAGGAAAAAAAGTAACACAAACTAGGCAAGGTAAGGGCTGGAGGATGTCCACAGATAACACACACTGGAAAGGATGCCAAACTCAGAGAGGAACTATGAACTACAGATATTTACATGCTTTGTTTCGAGCGTTCGCCAGTACACAAGTCCTTACGCTTATTCAGTTGTCACAGCTGCAGCCCATGAAGAGGATCAAGGCCCTCTCCTCCTGAGTAGACCATGTCTCTCCCTTATCCTCTCTTCCCCACATGACCTAGGATGGATAGGAGATGGGCCTGGGTCCTTCTCTGACTGCTCAGCTGGCCTTTGCCCTTCCCCAGCCTCCTCCACAACCTCTGGAGCCACATTTCCACTCCCTGTCAGCTGTTCCTTCTCTCCCTCAGAGTCAGTCTCCACCAGGGGCATGACAGGCACTTTTTGTAGTGTGGCCTTACATATCAATGTCCCCATCTTTGGTAGCATTTCTGATAACTTCCAGAATTTCTTAGTTTAACATGGACATTCTGAGAATTAATGTCCATGCTCCTGGAGGATACCCAGATTGGAGAAGACTGAAATAAATTTCTGTTGAAACTCCATCCAAGATAACATCTATTGTTTTATTTTCTCAAGCATCAGTGGGCTTTCTGGAATCAGGTTCACTTCATATAGACTACTTAACTCTGGAGGATCATCACGATTAGAAAGTCAAGAGTATGGGACTGAAGCCAAGAACACCATCCTGCCAAAAACATATCAGTGAATTTAGTTTGCCATGCATATCTTTTAGTTCTAAATTACATGGGGAAGTAATATCCAACGGATCCTCTTGCTTCCTTGGACTTTTTGGAAAGAAAAGATTGCTGACATAAGAAAAGGGACAGAAAGACAGTTCTTCCCAGCCAAAATAAAGGGACACATGGTAAGTCATGTAGTTTGTTTGGGACTCATCCTTTGAATCTCTCAGAACCAAAATGCCAAGTACTAAAGAACCATTGTAGAAAAAGAGCAAATGTTAAGTATGTTATTACTCTCTCCAAGGCTTTTTAAAATCTACCTCGGGTCACCTTTGAATGTTACCTTAGTTGGACTGCTTGTTCATCTGATATTTTCTCCAATATTTCTTTATTAGATTTATCTCCCTCTTTTATTTTTGTATAGCATGAGGGAGCAACATAGCTGATGCTGTCCCTGGTGCTGAAAAGTTTGGAGGCCACTGTCATACAGCACTCAGTTTCAGAAATATACAAGTGTGTTGTCCTTATTAATAGTATACTGGTCAAGGAGGAAGACTGATAGTGATAGCAGACTCAAAATTTAGTATAGCCCTTCAGCTCTAGGTTTGGATTAGTAGCAGTGAAATTAGGATTCGCAGCTGCTTGTTCTGCATGTAACCTGGGCAATATCACAAATGTCAGGGTTCCTCAAATGCTTCTAAATTTGTAACCTGCTTAAAATAGGAAAAATACAAACAGAACAGCCAAGTATCTCTACAAATGCATTGAAGTTATAAATGGGAAAACAGCAAGGAAAGAGCTAGCATCAGACTGGAAATTTGGTTGCTCAAAGTATCTACAAATAACATTAGCTTTGCTGGAGTGACTCAAAATTGGGAATTACTAATTTGGGAAAGTGACAATGTGCTGTTCTTGTTTACTGTTTTTAAAGAAAATTGTGATTAAGCAAAGGATCTGCAGATTAAAGCAAATGTGTTTGGAATCTGGATTTATTCAAAGTGTAGGTCTAGGGTTATAGATTTTTGCTTGGGGATTATTATGGAGGATCATTATCTATGAGGGAAAGGCCATGTCCCTGTTCCTCTCAGAATTAAAAAAAAAGAATTCTGTTTTTCATAATCATAGGCTATCCCCCCAAAAACCCTTCCTTGCACATTTCACAGAGATGAAAATGTATGAAATATGTACAACTTTTGATATTTTTTTCACTTGCCCTCTTTGGAATGAAAGGAACTAGCATTATGAATATATCAGATTAACTTGATAAGCGATCAAGATTTAATAACGTAACAGAATAAAAGAATCTTTAAAATACTTAGCGGTTTGTATTCTCTCTTCTGTGCCCATGCCCATCTGAGTTTAGATGAGGACATGGAATTAACTGGAAGAAGTTTGAAGCTGGGAAAATAAAACAAATTTTGTTGGTTAAATTGTATGAAACTGAAATGCCTTTTGCATGCATTTGCTTTTCGGGGACCTGATGTAAGATTATGCCTGTTATAAGATGGGTTTCCTCATTTTTCCCCCTGCTTCATTTAAAACTATATGGCTATTGCAACAGTATTATGGTAGAAGCCTGCAGTGGTCTCATTAATCTAAAGGGGATTTGAATCTCTAGAACTACCTTGGTACTTCACATATATTGTGAATATTATGATTCCCAGGAACATAATGTATAGTTTATTGGCCAATAATGAAACAAGAAACTGCAATCCATGCAAATTATCTATTTCTAAATATGGCTGAGCCTTCTCTAGATAACAATTCAAAGGCCGTCCCTGTGCAATCATGAATGGTAGATACAATTAGGCATCATTTTCTCACACAAATTGCTTTCCGTGTAACTGATGTAGCTGAAACCTTGGAACATGTTTTTTTTTTCTTCCAAAGTTTAGATTTTGCAAGGAATTGTGCTCCTGACAAATTCAACCCTTAAAAGTAGATTGTCTGGCCAGTCAGACCAATGGTATTTAGATTTTTTCCTAAAAGAATAGCACCCTGAAATAGCTACATTCTGTGCCCAAACCATGAGCTTTGCTATGTGCAGATCAGTAGTGGGATTCAAAATTTTTTACTACCAGTTCTGTGGGCGTGGCTTGGTGGGCGTGGCTTGGTGGGTGTGGCAGGGGAAGGATACTGTAAAATCTCCATTCCCTCCCCACTCCACTAACCTGCTTTCCAGTTCTGTTCTCCTGTGAAGGGCAACAAAAAAAGACCCAACCGATCAGCTGGGACTTGGGAGGCAGAGAATAGATGGGGGCAGGGCCAGTCAGAGGTGGTATTTGCTGGTTCTCCCAACTACTCAAAATTTCTACTACCGGGTCTCCAGAACTGGTCAGAATCTGCTGACTACCACCTCTGATGCAGATCCAACATCAGAAGGGGTTGATTTATTGAATTAATTCGATTTGATTTGTATTTTTAAATATATTTGTTTTAGCTCTTATGATCAGTTCTTGGTCTGCATTAATAAATGTTCAAGTTGGTGAGGGGTATGGTTGATTTCCTTGAGAAGATGGGAAATATATAAAAACATATTCAATGACAAATATATATTGAATTGTTGTACAGGAAATTATCTGGAATCTATTCTTATTTACCATACCTGGGATTGCCAGGCTGGTTTTTTTTTTTTTACATTTATGTATAAATTGTCTAAAGTGATTTGACATGAAACCTTTCCAAAAGCAGATCTAATTAGATGAGGAGATGAACTGGAGTTGGTGGGAAATAGATGCTCTTTAATGTCAAAATCTCAAGCTTAATAAATGGGTTCCTAAACATTTCCAAACCAATTCATCTTTTTCCTTTTTCAGGGCATTAAGAAGTTAATTGGTTTGCTCCACAGACTTCATTATAAGTGTTCATTTCAATTTGTCACCTAGACAGCCTCCAATAGCACCTAACAGAGAAATTACATCGATATGGTATCAATGGAGGGCTTCTCCCCATAGAGATCTATCTAGATCAGGGGTCTCCAACTTTGACCACTTTAAGACTTGTGGACTTCAATTCCCAGAATTCCCCAGCCAACATGGCAATTGAAGTCCACAAGTCTTAAAGTGGCCAAGGTTGGAGACCCCTGATTTAAAGCTATGAGCTTCTAGAAGTGCTGGTAATAGGAATACATCCTCGTGCAGCTACCAATTTTTGCTAATTCACTTGTTTATTTTAACACGAGGCCTTTCTTAATTCCTAAAAAGTCATAAATGTAAAAGCTGCTCATCTGAAAAAAAAAGAAAAGAGGAAATGTTATTTAGGGAGAAGTCTTTCCAGAGGTTACGAGGAAGGATAAGGATCAAGATAAGCAGAAACATGCAAAGCATGACTTTGGGGATTCTTTTTCCAACCTCTTTATCAGCAGTGACTATAAACAGCACCTCTGTTTTCTTCTGCATAATGCAGTAACAGGTGAGGCCTTTTGTGTGTGTTTCTCTCTCTCTCTCTGTGTGTGTTTGTGTTGTTCCCACATATTGCTTCTGTATCAGGATAGGCTGCAGATTTTATTTTATTTTATTTATTTATTTATTTGATTTGTCAATCGCTTACAAGATAATAGGTATAAGTATAAACATGAATAAGAATACAGAAAATAGGTACGATGAAATGGGGACATTGGGCCAGGGACGGGAGGCACGATAGTGCACTTATGCATGCTCCATTCAGGAGCATGTTGTAGCCCGGGTGGTTACAGTGGCCCAATCAGCAACATTCTGTATCAAAGAGATACATTGGTAGGACATTTTTTTTCTCTACAACCCTTGGCTTATTTTCAAACTCAGGCCTGAGTTTTACCCGTTTCTCCACTAACCCCCTTTCAATGCAAACCCAGTCTGTTCAGTTTTAAGAGAGTTATCCTACTGATAGATAAATAGCCACTGAGCCCCTTCCTTCCAAACTTTTACTGGGATGTAAAGAATAAAAATGGTCCAGATAGGAGAAAGGAAACAATCTGGGAAGAAGAGAATGTTGTATTTTTCTAAAAGAAATCTGAATACAATGTTTGCATATGATGTGAGTCACCTACAGAGATGTTTAAGATTAGGATTAGCTTGAAGAAATTAGTGGGACAGGCGCAAAATATGTTTCTCCCTCGAGCTGCTCGGATCATCCAGAGAGTGGGAGGTGCTCCAGTCTGCGTCTGTGTAGGCTGGGCTTAATCATTAGGGAACGCTCCACCCTCTGTCACATGGTCCCTTGTAGCCTCCCAGTTTATGCCCAGCCTTTGCAGAGTTAGGCTGTGTGTTTTGATTGTGCTTCCCACTCTTTGGCTGATTCAAGCAGGATAATATTTCAGTTCAGGTTTGATTTAAGCTTATTATTTCCTTAGCCTCTGCGCATCTGGGGGTGTCTTGAGACTTAGGGGTGTGCGTTTTGCCCCCAGGGGCTGGGCGGGCAGCTTAGCAGCGCTTAGCGCTAACACCCCCACCCCCACCCCCACCCCGCTCTCTGCCGTTTATTTCTTTCTTTCCTGCCTTGCTGTCCTGGTGCCTTTCTAAGGTCTGGAGCCTTTTTTATTCTGGTTTTCCCCCCACTAACGCCAATTTCAGCGTCCTCGCCCTCGTGGCTTGCAGGACGCACCCACCCTGAGCCGCCCGCTTTGCCTTTCACTTTCGATTTCCAGGCGGCCGCCATTTTGGGCGCCGCCTCGTGGCCGGGCGACATTTTGCAGGCCTCCTATTGCTGCGACGTTCTGCTGGCCCTAGGCTTAGGCTCCCAGGCCTAGTAGGGCTGATCTCTCTATCTCCCTCTCCCAGAGGGGAAAAAGAAAGCTGTTCTTTTACTCTTTACTCTGTTAATGGTTGGTGTAAGTGTTGGCTTCCGCAGCAGATCTCAGGGTGGGGAATTAGAAAAGCAGCCGCTCCCTCCCTGAGGGGGGCAAGCTGCCTGAGGCCTTGTATTGCTGGCGTTGATTTGGCTGATTGGCTTCTCTTCCTTTTACCAACTGCCAGGTTGTTATTCAGTCTAATACAGAATTTCTTCATATTTCCTTACATTGGTAATCCAATCTCATTCAATTGGCATTTTTTCTCTCTCAGATTTGCTTAGAGAGACCTAGCTTCCATCACTGTCGCTGCAATGTGTTTTCCTGGATCCTTATCCTGGTGGGATATAATTGTACATTAAAAGTCTATATCTGTGGCAGTTTTTTTTAAAAAAAAAAAGAAAAAGAAAAAGAAAAAAAATATTTTTTTTCCTTTTTTGGTCATATTTTCACATTATTCATTGCAAATTCCAAAAGGGGGCGTGGGCCAGTTTCTGGATACCCGGCCTTACCCAGGTCGTATCCTAGGCGTGCCAACCGCCTGTACACACACATATATATTTCTATATATTCATTTTGATACTTCTGTTGTTTTACCATGGCAGATGATAACCCTAATTCCTGCCATTCTTTGAAGGCGAAATCTAAGTCCCATCATGTGCGCAGACAGGCTAAGGAAACCTCCCAGGAGACTTCTAAGGCCTCTCAAAGGGACGCTTTAAGGCGTCATAAGGCACTAGAGAGGGAGTTCGATAGGCGCTCTAGGGTGACTCAACCATCACGCCCAGCCGCCCCTTGTACCTCCAGTCACCTCCCCCCTCCAGTTTGTTCCCCTCTCTCCAGGCACAGCTCATCCCAGGAGTCTCACGCCCCTGGACCACCTACCAGCCGGATGCCTGAAGCAACCTTCACTCCCACGGCCGCTGGCCTGAGACAGGAGGACCCACCCACGATCGAGATGCCTGAGTACATGAGAACTTGGATGGAGCAGGCTATTCGACAGGGGATAGCTCAAGGCATGCAGCAGATGGCCGGATCAAGCCTTCCTCAGACGGCTCCCATGCAAGAACCGGTGCCAACTAGGTCCATGCCCACCCTGGACCCTGCTCCTGGTCAGGTACCCTCCCGGGGGGCCAGCCCTCTTCCAGAAACGGAACTGCAGGAGGGAATGGAAATTTTAGACCAATACAGGGAGGAGGAGGAGGACCTTGAATGGGGATCCACCTTCCATGGGGAACCCTTTTCAGATTTAGACCCGATGGAAGCAGAGTTGTCGGAGGACGAGGGCCTTACCCCCGACCAGCCTTCCTTTGTGGGGTTATTCAAGCCCCACATGTTTAAGTCCATCTTGTTCAAGGCTAAGAACACCTCGGGCCTGGCCACTCAACTTCCCCCTGTTCCCCACTCCTCTGGGGAGGAACCGGAGGACGCAACATTCAAGCAGCCCGTGATGGCCGAGGATGTGATTCCCGCTCCTCCCATTTTCCACGACCTGGTTTCCAACCAACTGGGTTTTACGGGGGCTCCTCCGGCCCCATCCACACAGGATAAGAGGTTCTTTAACCTCGAACCGGGTTTCTGCTCCCTCCTCAATACCCCCGAGGTGGACAAGCCCATTGTTGGTCTCACCTCTTCCTCCTCCCTGAGTGACCCCCTGGAGGCCCTCAAACCCAAGGATAGGAGGTCTGAATTGGCCTTGCGTCGGGCTCATCTAGCCGACGCCTGGGCAATTAGATCGGCCACCGCAGCCTCCTTCTTTACCAGGTCCTCTATCCGGTGGCTCCGTCAACTGAAGGCCCACATCCCTCCATCCAATACACGGGTGCTGCAGGACATAGCCAAAATCACAGCGGCGGCAGAGTTCTCAGCTGACGCCACGTACCATTCGGTTAAATTCGCCTCCAGGGCATTAGCGTCCCAGGTCACTGCCCGCTGCCTGCTCTGGCTCAAACCATGGCAGGCGGAGGTGAAGAACAAGGTCAAGCTGGCCTCTGCCCCCATTAAAGGGGAGAAGCTCTTTGGGCCGGCCCTGGACCCTCTCTTGGCTGAAACTAGGGGAAAGAAGAAATTCCTTCCTCCTCTTTTTCGGAGGCCTGACTCCTGAGCCCCTCAGCCCTTTTGAAGAGGATCCTCCCGGTCCTTCTACCAGTCCCCCTTCCCCCCCCAGGTACCCGAGACCTCCCTCGTATAGAGCATCATATTCCCAGGATCGTTCCGACCCGAGCGATCGAAATAGGAGGGGTGGAGGATTTAAGCGTCCCTTCAGGGGTTCCGGGGGGAGACCCTTCCGGTGCTCCAAATGAATCCTGTCTTTTTCCCCCCATTGGTGGTCGGCTGAGGCATTTCGCCAACCTGTGGGATTCTACCACTTCCGACAAATGGGTCAGGGACTCCATCAGGTTTGGACTCGCTCTGGAGTTCAACTCTCAACCTCCCGAGTTCTTCATGTCATCTCCCCCCTCTAGGGACCCCTCCAAACGCAAATTAATGGATGCGGTCATCCATCACTTATTCTCCATCCAGGCCATCCAGCCAGTTCCCCACTCTCAGCGAGGGCAAGGTTTCTATTCCCACCTCTTCGTGGTTCCCAAGTCCTCGGGGGGATAGAGGGCTATCTTGGACCTCAAATGGCTCAACCGCTTCCTAACCCCCCGCAAATTCAAAATGCACACCCTCCAATCCATTTTGCAGGGTACCAGGCAAGGAGATTGGCTATCTTCTATAGACCTCTCTGAGGCATACCTCCACATCCCAATTCGGCCTTCACACTCTAAATTCCTTAGATTCGGTTACAATCATCACCATTTTCAGTATGTGGCCCTTCCCTTTGGGTTAGCCTCCGCTCCCAGAGTTTTCACTAAGATCCTCGCGGCCCTGGCAGCTCGCTTAAGGGACTGCCCGGTCCGTCTCCACTGCTATCTGGATGATATCCTCATCCTGTCCCATTCACAATCCCAAGCAGAGCTGGACACCAAGACTACCCTCTCCGCCCTCCACGCCCAGGGTTTCCTGGTCAACCAAAAAAAGAGCCAACTGGTCCCTTCTACCCGAATTGCCCACTTGGGGGCCATCATTGACACGGTGCAGGAAAAAGTGTTCCTTTCCCCGGAAAGGCTCCAGAGTATTTGAAATTCAATTCAGGTTATTCGCCGATCAAAGAGGGCTTCTCTGTTGGATTTATCTAAATTACTGGGAAAAATGGTTTCATGCATCTCTATTATTCCTTGGGCCCGTCTTCATACCAGGTCCCTGCAGTGGCTCCTGCTTCCATTTCAAAGGTCCGGCAGAAGCAACTCAAAATCCTCCATCAAGGTACCTCCAAAGGTCCTCTCGTCTCTCCTCTGGTGGACCAACCCTGCCATCAATAGGGGTCATCTCTTCAAAGATCCCCAGTGTCTCGTCATCACCACAGACGCCAGCCTGAGCGGCTGGGGCGCTCACATCCAGTCCCTTACAACACAGGGCAAATGGTCCCATGCAGAGCGGGCCTGCAGCATAAACTGGCTGGAGCTCCACGCCATCCACCTGGCCCTGCACCACTTCCTGCCTCAGGTACGCGGGCGGCACGTCCTTATTCTCACGGACAACGTTACCGCCAAGGCCCATGTCAACAGGCAAGGCAGGACCCAGTCTATTCGGTTGATGAGAGTGGCCGAGAGACTCTGCCGTTGGGCAGAGCGTCACCTCCTCTCGATCAAAGCAGATCACATTTCGGGGGCCTCAAACACCCAAGCGGACTGGTTAAGCAAGGCCACCGTGGACCAGTCCGAGTGGCGTATTTATCCATCCCTTTTCAGGGAGGCGACCATGATCTTCGGTCTCCTGTTAGTGGACCTCTTTGCATCCCCCCGCAACACCCAGCTCCCTCAGTTCTTCTCCAGATTCCCTTCCCCCGGGGCCGAGAATCACGATGCACTTCGCTGTCCGTGGCCCCCTGGACTCCTGTATGCCTTCCCCCCGTTAGCTTTGCTTCCCAGGGTCATTCAGAAACTGATCCAGGAGAAGGCAGATCTGATTTTGGTGGCCCCCTATTGGCCCAGGCGACCATGGTTTGCAGACCTCCGCAACCTCTCGGTGTCTCCCCCATGGAGAATCCCTCCGGACAGGATCTCCCTGTCTCAGGGGCCCATTCAACATCCAGAGTTCCAATGGCTCCAACTAACCATGTGGAGGTTGAGCGGGAAAAGTTGAGGAAGGAGAATTTATCTGACCAGGTCATTAACACGATCCTGGCCGCCAGACGGCCTTCAACCAATCGGATATACAATGCCACCTGGGTCAGCTGCTGCAGGTGGTGCCATTCATCCATGGTCAACCCGCTCTTGCCTTCGGTGGCCCAGATTCTGAATTTTCTCCAGGATGGGCTCAAAAAAGGTCTCTCACCTAATACCCTGAGATGCCAGGTAGCGGCCCTCTCAACTGTCGTCTCCGGCGACAAGCTGGGTCCCCTCTCTCACCATCCCCGTATCAGGGCCTTCCTAAGGGGGGCTACTAACCTCCGTCCCCCTGTTGTGCATCGGTACCCCACTTGGGACCTTAACAAGGTCCTGGTGGCCCTCACCAAACCTCCTTTCGAACCCATTAGTGAATCCTCTCTCCAAATTTTGACCTTTAAGGTAGTATTCCTGGTGGCAATTACCTCGGCTCGCCGAATTTTGGAGATTGCTGCCCTTTCGGTGAGAAAGGACCTCTGTATCTTCCATTCCGATCGGGTGGTTCTACGCCCCAACCCGACCTTCTTGCCCAAGGTCAATTCAGCCTTCCACAGGGCTCAGGAGCTTACACTCCCGAACTTTTGTCCCAATCCTTCGCGGGAAAGGGAGAAACGATGGCACACCCTAGATGTCAGGCGGGCCCTCCGCATATACATTAACCGCACACAACCCTTTAGAAGGTCAGAGTCTTTATTTCTCTCCTTCCAGCCCAAGTCCTTAGGCCACAAGGTGTCCCCTTCCACCATCGGGCTATGGATCAGAGCCACCATTGCCAAGCCTTATTCGTCTCAGGCCTTACCAGTTCCCAGTGGGGTTACGGCGCATTCCACCAGGAGTGCGGCCACCTCTGCGGCCTGGGCCACCCAGGCTCCAATCTCAGACATCTGTCGGGCCGCCACTTGGGCTTCCCCCTCCCCTTTCATTAGGCACTATAAGATTGACATCTTTGCGTCAGCTGAGGCCTCGTTTGGTAGACGAGTCCTCCAGCGGGTCATCGAGGACCCAGGGGAGCTTCCACCTCAGACGGATTCCCTCCCGTAGGACAGCCAAGCTTTGGTATGTCCCACTCTCTGGATGATCCGAGCAGCTCGAGGGAGAATGGGCGTTGGTCTTACCTGACACGCCATTTCTAGTCGAGCTGCAAGGATCATCCAACCCCACCCTTTTTAATTTTTTCCGTCTGGGGGAACCTTGTTTCAGCCAATGTTACTTTAGGTCTAGTTAGATGAGAGTTAGACGACTTTCCTCCTCTCTCGACTTCGCATAAACTGGGAGGCTACAAGGGACCATGTGACAGAGGGCGGAGCATTCCCTAATGATTAAGCCCAGCCTACACAGACGCAGACTGGAGCACCTCCCACTCTCTGGATGATCCTCGCAGCTCGACTAGAAATGGCGTGTCAGGTAAGACCAACGCCCATTTTGTTGAAATTTTCATCACCTTCTTTGATTCTCCCCACCAGATAAAATCTACCCTTAGTGTACCTATTCACTATGAGAAAGGCATTAATATATATTACACACACACACACACACACACACACACACACACACAAACACACACACATCTTTGAGCAGAATCCAAATCAACAAATTCCAATTTAACAGCGGTAATATACTGTATATGATGTGCAAACTTGCCACAAATATAAAAATGCCCCTAGTTATACAAAAAGGGCAAACACATAGTTCTGTGCTGCAGATTACCACCCCCTGCGCTCATTTATTTTCTGAGGAGCACCCCTAATTTTTTGGAAATTGAAAGTTGAAAAATGAAATGAAACAAAGTGTTAATAGGTTATGATATTTATGTAGTTACTTACCAAGCACATCTAAATTATATTAAAGTAAGCAAAAAATCTTTACAATCCCCGAGGCATGCCAGAACTTTTGAGCACCCCTAATGTTTGGAAATTGAGAGCTGAAAAATTTGACACGCACTGGTGTATATATATATGTGTGCTATGTATGTGTACACTTTTGAGAGCAGGCAACAGAATTTCATTTTTAATGTGTGCCAGTGTGTCCAGAGTAAAAATGAAAATAAAGATCTATCTACCTACCTACCTACCTACTTACCTACCCTATCTATCTATATCTATCTATCTATCTATCTATCTATCTATCTATCTATCTATCTACCTACCTACCTACCTACCTACCTACCTACCTACCTACCTACCTATCTACCCACCTACCTACTCTATCTATCTATCTATCTATCTATCTATCTATCTATCTATCTATCTATCAATATAGATGATGTTGCAACATCAAACTAGAATAGAGCTTAAGAACAAAGTTATCCATTGTGTTCTGCTTTGTTTCACCCTCAATCAGAAGATTGACTCTTCCATTTGTATAGGAAATGCTGTGTCAAATGCTGGATATGTCTTCAACAACACCCTGCCCATTGGTTGTGCTTGGCGAACAAGACTGGAGTCCTAAACATCTCAGAGAACCAAGTTTTCATCGTTAGGTATGAGCCAAGCAGGGCTGCAAGATTGCACATCTTTCCCTCCCGGCCCCCGTGATTGCTGGTCTAGAGGTGGAGAACTCACAGCCAGTTGCAGCGTAAAGATTCCCTCTCTTCTTCAGAGTTTCCAGTACAGGTAGTCGCTAACTTACAACAGTTCATTTACTGACTGTTCAAGTTACAACAGCACTGAAAGAAGTATCTTGTGATTGTTTTTCACACTTACAACCATTGCAGCATTGTGTGATCAAAATGCGGCAACGGACTCATATTTATGATGGTTGCAGTGTCCTGAGGTCATGGGTTCCCCTTTGACAAGCAAAATTAATGGGAAAGCCAGATTCACTTAACAATCATGTTACTAACTTGACAACTGTTGTGATTCACTTAACAATTGGGTGGAGAAAGATTGTAACATACAATAGCACTTAGCAATAGCACTTAGACTTATATACTGCTTTTCAGTACTTTACAACCCTCTCTACGCAGTTTTACAGAGTCAGCCTATTGCCCCCAACAATTTGGGTCCTCATTTTACCCACCTCGAAAGGAGGGAAGGCTGAATCAACCAGGAGCCTGGTGAGATTTGAACTGCCAAATTGCAGTCAGCCGGCAGTCAGCAGAAGTAGCCTGCAGTATTGCACTCTAACTACTGCGCCACCGAGGCTCATCGTGGGACAAAGCTCATTTAGCAACAGAAATTTTGGGCTCAGTCATGATCATAAGTTGAGGACTACCTGTATCATCCCAGTTAACTAGTACAGATGCAGTCCAAGGTACAAAGAGAAGCAATGCCACTTTGCTGATGGTATCTGGAGTTAAGGAGCCACTGAAGAAGATTGTAGAAAAGACAGGGTTGTGTTAAGTTAAACTAGGGATAATTTGGGTGCTGCCTGGATTATAAAGTAGTAGTAGCATACTTTATTGATTAGTTGGTTGACCATATCAAAGGATTATAAGGTAATACAGCTCATTATAAGGTTATACTTCAGTTTCTGGCAAGGATCATAACAACCACAACATTGACGCTTCCATACCGTAGCTGACCTTTCTCCATGATATGCCACATGAATCATATCAATATCTACCCACCTGTGGAAGGAAAACTCATTGCCATTCTTGGCTGGTGCAGATGAGACACTGGATTGAAAACGAAAACAAATTAATCCTCATTTATGAGAAATGCAGACCCATACAGGAAATCTCATTTCTTAAGTAGCACTAATATTTATCTCAGCTGCAGTGCCACCTGCTGTCCAATTCCATTTCTCATATATTTCTAGACAAGATGTAGAGCGTTTCTTAATTTTTTCACTAGCTAAAGTTAATCCAGAATTAAAGAGCAATAGAGACCGAACATTCTATTAGTTAATTCACTCTTAACTTGCTGAATGAATAGATGCAAGATGGTATTCTGTACATTTAAATTTTGAGGCAAAAGGAATCGTTTTGAACTTCCAGAAGTGCTGACCTGTCACTCTCAGAGTTGTGGCCCCCAACTACTTGAGCCATTATGTTTGGGAAGAGTACAGGTAGTTCTTGACTAAAGGCCACAATTGACCCCAAAATTTATGTTGCTAAGTGAAACATTTGTTAAGTTTTACCCCATTTTATGATCTTTCTTGCTACAGTTGGTAAGTGAATCACTGCAGTTGTTAAGTGAGCAACATGGTTGTTAAGTGAATCTGGCTTCCCCATTGTCTTTGCTCATCAGGAGATTGCAAAAGGGGATCACGTGACCCTGGGACACTGCAACCGTCATAAGTATGAGTTGGTT
Source organism: Pseudonaja textilis (assembly GCF_049901715.1). NCBI lineage: Eukaryota > Metazoa > Chordata > Lepidosauria > Squamata > Elapidae > Pseudonaja > Pseudonaja textilis. Next base: position 136,845,928 of record NC_141990.1, on the reverse strand, counting down.
GCCAAGTGTCCAAATGATTGTAAGTGTGAAAAACGGTCATGAGTCACTTTTTTCAGTAACTTTGAAAAGTCACTAAATGAACTGTTGTAAGTTGAGGACTACCTGTATTGCAAATTACAGTTCTGTATTAAACATATTTTTCTAAGAGTAAAACAAATAACGAGTATAAACTTCTACAGGTTTATACCTAAGATTAGACAATCTGATGACCCGGAGTGTAACACAAAACATAAATAAATGTCCTTTAATGCCTCCAACTTGGTCCCACTGTTCAATAATTCTCAGTTGGAGATAAAACTTATTCAAAAATAGTCTTCAAAGTAAGCAATACAGTCCGAACTTAATGAGCAGATAAAGGTGAAATGAAAAACCAAAACAAACTACAATGAAAGAAATTCCATAACAGACCAGGATAAGTAATTATCAAATTCAAGGAGATAACAAGGCACAGTCTATTGGAAGGATGCCAACCAAGATAACTTCAGCCCAAAATAAAACACACTTTGCTTCTGGCAACACTGTGTTTTAACCGTCTCTCTTATATACTATTCTCCCTAACTGCAACTAATGAGGGGGATCATGGCCGCTTCCTCTCTCATAAGCCAAGTTGTTTCCTTCTCCGTTGTGCCCCGTGTGTCCTAGGAAGGATAGGGGATGGGCCTGGATCCTCCTCTGACTGCCCAGTGGCCTCTGCCCTTCCCCAGCCTCCTCCACAACCTCCGGAGCCATACCTCCATTCCCTATCAGCTGTTCCTCCTCTCCCTCAGAGTCTGACTCTAACAAGGGCATGACAGACCGTTTGCAAGTTTTAGAATAAAAGTAGGATCAAACAATCAGGTGTGTTCATGATATTAGGACAGGAAAGGCAATAACTGGAATTTTGATTACTACCAATAGATGCCTCTAAAATCTAGAGATTCACAGCCAACTGCATGAATTATTGTTTAAAACACATAAATGATGCAAGATCTGTTTAAGGTCTCATCACTGAGTTTATAGTATCTACCTTTTCCTCATTCATTCATATACACCCCAAACCTGTAGTTTAGTTCTGAGACTCTTTTCTCACATGCTGACCCATGGATGATGCATAGAGGGTTTACACGGTACGCATTCAACATATTGTAGGTCTTTTTGACTTTAGAAATAGATCACTAGCTAATGAATAACAAAATTAAAGCATACTTTAAATTATTGTAGCTTTTGAAAAAATTGCACACCAGAGGCCACCTTCCACAAAATAAATTAACAAATATTCAATCTTAGAAATAAGATGTTGTGAGTTGGCAGTGTACAGCCTTCCACCACTTGGCCCAGTGAATATTTATTTATTTGCTTGCTTGCTTATTTCCAATTTTGTTATTTTTTAAATAAATAACTCAACCAGTGAACATACCAAATACTCCGTTTCCCTACAATAAGGACTCTATGAGGTGAGTTGGGCTGAGAGAGAAGGACTGGCCCAAAATTAACCAACTGGCTTTATGTGTAAGGCAGGGGAGGGACACTAGAATTCAGTCTTCTGGTTTCTAGGCTGGTGCTTTAACCACTATTGGAAGAAATATCCTTCTGGGTTCAGTTCCAAGTGGGGAAGAAAGACACTGGAAACATGGTGACTGCTTGGAAAGATAGTGGATAGGACCACATGGCTTGGAGATAACAGATAACAGATAATCAAAGTTGAAAGGGACCTTGTAAGTCATCTAGTCCAACCCCCCACCCAAGCAGGAGACCCTACACCATTTCTGACAGACGGGAGTCCAATCTCTTCTTGAAAGTCTCAAGTGATGGCACTCTCACAACTTTCGAGAGCAAGCTGTTCCATTGGTTGATTATTCTCATTGTCAGAAAGTTTCTCCTCATTTCCAGGTTAAATCTCTCCTTGTTCAGTTTCCATCCATTATTCCTTGTCTGGCCCACAGGCACTTTAGAAAATAGCTTGACCCCTTCCTCCCTGTGGCAGCCCCTCCTATATTGGAAGACCTCTATCATGTCTCCCCTGGTCCTTCTCTTCATTAGACTAGCCAAGCCCAGTTTCTGCAACCGTTCTTCATATGCCTTAGTCTCCAGTCCCCTAATCATCCTGGTTGCTCTTCTCTGTACTTTTTCTAAAGTCTCAACATCTTTTTTATAATGTGGTAAACAAAACTGGATTCAGTATTCGATAGTATGGTATTAGTACTTCCCTTGATCTTGATTGTATCCCTCTGTTAATACAATTTAGGATTGCATTAGCTTTTTTGGCGGCTGCTGCACATTGCTGGCTCATATTTAGCTGGTTGTCCACTAAGACTCCAAGATTCCTCTCACAGTTACTGCTATTGAGCCTGGTTTCACGCAGTCTATATGTGTACTTTTGGTTTTTCTTGCCTAAGTGTAGGACTTTACTTTTCTCTACATTGAATTTCATTTTGTTAGATATGGCCCAGTGTTCTAGTCTGTCAAGATCCATCTGGATCTTGAGCCTATCTTCTTGGGTATTAGCTATACCTGCCAGCTTAGTATCATCTGCAAATTTGGTAAGTTCCCCTTCTATTCCCTCATCTAAGTCGTTAATGAAGATATTGAAGAGTACTGGGCCTAAGACGGAACCTTGTGGCACCCCACTGTTTACTTCCCTCCATGTAGACTTAGACCCATTAAGGACTACTCGTTGAGTACGGTTTGTCAGCCAGTTGAGAGTTCATCTAGTGATGGTGCTAGCTATTCCACTTTTTTCTAGTTTACTAAGAAGTAGGTTGTAGTCTACTTAGTCAAATGCCTTGCTGAAATCTAAATATATTATGTCCACAGTATTTTGCTGGTCTACTAATTTAGTCACTGTGTTGAAGAATGAAATAAGATTGGTTTGGCATGATCTGTTTTTAACAAACCCGTGCTAACTGCTAGTTATTATTTTAGTTGTTTCTAGATGTTGGCAGATCTGTTTTTTTATTATCTTTTCCAGTATCTTCCCAGGTATTGATGTTAGGCTGATTGGTCTATAGTTTCCTGGGTCTGTTTTTTTCCCTTTTTTGAAGATGGGAACCACATCAGCTCTTTTCCAGTCTTCTGGTAGTTCCCTGGTATTCCAGGAATTTTGAAAGATATGGTGCAGTGGTTCTGAGATGACCTCTGCCAGCTCCTTTAAAACTCTGGGATGTAATCCATCAGGCTCCGGTGATTTGTTTTCATCAAGATCAGACAGGTGTTTTCTTACTATTTTTTGTTGTTGCTTATTTTAACTTTTATTTCTGGTCTGTCTTTTACAGTTATGTTTTTGGTGGGTTGAGCTATAGTTTCTTTTTGCGTGAAGACGGATGCAAAGAATGAGTTAAGCAGTTCTGCTTTCTCTCTGTTGCCTGTTACTTCCTTGCCATCTTCTCTCTTTAGTGGACCGACTGTTTCCTTGATTTTTTTCTTGTTATTTATATGTTGGAAGAAACTTTTTAAATTATCTTTGATTTTTGTTGCAAGTCTTTGTTCTGAGCCTTTGCTATCCTGACTTCATCTTTGCAGATTCTGGCTATCTGCTGATATTCTGCCTTAGTTGTATGTCCTTCTTTCCATTTTTTGTACTTGTCCTTTTTTTCTTTCAATTTGCCAGAGAGATCTTTGTGCAGCCATGCTGGTTTCTTCTTGGATTTCTTGTTTTTCTTTCTCAGTGGTATTGTGTGGGTCTGGGCCTCTATGATCATACTTTTTAGAGTTTCCCAAGATTCTTGAGTTGTTTTTCCCTTTAGCATTTTCATCCATGGAATCTTTCCCAAGTTCTCTCTGAGTTTATTGAAATCAGCTCTTTTAAAATCCAAGACTCTGGTGTCATTATGTTCTGTTGCTTGTGTTTATGTTATGTTGAATTCTAGTATGACATGGTCACTCTCACCCAAGGTTCCGGCAGTTTCAACTCCCTCTATAACTTCTTCTCTCTTTGTAAGAATTAAGTCCAGTATGGCTGTCCCTCTAGTTTCACCCTCTACCTTTTGGACAACAAAGTTGTCAGCTAGGTTGGTTAGGAACTTATTTGATTTCTCACTTGGTATAGAATTAGTTTTCCAATTGATATTAGGATAATTGAAGTCTCCCATTACTATTGTTGTGTGTTTCCTGCATATGTTTGTTAGTTAGCTGGCAAAAAGGACATCTATATTTTCTGCTTGATTGGGTGGCCTATAATATACACCTATGGCCGTGTCATTCTTTTTTTCTTTTATATTGACCCATATGCATTCTAGGAGGTTTTCATTTTTGGTTTCATGCATTTGTGTAGCAATATAGTGGTCTTTTACATACAGTGCAACTCCACCTCATCTTTTATGGGGTCTGGTTTTTTTTGAATAGTTTGTATCCTTCTACCAGTATGTTCTAGTCATGGGTTTCATCCCACCAAGTTTCTGTTATTCCAATTATATCATATTTACCTTCATGTATTAGTAGTTCAAGGTCACCCTGTTTGTTCCCCAGACTTTGTGCATTTGTATATAGGCACTTGAAATCTTTATGTTTGACACTGTTTACTGTCTACATAACCTGTGTTGTGCCTGCCTGCCCCTACTTTCTTGCTACCTGTTTGATTAGTGCACATGGTATGGCACTCACTGTTAAATGCTTGGTTTTGGTTGGCATCAAGGTTGATAATCTTACCTGCACAAACATCTATTTTGCATGCACTGGTATCCTTATTAGTTTTAGGTTGCTGGGGACAGAAATGTTCTGAATCCATTAATTCTCTGTCGCTGCTGTTCAGTTTAAATGTTTATCCAGGAAATCTGTAAATTTAATGCCAAGTAACTCAGTCCCTTTCTTTGATGGATGCAAACCATCTCTTTTGTACTGTTTTTCATTGGACCAGCTGCAGACATCATGACTAATAAAACCAAAGCCTTCCCTTTTACACCACTCCTTTAGCCACACATTAAACTCTGCTACACGCTGCCCTTTTCCTTTTTGTTCCTTGTATACTGGTAGAACCTCTGAAAAGATAAGCCTACAGCCTATATTACTAAGTTCATACCTCAAGCTCTGGAAGTCTTTCTGAACAGAAAGTACATCCTTCTGGGATAGATCATTTGTACCAAGATGTATAATAGCATCAACATCACAGTCCTTGCTGGCATTCTTGACTATCTTAAGAATACACTTCTTGTCTCTGCTGGCAGTAGCACCTGGTAGACACCTGACCTCTTTCAAAACCTCAGTATCCTTTCCTAAATTTACATCCCTTACAATTGAGTCCCCAACCAGAAGGTGGCTTCTATTTTTGGATGTCTTGCTCTTCTTGTGTGACTGGTGTATAATACCTGATTCACACTCCTCCTTTCCAAAGTAAGTTCTTCTTCTAGGACCATGATCCCCGGCTTACTTGAGTTATCCTTATCACAACTACATTGACCTGTCACTTTAGTGTCCCTATTAAGGTCAGCAAGGGCACTGTATCTGTTATGCTGGGACACAGCAAAAGCTTTGTGTTTATGGTCCACAGCTCTCACCTACCAGATCCCACAATTGTCCAAACTGCCCTTTTCCTGTAGGATCTTTGTGGTAGTGGGGGCTGGTGGCATGGCAGCTCAATAGATGGCTGGATTGGGCACCTAATTTCTGCTTGAAGAGCACAGATTAGAGATTCTAGATAGGTAATCTGTCCATGTAGCCTGGTAATTTTTTTACAAAGAGGACAGTATCCAAGTTTGAAAAGAGTACTGCAAAAGACAGCTGAAAAACAAGTATTACACTGAACTAAGCCAGTCATTTTGAAATAAAATAAAATCACAATCTCAAGCGCACTTACCCTAAATGTCTTATTGGTATTCTTGGTTTATAATTATATAAACGGTGCGCGGGCCACTATCTTTCTCCTTTCTACTCATCCTCTGCTTCCTTCACAAGCAGCCAGCAGCTCCTCCCACAACCTCTGGGAATTTGAAATGCAATGGAAGCAATTCAAACTGCCTCTCTCTTTTCTACTCATCCTCTGCTTGCTTCACAAGCAGCCAGCAGCTCCTCCCATAACCTCTGGGAATTTGAAATGCAATCCTGGGTAAAAAGGGAAGAGATGCTAAGAGTGCTTGGGTTTTATGCCTTCTGTTGGGCTTTGAATTTGAGCTTGTGTTCTGATTGGTTGTCAGACTCCCATGGGGCCATACAGGGGTAACTCTATAGGGTGTCTGTTTTTTTTAAAAAAAATATTGGTTTTTAAAACAAACAATAACAAACAACATAAAAACATCAGGCCATCTTCCATATATGTACATACAGCGTGCTGGTTGGTTTACAAATTGTTTTGTGCTTCCATTTTGTAGTCTTCAATTACAATTACATTGTATATGATCTCGTATTTTCAATCCAATATTAAATACATTGGTATCATTATTAATCAATCATTTGACTATACTTTTATTCATTCATGCTTTAGGAAATAATCATATTTTACTTAATTTGTTTTGTGACAATTCATATTATCATCTCAAATCTATCCTAAAATCATTTTGTAGATATAATAAGGAAAGAATACATCTTTATATATTTAGTATTTTCTAAAAGTCTACATATTTTGTTACTATACTTTATTGTCTAACCATTGATAGAATAGATCCCAAACTTTATAAAATTGTTTATCATCCTGTTCTCTAATTTCAAATGTCAGTCTGCTCATTTCAGCACATTCCAATATTTTCTTAATGATTTCCTCCTGTGATGGTGTTTTCTCATTTTTACAGTTTTTAGCAAATACGATCCTAGCCACTGTTAATACATTTACAATCAGGTATTTCAAGTCTTTACTATATATTTCAGGTAAAATTCCCAATAAAAATATCTCTGGTTTCAAATCTATGTTTTTTTGTCATTTTTCCAACCACATATGGATTTTAGTCCAGTATTTTTTAGCATCCGCACAAGTCCACCACATATAGTAATAAGAGTCAGGTGTCTGATGACATTTTCAACATTTTTCGGATTTATTCTTGAACATTCTTGCTATTCTTGTTGGGGGAAAATGCCACCTGTAAAACATCTTATACAAATTTTTTTTATATGCTGTTGACATTGTCATTTTATAATTTTGAGACCACAATTTTTGCCATTTCTCTAGATCAATCCCATATCCAAAATTCTTCCCCCAAGCAATCATAGTTTCTTTAACTTGTTCTTCTTCTAGTTTAATTTCTAATAAAGATCCATACAATTTTTTAATCATCTTTTCATCAGTACCTGTCAAAATCTTATCTAAATCAGTCAATTTATCATAGAAACCTTCCATTTTAGAATCTTTATCATACCTTGAATGTATTTGCGCATATGAAAACCAATTCATCTTTATACCTTGTTCCTCTAGTTTTTGTATAGATTTAAGTTCACCCTTTTCATTCAATATTTCACCATATCTAACTGTTTGTTCCTTTTTGTATATTATAGGATAAGAAAATGCTTCAATAGTCGATAGCCAGACTGGAATTTTCAAATAACATTGTCTTTTAATCTTCTCCCAGTTTAACCACAGAGACTCCCGTATATGATGTCTTCTAAAATACTCCTGTGTTTTAGTTCCTTTATACCATAAAAAAGCACGCCACCCCAACAACAGATCATGTCCTTCTAATGTCAACAATCTAGTATTTCTTAATGTTATCCATTCCTTAACCCACATCAAATTTGTAGCTTGGTAATACAACCCCCAATTAGGCAAACCAAATCCTCCTCTTATTCTAGCATCTTGCAAAAGTTTTAACTTTATTCTCGCTTTCTTACCTTGCCATATATATTTCAACACAATATTTAAATCTTCAAAATAGTCTTTTCCAAGCCTAATTGCAATTGTTTGAAACAAATATAAAATTCTGGGTAATACATTCATCTTGATTGTTGATATTCTCCCTATTAATGACAGTTGTAAATTTTCCCATTTTGCCAAATCTAGCACTATCTGCTGTTTAAGTTTGATATAATTATTCTCTTTTAGTGTACTACATCTTGCTGTCAAGTATATCCCCAAGTACTTGATCTTATTCATCACCTGAATTTTCAGTAGGTCTGCCAGTTCTTCCTTTTATCTTGATAGCATATTAAAAAGAAAGGGAAGGGAATCATTAATACTAAAACTTTTCTTTTAAAATAAAAAGCAAATGTAAAAATTTAACTTCCAAAGATAAGCAAAAAAAAAGCAAAGACAAGTTCCAAAGAACTAAAAATCCAAATAGCTATTTCAAAAAGTAAACTGTTGAGGAGGGGTAGCACAGCTTAGGAAAAATCAAGAGAACACACTTGTTTAGTTATCCAAGGCTCTTGTTATAACTCTCTTCTCCAGAAACTTATCACCTTTTCTTTTCCTATAAACTTCAACACCAGACTCCAGCTGTTGATAGAAACCCAGAAGAGCACCTGCAATAATACTCTCTTATGCTCTTCCCTCTATCTTTATCAAATAGCAATGTCCTTGAAAAGAAGTCTCAGTTCTTTCTTTCTCAGCTTTGTCTGGTCACAAGAGAAATAAAATATTTCCAAGCCTCAAGTTAGCAGTGTTACAAAGTTTCTTTGCTTTCACTTTCCCCCTCCTTTTCCAAGCAAAATATAATAAGAATTAATAAAAAAAAAAGATATTAAAAAAAAGAAATAACTAAAAGGGAGTCTCTAGCCTAAAATGTTACAAAATCAAAAGGGAGAAAAAAAAATAGATGGAAAAGAAAAAACCAGTCCAGTTTCAAAATATAAGATCATGTATAGAAAATCCAGCAACGAGGAAAAAAAAAACATTACTTTGACATTCCTGTTTAAAATCGCCACTTAATCACTTCTGTCAAAACTTTTCCAGATTCTTTCTTTTCCTTAGGGTGTCATTTCAGGTCTTAGAATAAAGAAAAAGTTCTCACCAAACCGGCACACTCTCTCTTTCTGTTCTCTTTCGTTTCGGAGCTGTCCCAACTTCAGCAGCTTTAATGGCTGCCTCTTTGCCGCTGGCAAGAAGAGCTTCTCCTGGATCTACCAGGGACTTTGCAATATCCCTGGGATCAACAGGATGCGCTCTTCACTTTCACTGTCTCTTCGGGACGGTTTAGATCCGATAGGACCATCCAGGAACAAAGATATCAGCAGCGATCTCAGACCTCCAAGATCGCATGCCGTATCGTCACGACACCAGCTCCGCCCCAGCCATAGGTTGTCTGTTGAGTTCCAGGCTAGGTTGACTCTTGCTGGGTGATGATGTAATGAAAGGGTTTTGGGCAATTCCTATTATGGCTCTCTGCCTGAAGGAGGTAGATCTTTGTTATGTAGAATAGACTGGCCCAGGCCTTAATGGCTCATTAACAAAGGTGGAGAGGGCTGAGTTTCTGCCTCTCTGAGTTTCTATTTCTCTTTTAGGGGAAATATTCTGCCTTTTTAGTAAATTCTAAAATATTTCATTTTCCTAGGAGCGGGGTGGGTTTTAACTTCCAACACCATTAAACTGGCTGTATCAGTTTGGACTTCACCTTGATCCTCCAAAGACTATGCTTGTTAGAATTTACAGAATTGAAATCCAACAGGACTTTAAGGGCCCAGAGCTAAGCCACAATTATCCAGCTGTATTCACACATAAACATAAATTGTACATGCATTTGGAGAGGCCTCAAATTTGCAATCACTTTAGCCCCTCTTCCCCAAATGTCTTCAAAAGGCCCTGCTAGATGTTGCAGAAAACTCTTGAACCCAATGCTGCCATCTAGTGGTTGTCTGGCATTCAGCAGCCCAGATAGCATCAAACTTGCCAAAATGTGCTTAACCCTAACCCTGTGAACAAATACTGTATAATCAGCAGAGTCAGACATTCACAAAGGCTAAATTTGCTAGAACGCTGCCTCCTGGGGTTTTTTTTTTTTTTTTGCTAAGTTCTTTAAAAAATATGAGACTATGTTTCATGAGCTGTTTTAAGGTGTTCCTTGGGAAAGTTAATAAAGCTGTCAAAATAACTTCTTCTAGAAATGCTGAAACAAAGCAGAATACCAACGTTAACACTTTGAAGTCCTTTGCACCAAATGAATCTTGTAACATTTCATAGGATTTATGTCCCAAATCTGCAGGGGGAAAAAAAGCATTTCTTTTAGCTCTGCTATGCACCAACCTCCTCTGATGCTTCTAATGCTCGGTCCTGTTAAGTGTTGGGAAGTTTAAAGTGAATGGCTTGCCTTGTGCAGGGTGTAATTTTCAAGGACAAAGGAAACCAACAGTTCTGGTATTTAATTGTCTAAAAGTTTCACTATGGTTCACTGACTCTGCAGGGTTGCTTTATTGCTTTTTTCATTGTTGGGATAGGGATGGTGGAAAGCCAGATTTCCCAGCATACATTTGAATCCTTGCCACTTTTATCATTGGTATTCATCACATTCTCTGTTGGGGGGAAATCCCAGAATCCCAGCTCTAATTGAGAAATTTATTGCAAATTGTTTGCTCTCTTTATAAAGCTATAAATGCCAGTGTAATATTGTGGATTTAAAACCTGGCCTCTGAAGCTCCTTCAGTTGACAGATTCACCCCCCCCCCACTTTTGATAGAGCCCTATTCATTGTATTCCAAAGCAATAGAAATGGGATTAGATTTCTTAGTATTTCTGATTACCTAATCCTCAGACTAACAACCTTTTCTCTGACTTTGAGGTACGATGTGATTATATAACAAAGCCCAGTCTGTCCTTTGCAAGGATTTGACTCCTACTTAGTGTAACTTTTTTAATAGATTAAATGACCTATTAAACAAGCTGGGAATTTAGAGTTTGTTGAAGATTGTATATAAATTATAAAGCTCTTGGATATAAATTGTGTAAATATTTATGTAGGCTCCTCAAATGCTGATCTATCCAAAAAAAAAAAAAAAGATAGTAGAAGAGTGAGAGATTAGATTCTCTTCATATGAGAATGGTGAAGAGAAAGATGAAGAAGAATTACATATTTTGTGATTAACTGTCCAGTCACTTACAGGTAATCCTCACTGAACTACGTCAATTGGGACTGGCAACTCCATTGCTAAGCAATATGGTTCTTAAGCAAAGATTAAAGCAAGGATTTAAGCAAAGTATTCCGTGACTGTGCCAGACAGATGACATCAGTTCCACTGCTGATGTTGAGCAAATCACCCACAATTGTTAAATGAGCTCGCAAATGGCAATCATGTGACAGTGACAAATGCTAGTTGGCTGTAAAACACCCAAGTGGCAATCCTGTGACCTCAGGGAGCTGTGACAATTGTAAATTTGAGGGCTGGCAATAAAGTTACTTTTTAGCACTGTTCTTAGCATCAAACTAAACAGGACAGCTGTCAATCAAACATTTGTTCAGCACATGAGCTTGCATCTGCATGTGGAGAAACTCCTAAAATGGAGTTCATCTCTCCTAAAATGGAGAGGTGAAACAGGAATCTTCATGATCCCCATCTCATCTTCCCAGTTCAGGACACAATTTTTCATCCATGCATGGAGGGGAGCTGCCTTCCTTCCTTTGGCAGGAATCACTTTTGGTCTGTCTACTTAACGACCACAACTGGGAGATAGATTGCAGTTATTGAGGCAGTCACATGGTCGTCTTGTTTAATGACCCTTTTGCTCAACCACCGAGATTCTGGCTCCAATTGTGGTCATAAGCCAAAGTTTACCTGCATAGATAATCAAAGATAATTATTAGAATTATATAATTTGTCCAGAAATTAATTGGCAGTCACTGCAATTCATAAGAGCAATATGAATCTTGGAATTTTTGCCTTGTGTCGCTGCATCCACTTCCAAATGGGGCATCCTTTATGGACCTGCTGAATTCTGTACCAATTGAAGCCTCCAGGCTAATTTATTTATTTATCATATTTATATGGCTTTCCATCTCACAAAATGTGACCCTCAATGGTGTATAATAAAACTATATACAAAAGCAGCCCTTAATAGAGTGGCTTGCCATAATCAAGTTGGAAAGTGACCAAATGTTTAGGCCATTTTCTTTTCAAGGCCTACGTTAATTTATGAGGTAGAACAGTGTTTTTCAACTTGGCAACTTTATATTATGTGGATTTCAACTCCCAGAATTCCTTTGCTAGCTGATGTTGACATTAGAAGGAATAAAAACCTTATGATAACATATTATGATTCAGGTCATACCAGTAGTATGGCAGGCAAAAATTAGGTCAGGAAAGGTCCAAGTATTAATCCATACAGCCATTTTATAAATCTCATGTAAGATTAAAAACTATGTCCATAGCAGTGATTGAGTATATATTTCAGCAAATCCCTGTTGAATAAAAACTCTTGTGATTATTCTCAGATTGAGGATTTACTGCTTTATTTTTATGTTGCCCATTATATATGTAGTCTATGAGAAACATATGGAAAAAAGCAGAACAATCTCAGTTCAGTTGGAGAAAATATACCTTTAACTGACTATAATGAAGTCATGCCTGTTGGTACTTGCTGCATAAAATATTAAACATTAAAGAGAGAACCACTTTGACATAGTGATGAAGGTACTGGCCCAGAGACCAGTGGACTGGGAGTTCTGGTTCCAGTCACGAAAGCCAGCTGGATGACTTTGGGCCAGTTTCTCCCTCTCTCAACCTAACCCACGTCACAGGGTGATTGTTGGAAGGGGAATAGGAGGAAGAAGGAATAGTACGTATGCTTTCTGCTTGAATTATATCTAAAACAGGACCCAAATGTAATAATAAAAAGAGTAATGTAGAAATGGGAGAAGATGTGGGTCCACTGTTGAATTAAGGCCTCTATATTTATTGTATTCTGATTTAGGTTATTTTTAGAAATGTGAATTATTTTATTTTTTGTAATGTTTTGGCAGCCAATGATAGACATTTTTAATAAATAACTTTGGTAACCTAGCTTCACTCTCTAATTACATGTAAAAGTGCTACACAGAAAGAAGCTCTTGGAAATTACTCTATATTGACTCCCAAAGACACAGTGTATTCTATTCAGGATTCATTTGAGCAAAGAAATGCTACGTGAGGATAAAACAAAGAAACTTTCTTTTCAAATGCTAGTTTTATGGAGGCATTTCAGGGCCTGAGATAATTCTCTGAAGCTGATTGCTCTGTGTCACTGTGTCCACTTCCAAATGGGTCATCCTTTATAGGCTATTATAAAGGATGAATAGAAAACAGTACAGCCAATCTTCTTCCTTAGTTTTTAAATTTCTTCCTAATTTTGGTTTATGCATTGTAAAATGTCAGAATGTCTCCTCTTTGCTACCCTGATATGACAAAAAGAAAAAAGCATTCAAAATTGCTGTTCTGATGTATACAGTAAACAATTTCTCCTCCTCCTTTCTTCTTCTTCTTCTTCTTCTTCTTCTTCTTCTTCTTCTTCTTCTTCTTCTTCTTCTTCTTCTTCTTCTTCTTCTTCTTCTTCTTCTTCTTCTTCTTCTTCTTCTTCTTCTTCTTCTTCTTCTTCTTCTTCTTCTTCTTGTTTTATCTCTCCCCTCTCTCTCAGAGAAAGAAAGACAGAGAGTCACAAACACAGACACAGAGAGTTTGGAATTATACAGTAAGTTATCTTTCCATTTGTATTGACTTTAAACCACTCCTAATCCACAAGATGATTCTGGAAAACTGCAAGAGAAGGAAGACTAACTTGAATGCAGCTTGGGTTGACTACAAGATGGTGTTCGACTCCCTGCCACACGATTGGATAATCAAGTGCCCAGAAATAACAGGAGTCAGTAGAAACATCAGAAGATGCAAAAATCGATGACAAAATGGAAGATACGATTGCTGGGTCAGAGGTTAATAATAAGAGAAAACTCTTTCCAGGAGACTCACTATCACTACTACTGTTTGTCACTGTACTGATTCCTCTACTTTCACCATCGCCATATTTTTCCAAGGGGAAAAAATAGTGAAAACTGAAGAAATCAAGATGCTTTATGGAAATAATATCTGAAGTCTGGAAGAAGAGATTGCCACAAATGTTTGTGCATCCTTCAGTCTGATAACATCAAGCACACTGAAATAAAAAAAGCTTAGAAGTAAATTCATCATGAAAGTGAAGATTTAAAAGTCCAAACAGTGGAGGAAATACCACCAAGGCAATGAACACTTGAGCAATTCCAGTCATTAGATACACAGCTTGAAAAGTGGAATGGACTCAAGCAGAACTGCAGTAAAAGCCCTGGATGGGAAGACCAGAAAATCAGAAGACATTTTCTTCACTGTCCTTTGATATCCATCCAATGTTCTTTTTACTTCCTCAACTGTCTGGTTTACTTGCAAGATTCCATACTCACCTATTCTCCTTGGTAAGTAGAGTCTGTCAACATTGCTGCACTGATGAAGGACATGATTCATTGCAGCGCACCTCATTAAATCCAGCTCACAAAAGCTTAATAACATTTGTTAGGCAGAAAAAGTGCTACCAGACCCCCCTCCCCACTTTTTTTTGCTACTATAGACGAACATACAGCTCTCCTCTTATAAACACTTACCCTGAAGGAGCTTTTTCTAAAGGCAACTGGACTTTGCTTTTCCTTAAAGACGTTTCACTTCTCATCCAATAAGCTTTTTCAGAACTGAAGAAGCTTCTTGGATGAGAAGCGAAATTTCTTCAAGGAAAAAAAAAAGTCCAGTTGCCTTTAGAAAATGCACTTTTGGGACAACAATGACCTGGACTGAGAATCTCCACAGATATATAAACACTTACCTCCCCTGGCTTTTCATCCTCAGGGAAAAGTTGTTTTGCACTGCACTTCAATGAATGGGAAAATTTTCTCCAATCACTTAAATAGGAGGGAGAGGGAGAAGGAGGGGGGCTTTGTTTTCTTTCCTATGTTCTATGTGTTCTTTTTCCTCAAAGGAATCAGGGGAGGAGGGAGGCATGCCATAATTTTTGACTTGGGCCCAATAATATCAATAATGCCCCTCCCCTTTAGAAAAATCTACCCTTGGGTCTCTGAGACCTTTTCCCTCTTACATTTGAGAACAACCCTAAAGTCTTGGCTCTCCAGAAAAATATTGGGGGACAATTGAAGCTTTGGCCCACTGATCAACTGATTATTTGTTTATTGGCATTTGGCTAAGAGCCTCTTGTAAACCACCGAGAGTCCCCAGAATAGAGTGGCGTTTAAGTTTAAATAATGACATTAATGAAACACTCTCTTGAGTTGAATAGGACTCCTGGTGACATGCTAATGTAGTTTGCTATTGCCTCTTTCCAAGAGGCTTTTTAAACTTTCCAATCTTGTCTGTATCCTATCAGGAAACTATCCAGGTCTACCTCTGCTTAGCTTGTCAAGATTAGCTTGATGCTGCAACGTTTTGTGGCTATGCCCCCTCTGTAGCCAGCATGCAACCAGATCAAGCTACTTCAATTTTACATTTCACAGCTTCTCTCACTGTGTTCTTTGTATTGGGTGTAACATGGAACAAGTCTTTCATTTTTGTTGTTGACTATGCTGACATACTGTATGTGTGGTTCTCTGAAATTTTACACATCTACTCCCCTGAGTGAGTCTGTATCTCTCCCTGCTAATAACATAATTCTAGCATATTGTTTCTCAATGAATATAAAAACAGTTGTAGTTGTTGCCTTCCCAGAAGAGGTAGAGTTAAAAAAAAAAAAAAGCAGAGTGGTGGCTGGCAGTTGTTTATACTGCCTATGTGCTATATAACAATACTAACACACCTCTGTTTTTGCATCACTTCGGAATCTGCTTTGATTGAACCTGTTTGGCATCTCAATGTATTCTGCTTTGCAGAGCTGAGTCAATTTGCTCCTGATTATGTTGTAGTTTACTAGAAACAACAAAACTTGTGGGCGATCTGCTTTTCCATTGACAGGGTGCTGCCTTGCCTTCCAGCCTGACTCAGGCCAACCCACCCCTCTTCCTCTAAACCCTAGTGAACATGGAGAGGAAATGGAAAACCAAGATTAAAAGCTGATCAGTGAAGCCAGACAGCTGAGGACTCAGGATATTTTCTCCCTCCTCTTCTAGAAGTCTATTCCTGAAGGTTTTCTCTTCCTATACACTTTGTTTACCATGTATTACCCTTCCCCAATCCAGCTGCCATAGCAACCTATAACCATGGTCACAGCAGAGCTCTTGGGGTATTTGAGTGATTTTGCTTATTTCTGTATTAGAATCAGGTTTCCTATGCATTACTTTCCATCGTGGCAGCTTTGCAGAATTTTGGTTTTGCAAACCACCAGCAAAGGCACGCCTGCATAATATTTTGGACATAGGTTAGCAATTTCTGTGTGAATTGAGGCGAGGGGGGATTTTTGACATGTGTTAACCTAAAGTACAAGATGCTGATTGGCTGACATTCTGCTGCTGGTCAGCTGGAAGGAAGGAAGCAAGCACTGGGGAGCTCTATGTCCTTACTACATGTTGAGATCAGGTCAAATGAGGAGACTCAACACCAGATTCTAAAGAGCCATGCAAGAGGTTTTTAGAAAAGACTTGTTTTGTGTGTGCCTTCCAATCAGTCTTGACTCCTGGCAACTTTTACATATAGGTAATATTTTATTTTACATACAGGTAAGGTTATATAAGTGTTCCCTTACTTCAAATGTTCGAACTCTACTGTTTATTTCAAATGTTTACTTCAAATGTTCGATGTCTACTGTTGATCTCACCTCATTGTACCCATTTCATGTACTCATAACCAGGTTCCTAATTATATCTGTTATCTAAAACATGCTTGACAAAACAAACAAATAAATAAAGTTATGTGATAAGCACCCCCTAGCATTTACGAACAAGTCCCAAAACTATGAATCTTGCATCACCACGGCAGTTTTTTGCCCTTACGAACAACCATATAGGCTCTGCAACATTCGTCCAGAACGTTGCCAGCCAAAATGGAGCTTCTGAGGGGTGCCCCTCAAAAGCTTAATTTTTGCCTGCAACGGGCCTGAGGGAGGCCTGCAGAGGTCTGAACACAGCATCGGGTTGGGGGGGTGCAATTCACCCCTTGGAAGCTCACTTTTGGCTGGCAACATGCTTGCAAGGTCTGTGGAGGCCTAAATGGAACTGCAGAGGAGCGCATGTGGCTGAGAGGCTGGAGAGGAGACAGCTTTCTAGATCTTCACAAGGTAAGTGACTCAGCACAGCAGGTTGGGTAGAGGGGAAAGCAATTATGAGGAGCATAAGGCATTTCAGTGGGTCAGGGAGGCCTTGAGTGGTCTTAGGCAAGTGGCTTGTTCCATCACTGGGTTCCCCATAGCCTTCCCCACCCTGAAATATCTTGTGCATTTAATGAGCTTTGCATTCGATTAGCAAATGTGTGGGCGAAAGAAGGGAGTGATCCCATTCAAGGTATGAGATTCACTCCCACAAATCCTCAGGTTACGAATGAAATGGGCAGGCTCCATTCCATTCATAACCCGAGGACTACCTGTATAAATATAAATAGCAATAGCATTAGCAATAGTACTTAGACTTGAAATCTGTGATATTTGCCAGGTTACATGCAGAGCATTTCACTGCTACTAATTCAGCTGAAGGGCTTTACTAAATTTTGAATCTGCTGTCACTGTCATTCTTCCTCCTTGAGAAGTTAATAATTACTAATAAAGATAACACACTTGTATATTTATGAAACTGAGTGCTTAACATTTAAGGTAGGACCTTATTTTTAAAATGAGATAGGATCTTTGCTACTTAAAAGAAAATAGTGATGAGAAAAATTCAAATCAAGATTGGCTAAACGTTCAGGGCTCCATAAATTAGACTGTAGAAAAACCAAGCTATACACAAACACTGGCTTGGAGTTACCAAGACAGCTTGGAAACACAAACCAGGCTTCTTAAAGCTACAAAGCAAATGAAACACATCAGTCTTCTATGCCAGTATCCACTAGCAATAGCAATAGCACTTGGACTTATATACCGCTTTACAGTGCTTTTACAGCCTTCTCTAACCAGTTTACAGAGTCAGCCTATTGCCCCCAATAATCTGGGTCCTCATTTTACCCACCTCAGAAGGATGGAAGGCTGAGACAATCTTGAATCGGTCATGATCAAACTCCTCGCAGTGGGCAGAGTTAGCCTGCAATACTGCACTCTAACCACTGTGCCACCATGACTCTATATTATTCTAGTATAAGCATAAAAATATTTGGCTCAAATGAAAAGCCATGGTATGCTTCCTCTTAAAATATAAACCCAAAGGGACATTACAGCCAGTCCTCAATTTACAACCGGTCGCTTAGCAACCATTTGAAATTACAAAGGATCCCCAAAAGCTGCTTAGAATCTGGATTCAAAATTCCAATGTTCCTCCATGATCACAGGGATGCATTTTAGATGCTCAACAACTGCTCCACCTTTACAGCTCTTTGCAGCATCCCACGGTCATTGACCATGATTTAAAACAATTTTGCTGGAAGCTGACATTTACTTCTGGTTTCTAGCAAAAACTTGCCCCATGGTGAATGGTGGGGTTCTTTAATGACTGCTGAATTCATTTAATGACCAATGCAAAAAAGGACATAAAAGCCAGGTCTGATCATATGGTGACCCACTTTATAACTTATTACAGGTAGTTCTCAACTTACAACTATAAATGAGCCCAAAATTTATGTTGCTCAGGAGCCAGTTGAGCGAGTTTTGCCTTATTTTACAACCTTTCTTGCCCACAGTTGTTAAGTGTATCACTACCGTTGTTAAGTTAATAACATGGTTGTTAAACGAATCTGTCTTCCCCAGTGGCATTGGTTGCCAGAAGGCTGCAAAAAGTAATCACATGATCCTGAAACTGGTATAAATATGAACCAGCTGTCAAGCAACTGAATTTTGATCACATGACTGTGGGGATACTATAATGGCCATAAGTGGAAAAAACAGTCATAAGTCCTTTTTTGCAGCGCCATTGCAACTTCGAACGGCCACTAAATGGATGATTGTAAGTCAAGGATTATTTGTACTGTAATGTGGGGCTCAATTACAGTCATAATTTGAGGACCATTTGTATGGATTTTCATATAGACCAGGGGTATCAAACTCGATTACATTGAGGGCCACATCAGAGTTGTATTTGACTTCAGAGGGTCAGGGGGACAAGGATGGGGGCATGGCCGTGGTGGGCATGATAGAGGACTCATGTTGGGGTCACCTGTGGTGGCCAACTGCTAAGGCAGGACTTCACTGAGACCCTCCCTCACTCTCGTTATAATCTCCTTCCTTCCTCCCTCCCTCCCTCCCTCTCCTCTCCTCTCCTCTCCTCTTCTTTTTCATTCCCTCTTCATTCTCCTTTCTTCTTCCTTCCCCTCTTTCCTTATTTTTCCTTCCTTGCTCTCTTCCCATCTTCGCTTCTTTTTCTTTGTCTTTCCTCTTTCCCTTTCTTCTTTCCTGCCCCTTCTTGCATGCTCAAATGCAAAAGGGGAAACATTTCTCCTTTTTTGTTTTGTTTTGAGTTTGTTTTGATAGCTCTCTGCCAGTGAAAACGGAGCCCGGGGAGGTGGATTTTCGCAGTCAAAGGCACCGTCGGCTAGTCCTTTGTTGTTTCCAGGCCGACTCAGTGGGGTGGATCTAAGCACCCCACAGGCTGGAACCAGCCCGCAGGCCTTGAGTTTGATACCCCTGATATAGACCATCCTTCAGGTAAAAGTAAAGCCTCTCTTCTTTGATTTGCTTGCCTTCTGTCCTCTGCCCACTGAGCCATTCTAAAAATACAGCAACTTCGTCCTCCACCTTCAAACACTTCACTGCTCCAGCATGGCGTCTTTATGTAAGCCTTTCATACAAGCTACCTTGGTTCTCCCTCACTGAGTTGCTTGAATGTTGTTATTCAAAACAAGATTCGTTGTCTTGATGGATTACAGAACCAGCATTCTCCTTTGGGACTCAGAAAACGGAGTTAAAGGCATAGCCTTCTTTTGAGTTGGTGAGCATCAGCTGCATCAATCATGGTTAGCTTCTTTCAAGCAGGGGTTGGCTGAGTTCCCTGTGGTGGCAAGGGATGTGTCCATTTTGGCATGAGATAAATAGGAGAGCGTTCTACATTCAACATCATATCTGATTTTGTGCATGATGAGCTGGATATCTCTAACTATCAGTAAACACATTATTGATTGATGGGGCAGTCTAATGTATATGATAGCACTGCATGCATAACCATCGATGCTGAAATGAAAATCTCCTGCTTGCTGCATCTATATTCTAGCTCACTAAATTCTGTATGTGTGGTTTTAGAAATGAAGTATGTTTTCCTAAGTAGTTTTATTTTTTACAAATTGGCAGACAACTTAACATAGCTGCTTAATCTAGAGAAGCTTGATCTGTAAATAACAATTCTCACAAAAGCTTGTTTTAATTTCTAATATAGACACACACAAACACACACACACACACACACACACACAACTTAGTTTTCCTAGGATAAATGAACTAGAGCAGGGCTGTCAAACTTGCAGCCCGTGGACCAGATATGTCACGTGCTGGCCACGCTCACATCCAGTTTAGCAAACGGAGGAAAAGCCCCAATACATCACATGATGACACCATGATGCCCTGCACTGTAGTGTGTTTTGTTTTTATTAAAATAAATAAACTGTAGGTGGGTAAAAATTAAGTAAAAGGCAATGTATATGTCATGCAGAAATATAAACATGCAGAATTAAGGAATATTGAAAATATGAAGAAATTATTTAAAATCCTTGATGGATATTTTAATTTTGAATGACTGCCATTTATCTACCCACACACATACACAAAATTTATTGGGCAAATAAATTGGTAGATTATTTTACAAATGATGGCCTCTTAAATCTTCTTATTCCAAATTATCCTTTTTGCAAAATATTTAATAATCTATTGTACACTATGTTCAAATTGAATGAATGCAAATATGCACGTTTGGTCTTTGAATAGTATTCCTGTTGGAGCGAAAATAAATAAGGATCTTTTGTTGTTTATGGTGTGTTTGATTTGGGTTTTATTTCAAGCGGGGAAAAATTAGTGCATAAATTTGTTTCCTAAAATAGTTTTCTATGTGTTCTTTATTTTCAGTTAGCAATGTGGCATCATCTGCACATTAGTATTATTGTTTTGACCTCCACATTTCATTCAGAAGTTATCTTTTCAATTCTGCAATAAATTAAATAGGGATGGTTATAATCTCCACCCTCATCTTACATCTTTTTCTATGCTGAACCATGCTGTCTCTCTAAATTCAGTTCTTACAATAGGTTCTAGTCCAGAGGTCCCCAAACTTGGCAACTTTAAGACTTGTGGACTTCAACTCCTAGAATTCTATGCTGGCTGGAGAATTCTGGGAGTTGAAGTCCACAAGTCTTAAAGTTGTCAAGTTTGGGGACCCCTGTTCTAGTCCATTCTAAAGCGTCCTTAGAAGAATAGTTATTGTGGCACTTCCATTCTCCTTAAACCGTTCTGGTATGATCTGTAAAATCCAAGATCTTGATATAGTTTGGGATGTAAAGGGAAATCAGATCATACAATTTAGATATTTTCCTTTCATATCTTGTATTAATCATCCAGTATTTTCGGTTGCTTTTCTATCTGTTCATTTGACATTTATCTCATCATGCATGGTGCTAATCCCTTTGCACAATCTTAAGCAATTGAAATGCACAGCAAAATTTAATGTATTTTAGGATTCCACTCATAATCAAAAAGGGTTGCAAAATGTATTAAAATATATATACTGGCCAAGGCTGTAAGTATATTACATCCTTCCCTGATCTCATTTTCTTCACATAGCTTGGGCTGCAAATCCCATCATCCTCTGGCCAGCAGATAAGGAAATTATAGTTCAACATACATTGACTACACCAAATTAGAACCAGCTGTATATAGACTACTTCCTCCCTTAACATAAATTGGCTTACTTGTTTGAGATGAAGTGATTGTTGAGATTACTCAAGCAAACAGCATGAACTATTGGTTTTCTCAGTTAATGAATAATTCAGAAGCTAGATTTTCATGAAGAGCAGGAATTACTTATGTAGGCATCTTATGACATTACTTAATATATTCCGATTAGAATGGTGTCAACCACTGAAATTTATAAGAATTATTCATTAGTGAGAAACAATAAACATGTTTATCATTAGAATGAATGCAAAATAAGAAAAGCCAGATAAATGACATTATATCCTGGAGAGGTTTGTAGAGATTACTAATAACATTTCATATCCTACTTCTTCAAATAAGCTACAGAATAAATTATATGTGGAGTAATATTAATGATGGCACTGCCCTAGTTTCTTGACAAGGAAAAGCTATATTCTCAGAGCGTACACAATCTGTAAAAAAACACCAAAGTTCTTAAGAAAGGGAAACAACTCTGAATAATATAGTAATTTCCATTGGTTTAAGCACTTTTGTAATCCATGGATCTGTTTGCTTTAAAAAGGAACAAGACCAGAGGTGGTATTCAGCAGGTTCTGACCAGTTCTGGAAAACCGGTAGCGGAAATTTTGAGTAGTTCAGAGAACCAGCCAATACCACTCCTGACTGGCCCCGCCTCCATCAATTCTCCGCCTCCCAAGTTCCAGCTGATTGGCTGGGTCTTCTTTTGTTTCCCTGCACAGGAGAATGGAGCTGGAAAGCAGGTTAGTGGGGTGGGGAGGAAATGGGATTTTGCAGTTACCTTCCTCCAGGAGTGGGGAGGGAATGGAGATTTTGCAGTATCTGCCATGCCCACCAAGCCACACCCATAGAACCGGTAGTAAAAACAATTGAATCCCACCACTGTGGGAGGTATAAAGGTAAGCTTTTCTTCTTGATTGTGCAGATTGGTCTTCTGGACCATGTTTATAAATATGAGAGAGAATGAAAGTCAACTCCTTCAACTTTTGTTAGAACTGTTGAAGCCCTGGCATGGGAATCATTCAGTCAAACCTGAAGAGAATCTGGGTTCTGGATTTCATCGGAGATTTCCAGTTTTCCCTCCCATGAGTGAAGAAGCGGGGGTTAACCTATTTTTCCAAAGTCCCAGAAGGCAAGGCAAGAAACAAAGGAAACTAACCAAGGAGAGAAAACACCCTGGAAGCAGAAACTTGCTAACAGTGAGAAAAATTCACCAATGGAATGGCTTTGCCTCCAGAGGTTGTAGGCGCTTCATCACTGGAGGTTTTGAAGAAGAGACAGAACAGCCACTTGTCTGAAATTATTCAGGGTCTCCTGCTGGAACAGGAGATCTCCAAGGTCTCTTCCAGCTCTATTCTGATTGATTGAAACAATGATGGGAAGTGAATGCTGCAGCGGATATTCAGGAGTGCTCCTTCACCAATTGTTCCCATCAAATCATGTCTAAGGCAGTTGCCTCTGTCTGCAAGTACCAATCACTTCTAAGCCACTGATTGATTCTGCATTTTATTCTGCCAGGAGAAACTCGGGACCAGAGGTGGTATTCAGCAGGTTCTGACCAGTTCTTGAGAACCGGTAGCAGAAATTTTGAGTAGTTCAGAGGACCGGCAAATACCACCTCTGACTGGAGATTTTACAGTATCCATTCCCCTGTCATGCACACCAAGCCACGCCCACAGAACTGGTAGTAAAAAAAATGGAATCCTACCACTGCTCAGGACCAATTCTGTTTTATGGGATGGCAATAAGAGCAATTCTCTAGCATGTGTGAAACTTGCCTTATTCAAGAACTGTAGGGGGGATTTTACCGGAGACCTACTGTCTGGTTTTTTTTAGCCGACTCTGCTCTATAAGATGAGGAGTGATGCATAATATGCAAATCCTTAGAAAAGGGTGCTTCATAATTCATGGGAGGTGAACGGAGAACCACTTTTTATTGTTAAAATAACAGTTTTCTGCAGTTCTCTCTCATGAGCTGCTTCAGAAGCTATATGAATAGGTCAGGTTAACTTTTTGTTGTTGTCATCTGTTGCTTTAGCCAATCAGCAACCCTACTGATGTTAAATGGCAATTTGTAATCAGCTAATGTCCCACATTCTTTCTAATTGTGCTGCAGTTTTTACTATTTAAATTGAGGGCAAGCAAGTCACCGTGGTTCTCAAAGGCCACATTCATTTTGAAAGACAGGATCCTTCCCGTGAAGAGTGTCTCCACTCTCAATTATTGAATTTATGTCAACATACTAAAAGGAGCTGATTGCTTATTTAACAATCACAGCAAAATGACTATAATAAACTCAGATTACATTTTCTTCAGGGGTGGTATTCTAACGGTTTGGCCCGGTTCTGCCGAGCCAGTAGCAGCGAGGAACAGCCGAAACCGAACCGGTTCTCTCTGCCGCTCCGCTTTTGGGCCCACCCACTCGCCCAGGCTTTCATACTCACCTTTATACTCTGCTTTTGAAGTGCAACGGCAGCTGCTGAAGCGACCAGGAGAGTGAAGGCTTGCAGGAGGTGAGTTGGAACGCCTCTGCGCCTGCGCAAAGGACCTGTTTGGTGCACGAGCATGTACAAAGCGTGTGCACGTGCGCAATGCGTGTCCGCCAAGCCACGCTCACTGAACCGGTGGTAAAACTTTTTGAACCCCACCACTGATTTTATTGTAATTAATATTTAAATGCGAGGGCCAGAGTGCTAATCAGTTACAGCAACGGGTGACAAAAATGCAAAAGCCAAAAAGTGCACTAGTATATCCTATTTTAGTATTATTTAGTTTATTTCATTTTAAAAATAAGGAAACATCAAATTTTACACTTCTACTTCAGAGCGAAGATATTCATGAAGTAAAACTAGATCCGCTAATCAGTCCTCTAATATACTACCGATATTTTTACATTTGATCTTCAGAGTTAACCTTTTAATTCTGATGCTATATAAATCATACTTCTAAGATATTAACAAATATTTTCTACGCATAGTTGCTCAATCTGATTTCTGGATCTGATTTTAAAAAATATATATATTAAAAATCTAGCTAGAATTTTTTTAGATTAGATCCCAGGGCAGGGTGGAGGTCGATTCTTTCTAACAAATGAAACAAATTGGCATATTTAAAGCAGCAGTTTCCTTTTTTCTTAGTTTCCCAGTATCTCATAATCCTAATTTATTTGAATGCTGTCCCTTCTGTTGCTATCCACTCCAGCAATTACTCAACATCTGCTTCGTTGATCTTTTATGAACCTCCTTCTCCAACATAGTCCCAGAAGCCAGGAGTTAGGTGCTATAGAAGCATTCCCCACCATCTCTCAACATCAGATCATAAGAAAAACTCATCTTTTTTGCAAGGAAAATTAAAGTCTTTAGTGAGTGGGAAACACCATAACGAAGGAAACAATTATCCTTCACCAAAGTAGAACATGGGTCCCCAACCTCCGGTCCATGGACAGGCACCAGTCTGCAGCATGCCAGAAACTGGGCCACACAAACAAGGGGAGCAGGGATGCAAGCAGCATGTTAAACCATGCCCCCTCTGGTCCGCAGAAAAACCTCTCTCCACAGAACCAGTCCGTGGTGCCCAAAAGGTTGGGGCAGCCATGGGAGAGAGTGGGAAAGGGACACGAATGTTCCAGACATGCAGACCCTCTCCCAAACTATAGTGGTATGGATGGTTACAGGCCTTTCCACGAATTCATTTCTGTTTATTTCTATTACAGGTAGTCCTTGACTTACAGCCATTTGCTTAGGCACCATTTGCTACAATGGCACTGAAAAAAGTGACGTATGATCAGTCCCCATATCTACAACAGTTGCAGCATTCCCACACTTGCATGATCAAAATTCAGGCACTTGGCAACTGGCATGTGTTTTATGATGATTGCGGTGTCCTGGGGTCATGTGATTGCCAACCAGCTTTTGACATACAAAGCCAGTGAGAGAAACTGGATTCACCTAACTGTACTGATTGGCTTAACAACCATGCTAAAAAAAAGAGATCCTAAAAATGGAAGGGACTTACTTAACAATCACCACCCCTAGCAATGGAAATTCCAGTTGAAGTCTAATGTCAAGGACACCTGTATGTGCAGTGATCTTGCATCTAGCTACCTGGAGCATTTAACCATTTCTTAATTGTCTCCCTCTCTGCCTTATTCCCACAAGTGTTTCTTATCATTTACTCTGGGGTGCTTGCTTTGTTGGGGAGCTTACTATATTAGCACTGTTTTCACCTCTGAGATTGTTCTTGGTTTACAGAAGAAAAGGGAAAGAGGCCAAAATCATTCTTTCTTGTGCTTATTGGAATTCTACCACTTTAGTTGAGCTCTTTTTATTTGCCCCTGGCCTGTTTTTTCCATATATCAATGCTGCTCTGATTTTGTTCACTTCTATCATTGCCCTGTCTAGGGTGTCCTTTGCTTTTCCTCCCCAAATCTGATATTGTCCCAGTTGCTACAAGGTTCCCCACCACTGGAATTCAATGCCCACTTTTTGCCCTGAGCAAAACATGGCCTGTCAACTAGGAAAAGAAACTGGGAGTTGTGATGGATGGATGAAAAATGGTAACCTGGTGTGGCTGCAGCTATAATGAAATTAAATTGGGAGACTGACAGTAGAGCTGCCAAAATAGCAATGTCCATAAATCTATTGTGCAATTGTACCTGTTATACAATGCCCTGGTATGCTGGCTAATATATCCCAAAATGGTAAGTGTAGAGTCTAAAAAGTGCATAAGAGGATAATAAATAGAGCAGCTCCTCTCGGAGAAAAGAACAGCACATTTAGAGGTCTTGAAACTTAGCATGAAAGACAGCATGGAAGATATAATAGATATAAAGCCTCATGATATAAAAAAATACCAAGTAACATATGCAGGCAGTCCCAATGTATGCTGGCCCAATCAAAATCTTGGCCCAATCAAAAGAACAGAGCACTTCAGTTTTTCACTTTCATCAGAGTCAAAGTTTAAAAGAGTCACCCCTATGCTTTTTATTCAGCTTGTTGTTGCCGACTATGGGGACCAGTGCTCAGCTTTGTTTCAAGGCCATTGAGCCAGCGTTTTTCCAAACATATTTCCCCAATTATGTATCCAATAGGACATCATGGAGCACTGTTACCTTCCCACCGGAGTGATACCTATTGCATTTCTATTTGCATTTGCATGCTTTCAAACTGCTAGGTTGGCAGGAGCTGTGAATGGGAACTCAGGCCTCAAACCTGGATTGCTGGCTTTCCAGCTGACAAGCCCAGCATCTTAACTGCTAAGCCACCATATGGCCTGACAAGATTTTAAAGGGACATATAGATAAATCCATGGATAATAGCCCCATCAATGCTTTCATTTTACTTTTTTCAGTTACTCTGTAGCTCCTTCAGGATTAAAAGGAGTCAGCCTCAAAGGCCAGTCTCCAATGTCCACCTTTCTCTGTGAGCTTCTTAAGTGCTCCTGGTGAGCTATTCTGTAGCATAAAATACTTGATTCACTGGAGTTCTTCTTATGTTTTCCTGATTTTAATGCTCACTCTTTTCTCCTGGTCCACCTTTTTCAGGAAAACCCAAAAGCCACATGATGCACATAGTCCAGTCCAACCCCATCATTTGTTTCACAATTTGTAAACAACGATGAAAAACAATATTCTGTTGAGATAGACATATTGCCTGATGGTTTATTATAATCCTTTTTTTTTCTATCCCTGAATATTTGGGCAACTTTCAAAGAGGAGACATAAATGAAACATAATTAATCTTTGTTTAAAATGGTTGATATTCCCCCCGTCTGCTGTAAATTCTTTGCTGTTTAACCTAAGAAGACTCAAGCTGAACAAGATCAGCAAAGCAACATATGTTTTCTCATCTGCCATTTAGGTACCTGAAATTATGAACTTAATTTTCACAGTGCTGTTGTGGCTTCATTGATAGTTAAACATAGTTCTTCCACAGCTTTTATTCATTTCTGTTTGCACAGGAGGTTATTCAGTTAGCTGATATTTTGTTTAATTGTGCATTGAAAAGTCAACAGGGGAACATGAATTTGCCTGAGATGAGAAAGTTGTTACTTTCAAGTACTACCCTCCGGTGACAGCTTATTTTGATATTTTGCTAGGAATGAGCACCATCTTCTGGATCTAAACTGAGAGGAAAAACTGAAAAGATTTTAAGTGTGTATACCTACAAATACTATACCTACTACGTTAATCCAAACTGATGATTCCATCAATCAATTATTGTAAATTGGAGAAGAGGGAAGCCAAAAATTAGATATACATTTTATTGTTTTTAGGGCTTTCATTCTCTTTTTTTCTTTTTCTACTATTTTTTCCAATAATTATGAATAATGCTATAGTAGAGATTTTACAAGTAAACTCAACACTTTATGTATTTTTTTTTAAAAAATCATGAAAACAACAATGCATTCTGCTTGTTATCTTATTAATGAAACATTGAGCATTAATTGTCTAACTTCAGGAACCATCTGTAGCTATTTCCTTTTTTGGAAATATTTCTCAGTGTTAAATAAAGGAAAACGAAAGACCCAATAACATTGCATTCTTATAAATGCCCACATTGTTTCCATAGTGAATCTTCTCTTAGCAGACTGTCCCTTTTTTTTCTCTCTTTTGACTTCTGACCTTCTGGTGAGGTAAATATACATTGTTTTATCACATACACTGTTGTAATGACGAGGCAGTCGAGTTGTTTGATCATGAACAACTGAATCATGATGATCTTTATTGGAGTATAGTCTTGTATTTATATACATTTTTAGTTATCCTCCATCATTGGTTAACTTTGGTTACTGCTCAACTTTTGTTACTGTTTAGTACAGTAATCCATACAATTAATTATCTCTAGTTAAAGTCTAATATATGTTTACTTCCCCTCTCTAATCCTCCTTTATCCTCAGCTTTGTGACTTTGTTTGCCTGAGTTGTATTTGCTTGGAAACATTCTTTATCTGAGGTTTGCCATCCGAGATTGGAACATTCCTGCAATTACAACTCTACAATACACTTTTAAAAATCTACCTTAATTTAATGTCATAGCATTTGTAATGGTGAGATAATTACCGGTAATACTTATGCTGAAGAGATATAGAATATATGGTGACTCTGATTGGATTTCAACAGTAGCATAAAATCTGAATAGCTGAATTGTTTTCTTTCCCATTAAGGAAAATGGGGATGCCCAGACTAAATGCTGCTCTCAATTAATATCAGTTTCTGATGTTCTTGGATAGTTTCCAGGGTTCCTGTATTTGATTGATTGACCTTCCAAATGTATGTCCCTAGCTGATGGTACCCACAATATATCTCCTCTGTGAGATCTCATGTAACCAGGAAGAAGCGGTCCCTTATAATCAGGGGTGGATTCAAATTTGTAACAACTGGTTCTGTGGGTATGGCTAGGTGAGTGTGGCCATGTGACTGGGTGAGCATGGCTTCTTTTGGGGGGGCAACACCCCCCTCCACTTTTGGACCTTCTGAGCAGAGGTGGGATTCTACTAGTTTGCACCTATTCGCTAGAACCAGTTGTTAACATTCTAAGCAGTTCAGAGAACCAGTTGTTAGAAGAAATTACTGGCCTAATCCTGTAAATAAGGAAGGAAGGAAACATTCTGCTGTTGCTTACAGAAATTGCCTCTCTGTTAACTCTTATTACATTCTTGGCAGGACTAGACTTCCTGTCTCAGGAACATCCTGGAGTTTTTTTCCCCTCCTTTGCTGGTACATTGCTTGTGTGGAGTGACCATTCAAAGTTACAATGGCATTGAAAAAAGTTACTTATGACCATTTTTCACACTTATGACTGTTGTAGCATTCCCA
Source organism: Pseudonaja textilis (assembly GCF_049901715.1). Classification (NCBI taxonomy): domain Eukaryota; kingdom Metazoa; phylum Chordata; class Lepidosauria; order Squamata; family Elapidae; genus Pseudonaja; species Pseudonaja textilis. The sequence continues at coordinate 136,816,347 of NC_141990.1, read as the reverse complement.
CAGTCATGAGAGGCCAGGTAAGGAGATGCGTGCCTCGATGTGAGTGATATTGAGTTGGCCACACCTAGCCTATAATATGATCACCAAGCCACTCCCACCAACTAAGCCATGCCCACAGAACCAGATGTTAAAAAATTTGAATCCCACCCTTGCTTCTGGGCCTTAGGGAAGCCTCCTGGGGGGCGTTTTTGCTCCCAGAAGGTTTCCCTGGGGCCCAAGAAGGGAAAAAATGGAGCATGGGGGGGCATGTAGCAAACCCCCCACTCCATTTTGGGGCCTTCTGGGCCTCAGGGAAGCCTCCTGGGGGGGTGTTTTTGCTCCCAGAAGGATTCCCTGGGGCCCAGGAAGTCAAAAAATGGAGGGGGCGGGGGTTGCTGTGCCCCCCCCCCTCTATTTTTTGCCTTCCTGGGCCTCAGGGAAGCCTCCTGGGCAAAGTAGTAAGTAAGCAAGGGGAATCCGGGCACAGCTGATCTTAGGAACAGCTGATCGTTGGGAGGGGGGAAAAAAGAAATACCTTAAGGAGTGACTGGATGGGGAAGAATGCAGTCAGTAATGTCAGGCATGTGCGCAATGCTGCGCATGTGTGATAAGGACTGACTGGATGGAGAGGGGAGGGATGGGTGGAGGGAGCGGGGCCATCTTGTGGCACAATTTGCTGGTTTTCCGAACTGCACAGAATCATAACAACTGGTTCTATAGAACCGGTCCAAACCAGTAGAATCCCACTCTTGCTTATAATCCGTTCCTATAGCATGAAGAGCTTTGAGGTTTTGTTGGATGGCAAAGCAGAGAACCACATCAGAACATAGCTGGATAACAGCATTACAAAACCTAGAGTAACAACAAATAGGAGGAGACAAGGGAGGAGGATTGATGAAAGCATTCTGCTGTTGTGATGCACGACCCATCCCTTCTGTACACACAACACGAAGTGCACCTATGTACAACAGGGTTAGGACTTGCAGTGCAATGGTGTTACTGTGGTTTTATCACATGATTCTCTTCCGCCTCATAAACTCACCTTCTGATTCCAGGACAGGGAGGATTATGTCCCCTCATTAGTGTGGAACAAAAATTCTGTTTCTCATTGGTTACCTTTTAGACACAGAATACCGTAGATTCCATTATTGCTTCAAATAATGACATTTTGCAGTCTGGCTCTGCCTAAGAGCTAAGTGTGCATTTTACTTAATTTTTATGCCTCTAAAGTGTCTATTTTCCCTTGAGCCTCCACATCTCTCCCCTCTCCTTTAGTCACGATTCAGAGTAATAGCAACAAACAGATTCACTTACAGCAGGGGTGTCAAACTGGATTTCTCTGAGAGCCGGATCAGCATTGTAGTTCTCCTCCATGGGCTGGCAGGGGGAAGGAGCGGTGGGAGAGATGGGACAGACGGCTTTCTTAGCACCCTGCCAGGCAAAACGGAATGTGATGGGGCACATGTGGGCCCCCCATACCCCATTTTAGCTGCCAGAGGCACCACGGGCCAGTCCTTTGCTATTTCCAGGCTGGGCCTGCAGGGCAGATTTCAGCATCCTGTGGGCTGTAACTGGCTCGTGGGCCTTGAGTTTGACACCCCTGACTTACAGTAAAGAGTTTTAATAATTATAATTATACATTATATAGGTTAAAAATAAGATTGTTCTTCTGGTCATAACCACTTTATTTGAAATAAAGCTGCATTTATGTATGTAAAGTTTCTAAGGAAATGATTTTAGAACCAATTCTTTAAATGAATAAATTCATAATGCCAATCTGTTAAGTCACATTTTAAAATCAAGAATAAAAACTAAAATTATTCTCAGTGTCTGTATGATGAGGAAGAACATTGTGAAAAGACAATCTCCCCATGCCAGATTTAAACAACTGACTATGTATTTATTCATCACACTTGTCATCTTTTATTTTTATGTTTTATTCATTTTATTGAAATTTCTTTCTTTGCTTGTTGTTAGCCACCCAAAGCTGTTGGGAGGTGGATGGCACATAGGTTTAACCTTGGGAAGGACTTGATAGATGGATAAAAATGTCAAACCATCTGGCTGACTATGCAAGCAACCATAATAACGCCTTTTGTTTCATTTTCCTGCCCCTAAAAATACGGAATTCTTTTGTCAATGAAACATCTTAACATGAAGCAAAGCCATTTACCAATCTCATACTTTCCACTAGATGGCACCATTTTCCAGTTATCTATACTGAATCCCAATTTTAGATCTAAAAAAAAAAAGCAGTAGTACATTATTTCCTGTTGATGGTAGATAATATGAACAATTTGCCCATATATGGAAATGAGAACACAGCAACGATAACAGGCTAAATTAAATGAAAAAGACATCAGACAGTCCAACAGCTATCAAGGAAAACGTACGATACTATTTCAAAGCTGGGATGAGCTTTTACAAAGCATCCAGATTTGCAATTTCCATGATGAAGGGAGCCTTCAGAGTTCCATACTGGAACTCTGCCTAAACTATCATCAGCGACATCTCTTCGACAGCAGTTCTTCCCAGAGTGGCAGTCTGAAACAGGAGAACTTGAAATCCTGGGGTCGGAAGCTGAAGGCCAGATGCTACGAGATATTGGTTGTTGTTTTTTAAAAAAATACGTATACTCCCAAATAGATCTTATCTGCTCACTGCAAAATCAGCCATGTAAAAATGGGGTCAGGGAGCAACTCTTCTAATTTACAGTACAACAAAACGCAAAGCTGAAGTTATGGGCTCGTTTCTACATGCAATTTGAAATCCTGACCAGATCAGGTTTGGGATTGGGATGGTGCAGAGCTCATGAATTCAGATTAAGTCAGTTTTGCCTTCTTTCTCTCCTCCCCCATTCCTACTGTTGTCAAAATTACTGTCTTAAGTGATATGTAGGTCTTATTATATTTGTCTTATAAGCTTGCAGCTTTTTGAGTGATGTCTGAGCCCGTCCAATAAACATATTGCTCTAATACAGATTTTGAAATAATGGAATGGTCATTAAAAGAGGGATCCACAAAAAAAGTAAAGATTACATGACATATTTGAATGCCTTGTTTAAAATAAAGGACTTTGGTAAGCTTCTCTTGGATTTCCAGAGTTCTGGAGCTTCAGCACAACTGCTTGGCAGTCCTATTTATTGCTACAGAGACCATGGCTGATCTCAAAAAGCTACGCAGAGTTAGATCTGATTAATAATTGGGTGTGAAACTTTCAGAAGAATGACTGTAATATATATTATTAAGTAATCTATATTACGATTGCCTTCCTTTTGGATGCTTTCTGACGTGTGTGTGTGTGTGTTTGCCAAACAAGCTACACGGATGTGTCTTTGCAGTCACTAGGAATAACATTTCATTTGAAGGAGATCTCACATATATAACCACTCTCGTGACAATACTTCATTCCCTCTACCCCGCTAGCTTCCCACTTATGAGGGCGTACACTGGCAGCCTCTTTTTTCTTCCTTTTTCTTCCACTTCACCTTTTTAATATAAAGTCGCCCCGCAGTGAGTGCTATTTTAAGATGCATACTTAATTTATTTTTATCATAAAAATGTGAACAATTTTTTTTTAAAGATACAGCCTATCAATGAAAAATCTGCCTGAATCCAATGTTTATGCTAGATTTGAATATGCACATCAAGGAAATTTAAACCTAACACCAACTGCAGATTTTTGCTCGTAAGTTTTTCCTCAGAAGGAAAACTTAACAAAAAAATGGAAATGTAAAATTTAACACAAATTTTAACCTTAATCTTAATCTGAACCTTGTCTAAATCTGACCCATAGTGCTAAACCTAAAGCTAAGGCCAATATTACACATAGACCAACTCTAATTTAAAGTTAATCCTGATCAGAAATCTAACTCTAAGATAAATCTAACCATTAACCTATCCCTTACCTGACTATGGATATAAATTTCGTCCTTATTTTACCATTGTACTGAACATAGAATTAAATAATAACAATATCCTTACTGCAGATTTTAATTATAATATTTTCCATAAGTTTTCCTAACTCCAAAAATAATATTTAACAAAAATGGAAATGTAAGGATTAACTCTAACCTCAACCCTAACCCTTAATGTCCACACCTATTCACTGCCCATTGGCTCTTCATGGCCCAATGGAGGCACAGGGGTTCTTTCTGCTACTATCTCACCATCTGGGAGTGGGCTACAATCCCATCCCTTTTCTATGACTTGTCAGCCTACCTCCATAGCTCCCCCCCCCTCAAAATACATTTGGGGGTGAAGACATTGAGGGGTTGGAGATCTCTTGATGAAGCAACAGGCACCCCACTATGACATATACAAGGAGACCTTGTTCAAGACTATAATTGGCCTGTGGTCGGCGTCCATTTGGTGACAAGCTGAGCTGATGCTTCCTTTTTGTGGGAATGATTCCTCCACCCACCCAATTGCAAGTCTGGTTCAAGAAGTTTTTTGGCAGATTCCGGGACAAACAGGTACCTTACGTCCTCTGAGATGTCCAGTGGCATTCCTTCCTCCTGATTTTGCACATGGTCATGTCTCAATTAACCCTAACTTTACACAAGCTATTTGCTTAGTCCTTACCCCAACAGGGCAGCAAAGGAGAAAGATACTGTTGCAGCACTGCTCCGACTTTAAAACCTCTTTCTTTCTTTTGGAGAAAAAGCTGGGAACACTTGGTGGAAGAAGACAGCTTTTCCCCAGCTAAAAACAGAATGAAAGAGGCTAGAGTCAAGATTTAACCCTAGCCCTAAGTGTGGATCTTGTGTCATAATACATTTTCCTGTAATTTTTCCCTAAGACTACAATAAACCAAAAATGGAAACAGATGATTTCCACTATCCGTAGTATATACCGTGTTTTCCCCAAAATAAGACCCTGTCTTATATTTTTTTGCCACAAAAAGGCACCAAGTCTCATTTGGGGGAGATGTCATCCACTGATTAACCTCACTTGAATGTGTCGGCTTCGGCCTCCTTTTTGCTATCAGAGGCCTTCAGGAGCCTCTTCTTCTGCAGCTGGCAAGGCTTTCCTGAAGGAAAATCTGGAGATTTGTTATCAGCTACAGAGGCCTTCAGGATAGTCTTGCAGGCCATGCCAGCTGCAGAAGAAGAAGAAATGGGCTGGCAAGGCAGGTGTCGGGGTCTGTGAGGCCTGGCTACAACAGTGCAAAGGTAAGTAGTAGGGCAGCTACACACACACACACACACACACACACACACACACACAGCTTAATTTTTACCCATGCACTGTTGAATGGGTAGGATCTTATTTAGGGATTATTTTAGGGGTAGGGCTTATATTAGGCACACATGTAAAAATCAAGCTAGACTTACTTTCAGGATAGGTCATATTTTCAGGGAAACAGGGTAGTATATCACTCTGGAAGCAGCTTGGTGACCTAGAAGTGAAGATGCTCACCTCCTCTTGGAAGGTTGAGAGTTCAATCACAGGCAGTGAGATATTTCTCTATCAGGGCGCAAAGAGAAAATATCTGCTGCAAACTTGTGTAAGCATCAGGAAGGATATCTGACCAGTAAATGATCAGTTCATTTCAGTAGCCCCAAGTCCACCCCAATCAAGGGATTACAGGGGCATAAAAAGAAAAAAAGTATATTATTCTGATTCTAAATGATATGCATTTTTTTTGCCTTATACTTCAAAGAAACTTAATTCTAACTGTAAGTGAATACATTTGCATATAATATATTTCTGTTGCCCCTTTAAATGTTTCTTCAGGACTAAAAGTTACAAGAACTGGAAATATATTCCTCTGTTCTTCCCCAAACATCCCATTCTAACCTCCATGGTAATTTGTTGCATAGATTACAAGGACCCAACTGCAGATTTATTTATTTATCAACTTTCTATTCCGCTCATCACACATATTCTCTCTTAATGCATTTTCTAAATTTTTGCTAACCAGAATTAAAAATTACAAACCTCCAGAAATGTTAGACACCCCCACTATCCATTAAAAATAATCTCCAAATCTAACAGTTATGCCTAATTCCCACAATGACATCAAGGCTGCTAATGATATATTTCTTCCATCTATCTATGGTGGTGCAGGAAGATCACTTGAATTTTCCAATAATTATAAACATAATATAAGTCATCTCCTATTCTTTCATCTTCTATAACTAACCTCCAGTCTCAAAGGACAGCAATCTTACAATTATTGAAGGACCAAAACTATATTTCTAAATTGGGATTGCTGAAAGGTTAATGTTCTTGTAAGAGGCAGGAAGTGGAGAGAGAGAAAATAGGCTGTGGCTCCTTTTGCACAATTGGTAGGTAAACTTGCCTTGACATTTCAGAAAATCCTAGAATTCAGTGACAAAGAGGCCAGAGTTTACTGCAACATTCTCATAGGCTCCAGTGTAGGCCTTAGGAGAGAATAATCTTCACTGTGCAAATAGATTTATAAGTACAAGGCAGGTTTTTATCAAAAGAATAGCTAATATCACAAGTATCCCATGAAGACAGACTATCCATTCAAATTAACATTTGAACTGATGCATATTGCAGGAAAGCGATCAGTAAAAATAATCATTACCAGCTTTCTTAAGAGATAATATATCCGAAACAGCAGTGAAGCCAGCTGAAACCATCCTAGCATAAGCGGTTCCTGAACCCATCTTTCCCACACCAGGATCCAGTGATTCCCAGAGCACAAAAATAAATAAATTGAATACAAAATAAACAAACTTTAAAATGTTTTGAAGAAGAATGGTGACTTTGATGGCCATATGAATTGAATTAACCATCTCTGTAATGCTGCCAGGCTAATAGAAACCATACAGTAACAGCGCAAGACCTTCTGTCCTGGTTTCATAAGATTTGCCCAAAAAATGCTCTGCATTTTCCAAACATGACCAGTTCAGCCCTCTGGCAAACATCAGACTATTCTATAGACACAGTAGAACTTACAATTTTAAATTGTGTCTTAAAACTTTTTAAAGCCAGAAAGAATTGTAAGTTAACAGAATAAAAGTTGACTTCTCTTCTACTATGTCAAGAAATATTCCTGTTCATCATGTTCCTGGTTATAAGTAGAGAAAGAATATTTTTTCAGTGACAATAGAATAATAATATAATACTTTGGAAATATATTTTAGGAAAAAATATGTGGATTTGGAAGTTATATTTTTGTAGGTGACTAAGGAGGGAAATATATATTTTAATGATTAAATTGTACTAAGAAAAGGTGGCCAACTTTTGATCTCCAACTTGTGTTCCCTTGAGCCTAATCTTTGGGTTTCTCTCCTAATGTAAATGATAACATCTGACCACCAAAAGTTGCTCGTGTCATGTAGTGAAATCCTAAAATATTCTGTAAGAAATGTAATATATTATTTTAGCTCCTGTCATTTTGACAAAATACCAAATATGTATGTCTCATTTTTCATTTCACATAAAATCTTCAAGTAAAATAGTTTAGAGGGAAAGAAAAAAGTATTCCTTCGTGGTAGTATCATTACCACCAGTATTAACTTCTTACTAAACAATTACCTCCAGGTGTTAACTTACCAGAATTGACAGCTAATACTAGCAGGACAAAGTCATATAATAATCTGATTTCTAGTAATACAGTAGTCTTCTTTCTAACAAGAAAGTCAGCAAGCAAGGGTGGCAAAGGAACTTTGACTCAGAAATAGACGTATCAGAGGGGCTGAAAGTTACTCCAGCAGTTGCCCCAAGCAACAGTGCTACCATCCTACTACAACAACGTACTTTGTCCTAGTTTTGGCACCACTTTGGAGCAGCTTAAAGAGAGCTTTTACTTTAGTGAGTGCATATTAATAACTCTTGTATTTAGCAGAGCTGAAATAAGCCACCGAGTGTTAACAGTGTCAGAAATAGTGAGTCCTCCCACACTATTCTCTATTGGATTTTAAACCGTTTCAAGCCCTTATAAGGGATGGTTAACACAACACAGCCTGCGTCACTCTCCTCTAAAGTCATTTTCTATCTGTTTTCTGGTGGTTGCTGGGAAGCAGGGGATGTGGTGGGAAGTCAGTCTTTCTAACAGAGAGACTAAGGACAGGTGCAATGCACTTGAAAAAAGCACTTTACTTCAACTGTGGAAGCACCCTGGCTGAGCAGCCATTGTTGGCTGCCTGTGGTATTGGAGGGCAGGCAATTGCGAGTGACAGGAGTGTCTTTTGGTTCAGAACCAGAGTTTTCTCTGAGATGGCACCAAGTCTTGTTTTATTTCTGAACAACAATAGCAAGCTCTTCCTTTTAGTGGGCACCACGACAATGATTTGGAAGACTGAGACAAATCTCTGCTAGATTGGAAAGCTACTGGGTCAGATCGGCAGAATAGAACCCACAGATCACTGCAAAAGACCTGATTAAAAAAAAAAACTTAGCTGGCACTAGAGTAGCATATAGCTACAATTTACCTACAGTGCTGCATTACAATTGAGCATTGCTTATCCAAACATGATCTGCAAATGAGGGAGTTGTCCAACTTCATCAGACAAGAAGGTTAGGCAGTCCTCAACTTACATCAGTTCATTTAGTGACCGTTCAAAGTTACAATGGCAATGAAAAGAGTGACTCATGACCGTTTTTCACAGTTACGACCTTTGCAATATCTCCATGGTCATGTGATCAAATTTCAGATGCTTGGCAACCGGTTCACACTTAGGAACGTTGCAGGGTCCCAAGGTCATGGGATCCCCTTTGGTGATCTTCGGTTGAGCAAAGTCAATAATGGGGAAGCCAGATTCACTTAACAACCAGGTTACCAGCTTATCAACGGCTGTGATTCACTGAACAGCTGTGTCAAGAAAGGGGGAAAAATGTGGGCTTAACATATCTCTCACTTAACAACAGAAATTTTGGGCGCAATTGTGGTCCAAAGTAGAGGACTACCTGTATGCAGAAGGAAACCTTGATAAGATTTGAAATAAAGTGCCAATGAAACAAAAATTCAACTCAACAGCTCAGCCAGAGCCACACAAGATACTTCTGGAGAAAATAACACTTGAAGAAAAGAACTTTGCTAATCATTAGGCATGGGTGGTTCTTTTGGGGTAGCATGGCAGCCAATGTTACAGGAAAATATTATATAAGAGGAAGGAAGAATAAATGGAATTAAATATGGGTAGTCCTTGACATGTGACTGTAACAGTGGTTCAAAATTATTTGACTACCAGTTCTGTGGACGTGGCTTGGTGGGCCTGGCAGGGGAAGGGTACTATAAAATCTCCAGTCAGAGGTGGTATTTGCTGGTTCTCCGAACTACTCAAAATTTCCACTACCGGTTCTCCAGAACTGGTCAGAACTTGCTGAATACCTCTGCGCTGTAATAAAGCCTGCCTGTTATGCTTGTATGTCATAATGGTCGTAAAACAAATCAGTCGCATGACCACCCCAATTTTATAATTTTTGTGGTAGTCATTAAGAGAATGAGCTGGATGTTCAACAAACCAATGTTTCACTATGGTTGTGGTTTTGCTGAAAACTGGAAGTAAGTATCAGGTTTTAGTTAAACCATCATAAAACGCAGTCAGGTCACTGTGGAATGGGAGGTTGCAAATGACCATAAATGTGGCTGTGTCACCAAGCACACAATATTTGGTGATAGTAGAGGGGTCCCAACTATCAGAATTTCAGATTGGGATCATAAATACTTTTTCGGGGTCAGTTGTAACTTCAAACAGTCGCCAGGTGACCGGATGTAAGTCAAGGACTATTTGCACCAACTTCTTCTTGAAGCTCATGTCCCAAAATCAGTAAAGAATGGAAACCTAAAAGAATAGAATATTTTAAATCGGATAAATGTTGGAAATGTCATCAGATACCTGGTTCATATTACCATATGTGGTGGACATGTTTGGATGCAAAAAGATATTGGACTAAAATCCACACATGGTTGGAAAAAATGACAAAACAACACAGACTTTAAACCAGAGACATTTTTATTGGGTATCATACCGGAAATATGCAACGAAGAATTGAAATATTTGATTGTAAATGTAACAGTGGCTAGAATTGTATTTGCGAAGAATTGGAAAAATGAAAAAATACCAGTGCAGGAGGAAGTTATTAAGAAAATTATGGACTGTGCTGAAAAGTATAAATTGACGTTTGAAATTAGAGAACAAGAAGATAAACAATTTTATATGATATGGGACTTATTTTATCAATGGTTAGATAAAAAGACATGGCAATGAATTAGACTAGGAAGTTTCATAATAAAAGATCAGTAGATTGATATAGAATATAATACAAAATATATAACCATTGGATGAATGTATAATATAAATTTTAACAAAATTTAGAACATCTCATATAAAATGATGGAATAATAGTTTAGTCAAATAAATGAATAACTGATAAATATATAAGCATATGCTAGATTGACAATTTGAGAATCTATACAACTTGTGAGTAAGGATTATGAAAGGATAGCACAAAAGATTTGTAACCAACTGCCACACTGTATGTATATAATTGGAAGATGGTGTTATTTTTTTATGTTTTTGTCTGTATATTTTTGTCTTAAAAAATAAAAATCTTTTTTAAAAAAGACATAGAATATTTCAACAAGACAGTGATCAGAAACGTAAGTATAAAATCAGCCATGAAGTACTTACAGGAAAGAAAGGTAAATACTCTGGAACCATCTTACTGTCCTTAAACATTCTGAAATATCTCTGAGTAAAATCTCAAGCTTGCAGGGATATATATACAAAGATCTAAGGATATTTCACAGCTCAAAGACATCTTCAGGTAAAAATTCCAAAAGCGGGAACAGAAGAAGATGCTTAGCTGGCTCAGGAAGCATTTGGAAGCTTTTATTTTTGCCAAAGGAAGAGTTACAAAATGCTGATCAAAAAAAGTATCCAAATCTCTGCACCTGCCAAAATCACTTTTTTTTTTTTTTGCTGAATCGGGAAGCAGCTGTGCCATAAATAGTAAGCAGGCATTCAAATTTGCAAAGCTGTCATGTTTAGCATTGTTATTATATAGAGGATGTGACTTGTTATGGAGAAAATCTATGTGGTGGCTAAGAGTTTAAAACCACTATGTGGTCCCTAAGAGATCGATCAAGGTTAATCAATCGATCAATCAATCAATCAAACAAGTTGTGTCAGCTTTTGTTCAACTTCAGGATTCATCAAAGCATACAAGATGATCTGAATTTTTGCATGCAATTGTAAAAGAGATATATAAATACAATTCTGATCCTGGCTTCATTGCTGGTTTAAAGTCCAAAAGGTGTGACTGAGTTCTTTTATTATTGTGTTGTGAAGCCGGACTGAATTTTGGTCAGCAATATTGTACTTTGAGACCTTTTACAACACTGAGATTGAAAAAAATTACATTAGGAATATGAAGGAGTGATTAGATAAATGTAATGCTTATCGAGTTATTCATAGGCTATGAAGCACAGTTAATTTCGAAATTAATTCTGATTCATAAAATATGCCCGAAAACAAGTGTGTGTATGAAACCAATTATGGGATGGGGATAAAAACAACATTTTAAAAAGCTGGTTCTTTTCTTCTCTTTTTTGGACTGGTAGTCATCTTCTCTTTGTCCTGATACTCAGCTTTTTCTCTCTCTGGATTCTGTCCTTCTCTAGTCCTGCTCAGCCTCTTTGCCACCCAGATCTACCTCCATCTCCAACATATTTTCTTGTTCCTATGCTTAGATGAGTAAGTGACAAAAGCAGGCTGCTGCTTGAAGGAAAAGGAATGCAGAACTGCTTTGTCCTTTTGCTACTGGCCTCAAAAGAAAAACAGAAGCAATGAAGAATAGTCCCGTGCAAATTGTACCGTGCTTCAAAAATCAATTGATCAGGACATTGATCGTTTCTTTAGAGCTGAGGGAGAAAGTCTGCCAAATTTCCCTCTAAAAATCTCAGGTAAGAAATATAACTTAAGAAATATCCTTGGCTTTGGCACTTTGGACACTGAAAATTCGGAGTTTTTGCAGGGAGGAAAAATATTTTTTCCCTTTTATTTTTATTTGTTTGCAGGAGGAAAAAAAACAAACCTGTCCTTTAAATAGACTTTCCAGCCACTGTGAATGTAGCCTAGCTTTAGTTTCGATCTATGACTTTAGAAGTATACTTGATCTTATAAGCATCTATAGTAAGCCACAATGAAGCGGCACATACTTCATGTTGTGCAAGGAGCACAATGATGTAAAGACATCAGGGCATCTGATGCAAGTATGTAAGTTAGGTCATTTGAGTCATGATCCATATATTGTAATTTCCTCTCTTTTTCATGCCCATTCAGTTGAGTCATATCTATCTATCGATCATCTATCTATCTATCTATCTATCTATCTATCTATCTATCTATCTATCTATCTATCTATCTATCGTATGTGTGTGTGTGTGTGTGTGTACAAAACAATGGAGTTGCACCATCTTACAACAGCAAGTTTTGTATTACCCGACTTCAGTTGCACCAGACCAGATAACCAATCAATGGCAGAAAAGAGCTGAGAAATTTCTAATTTTTTGTTTCCATCTAATAATGGAGTAGTAGGGGAAATTCAAATGGAAGTCAGCTCTCTCCATGGAAGGTAAAATATTCAGCCTGACCTATCTTGGAGGAGAATATACCGTCTGTGATGCCTTCAACTCCTGGAGGAAAAGCAGAATATAAATGAAATACTAATAATGGAATGAATGAATAGACTAATGAATGAAGGGATAACAAGGAGGTGGAATGCTGATGCTATGGATGAGTCAAAGCCTAGAAGCAGACTTCCTCAAATATCCAGTTGAGCTCAGGTGACTAGCTTGAGGATTGGAGCTGATTGAACATTGTAGTGTATCTTCTCCTACCTTCATCTTTGATCTAAGAATTAACAGCACCTGTCCACTGCTGTTGGCCCAGAGCATATTTTTGGGTGATGTTAGTTGCACTGACCACCAGGAGGCAGGAACTGTGTGATTGGCTTTGTCTTTATTGGGATTCTTCAGATGCAAGTAACCAGTTGTTATGAGTTCTAACCTTCTACCTAGAATTGAATTTGGTGACCTTCACATTCTGGATTATTATAAACAGTGCATTATCTTTAGAATCCATTTAGCTCCTGGCAATCAAATATTGCAGGGATATCTAGAAGCATTATCAGAATGGTATATCTCATCCTTGAGGGCATGACATAATGTAATACCTATGTCTTTTTTTTCCCCCTGAGAGCGTGAGGGAAAGTGGCTATTTGGTACCCTTAGACACAAGCTCCATTTTAAACCATCATGGATTGTGAAGAAGGCATGACTTCATTTTGACATTCCATTTATTTGTATTTACACTTGTCTAACCAGATCCCCTCACACGTGGATTGTGACTTTTCAAATAGACAGATAGGAACTATTTGTTTCTGTTTGTTTTAATCAGTTCCCCATCCCAAAGCTTTTGCCCAGTGTAATTTACAATAAATTCAATTGGCATATAGTCATTCATTGAAGCTCTGGGGATGAAGCTGGTTCTCTGCAAGCAGCCACATAACACTGTAAAGTGTACTGCAGTAGTAATTTCTACCTGTGTGGAAATTAAATGAAGATGGAAGAACCTCTATGCCCATTTTAGAGAACAGGAAGACCCTCCCTTAATTGGAAATATTTTCCCCCTGAGGTGAAAAAATGTTGCATTTGTCTTACCATTAATCCACTGGGGAGACCCAAATTTGCTCCCAGAAGCCACTGTGGCAGAATCATTTTTGATATAAACTGTACTTGGGATTACAACTCCTAGAAGTTATTTTCGCAGGGCCAGTTGCTGAAGTGCAGGACATGCTATGCCAGCTTATCCTGAGGATGCAGAGATGCACAAAGCTCATCTACATTGCTACAAAAATAAGAAAAGTGCTTAATTTACAGGAGAATGAATTAGTGCCTCGAAAGCCATGCTCTTAAGAGAATTCTAGAGGTTGCAGAATTTTTCTGTCGAAACATTTCTAGTTCTTTATTGTTTACAAACTGTTTCAAAGCCAATGCTAATGACAATTTTCTGGAAAGGTACCCTCTCAATGTTTCACTGATTTTGTATTATGAACAACTCTGCACCAAGCAACTTTGCAATGACTGAGAATGCAAAGACTAAAAAGTGAGTGTTCCTGCAGTATACAATTTATTCAAAGAACTTTTCATACCATCAATCTGCAAATGCAAGTCAGCACCACAAAAGCACCATACCTAAGTGATAATTATAAAACCTGTGGTGCTTAACATACCATATCCTATTTCTGATCATTTTAATCTTCTGAAATAACAGGAAAGAAAGTACAGTAGGTTGTTTTTTTTGTTTTTGTAATAGTGGTAGCAGTCTCTGGGAGTGGAAGTTTATTCTTTCTTTCCTGTTTTGCGTCTTTGTATGTTTACAGATACTGGGCTAAACTGTAATTAAAGCCTTTCCACCCAGAACTTACATAGGCTTTTGTTGTCATCTGTATAAATTCTCTGATCCCGGCAAAGTTTCAGAAACAGATCACTTAAGATGGAAAAAGAAACTGCCTTCTGAGTTGTTTGTATGCCATTTTGTTGTAAAATGAGCATTGTCATTTTATACAATAACCATCTCTATGCAGTTCTTTTTCCCCAAACTTTTCAGCAAAATCCATGGCAGAGAAATGAATTCAGGCACTGCAGTGTGAGGATTTGCAACAATTACAAAAGGAAAGACTTGCAGGCCAGGTGGAAGTTCTGGATTTCCATCTTAAATTGAATTCTAGATCCAACTTAAGTTGAATGCTGGATCCGACTTATATTGAATTCTGGATCCAACCATGCACTGCAATATACGCAGGCAGTCTAATCTGCACTGAAATGCGTATTCAGCCAGTTACCTTGAATATACTTTAAAATGCAGTTAAAAATAAGTCTGCATTAGTTGGATGGTTAGAAACTTCCATCTCTGTGTTCTTTTTACCAGAGGATTTTCCCCCCAGGGGAGCAGTGTTTTGTCATTACTGTAATGGGTTCTGGGATTTTGGGATATCAACGAGGAAAACATGATATCAACAGAAACAGAGTAGCAATCATTTTCACACAACAAGGGTCAAGGTACGCCCCTTCTGCTTGTCAGGAACACCAAAGATGATGGCATCATGTGTGATATAGCTTCTTCTCAGAATGCAGGTCTTTTCTGAGATTTATCAGTATCATGGTGTCCCACTAACATATGCTTTTGAATGCTCATACATTACACCTGTGGATGATCTGGTGGTATACTCTTTTATACCAATATATAGTCATGTATGTCCTGTCCATTGAATGTACTGTATGTACATATTGTATGTCTTAATTTCTTCAGCAGCAGCCAGTGGCATTCCAAAGATACCATCCTTGGCTTACATTCCTTTCCTCCATGGAATTATCCTTGAGATATACCTCAGAAGTATGTTTTAATTAAATATCCCTGCCTTGCATAGTTCTAGGTTGTACATAAATTCCAAATATGAACATGAAGAATGATTACCAAGTTCCTAGTGAAACCTACAGAACCTATAATTTATCCTTTCTATACAGAGAAATTTACAAAACTCCTATAAACCCCAGGAAAGAAGAATTACATACTATTAAATTTCCTCATTATTCGTCTTCTGTGCCACCACAGAAACAGACGTGTATCAAGTCCTTGTACAGTTTTTTAAAAATTTGATAAGAATCACAAAATTATTAACCTTCTTGGTTGCTGTTCCCCTTTGTGAAACAGTGTTCCTCTGGATATTCAAATAGCCCTCTCTTCCTTGGTTTTCAAGAAGTCCATTAAAATGTTATTATTTTATCAGGTTCGAAAGCTGAAACGGTATGCTTTGTTCCCTCTAGAAACAGAAAATATTTTTTGCTTCAAGAATATATTTGCTGGTTGGGTTCAGAACTCTGCATGGATTAACTTTTCACATATTGCTGCAGAATTTTTAAAAGTAAAATATATTCTCCAGAACAATTTTACCCTGGAACTGAAAACATTGTCATTTTTTTAAAAAAAAAAACAAATAAAACTAAACAGGGACTTTTTTAAAAAAATGCATAAAGCTTGCATAACTCATTTCTATTTCAAAAAGTAGTAAAAGTATATCAATATATACTTTTTGATATCAGTATATCAAAAAGTATATAACATAGACACAGATACATTTGATTTCATGGACTTTTACTATTTTACTTTGAATGGAACATTTGATATTTGAACTTTGCTTTTTAGTCTACAACCATAGAGCTACTAATTTTAACAGCTATTTGACAGCTTTTTTTAATGAGATTTTTCAGAAAATATTGCTTTTCACCCTCACATTATTTATTGTACCAGAGTCTGGATCGATATTGCTCTAACTCTAGTCCAAGGCAGTAACAATGCAATCTAGTTGTGGCTGTGTACCATTGGCTGCCAAGTCAAAAAATACACTAGAAATGTTGTTGGGGTAATAAGAATGGCATCTACAATTTTCATTCTTATGAGGTTCATTTGAACTTTCTTTATTCGTGTCAGAATACAAACTATCCAAACTATATAAGCAGAATACAAACTATAGACATAACATTCAAAACTGAGCAAGTAATATAGGCATAAAATAGGTCATAAAAATATAGCATTTTAAAAATTATGTAAAAATAAATAGGATTAAAACTAAATGTTCTTTTGTTGAAGGCACTGAAGTGTTTTTCTATCCACAAATTTATTTTCCATCAGACCAAAATCTACAAATATGTGTTGCTTTAATATATAATCTTGGGGAAAAGTGTGGATAAACAGTAAATGTTTAATTTATTTAATTATTTAATTTATATCTCTTTGTCAAGTGATTCCAAATGTTCATTTTTTTGCTGCACAACTGAAAAACCTATCAATATAATTTTAATTTTTAATGGATCAAATATATTATGAAAAATTAATAGCATTATCTTGGTCTTTTTTTTTCTTTTCTTTTCTTTTGCTGGGTACTTAAAGCTTTGATTTTGAGGTCCCTGAATTAGCATCTTGCAGTGAGTTGAACACAATAAACAGAAATATAGTCAAAGATCCAAAAATATAATGCTGTTGCCAAGGTTACATTTTCTAAATGCAACTCAAAATGTGTTTTACCAAAGTAAATGAAATCATTTGATAACATGGTAATATTAACATGATTTAAGTAAATACAACAGTTCTTTTGAATAGCATCTGGCAATATTATTACCAATAATCTTTAATTTATTAGCCAGTTCAAAGGAATTTTCTTTTCTCTGTGACAAAATATAATTTATGCTATTTATAGTCTGGCCAGATCAGCTGTTGCTATGGCACAACCATCATGCTGTATATTTTGCATGCATTTTTCTTATCCAATGAAAGATTTACGCATCTTTGGTGATTAATTATTGCTTAATTTGCTCAATTTTTATTCCTGTGGGAGGGCAACTATATAAATCTGTCTGTGTACATAGACATTTTGCTTTGTATTGTTCTTTTGCAACTGTGGAGCTTGATATTAAATTTTTGCAAATATTTGCAGTGATTTAATATCTTTTGTGTATGTACGGGACAGGCTAATGGTTCGGTGTATAGGAGATGAGTTGTTTTTGAAAAAGATGCTGTTGCTGACAGCACAGTGCTATTTCTGACTAGCCTGCAGTTGAGCAGCTTTCTTTAAATTGGCAACCCCCAGTTACAACTGCAACTCTCACAACACTCAGCCACTGCAACTTTCGGACCGATGATAGCTTCTAAGTTCATAGACAATGTAGGCTTTTTATCGGTGTGAACTTATATGAGGATTCTGCAGCTTCAAGGGGAAATTAGACTAGCAAAGCATAGAAGGGGAAGCATTGTGTGTCTGCAAGATGGCAGATTGAGAAACCTGGGGAAACCCAAGTATGGGAACAAGGAAAAATTGGGCAGACATGTGACAAAATGAGAACATCCTTTCAGTGTGGTTAGGGCACTTGTCAAGAGCAGGAAACTACCTTTCACTTGCTTTGCCTTCCCTTAGGCTCCTGGCTGCTTATGTGCTGACTGTCAATTGTTGCTGTTGCTGAACACACATTTCCTTCCCTCTAAATAATATTGCTCCTGATCCTATGATCCTGTCTTCTTCTGATTTAGGCCATGTGGAGACAACACTGCATAACTGAGATGTATATTCAGCCCAGTTATCTTCCTTGTACCAAACCTAATGATTTCCATTGAGATTGATAATCACCTGTCATTCTTGTTTCAGTAATTGTATAGCCAGAACTGTAACAAAACCTAAGTCTGCCAATATTGACAATAAATATATTTTCATAAGTTTCCTATATTCAGAGATTTTCATTGAGATTTTGATTTCTGAGGATTCTTATTCAGGAGCATTTGTTAAGTTCAAAGCATAGAAGAGTTTATTATTGCTACCTATATACAAGAATCTAGTCAACTAAAGGTCACAGTTAAACTGATACTAGTTAAAGGGCATTGGAATTCACAGAGGGGGGGAGCAGACTTGGATCTCTTGTGGCAATGCAATGACTCCAAACTGATGACATGTTTAACTCTGCTTTCCAGTTCAGTCTTCCCTTTTCCTACCTACACCTTTTTATTTATAACAAGACTATGAATGATGTGACACTTCAGCTTCCCCTTTTCAGCCCCCAGAATAAGTGCAATCAAACGTTGGGTCACTTTTGGAAATATTGATCCCATCTCTCAAAAGAAGATGCTTTTGGGCCTAATCCTTCACATGGAGCAGAAAACCTGATGTTCTCAGACCAACAGGAAATACTCACTTCTAATTTACAGGAACTCTGTTCTTGTAGACAGAAGAGATTATGTTTAATTAGATTTTAGTAGCTTGATTTTAAAACAAATCTATGCCATAAAGAATAAAGTCTGTAATAGACATGTGTTTCTGAGAAATCTTATAATAACAAACCAACCAGTGTTATCTAGATGCTTGATATAGTGAATTGTAAATTGTGATTTATGAAATTGTAACATAGCTTAAATGATTTAAACAAGAACAGATATTCAGTGATATTAATTTGATATTCCAACAACTTAGTAGGATTTCTATTTTTGTGACAGAACTTGGCTCAGGCAGCAGGAATTTAGCATATGAAGTTCTTATTTGGGAAAAAACCTTTATCTATTTTCTTTATTTTTTATTTATGTTTTTAATTTCCATAATGATATATTTTTTAATGTTCAGATTAGAAGATGGTTTAGTGGAAAGATAGATTAGAAATATATAAAAACATATTTTTCTTTCCCTTAGCTTTGTAAGAACAGGAGGCCTACAGCATTTAGCCACATTATATGGTGACTATGAGGAACATGAAAGTCATTCTTTATGCTAGAACCAGAGACTTAATTCTTGATGGGGATAGAGAAGTGCATTTTTCTTCACTAATATTTTTGTTTGCAATATATAAACTTCCTTTGAATACAGAAATAATATTTAAATAATCCGGATAACAATTCAAAATCATATCTCTAACATAGAGAAAAGAAATCGATGTTAAGCTGAAATTTAACATTCTGAAAGTTTATGTGACAAGTTTTGATTGAATGTCATTTGCCTGAATTATATTGGCAAAGTATGTTAATTTTATAAGCATATACGTATGAAATTCCAATATTACCTCTACTAGTCTGTAAGTATAGGGGTTTCAATCAGGTGTGTGTGTGCTTATGTGCATGTTATTATCTTAGGTGAAAAATGCAATAATAAAATACACGATTGGAAATCCAACTCATTTTTTCTCCTATAGAACTTATTAACTTATAGAACTTATTACCAAGGTTGCCTTAAGGCTGCAGTGATTTAAAATAACTATGTCATGGCTGCGTTCATCTGAGAAAATTTAATGCGAACAATATATCAAGTCTGGATAATCCTAGAACTGGAGCTGAGCTAACTCTTTTCAACCATTTTAGCACTCTTTCACTTCCTTTGTTCACTCTAGGCCTTTTAAATCCCATCTTCCCATTAGGTTAATGTGACTGTTAAAAGGATATATCTTATGCTTACGTTGAGTTGCTTTGCATGATTCATGCTTAGTTGGAAGAAAGAATTACTGAATTCAGTTGGACCTATTACTGAAAAAGGAGAGATACTGTAGATTCTTAGTTTATTATGGTAATCGTCAATTATATGTGTACAGTATATAATCTTTGCTTATGCTTTCAAAATGCAGAAAACAAATTATGTGTTCAGAAATCACATTTAATAAATCCCAAATGTGTTATGGCTTTAACCGCAAGGAAATATATTCTCTCGCATAGTGTGGTTATTCTGTTTCATTTGGGGCGGAGATAAGGAAATCTTATCTCTAAATAATATTTTGTAGTGTCTGTGATAATTCATGTCTCACCTTTATTTTTATTTTTTTAAAAAACCTTTTTTTTTAAAAAACGGTTAAGCAAAGGAAACCACCAGTCTCCAACACGTATGCGGTTCTAAATTGCTCTCTATAATTGGACAGTATCTCTAGTAGATTCTTTTGTAGGCCAGAAGAGACCCGGGCATAAGTTTAACACAATAACTTTGATTTGTGGGGAGGGGACAAGTAATTAACCAAGCAAGGATTGTTATTCAGGGAAGCTGGAGAAAAAGTGAACAACAACAAAAAAGTGTTATGGGGGGGAAAAAATCAATCAACAAGGAACGAATTTTTGGAATATATGGTCTGGTAGGGTAAAGGGGGGAAAAAAACCTTAAAAAATAATATACATGGGGGGTAAATATACCCAGAGAAAGTTTCTCACATATCTTAGTCAGGATTCTATAACTGTTTCTGAAGGTGTAAGTCAGATAGTTGAGGTTATTCAGTGGCCTCAAAGAATGTTAGTGTAGGAGAGAAATACACCCTTCCTTAATAGGAATGGAGACCACAAATGGCAAACTCACACAAAGCTTAAGGTGTTTGGTATGTCAGAGAAAGAATAACATACAACATAAAGTATGGAAAAGTAACACCTACCAGATCTGGTGTGACATTATGGTGATAGTTCCTCTTGAATCATAGAAACCACATAAGCATCCTTAATTAAAAAAAAAATAAAGAGGATGGCTGCTATGTCTGTGTGACAAAGAGCTGTGGTAGGAAGTAACGCTATGCAAAGCACTCACAAAGCTTGTTGTTGCAATGAAAATCCTCCTCAATCTGTTGAGGCAATCTCTGCGATGCAGCTTTGAGGATTTTCTACGGTAGGTTGTTACCACTATGAGTATGAACAGCTGCTTTGTTTTGCTGGCAGTCTGAGGGGAAATGCTGTCTGTGCATCAGATGTGCAGAGATCCTAGGAAAGACCATGAAGCAACTATGCTGAATCTGTCAGAGGAAATGGCTGCCTCAACCCTTTGAGGAAGGGCATTTTACAGAGCCTTGCTTTGAATACTTTGCATACTCACAACAGGGAGCAATCTGAGGGAACGGGTGGGAGAGACTTTCTATGAGTTGCTTTCTCCTCTCCGGTTGCCTCCATGAAGGGTCCAAAGATGCTAAAAGGTAGCAAGAAACGATCTTATCATTCTATTTAGACAAATGGATATTTTGCAATCCTCCACAGCTTCTATGGCAGGTATTTAATAGAAACTCTACAGCGACAGTCACTGTCGACTACCTTCAACACATTCTCAGCATTTCACACAACCCCCTCAAGGCTTCTAACCTTCTTTTCACTTTTCCTCTCCATGGTCACAGATTTCCAGACCACAGAACCCTTTCTGCAATAAATGTCACCTGTTTTAGGGTTACCTGGCCTATGTAAGTTAGATTTAAGCTTACGTTTAATGGTAATACCCATGGTATTAAAAGTCATACTTTTTAAAAATCGAGTTGGAATATCCCAAACCACTCCTAAAAGCTGAAAGATATTTTAGACTAGGAATAGCCTTACATTTCTCCACGTTGTTTATCTAGAAGTGACATAGGCAATACCACGTTAATAAGTAAGGTATATCAAGAAGGAACCAAAGAATTTCAACCGTGGGAAGTTTCACATCCCCCCCCCATGCTATTCTACCATTAATACATTAAGTATGCATGCATAGCACATCAATATGCTTCTCTCTCTCTCTTGCACACCCCCACAGGCTGGCAGGGAACCTGTTACACCAATATCCCGCCAAAGCTAGCTTGGCACCAGCTTGCAGCATTTGTGTGCGTGTATTTCCCCCACCCCACCCCCCCCACATTCATTTCTTTTTCCACATTACGAGCGAGCCTTCTCACAACTTCTCTTGGAGCGGGGTGGCGTTTCGTTTTCTTGCGTGACACGTTTCACGTGGCAACCGAGGGTGGGTGGGGGACTGAGCCGTGAGGATCAGCCCGCGAGTGGCTGCGGGGGGAAGGGGCAGGCGAGCGCGCGCCTCAGCTCCAAACGAAGGAGGTGGGTGGGTTTGTTGCCTCGGTGCGCCCCCCCCTCATGGCAAGCGAGGGAGGCGGCGTCTGTCTGTGGCGGTGGCCACTCGGGAAGGAAAGAGGGCCGAGCGCGCCCTGACTGACAGCGGCACGGAGCGCCTCCCCCGTCCCCCCGACGCTCAATATCGAGAGAAGGAAAAAGAAGAAGCTGCTCCCGGGGAGTGTCTCCCTTGCCCGCCTGTGCCTCCTCCCTCATCATCACCTCCCTTCCCCCTCCTCCACCCGCGCTTGCTGAGCGAAGTCGGGTCACTCTGGCGAACGTCGCCTGGGCATGGCTCAGCGTTGCCTGGTCTGCTGCGGGGCCGAGGCAAGACGAGCAGGTAAGGGCAAGCGGGCGCCGGAGCCAAGCCAAGCCAAGCCAAGCGGGGAGTTGGGCGAGCAAGGAGACAGACGCGGCTCTTTGCCGGGATGAGGAAGGCGGGAGCGAGAAGGGAAGGAAGGGAGAAAGCAAGCAATAAGCGAGGAAGGAAGGAAGGAAGGAAGGGCCCGGCCCTGCGATGCGCAGCTTTGGTCGGAAGACCTCGCTGCAAGCGGGCGGCCAGAGAAGAGCGCGCGTCCCGGGGCGCCTGGCAAAGGGGCGCAGTGGTGCGGGAGCGGTTCGACATCTTGGCGGCTTTCTAAAGACTGCGCCGCTTCGTATTTAATCCAGGGTCGCTTTTTTGCGGGGTGGGGGGAGGGGAGCGGGAAGGGGAGGGAGAGTTGCGGGTTGCCCTCCTGATCACCACCTTTGATGAGACCCCACCTTCCCCGGGCAGCTTTGGATGCAGTGTTTGGCCATCCTTTCTCGACGTTGGGCAGTCCCGTCCCGTTGCATATTTTACTCGAGGTGGTGGTGGAGGGAATGTAACCTCCTCTCCTCTTCCTCCCTCCGAAGCCTATTTCTAAATAAAGGAGAACGGGCTGAGAGTTGGACACACGTGTGTGTGTGTGTGTGTGTGTAAAGGACACCTGTTGCTGATTTGCCTGCTTTCCCTTCCTCCCTGGCTGTGACCTCTGCTTCAACTATGGTTTGGAGGGAAAGGATTCTAGAGGTTGCGGTTGCTTTTGTGCTTCCCTCCGCCTCTTTCACAATGAAGGGGTGTGTGTGTGTGATGATCTTCGGTTGTGTTAGTTACAGGCCTTGGAGGAAGTGCTGGGCTGCCTTCTCTGTTCTCTTCGTCCACCCTCTTGCAGGTGGCACGAATGACGTAGTTCGCGTTTAAAATCCATTTGGGTTGGATCCTGCTTCTTCCTCCTGTCATGTGCGGAGCCGGAAACCTCTTAATGGAAAGCAGCGTTAATTGTTGGTGTTCGTGTGAGCTCCCCCCCCCCTTCTCTTTCTCAAGAAGTCAGGTAGATCTAAGGCTGTGTATAGGGATTTGCTTCGACAGTGTGAGTTAAATGGACTGCATCCAGTTTGTCATGTGAGGGAGCTTGAGAGAGAGAGAGAGAGAGAGAGAGATTGTGTGAGATTCATATGTTTTCATGCTATAGGTACAGCTGACTTGAGATGATTGGAAGGGAGGACTGCGGCTGTCAAAAGCTCTTGTTGCTGTGTGATTAAAAAAAAAATGTTCCTCGCCATATTTGGATGTGGCAGCTGGACGGACTTTGTTTTGAATGCCCAACTATAATGAAGCTATTGATGCTTTGGGGGAAAGGCAGCCCATCGTGGAAAATAGATTTTTGTGTGTTATGGCAAAATTCATGGGGCTTGCAGATGGTTTGAGTTAGCAAATAGTCATTTCAGATCTCCAGAAGGGATTAAGAAGGCAATTCCCCGCCCTCCAAAAGTATCCCATATGGATTTTGATTTTTTTTGTACATGTCTGCATTAGGGTTCGACCCCAAAGAAGTATATTTTAAATGTATTAAGGATTAAACTGACATAAATGTCTTTGTTAGCATGCACTGTAAATCCGATTGCATGGAACTATGGTTCCCCCTTTTTAATAAATAGTTTTATGGTTGGGTTTTCTGATCTTTCTGCTTTTACTGCAGACTTCAGATTTGATGGAAGTGGTAATGTAAGAAAGACAACATCAGTGTTGCTGTTTTATTCAGTTTTCTGAGTCCAGATGTTCTGGGTCAAGAGCTGATGTTTGCTATCTCCTTCTCTTCCACCCCAGAAAGCTTTTGTTGGAGGTGAGATTTTAATCAAGGAAAATAACTCTTAAATATTGTTTCACCAACCTCAGTTAAATTCCATATTTTTTGAACAGCAAAAATGTTAAGTTACTAGTTACAGTTATAATTTAGCCTGTTTCTGTTGCTTGGCTGTTGTTGTTTATACCATGTTTATTTTCCCATGTGTATTAAGCTATAGCTGGCCATTGGTGTACAATTTGTCCCTTCATTGTATCTTAAGTGGTCTTGCTAATTAGGATTATTTTGGACTTGAAATTTCAATTCAGATAGCTCTTGACTTACAATCATTTGTTTAGTGACAATTTGAAGTTACATCAGCACTGAAAAAAGTGACTTATGACCATTTTTTACACACATGTCCATTGCAGTATCCCCATGATCATTTGATCACTTTTTGCGACTTTCTGACAAGCAAACTCAATGGGGAAGCCAGATTCATGCATTACAACCGTGCTTGTAACTTAACAACTGCAGTGATTCACTGAACGACTGTGGTGAGAGGTGTCGTAAAATGGGACAAAATTCATTTAAGCATCTTGCTTAGTAAAGGAAATTTTGGGTTCAATTATGGTTATGAGGACTAGCTGTAATAGTGTTGTGCAGTTTTGTCACCAGTTAATGTTTTGTGCGAGCAAACTACCTAGTACCTTTCTTTCATCTCATGGAATTCAAATAATTGTTGTAGCATCTCAGTGAATGCCAAATTCATTACTCTTTTTGCTCTTTACATGAAGCAAATAGCTATTAAGAATTATTTTAAGTTATTGTTCTATTTTGGCTCCTTTGATCTGAAATGTTTTTACAAAGCAGGAGTTGGTACACTTCATTCTGCCTCCATACAACCTGCATTCCACTCATAGTCATGAATGTTAAAATCTTCTTAAAACTGAAGTTTGGATTCAGGAGTTAAGACTTTTAAGTTACTTATAAATACAATAAAAGTTTTCTTTTGGGAGACATCATGAGTTGATAATGTTGCTGAGATTCTTTCTAGTGGTTATGGTTTATTTGGGTCATAGTAATGCCTCATAGTGGCAACAAGGGTCTCTGTGTTCTCACATTGTTATTAATACATTGGCCAAGAGATGGAAAAATCCATTTTCCAGACAGTTTGCTATCTTGTGCCAGGCCATTCTGGAGGAACAAGGCCAATAGAAAATGGTAAAGGGACGTTAATTGATGAAGAAAGCAAGCAAATGCTGTCCAATTAGTATTATGTTTTATGCTTTAGCATTTGGATTTTCTCTTTTCTATATCTGCAAAGAGCAAATGGGGACCCAATTCTGAGTGAAAGCAGTATTTATGTTTCTTTTTTATTATTTCATAATAAAATAATTTTAGCATTTCATGTATTTATTAGATTTTTACTTCACCTTTATATAAAGGAGGTATAATAACAAAAACAATAGTTGAAATACATTATTTTTCCAACTTGAAATGCAAAATCTGCCACTTATTTTTTATTGATTGATTTTACTCCTAAAAATGAGCCAAATCTTGATCAATTTGTTCAGCCTGTTTACTTTTTGCTTATTATTAAAAGTGGTTGTAGCACAACAAGATTTTCTCCTTGTCTAAAATAATGGAATTTTGCGTTATATGAATGGGAGGGAAACATAGATCAGAAAAGCTTCTTTGTAACAGCAACTATGTATCTGAGTGAAATCCCTTTTTTTCTGTTTATACACTAATATATTTCTTGGGAATTGTCTTTGGCCTTGTTTTTTTTTTTTTTCTCTGCTAAATTTAATTGTACAGATTTCTGTGTGTTTAGGGTACTGTTTTCCCATCATCATTGCTTTACAATATAATGTATAGGAATACTCATTTATATAATGGTGAGGAGAACTTTTTAAAAAGTGCTTTCTACTTTCATGTTCTCTTAGTATTTTATCTCCACTTCACACACCCCTTCTTCACCCGGTTCTTCTCATTCTCCTATCTTTGGAAAGCAATAAATGATGGTGATGCTGAGAAGATATAAGAGAAAGACAAAGAGAGTGCGATTATGTCTTGAAGCAAGCAACATTTTACTAACACAAGGGCAAGCTTATTTTTCTCCTGTTGTGTTAGTGCATCATATCTTTAAGTGGTATGATTCAAATTTCAGTATTAGTACATAAAATTGGTTCATGCTTCCTTTGTAAATGGCAAGAAAGTAAAAATAAAATTTCTGTAACTGTGGGTGTTCACATATAAAGCCATCTGCAGCCAAGCCAACCCTCAAATCTTTGACCAAAAGACCATGGAAAATGTGCAGTCTGAGTAACTTGACCCCTCAAAATGTTTGCATGTTTTATTTTTCAGTTTATCCACAGGTGACACATTTTTCATGCTATTTTTGTTAAAAATGGGAGGGTCAGCTTATACACAATTATATATGGGTATTTTAAACTATTGTATATACTCACAAAGAAACCCCTCTGTGGACAAGCTGAACCCAATTTGGGGGGTATATTTTGGAAGTTAAAATCCTTGGCTTATTCAAGAGGATATATTGTATTTGCGCGGTAACACAGTATTGCAGGCTGACTCTGCCTTCCATTGCCAGGAGTTCTATCCTGACCAGCTCAAGATTGACTCAGCCCTCCATCCTTCCAGGGTATGTAAAATGAGGACCCAGGTTGTTGAGGGCCAATATGCTGACTCTGTAAACTGCTTAGAGGGGGCTGTAAAGCACTATGAAGAAAAATATTACTATTCTATAATTTGGTACTTTTTTGCATTTAGTCCATTTTTAATTTGAACATGATCTAAATAGGAAGGGAAAGGAATATTGGGTATGTTCGCTGCCTTGAATTATGTATAAAAACAGAAAAGCGAAATATTGAATGAATGAATGTTCAGTATCAGTACTGCAGTACTGATAGCCTGTATTACAAGTTGCTTGGAATTAAACCAAACATTTGGCATTCAGAATAATACTCTGCGTGGACTTATGCTGCCCTAAATGGGCAAGATGAAGCTCCTCTTGAATTTTCAGCTTGTGCTCAAAAATAGGTAGAGGATGTAGGTAGCCGGAAGAGATTTTGTACAATTCAGTTGTGGCTGTTTCTGAAATGGGAGGTTCTAGGGACCTTCGCTCATGTTCTTGACTCACATCGACATCACTGCATTTCACTGTAGTTGTTTATATCCTTGAAGATCATTTGAAAACTGATACAGAAAGTAGAAGCCTGTGTAGTAATGTGTTCAGCTAGTTTGGCCATGTAATACGAGTAGTCCTCAACTTACAACGGTTTGTTTAGTGACCATTCAAAGTTACAACATCACTGAAAAAGTGACATATGACTGTTTTTCACATTTACAATAGTTACATTTACAATAGTCCCAATGGTTATGGGATCAAAATTCAAACAATTGGCAACTGACTCATATTTATGATGGTTACAGTGTCCCAGGGTCATGTGATCCCCTTTTGGAACTTTCTGATAATCTTAAGTCCATGGGGAAGCCAGATTCCCTTAACAACCATTTTACCAATTTAACAAGTACAGTGATTCACTTAACAACTGTGACAAAGGTTGTAAAATGGGGCAAAACTCACTTAACAAATGTCTTACTTATCAACATAAATTTTGGGCTCAATTGTGGTCATGAGTGGAGGATTACGGTATCTCTACTGTGACAGTTGGTCTGGTTACCAATAGGCTTATTGATGCAATTCACAGTGCTTGTTATTGTCTATAAAGCTCTGCAGCTTAAGGTGTGGTTGCCTTGGGGACTACCTATTTTGCACGCCCATTCATTGAAGAACCTTGAAGAAGGAATGGAATGTTAGTTATTGCTTCCAAGGATATGTGGTGTCAAGTGATGGAATGAGAAAGTAGTTCCAATACGATTGATGTTCTGGTTTGTTATATTTGTATACTTCAAAGCTGAATTACAGAATTGATGAATTTCCTGAGTTCATTGCTTTATCAATACATCTCAGGATTATATTATTTCATTTCCTATAGTACTGCTCCACATGGTAACTGTACCAATGTGACACAACACAGGAATTATCGTGTTTATTATTTTTAATTCATAGAGTAACAGATTGCCTAAGGGCATATTTGTTGCATGTGAGAAAATGAGGGTCCTGAAATACACAAATGCATGTATAAGCAACTAACTATCAGGGAACACTGCTGGTGTTTTACTAGTCTAGTTTTTATAGTTTAGTATGACATCTTTTATGTTTGGGATTGCATTTTGGTTTGGATAGTAGTAATTTATACTTGCTCAATAGGTACGGCTTATCCAATCTGCATTGACATGAAAAATGTTCTATTATAAGCTCCACTACATGCAGTATACTTTTATTGCCTGTGTTTCCCTGAAAATAAGACCCTTGGCCTTCAAAAGAGGCATTAGGTCTTATTTTCAGGGGATGTCTTTCACTGTCTTACTTCATGGTGGTGGCACTGACAGCCCCGCCCAGCAGGAACTCGTGTGGCCACAGCCGGCCCACTTCTTCTCTGGATTGACATGTGGCCACAGCCGGCCCACTTCTTCTTTGGATTGACACCCCCTGACCTCCGTTTCGCTTTCAGAGGCCTTCAGGAAAGGCCTCTGCAGCTGAGAAACAAGCTTTGGATTGACTTGCACATCACCTGTTTCATCCATCAGAAGCCTTTTGCCATCAATCCAGAGCTCGTTTCTCGGCTGCAGAGGCTTTTCCTGAAGGCCTTCAGGAGGCCTCTAACAGTGAAATGGAGGCCAGAGGTGACGTGCACAAAGGGCAGCAAGTGGCCACAGAAGAAGTGGGCCAGCAAGGCGAGGCAGATATCAGGGCAGGTATCAGAGGCAGGCCAGGCTGCAACTGTCCTAAAGTAAGTGGGTTCAGGGCACATGTGCAGCTGCACCCCCCATGTCCACCCCAGCTAGATTTTTACCCATGTGCCTCACCCCATGTTGTGCAAAAAGGTGAAACAGAATGGGCAGGGTCTTAAATAGGGCTTATTTTGGGGGGTTAGGGCTTATATTGGGCACACATGTAAAAGTCAAGCTAGGGCTTATTTTCAAGGTCTCATTTTCAGGAAAACACGATACTTAAGTATATTTTTTCCTTGGACTCAATGAGAATTGGTGCTGAACAATATTGATGGACTATAACTTGTTATTTCTAGTATAATGGCAATACTTGCTCAAAAGTTAAGCAGAGTTTATATATAATTTTTACTCCCAAATGTAGAGAATATATAAATTCTTTGCAAATAGGCATGCTTCCAGAATCACATTTTTATTAGCCAAAGATTGTTACAAAACATATCAAGTGACTTCACTAATGCCTTTTTATATAGAATGAGATAACCTTAAAAATAATGATGCTATCATTTTCAACTTCAATTCATTACAAAATATTCGATTAGCAGAATTACTGTATTATATACAGGAAATATTGGTTTGTTATAGAGAAAGTAACACAGAATTTTGGTTATATGTTTGCGGTTATATTTTTCTATTTCAGCATTTTACGTATTTCTTTGGTTTCTGTCTTCCAGACACTTGTTTTCTTAACTTCCTGTTGACCCAGTTTAAAAAGGGTAGTTTCTTTTAATTTGACCAAACAGCATCCATGCATTTTCTACCCTGTAGTAAATTATATTGTATTACTCATGCTGGGTATACTATTAAATAATGTAATACCTTAATTTCAAATTCATGGAAAAAATCCATGTACTCTATAGAAACTGAAAATGACTTGATGGCACATATTAAAATGGGGGTAATCAGTGTATTTGAACTTGTTCTTTATTGCAGTTCTTTATTGCAGTTCCAAATCTTAGAGACTTAGATTATTATGAACAATTAAATATTTTGAATGAAATAGTATTTCTTTGGATTTTTCTCAATTGTTTTAAACATATGAAATGCTGGTGGTTTAAAACTTCCATATATTTCTATTACACACAAACATAAAGTAACTGTTGCAAAATGAAGTATTTGTAAGACTATTTAAGTACTGTATTAATATCTACTGATTCAAAGCTTTAACTGTTTCAGAATTCATATGTGTGTGTATGTGATATTTTTTTGTTCAGCATAAAAACCTTTCTCTAAACTAGCATGGGTGCATTCCATCAGTATTTTGAAATCATTGATGGAAATGATGCTTTAAAGCAGGGGTGTCAAACTCAATTTCATTGAGGGCCACATCAGGGTTGTGTTTGACCTTGGTGGGCCAAAGTGGGTGTGGCCAGCTCGATGTCACTCATGTCAGGGGTGCCTGTGGTGGCCCGCGGTGCTTCTGCCAGCGAAAATGGGCTCCCAAGCTTCATTTTCAGCTGCTACGGCCTCCTGCAACCCTCTGCCAGTGAAAATGGAGTTCGGCAGCCCTCCCAAGCTCTGTTTTCACTGGCAGAGGGTTGCAGGAGGCCATGGAAGCCGAAAACAGAGGTTGAGAGCCTGTTTTCACTGCTAGAAGCGCCACAGGCCAGTCCTTCAGTATTTCTAGGGCGGTCTCGCGGGCCAGATCTAAGTATCCCGCAGGCCGTATCCGGCCCCCAGGCCTTGAGTTTGACACCCCTGCTTTAAAGCCTTATCAATATGAAACAAGCCATTCACCTTTGTTACATAGTTCAAATTCATTCACTATCTTTCATATCAATGTGACCACCAATCAGGATAGATAGATAGATGATAGATAGATAGATAGATAGATAGATAGATAGATAGATAGATAGATAGATAGATAGATAGATAGTAGACAGAATACTTTATTGGCCAAATGTGATTGGACACACAAGGAATTTGTCTTGGTATAAATACTCTTAGTATACATAAAGAAAAGGTACATTAGTTAAGAATAAAGAATCATAATGTACAACACTTCATGATAGTCGTAGGGTACAATCAACAATCAAATCATACTAGGAAAAAGGCAAGTGGGAGGGGATGGGTGATAAGGAGGTATGAGAAGATTAGCAGTAATAGTAGTGTACACTTTGTAAATAGTTGAACAATGTTGAGGGAATTATTTGTTTAGCAGAATGAGGGCTTTCAGGAAAAACTGTCTTGGTGTCTAGTTGTTCTGGTGTGCAGTGCTCTATAGCATCGTTTTGAGGGAAGGAGTTGAAACAGTTTATGTCCGGGATGTGAGAGGTCTGTAAATATTTTCACAGCCCTTTTTTTGACTCGTGCAGTATACAGGTGCTCGATTGAAGGCAGGTGGGTAGTAATTGTTTTTTCTGCAGTCCTAATTATCCTCTGAAGACTGTGTCTGTCCTGTTGGGTTGCAGAACCAAACCAAACAGTTACAGAGGTGCAGATGATAGACTCAGTAATTCCTCTGTAGAACTGTATCAGCAGCTCCTTGGGCAGTTTGAGCTTTCTGAGTTGGCGTAGAAAGAACATTCTTTGTTGTGCTTTTTTGATGATGTTTTTGATGTTAGGTGTCCATTCTCCTCCATGCTGCATCGAGAGCCCAGGATGGGTTGACTCCTTCCTATGATGTCATTTAGCTGAGTCTGTACTAAGATATAAAAGCCAGACCCCGGGAGAGACCCCAGCTTTTGACTCAGCTCCTTTCAGTCAGTAGCTGTGTCTCTGAAAGCTTCTGTTAGATAACACTCACCAGCGAACTTCAGTGCCGTTTTTCCTAGTATCAAGCAAGGTTGGGAGCAGCATTGCCAGAGCGCTGTTCAGGCAAGTTGGGCAGCGTCTGTAGACCTCCCCCACACCTGTAGTTTGAGCGGCCGTAAAAAGCGATCGGCAAACAGATAACAGCTTCAGCCAGCTGAGGTTCTGTAGATAGCATTCACCAGCGATCTTTAGTACCTTTTTTCCTCACTTCAGCAACTCCCAGGATCTGGGCAGCTGCTCTTCCAGGAGAGCAGGGCGCTCTCTCTCCTGCAGCGTTGGGAGCAGTGTTGCCAGAGTGCTGTTCAGGCAAGTTGGGCAGCGTCTGTAGACCTCCCTCATGCCTGCGGTTTGAGCGGTCATAAAAAGCAATCGGCAAACCGATACCAGCGTCAGCCAGCTGATTGTGTGGCCAGAGGCTGCCCTTTCCTTTGCTGACTTCACTCGGGGCTCTTTATAGCCTAAGGAGAAATTCTTTGATCTCGGAGCCTGTTTCCCATAGTCAGTGGCCATCTTGGATTGAAGCCTTCCACCACGAGGTGAGCGGCCATTTTATAAGCCCGGGGACCAATTTATACCCTAAGGGGCTTAATACAAAAAATTTACAAACAGTTTCTTTCCATCGTAAGAGTCTTTATTCTTCAAATGGAGCAAGATAAGGGTCAGGCAGAGTTCCCCACCGCCCAGTGGAACAGTCTCTTAAGCCAATAAGAGAAAAAGTTGTAGGCAACACACCCGATCAGTCCAGAGGGAGGTGGCTGCTAAAATCAGAGCTAAGGCTCTAGCCCCTAAGAAGGCAACTCAGGCTGAGTTGAGGGCAGAAAAGCGCAGACATGCAGCCCTAGAGAGGCAGTTCAACAGAACTATTCAACAGAAAGGGAGTGCAACTACAGCATGTTTCAGGTGATACCTGTGGGCCCCAGCCAAGCCCTCACAGGGGAGGAGAAGTTATCTATGAGCCTGTCTCCTGAGGCTCTTGCAGTACAATCAGATCCTCAGGATCTAAGCAGATCTGGGCCTTATTTCCAACAGGCTTCTGGGCCCTATGCTCCTCCCCCTCCCTCCAGGCCTCGAACCTCTTCTCAATCTAGGCCTGAAGCCACCTTCACTCCCTCAGCAGCGGGCCTTCGGCCTTCTGCCTCTACCTTTGAGCATAGACCAGGGGATATCCAAGATGTTGTCTCATTGGCCATTAGGCAGGGATTGGCTGAAGGCTTCAAACAAATCCTTCGACCTCTGGAAAGGGTTCAGGCCCTTCTCCCTTCTCAATCTATAAGTTCCTTGCCTCATCATCCTGATTTACACAGGCCCCTGGACCTCAGGGTCCATTCTTCTCTACCTGAATGGGAGGAGGCTGATGAGGAGGGAAGGGCTTCACCATCTGAACACAGTTACTCCTCATTCAGAACGTGAAGAGGGTGAGACCTTTGACCAAAATCTTTCAGAGGAAGAAGATTCTCACCCAGAGCAGACATCCTCTGCATTGTCTTCAAACCTACTCTCCTCAGGCCATTTCTCAGCAAGGCTTTGGTCACTGCCAAGCTGTCGCCGGACGAAGTGGCTCCCGAGCCACAAGGAATTCCCTCTAGCCAGGGAGACTTATTCTTCTCCAAGCCTGTAGTGCATGCAGGGGTTTTGCCTTCTCCCATTTTGTTCCTGGACATGGTCAAAGAACAGTGCACTTCCTCTTCGGCAGGTCCTCCCCCATTTTCTCTGGATAAGCATTTCTACAATGTCAGCGCAGCCCTGGACAATTCCCTGGCAGTGCCTTCTGTTGACATTCCAGCTCTGGCCTCGTTCCCATTTTCTGGCACTCTCACGTGGGCATCCATACGTTGGCTGCACCAACTCCAGATTAGATTGCCTACATCTCACCTTTGGTCTCACCAAGGCCTTAATAAGATTATCGCAGCGGCGGAATTCACTGCAGATGCCACTCCTCAAATTGCCCCGGTCACCAGATTCTTCACCAGGTTTTCTTGCCAGGGAGCAGAGGGGACCAATGCCAGGGAGCAGAGGGGACCAATGCCCTTCGGTGCAGATGGCCCAAAAGTCTCCTCTATGCCTTTCCCCGCTCCCCATCATTCCAGCAGTAATTCGGAAGATGTTGGAGGAATGAGCGGAGCTCCTCCTCCTGGCACCCTATTGGCCAAGGACGCCCTGGTTTGTGGACCTGGTCAACCTGTTGGTGGCTTCTCCTTGGAGGATCCCAGCCCATCTAATCTCCCTTCATCAGAGGATTCTGCTCCAGCCAGAGCCCCAGTGGATCAAGTTGATCATGTGGCACTTGAGTGGCAGCGGCTAGAGGTGGCTAATCTTCCTGAAAGGGCCATCATCACTATCCTGGCATCTTGCAAACCTCCCACAAGGCGCATCTATGATGCCACCTGGAAGGCCCTTCCCGATGGTGCCTTAGGGAGGGTCTTTCTCTCCCTCTTTAGCCCAGTTGGCAGAGGTTCTTAGATTCCTTCAGAATGATCTGGAGAAAGTTTTGGCCCCCAACACCTTACGTAGGCAGGTTGAGGCCCTCTCCTCGGTTCTTTCATGGGGTTTCCTTCCTTCCTTATCCCATCACCTTTCAGTCAGGAGGTTTTCGAAAGGTGCTTCCAGCCTGCACCTTCCGGTGGTTCACAGGTATCCTTCCTGGGATCTTCATGTGGTCCTTTATGCCCTTACAAAGCCCCCTTTTGAACCCCTTAGAACATTGTCTCTCCATTTCCTGACTCTGAAGGTAGTGTTCCTCGTTTCCATCACTTCAGCCAGACGAGTATCCGAGCTTGCTGCTCTTTCCATCAGACAGGACCTTTGTTCCTTTCACGATGATAGGGTTGTCCTCAGTCTGGACCCCTCATTTATTCCAAGGGTTAACACCTGTTTCACAGGTCCCAGGACATTATATTGCCTGGCTTCTTCCCCCTCCCGCACCATCACTTAGAGCAGCAGTGGCACTCGCTAGACGTAAGTCGAGCTCTTAGAATATATATTAAGAGCACTTCCTCCTTCAGGGAGTCTGAAGCCATTTTGTTTCCTTTTCCCTTCTCACTTGGGGCACAAGGCCTCTTCTCCTACTATTAGCAGGTGGGTCAGATCTTGCATTGAGCAGGCCTACAAAGCTTCCGGTTCCTCGAGGTCTGACGGTGCACTCTACCAGAAACGCGGCCACTTCGGCTGCCTGGGTGACCCAAGCACCCTTGGAGGAGATCTGTCATACAGCCACGTGGACATCTCTGTCTCCTTTCATCAGATACTACCATCTGGATGTCTTTGCCTCGGCAACTGCAGCCTTCGGCAGACGGGTGCTTCAATGAGTGGTTCAACAGTCAGTGTGATGAGCCGGATGAGGACCCACCCGTGGACATGCAAGCTTTGGTATGTCCCATC
This sequence comes from Pseudonaja textilis, assembly GCF_049901715.1. Lineage (NCBI taxonomy): Eukaryota > Metazoa > Chordata > Lepidosauria > Squamata > Elapidae > Pseudonaja > Pseudonaja textilis. Next base: position 136,780,932 of record NC_141990.1, on the reverse strand, counting down.
CTGGGTTCTCGATGCAGCATGGAGGAGAATGGGCGTTGGTAGAAATTACCATGAACACCCTTTCTATCTATGCTGCGAAAGAGCCCAGCCCCTCCCTTGATTCATCCGGAGAGGGTAAGTCATATTTCTGTATTCATTTGTGCTTTCAGAGACACCTTTCAGTCTGTCAAGTTTCTTTGCCAAAGCTGGGGTCTGTCCCGGGAGCTGGCTTTTATATCTTAGTACAGACGCAGCTAAATGACGTCATAGGAAGGAGTCAACCCATCCTGGGTTCTCTCGCAGTATAGATAGAAGGGCGTTCAGGGTAACTTCTACCAATGCCCATTTTAGGTCATGTGATATAGTAGAACCTAGAAATTTGAAGGTCTCTACTGTTGATACTGTGCTGTCTAGTATTGTACGAGGTGGCAGTATGGGAGGGTTTCTTCTAAAGTCTACCACCATTTCTACGGTTTTGAGTGTGTTCAGTTCCAGGTTGTTCCGGTTACACCATGAGGCAAGTTGTATAACCTCCTGTCTGTATGCAGATTCATCGTTGTCTCGAATGAGACCAATCACTGTTGTGTCATAAGCAACTTCAGTATTTTAACAGATGGATCATTTGAGATTCAGTCAATAGTATATAGGGAGAAGTGGAGATAACACACAGCCTTGAGGGGCCCCTGTGCTGATTGTATAGGTATCGGGTGTGATTCCGCCTAACTTCACCTGCTGCTTCCTGTCTGTTAGGAAGCTTATGATCCACTTACAAGTGTGTTCAGGTACCGCTAGTTGGTTTAATTTACTTAGAAGAGTGTCTGGAATGATGGTATTGAATGCTGAACTGAAGTCTATAAAGAGGACCCTTGTGTAGGTATTTGGAGATTCAAGGTGTTGTTGGATGTAATGCAGAGCCATGTTAACAGCATCATCTGTTGATCTATTTGCTCAGTATGCAAACTGCATGGGATCTAACAGCGGATCCATGATGGTTTTCAGGTAGGACAGCACAAGCCTTTCACAGATTTTCATAACTACAGATGTTAGAGCAACTGGTCTGTAGTCATTCAGTTCCTTGATGGAGGGCTTCTTTATCTATTATTTATCTATTTAGTCCAAATTATACAATTACTGGTAGTCTTATGACCATTTAATAATAATTCAAAATTATAGTGGTGCTGGAAAAAGTTATCTACAACCTATCTTGAAAGTTACAACCATTATACCACACCTATGGTCATGTGATTGTAATTCAGATGCTTGGCTCCCAATACACATATGATTGCAATTGTCTACTGACAAGCAAAGTTCAGTGGGAAAAATCAGTCATTTTAATGACACTTAGCACATGATTTGCAAAATAACCGTGAAATTGGTGTAATGACTCACTTAACAACCTCATCGCTTAGTGACCTAAGTTCCAGGTAAATTTTGGATGAGTCTTAAGATTCTTCTTGTAACTTTGAACTGAAGTTTTTATTCTTGCATAATCTTACATTTATAGGAATTATCATGTTGACATGAGAGTTAGGGAGAAAGAATTAAAGTGGTAGCTAACATCAGACAAAATATATGAAGCATGAGAAGCTTAGAAATTCACCCAGTAGTAGAAATGCTTCAACTGTTGTGAATATTATATGTAGCAATGGCCTGTATGTGCAGTACTGTTTGCTTAAATTCACCTATATATCGCTCATTTTCCTGATAGATATACATAATAAATGAAAGTACTTCTAGTAGTTATCCCTTTCATTTTCATGTACTTCTATAATAGTTATGTAGATCTATAAACCATCAAGCTATGACAAACTAATTTAGCAAATAGCAAACAGCACTTAAGGCAAATGGAGACAGTGTTTCCACTGAAAAATTATTGATTATGATGTAAATAGAACAGCAAAAAGTGACATCTTCATCGTTTATTACATTATTGGCATTTCCAGTTTGCTCTAGAAATATATAATTTAATTATACTTCAAATATTAATGTTTATACTGTGGAAGATAGATGGTGATATTGCTGACAATGTTTCTAGTACTACAGTACAATTTCCCTCTTTTTCTTTGGATACTGCATTTTGGTACAGATATACAAGTGTCTGGTTGTTGGTAAGACTCATGGGTAGAATCTATACATTGCCTGAAATGGAGACATGCCAATAAAGGGGTGTGAAGCATTGTTGTTAGCAATTTCAAGAAGAGGTATGAGATGCGTTCAGTTGAGTTACTGGTAAGAAATATAGCATCTTAAATACTGCTCCAGTATCTGGTTAACCTTCTCAGTTTCTCAGTTGGAAGTGAGATGATAGCCAGACAACATATGAATGTTAATATTTAATAATTGCAAGAAGGCCTTCCAAAATTTGGAAGTAAAATGACCTGCTTTATTTATTAGGAAATGATTGACTAATCCCCTATATTTAAAGACATTGAGCTGTTTCTTGAGCTATTGGAGGACTCGTGCAGGGAATGAAATGGGCCAATTGGGCAAATAAATCCAGTATTACCAGTATGATAGTGTATCCCTGCACTGGAGGAAGATCGGTAATGAAATCTAGATAAACTATGTCCCAGGATATGGCGGGTGTTTAATGGCTCCAATCCAGTTGGCTTGTTGGACAAGGCAAGAGAATACATAATCCCTAATTCCTCCTCGGATGCAGGGCCACCAAAATTCTCTGAGTGCTCTTTGTTGGGTTCTGAATATCTCCCTGTGTCCGGCTTTCTTGTTGTCGTGGCACAGCTGTAGTACTTCCTCCCTCAGGGGAAGAGGCACATATAAACATTCATTGTGCAATAGCTGCCCTCCCGCCATTGTGAAAGGCGAAAGAGTATTTTGTTGGTCTTTCTTGAGTTCATCCTTCCAGGCCCTGGTGTATGGATCCTGCTGCTGCTTTGCTTTAATCCAATCAGAGACGAACAACTTGCCTTCTTCCAGCCTTTTGTGTTGATCTACCTTGTGGAGGGAACTCAAAGTTATTTGGTTGCAGCTGGGGGTGGTGATGACTGAGGAACCTGATACTTCAGCTTGTATGTGAGGGTGTCTGGAAGGTTCTTCTGAGAGCCTGGGATATATGAGACGTAAAAGCCAAACTGAGAGAAAAATTGGGTCCACCTGATCTGTTGGAGCGCGAAAGTTTTGGTGTTTTGCAGCACCTTTAAATTTTTAGAAGTAAATGGACAAGTGGGCTGCTCCTTCCCAGCAGGTGTCTCCATTGTTCAAAGGGATTGTTTTATTTTTTTGCTGCCAGCAGCTCTTTATTGAAAATGTAATAATTCCTTTCTGTTGGGTTGATTGCTCTCAAGTAAAATGCACATGGGAATCAATCCCCCCTCCCTCCTTCTCTGCCTGGAGTAGAACTGCGCTTGTTTCCAAGATGTAGCTGGTCTAATAGGTCTGACATAAGGAGGAGTAGGTAAAGGTTTCTAATTGTTACTTTGTTCGGTTTTTTTGTAGTGATGCATTTGGGGTCCTTCCTTTCCCTTCAGCAGACTGGCTGCTCTTCTTTTGGGGAAGACAAAAAATGTGAGCGCCAATGCTGGTGAATTGGAAGGGTGGCTGAATTCCATTTTGAGGTGGGCATCCAGATAATTAACTCCAGAGCAGGCACAGGGTACTATTTCTTTGCTGGGGTTTGGACTCCAGGCTTCCAATGGATAGTACAGTCACCTGGGGAGTAATGGCGACGGAGGAGGGTTAATGGGGATGGGGTAAGAAAGCTCCTGCTTTCTCCCCAAACACATCTACGAGGTCTGCATTCTTTTCTGGCAGCACTGATTCCTTCCTTGTCCTGCAAGTGTTTGTGTGGGGGGCCTGTCAGTTTTCACTGCTAATAAACAATGTTGTTGGTATTTAAGTCTGGGAATTGGGGCAAAAATCACTTATCAACTGTCTCAACTTTGCAGTACAAATTTTGGACTCAATTGTAGTTGTAAGTCGAGGATCATCTGTACTACATTGATAGAGCTCTTCCATGGTATTTGAGGTGCCTTTCCTCACCGCTCATCTCTTAAGTCATCAGCTAGGCTTTTCGTGAACTGGTCAATTAGAGCAATTAGGTCATTCTATCCTACTGAAAGATATTCCCTTAATCTCCTTTGTCCCTTCTTGAGCTTCCAAAATCTTGACTAGGTATGATGCCAAAGTCTTGACTAGCTACGATTCCAAAGTCTTGACTAGCTATGGGATCTCCAAAGCATCCTTTTGAGTTTATGCATTCAATTGTCCAGCACTGGATCATTCCCCTTCGTGAACAATATTGCCCACTTAACTGTTGATACCTTCAGCAGGCTCAGCACAAAAGTCACTCATCCAGTTTGCTGACCATAAATATTTCATTCTAAGAGATGAATGTCTGGAATTGATCTTGGTCCTCCTGCCCAAATATCTCTGGCGAGCTGTCATGGAAATACAGAAGCATTGGTTGAGCTGCTGTCTGTTGCAGTGCTGAGGATTGAGACACATTTTGCCCCAGTTGCTGTGATTGTTGTGTTGTGGCATTCTGCAAGTTGTCATCTGGGCATCTATTTGCTGTTGGTGTTGTAATAACACAGCTGCCAGATGCCCAATGCTTAACAGGATTCCTTGAAGATCAAAGGCCATTCTAGAAATTCTTCTCTTTGGAAGAGAGTAAGAAACTGACACGACTGATATCAGCCCTCCCAGGTAAACCAGACAAAAATATGATTAGATAAACTAAATCTACTTTATTGTAAGGCTACTCTAACAGAATCTTGCAAGCCTGAAAGTATAACATTTCCCATTGCCACCTTTATCTCCTTGATCCATTAGGAGGTGGGTCCTTCTTAAGTTTCTTTTCTCCGACTGTTAAACCACTGGGGGCCTCTCTTGTCTGACTGTTTCCTTAGCAGCACCTCTTCCCCTCTTTCCCCAATATAATTTCCACATTCCATTATTTAAAAAAATCATCTTTTCTAGAACACCTCACAAGTTGTTCTTGTGGGAAAAATAAGAGGAGAAGGAGGTGGAGGAAGGAGTTCTAGGTATGTTCACTGCCTTCAGTTATTTATAAACAATAATAAAGATGGGAAGAAAAACAAATATATAATCCTTAATCTGATGCAGTGTAATAACTAAGAAACTAATTGCACAACGTCAACTCAAAAACAAATCTTGAGTACAATTTTGTTTATTTCTAGGTATGTTTACAATAGCTGCCTCAGATTTTGAGAAGTACCTGTTTCATTTCACTTGCGTTTGGATTGCACAATGGAGAACCACTTTTTTTACATGGTTTGCTAAACAAGCCATAGTGAACTGATCTGTATATACTGTTTAAACTATAGTAGTGAGTTGTGTAAGCAACCAGAACTAGCAGAACTGACTTCACTAAGTATTGTGCTCAAATCACTTGGCGTAGTATAATATGTACACAAAGCCACCAACTCAGTCAGGATCCATATAGGAACCTCTGTGAGGTCTGTTAGTAGCACTCACTGTTTGGGGTTGTGGAGCGAGCTTAATACAGAAAAATATTAAATGTCTTTTAATGGTAAAAATGGTAAATCTCCAATAGATGTATAGGAATGAATGTGCTATGAACAACATCCCCGATTCTGTGTGATATATTATGCAATCGCATTTGTGATATATTGCGAAAATTATATTGTTGAACTGGAAATCAAGCAGCAGATAGCTTTTAACATCATCAAGTGCTTGGAATGCCCATAAGAAAAGACAAGTTGCCTTTGTTTGTTTTTGTTGGGTGTTTTTTAAAGCCATTTTATAAAATAGGACTGCAGCTCCTTTGAAATAGAAGCCCTGCAACATGCAGGGACATGTTTGAAGCTATCCTCTTTGAACAAATGAAACAGTCGTGTCTTTTTCCACGCCAGTGCAGCTATTTTTGTAAGCTGCTCCCAGCTGACTCTCCATGCACCTGCATCCGAAGCAAAGTGGCTGTGCGTGCACATTCATGCAAATACAGCTAGAAAGAGTGTTTGACATCACCACGAAGCCTGGAAAAACATATAGGTCTTTTATTGATTCAAAGAGAGCTGCTTTGTACACAGTTTCTTTAGAAAGATTTGTACTGCCCTGTTGTAAATTAGCAGTAACCAAGGATATGCGACTTGTAGATGTTTTAGACCACTTTTTCCATAACTCTTTGTGTGGGACTGGCTGGTTGGACTTGATTAGATTTAACATCCAAAATATTTGGAAAACATCAGCTTGTCTACTTTTGAGGCAAGCAGAAAGAATATTTCCACTGTAGAAAAGATTCTGAGTTATTTTATTCATGAGTTTATTAGTTTAGTTTAGAAAATTATGTACTGTGATTAAAATAGTAAATGATTACAGCAATAATGTGGATTTAATATTTTCTGCCTTTAGGTGTGTGACCTTAATTCTCTGTCAGAATGGTCGTCCTTGAAAATTCTGGGAGCTGAAGTCCACTCATCTAGCGTGTCCTCAGATAAGGGTACAATTTCATTATACTATTTAATACATGTAAACATTAAGCTTGTATTACTGCTATAATTAATGGAAATTGTCATAATTGTACTGTATGCTGCGCAATAAAGCTGTTGATCCACAGGGTACTGTGGCTTCAAATCATTTTCAAATAGAGGTAGTTATTATACTTGTTTAATGACTCTCATTGGGACCTAGATTTCTACTATGAAGCGAAACAGTCTTTAGGCAAAGCATCACATGAGCACGCTACTTACTGAAGTCAGTTCTGCTAGTTCTGGTTGCAGTCATTAGTTACTCCATTGTTAGGCAAAGACCTCATGATTCTGTCCTGGACACACTCATGCCCGCCTCAACTTCACTTATTATCCTTCCCCCTACAATTTCTCATTTCCACTATCTATCTTTGCTGTCCCCTGCCATCCTAGTTGATCTTCACCATCTTCCACTGTTGAGGAAGAAGACCTGGCCGAGGCATCTGCTGGCTCTTTGTGAGACCTTTGCCGTATCCATCTATCCTCCCCCCCCCATTCCACAACCTGCCTTTGTTGCCCCCAGTTAAACATCTACACACACACACACACACACACACACACACACACACACACACCCCAACTCCCCACTGCTGGCAAAGTGCACCTGGCCAAGGCAGCTGCTGGCTTTTTGCAAGGCCTTTGGGTGAAGTTCATCTGGGAAAGCAGGGGTACATGGCAGAGTGCGGGGCATCCAAACGGGTAGAGATGGGAAGGTGGCAGTTAGTTGGGAAATTGAAGCACATGCTGTGGTCATAAAAGCAAGTGGTCTGCCAAGCACCCAAATTTTGATCATGGAGCTGCTGCTGCTGCTGAAACAGCTGTAATTTTGAAGGCTGGTTGTAAGTACTGTGAGAAGTTTTATATCATATCATATTTTATTCGTTATATTGTTTCCATCTTACCCCTAAAATATTAACAGAATTCACAACAGTCTGAGAATCAGTGTGTCTCCTCTAGATAATTAACGGTCCAGCTGAGACTAAGTTAATCAACTAAAATTAGCAAACTTTCTTAAATAATTAACCCAGACCTAATCCACATATCAATGGGAAAGGTTACACAGAGTTAATTAAATTAGGTCTCCTAAAGCAGTGGTTGCCAACCGGTGGGCCGGGGACCACTGGTGGTCCGTGAGAAAATTTTGGAGGTCCACAGAGAAATGTCCCCCCCAAAAGCACTCCCCCCCAAAGCAATTAATGCAGACAACGTGGGAACGCAAGGCTGTGCCGCCCACATGGCCTGCCCACCTGCTGGCCGAGCGCAAACCTTACCTTGAGTAGAGCCACGCGAGCTGTAACTGGAAGGTAAGACCAACAGGAGGGAAATCTGCCCCGGGCTGGCTTGCTGACGTTGGTGGGAAAGTCAGTCCCATATTCAAGAGCTGCAAGACTGGCCCTTTGGCCATCCCAGAGCAGCTGCTCTGGGATGACCAAAGGGCCAGTCCTGTGACTACTGCAGCTCTGGAATATGGACTGACTTTCCCACCAATGTCAGCAAGCCACCGTCAGTCAAAATTCATATTAGTGGTCCACGGGATTTAAAATTATGAGTTTGGTGGTCCCTGAGGGTTGGCGACCCCTGTCCTAGAGCAGCACCCCCCAACCTTTTGGATATCAAGGACTGGTTCCTTAGAGAGAGACTTTTCTGAGTAATGGAGTGGGCATGGTTTTGTGTACTGCCTGCATCCTGTGGATGGGGCCTCGCTTGTTTGTATGGCCCAATTTCTAGCATATCACGGCCTGGTGCCAGTCCTTGGACCGGGGGCTGGGGACCCCTGGCTCAGAAGAAGTGTATAAATATACTTACACACACACGCACACACATGCCCCTCAAGGGTCACCCTAAAATCAGCAGATTACACCCCGGACAAATTCCCCTTATAAAAATCTGCTGCTATACCCCTTTTCTGTGCAGCCTGCCCCTAAATGCAAACTGTTTTGCTTTTAGAAATAAATATGTGTTCTTTCCTCACAGCTGTCTGGATCTCATTTTTATTTATTCTTGCACAGCTCCTGCTCAAGTTGGAACCCCAAATTATTCTTCTGACAGTACTATTTGCTCAATGCTGTTGTAACTTTGAATAGTCATTGAATGAAAGTTGGTTAAGTGAGGACTGCCTGTAAGGAATTAGTGGTTATTTTTGAACAGAGGCAGTTGGATTCACTCTGCCAGAGCAAGAGGAATCTTTGTGTTTTCAGCAGTCATTTTGTAGCTTACTATAAAGGGCTTATTTCAGTTTTGTATACCTTAAAATGTGTTTACAACTGTTACCAGTTATAAATATAGATGATTCTTGAAAACAAGGCAGAAAAATCAACCATTATGCTTTTCACTGCCGCAGTAGAAAAAGAGGATGTAGTGGAATACTGCAGAATGCAGCATCAGTGACATATAGTAAGCAAGGACACTGATGCTTTAAAATCTATTTAATCTCAAAGCCAGAATTTAGTTAGAATTTAAATATACACAATAGGAATCTTTATCAGCATAGATCTGTTGAATGACTTCCTGATTTTCTTTTCTAACTTATTTTGTTCAAACTCCTAGCTATTTTTGGCAACCTCTAAAACTGTCTTCATCCTACATTGTAAATCCTAATAGTACTTCATTTTATAGTGCAAATCTCTCATAGATCATTGTGTTCCTGCTGAAGAGGCAGAGAGCTGCTTCCTCTCTTGACATAATAACATTTTGTTTCTTATTTTGAAAGTTCTTTTCTGAGCACTTAGGCTTTGCTTCATTCTTGAGCACTGTTTGAATCTCTCTCAGATTCTTTGCTACCCATAATCCCCAATAGCAATGCAGGCTGTCCTCCACCTATGACCTCAATTGAGCCCAAAATTTCTGTTGTAAAGCAAGACATTTGTTAAGTGAATTTTGCCTTATTTTATGACCTTTCTTACTAAAGTTAAGTTAATCACTGTAATTGTTAACTTAATAACATGGTTGTTAAGTGAATTGGACTTCCCCATTGACTTTGATTGTCAGAAGGTCACAAAAAGTGACCCCATGACCCAGAGGTGGTATTCAGCATGTTCTGAACAGTTCTGGAGAACCGGTAGCAGAAATTTTGAGTAGTTTGGAGAACCGGCAAATACCACCTCTGACTGGAGACTTTACAGTATGCCACACCCACCAAGCCACACCCACTAAGCCGCGGCCACAGAGCCGGTAGTAAAAACAATTTGCATCCCACCATTGCCCTCACTCCAGGATACTGCAACCATCATAAAGACGAATCAGTTGTCAAGCATCCAAATTTTAATCACATGGCCATGGGGATGCTGTAATGGTTGTAAGTATGAAAAATGGTCATAAGTCACTTTTTTCAGTACCGTTGCAACTTCGAATGGTCACTAAACGGTGTAAATCAAGACTTACCTGTATTGGATTAGTGTTGTCTTAATTTCTGGGGACATTCATTTTTTCTGAAATTCTGTAGAGTATGTTCCTTTTGGCCCTACAGTTGTGGTTTTGGTTGCAAGAAAGAATACTTTCCAGCATTCGTGCATGTATGAAAGGAAATGAAGAAGTGAAACCTGTGGGATAGGCTGACTGTGAGAGTTAAGATTTGGCCGTTTGGGCAGGCCACGTGGCTAACCACAAGCAGAGAGGGAGCTATCTTAAGCTTAGGAATTTATTTTTTCTTCCATTCAGTTGTGTCTGATTTTTAGAGATTTCCTGAACAAATCCCTGCAAAGTTTTTCAGAAGTGGTTTGCCTCCTTCCTAGGGCTGAGGCACTGGCCCAAGATCACTCAGCTCGCTTTGTGCCCAAGTTGGAACTAGAACTCACTCACATTCTGCTAGTTTCTAGTCTGATGCCTTAACAAGAACACCAGACTGGCTCTCTAGTAATAGATCACTTACACTGACAAGACTTAAAGTACAGTTTTTTGCTCATGTAAGTGATCTTACATGAATCAATTGATAAACCTATGCAAAAGTTACTATATTTTACTTTTCATGTTCAAGAACCATAGTTCAGGAGGGAAATAGGCATAGTGGACTTCTCTGCATAGCAAGTCATTAAAGGGTAGAGTTAAATGATTTAGACGAGAAGATAAAAGGAGAACTAATCAAATTTGCAGACCACACCTGCAGGAATAGCCAACACTCCAGAAGATAGGCTCAAGATGCAGAAGGATCTCGACAGACTTGAACATTGGGCTTCATCTAACAAAATGAAAGTACGGTTCTGCATTTAGGCGAGAAAACCAAATGGATGGATAGAGGATAGGTGATACTTGGCTCAATAGCAGTAACTGAGAAAGAGATCTTGGAGTCCTCGTGGACAATTGCTTAAATAAAAAAGCCAGTGTAGTCCTAAGCTGCATTAACAGAGGGGTAGAATCAAGATCACATGAAGTGTTAGTACCACTTTATAATGCCTTGGTAAGACTAAAATGGAAATGTTGAATCCAGCTTTGGTATGATATAAAAAAATGTAGACTCTGAAAAGATCGCAAAAAAAGAGCAACAAAGATGATTAGGGAATCTGGACACTAAAAACATATGAAGAACAGTTAGAGAAATTGGGTATGTCTAGTCTAATGAAAAGAAGGACTGGGGGAGATATGATAGCAGTGTTCCGATATCTAAGGGAGTGCCACAAAGAAGAGGGGAGAGTCAAACTATTCTCCAAAGCACCTGAGGGCAGGACGAGAAGCAATGGATGGAAACTAATCAAGGAGAGAAGCAAACTAGAACTAAGGAAAACTTTCCTTACAGTTAGAACAATTAATCAGTGGAACGACATGCCTCCAGAAGTTGTGGGTGCTCCAGTTCAAGATTGGATGACCATTTGTTTGAAATGGTATAGGGTTTCCTGCCTGAACAGGAGGTTGGACTAGAAGACCTCCAAGGTCCCTTTCAACTCTGTTATTGGCTTGGTGGTTAAAGACATTGTCAGCTGAAAAGCTGGCAGCCTGGGTTCGAGACCCAAGCACCATGCAACGGGGTGAGCTCATGTTACTAATCCCAGCTCCTGCCCACCCAGCAGTTCAAAAGCATGCAAATGCAAGTAGATAAATAGGTATTACTTCAGTGAGAAGATAACAGTGTTCCATGCTCCTTGGTGTATAGACATGCTGGCCACATGACCATGGAAATATCTGGTCAATTCTGGCTCCATCCGCTAAGAAACAGAGATAAACACCATCCCCTAGAACCAGACCCAACTGGAAAGAGGTAATCTTTAATGTTAGGAATGATAGTCACCTAACAGTTGGGTTGGCAAGATATAAACCAGAATAGTAATTTAAGACTGTTGTATCTTTAAGAGAATGCTGTAATTGTGATTGGCTGAGGTTCCTCCAATGGCCATAAGATGGAGCCAGAAACCTGGTTTCTCTCTTCTTGCATTTCCTGTATTGCCTTTTTGCCTGATCATTGTTCTGCGTGGATTGCTGTGAGTCTTGCAACTGTTAGCAAACTCCGTTTATTGAACTTTGTTTATGATACTGGACTTTGCTTTTGGATTATCCCTGGACTGATTATTTAGAATACTAACTGCTTTAACCGTGTATGATTTGGACTGTTTGTTGGACTTCGTTTACCCGTTTACTGGAAGTAAAACTTAGATTTTACTATTTAGTGTATCTGTATGCTGGTTGTGCATTATTCAACATCACTCTCACTATGTTTCCCTCAGTGCACTCATTCTAATGGGGAATACCTCAACATTTACCTTTGCCTTAATTTAGTTTTGGACATGTTGATTAGGAATCTGTGATAACTAGCTGCTAGTCCTGCTAGGAAAAGCCTTCTAATGGTTTGAGGCTTCCATGTTAGCTCTCTTTTATCTATTTATCTACTGTGTAGGTTGGATGAACTTCCTCTTTATTGTCCAGTTTCCAGAAAAACTTCAGTACTCTAACAGATGAACCTTCTTTGGGTGATTCTGTTGAAACATTCTGTCTTGAGGAATGTATAAATCCTCTATCTCACTGCTTTATGCTTTTATTCTGGAAAGCTTTTAATTAATGCATTAATTCTGCGACTTTGTTCTATGCTGCTAGTTACTCTGTTTTTTTACATTTTATAAGAATTACTAAAATAATAAAACTGCGTTAACCTTTGTATTATTTTTGTTACTTTTTATTTAAAAATGGCTTTATCATAGTGTATATGATTCTTGCATCTAGTCTCTATTTTATCTTATTAAAAAGCATTAGGTGAAAGTTGCAGTTGATTAAAACCATGTTGTGTGGTGGGTGAAGTTCAATCTTTATGGCCTATTTCGTGATGACTGCAGCTATAGATGTTTGCAATTCAGAATGTAAGAACAATTTAATGATTATGGATTACTAAACGAAAGAAAATTTGATTTCTTGGTGCCTGTGAATCTAAGAAAAAGGGGAAATGCGTAATGAAATTGAAGAAAGATGATCTGATTTTGTGGGATAGAATTGATGAATGCATGCCTAGAAGTGGAAATGCAATTTTAATTATGAATGATTGATCTGAAATACCATGTTTCTGCAACAGTATGGCCTCCACCAATAGGAAGGCCCAGCATGATTTCTAGGCATGAGGTGAAATTAAGCCCTGCCCCTAAAATTTAAGCCTATTTAAACCACGCGTTTCCCCACCATTTCTCAGATTGTTCGTTAGAACTACACGAGGTGAAGAGAAATGGGAGAGAAGGGGGGGGATGGGGAGAAAACTTGCCTTTAGGAGTGCCCTGCAGGTAGCCTACGCTAGAATACCCCTGTTAGGAATATAAGTCACCTAACAGGTATTTGGGTTAGAAATATATAAACCAGGATAGACATTTAAAACTATATCTTTTAAGAAAATGCAAAACTGTAGTTGGGTGTGGTTTCTCAAATGGCCATAAGATGGAGCCAGAAACCTGGGTTGTTTAGTCTTAATCTCAGAAGAGAATGTGTCTCCATCTCTGTTTCCTTCTGTTGGAAAGTATTGCTGTTCCTCCATTTCTTCTAATTGATTGATATTACTGGATTTAATGTAAGTCTGTTACTGAACTGTTTTTGACACTGGACTTCATTATTGAATTATCCCTGGATTGAAAACTGACTGATTTAATTTGTGAATGACTTTGGATTGCTTATTTTGGATTTTGCTTAAACCTTTCTGGAAGTAAAAGCCTACATTTACTGTACAGTGTATCTGTGTGCTCTGTGTGTATTATTCCAACACTACTCTCTATACGTCTCCCTGTATGCGCTCATTCTCCTAATGGGGAATTACCTCAACAACCCTGATAGACGATAGAAGCTCCCTGAAGGCAGAGTCCCCAGCCGCTTCAGGGCGTGGCGTGGCTACCCGTGTCCCCTCGCCTTTAGGGCAGTCTCTTTCGGGCGATGGAAGCTCCCCAAGTGCAGTCACCAGCCACTTCGATCGGCTGGTAGAAGCGGCCTCGGGGTGGGAGGAGTGTGTGTGTGTGCTCGCCCCATGGCCCCTTCTACCGGCCGATCGAAGTGGCTGGTGACTGCACTTGGGGAGCTTCCATCTCCGAAAGAGACTGCCCTAAAGGCGAGGGACATAGCAGTCATGCCTCGCCCTGAAGCGGCTGGGGACTCTGCCTTCAAGGAACTTACGTCGGCCGATAGGAAGCGGCCTCGCAGCGGGGGAGTGTGTGTGTGTGTGCTTGCCCCAAGGCCGCTTTACCGGCCAATCGAAGTGGCTGGTGACTGCACTTGGGGAGCTTCCTTCGTCCGAAAGAGACTGCTCTAAAGGTGAGGGGACACAGGCAGCCACGCCTCGCCCTGAAGCGGCTGGGGACTCTGCCTTCAAGAGAACTTTCGTCGGCCAATAGAAGCGGTCTTGCAGCGAGGGGAGTGTGTGTGTGTACGCTCACCCCGAGGCTGCTTTTACTGGCCAATCGAAGTGGCTGGTGACTGCATTTGGGGAGCTTCCATCGCCCGAAAGAGACTGCCTAAAGGCGAGGGGACATGGGCAGCCACACCACACCCTGAAGCAGCTGGGGACTCTGCCTTCAGGGAGCTTTTCGTCAGCTGATAGAAGCGGCCTCGTGGCGAGGTACGTGCATATGGGCTGCTCTAGGTGGGGGAGGAAATTAAGTCACCCCCGAAAAGACAGCCTAGCTGTTTTTTCAGGGGTCAAAAAAAATAAGGCCCGGCCTTATTTTGTGAGAAACATGGTATACGTTAGCAAATGAACTGGAGTAGCCTAGGCTACAATGCTGTGGCTGAAAGCAGGAATCAATAGCAAGAACAATTGACTTATATAGCACTTCATAGTGTTTTACAGGCCTCTCTAAACAGTTTACAACATCTGTATAACGCCCCCTACAATCTGGGTCCTCATTTTACTGACCTTGGAAAGATGGAAGCCTGAGTCAATCTTGAGCTGATCAGAATCGAACTCTAAGCTGTGGATAGAGTTAGCCTGCAATACTGCACTCTAACCACTGCACCTCATTTCCAGGCTGATTATGGAATAACTAGATATGACTTTGGGGATATATTTTATAAGGGTTTGACTTAATAATATCTGGGAAAATTATTCTGCTAAATGACATGAATAGATGACTAGGACTGAGACAAAAGAGTACAGAAAAAGTGATTGTGTTGAAAATGGTAATTAGTAACTGCATTGAAAAAGATCTACTTTGAACGTGGTTTAAGTGTAAACCCCTTCACACGTGGCAAAGACTATAAACTTGATAGATTCGATTTTTATGACTGATTAAGAGAATTTGAGAAGGTACAAGCGAGATCAGAGATTCTGAATGTGGCAATGGCCATTTTGTGGATGATCTCAATAATAAAATTTGGAAAAAAACTGGAAGTGGAAGAAAAGAAATCAGAATGAAAAAGAATTACTATAAATCTATGCTTGGCAGTTGGAAGATTTTTGTATTATTCCTTTATATAAGGGGAAAGGTAGCACAAGTGAATCCACAAACTACTGGACGTGTTTGTTATGGATATCTTAAATTTGCTGTATTCTGCAAGTAATAACAGGAAGAAAATCTGAAAAATGTTGTTATGGCATTATGCCAATCATGGGAAGTACAGTTTCATTAAAGTTAGTAGACAATTCCAGATGGGGTGAAAACTTATTGTAGACTTGGAAATCAGATAAAATAAGATTTCTAAATTATATAGCATAATTCAAACAAATACAAAATAGCAGTTAAATGAGCAGTTTCTTATTTTTTTCATACACTAGCAAGTTTAGGTAGATTAAGATTTGTTTTTGGTAACTATAAGTTCTTCATCTACATCTTTATCCAGTACTAAAGCCACTTCTACAGAGAGATTCTGTGCCACTTCAAAAGCAACTCTGTATTCCCATGGTGTCGGTAATTTTGAAAAACTGAGCTGGTTTATTTCTAGATCAGCTTATTTTTGCTGAGGGGTGATGTTTTGGTTTATTTGTTTGTATTATTTTTGAGATATTTCTTCATACAAGGAGTCTTGCTTTACCCCTCCTGCTGGTTCCTGAGCTTCTACCACCTTTTCTCTTTGTTCTTAAAATTTCAAGGCAGCAAAAGTGAAGATGATCATAGATCATCATCAAATTGCTCTGAGTAGTTGGAGAATGACAACGATGGGTGTTTGAAAACTATCTCACAACTAACTGAATCAAACAGAACTTATTCTCTGTGTTTATACGCCTACCTATAGTTATTCATTTTATGCACAGAAATATATAATTATTGTAGAAAGTCCATAAAGTCCATAAAGATAAAAACAATAGTAGCAATACAATCAGAGGGAAAATTATACTTGATAATGAGTCCCTGCAGTTTTTTGGCAACATTTTGGATATGGATTGCTATTGCCTTTTCCCCAAGGCTAAGAGAGAGTGATTGGGTCAAAGTCACCCAGCTGGCCTTGTGCTTAAGACAGGACTAAAGTTCAACATCTCTGTTCTGGTGCCTTAACATCCAACTGGTTCTTATAATATTAATATAGAATTAGCTTGATTCTGTTATCATTTTGTTAAATCTAAGCCACATAGAAACATCCTGTCATCTTCTCATTTTATAATATTAAGAAATGTTAAAGTTCAAGAGGGAACACATATTTTGAATCCGTTCTTTAATATGTCAACAAGTGTTGATTCATTTTGACTTATGTAGAATAATTCTCTGTGCCAACTTTCAGACTCAATACAGCCAGTTCTTCATAAAATTGCATATTTTGGAGTATAATTGAGCATCTCATTTACTAACTGCTGTGGGTTTTCTCAGAGTTATGTTAACAGATGTAATCACTTGAAAACAAAAAAGAGCCATACAGAAACCTAACTTAATAATATAAGTCAGAGAAATCTCAAATTGCAATGCCAACGCAAAAAAATTGATACCCATCTTTTTAAAATCATTGTTGAGTCCATAATACATGGAACAAGATTGTCTGATGAATTAACTTTAGACTTCAGTCATAAGTACAATTTTTTTCTGAAAAATTTGGTCTCTTGATATTCCAAACTTGGATATTTCAATTCGTTTTCCTGTGTACATATGTATCTGTTTTATGTACGTATTCAATATTGGATATGTAATTTATCTTTGGAGATTAGAATGGCCCCAGACCGTTTGCTTTTCATAAGGCCTTCAGCAACCTGGGGTGCTGAATAGGTCAAGGGCCCCATTTCCTGACTGTATTGCTTACTGGCCAATATCTTGCTTCTATGAATGTTTGGATGTTTTTAGTGTTTTTACCGTTTTAAAATGTTTTTAGTATTTTTAGTATTGCAACATCTCTTTGAGAGAAATGGGCAGTTTAGGAATGCAAAATATAAATAAATAATTTTTTTGAATTGTAAGCTGCCCAGAGTCATTGACCGAATGGGTGCTTATAGAAATTGAATAAATGGATATCAACCTGAAGCTAATAGTTTTGCATTTGGTTATAATTTCAATCTAAACACACAATAATGCCATGTCTAACTGATGACAGTAATTTTTAGCATTTGGGATAAGTTTACACATTAGTGTCCCGCTAAACTGACCTCTTCTCAAGACCCACATAGTTTTGTTTTTCAATCTCATCAATGTCCAAAGCAAACTGGAGAACTAAAGTGTTGAGTTTGGTTTAGAAACTCTCATTTGAATCTGTGCTGGCTGTGAAACTGAGTGTTGGGCAGCTCATAAACCGTACATGATCTTTCCAACTACCCTATTTGTGGACCACAAACACTCTGTAATTGTGGCAAAATTCAGTGGCAAGATGGTTGACATTTAGTAGTGGGAAATTTGGGATTTAAGAGTGAGAAAGGAGCACTTCATCCCTGAGAAACCACCGTTCCCATGTACACAATTAAAATATGACCCAAAGGGGACAGTTTTTGGCTACAGCATCACTGAATTGCTTTCCGCAGTCATTTAGAAAGTTATGATTCCTCAGAAGTAGCCAACCGTGGACCAAAGGACCTTAATTGTGTCTCTCATAAGCAGTGAGAACACAATTATTTCTTCTTTGATCTGCTAGAAGTAAAGAATACAGTTCAATAATAATATGTACATTTTTCAACATTGTATGAAAACACTGCATTTTTTTAAACCTAAACTTCATATAGATGTCATTTCCAATCTATTGCCCTCCAGTTGTGTTGGACTATATTATTTATTACCACCAAGACATCCAAGGTGATGGATGTTTTAATTCTCTTATATTTTGGTATATCTGACATTTCTATAACATTTTGAATTTCTTCTCCATCATCTGTTTTGTGTAGGACTAGTTCATCTAGCCACAATAGTGCTGGTGTGATACAGAGACTAAAGATACGGGTTAGTTGCAGTGCACAATTTTCCCTTCTTTATTTGTTAACAGGCTTTATGGGCCTTGTTTCTTCTTCAAGTGCTTAGGTGATGGCCTGTTGTTCCACCCTGACTTTTTAACTTTGATAGCAACAGACTTATATACCGCTTCACAGTGCTTTACAGCCCTCTCTAAGCGGTTTTACAGAGTCAGCCAATTGACCCCAGCAATCTGGGTCCTCATTTTACTGACCTGACCTCGGAAGGCTGAAAGTTAGAGTCAATCTTGAGGTGATGAGACTCAAACTGCTGAACTGCTGGCAGCTGGTGGTCAGCAGTATTAAATGGATGTAGTTCTTTTTTTTTTTAATCAAGTAAAATAATTAGAAAAATATTTTCTTCTCCAGAGGAAAAAACCCTCTCTGGTGCCATATGAATACTGTCACATTCAATTTCATATGATCCAAATTAGGCCATCTAACCAGGGCATAACAAGATCCTTCAAGCCACTGAGGAAATTGCCTGTATAATATTCCTGATACTTGCATAAGATGACTAATAATGGGTTTTTAATTAGCTTTTCAGTTTTTTCCCCCAGTTGTGTTAAGATACTTTTTAAAAATCAAAGGCAGCATTTAGCATGTTGACAGAGGGAGACATTGTATGTAGGACATCTGTAAAAATTGTAACTAGCAACTAATGCATATGTGCATTTTTGCTACTCTTCTGTCCAGCTTAATCTGTTTTAAAAATGAGTCAAATACTACTGATAAAACCATGAGCCACACTTAAACCATTATGAAAACTAATGTATCGAATGCATTTATGCCCTCAGGAACAGCATCTAACTCACCAAATGTTTAAGACATAAGTGGTGTTTGCTTGCTTGCTTGCTTATTTATTTATTTAGTTATTTATTTATTTAGGTTGTGTCCATTTTCATCAAGGGAGAAAGGGACATTTGCATTACAGCTTGCACATTTTTAAGTGAATGCCTGAAATGAGCATTTTACTGAACTGAATTGCTTTTCTTCCGCTTTTTGTCCATAAAAGGAAAAGAACACTGCAGTGTGATTTGTGATCCCCCCACATACACATAAGATCAAAACACTGTTTATCTTGAGAAGATGAGGTGCTGAGGTTTTGAGCAGAGATGTTAAAGCCCGCACAATTAATTTTAGGAGTTCCTAAAATACAGGATCTGTTTCACTGAGGTTTGTCTTCAGTTTTTTTTTTAAATTATAATCTCTAGAGTTTTAAACATATCTTTTACAGTTTTTATTTCATAATGAAATCATTAGTTTTGACTGTTTTCAGCTTAATGCTGCTTCCATGAGAACCATGCATACTGTACTAGATTCAGATTTTATTATTGTGGTAGGCCAGGAAAAATTGCAATTATTTCAGCATTTCTTCAATCTTAGGCGTCTTGATTTTTTAAAAGCTGCTATTTACAACAATAAACATTCAGTTTGCTTGTCTAGGTATTTTCCTGAACTTCAAAATATTTTTTTTTCTGCTGTGTATTTGATGATCAACAGTGGATTAATAATTCTGACTAGCCTTTAGTTCTTGGAAGAACATAGAGCTGTACGTGCTCCATCACTGTAGATTTTTAAAGAAAAGATTGGACAATCATTATCTATGATGGAATAAGAAACTACTATTTTGGATAGGAGGTTGGCCTATAAGACCCACCAAGGCCTCTTCTAGCCCCATGATTATGTTTCTATTTCTAACCATATGATGAAGTATCATAATTTAGTAGTTCTCCAATTTCGTTCTTATATGAAATTATGCTACGACTTACAAAGATTACGTTGCCTTCCAGCTTGTACATCTTAGTCATAGGGGCAACCTGTCCTGATTCTCTCAGAGTAGAGCGCTAATTTCCAGGAAATGTTATTAATTATCCTGACAAGAGATTAACTGCACGGCTGTCAGTTCCAGTCATACATCAGGTATATCTGAAATGTAATTTTCTACTAGCTATGCTGTTTGAGTTATTCTATAGTGAAAGTAGAAGGGAAGAAAAATATAAAAATATATAAAAACTAGAGTCCTTCCTTAAAAAAAAAACACCTGGAAAAGTTTTATCCTGAAATTTTAACTGAATTGAGAAATAAGATGACTGCCAAGGTTGTTTAGCCCAGCGGCACAATAGCATTGACCACTAATATGTTTTTATTGTCTTGCTGTTACGTTTGATTGCATCTGGTGGTGAGTACACAGCCAGAGGGCTTGAATGGAATCCATTCTGCACTTCACATTAACACAGAGTCAAAGAAACACTTCGTTGTTTTTAACACATTTTTATGCAATTGCCAAGATACCTACATCCTGTGATCCCATGTGAATTCCAAAGAATTCTCACTTAAAATTGAGAGGCAGACAAGTTGCTAATTTTTACGTTAACATATCTGTAGTCCATCCTGTAGGAGTTGCTGTTTGGCTGGAGAAAAATCTTCATCACAATAAACAAACTGAAGCCAAACTTAACTTTTCAGTCTCCCTTAGGTCAAACATGGTGATTCTGTGGCATGGTTTGTCATTGCTTTCTTCCAAGATGGTGTCTTAAACTTCTCTGTGTAGTCTACAAGCCAAATATTTTTGGAACACTGCCATTCAAATACTAAGCAGGCCCATCCTTGGCTTCTGAGCCATAAAAAATCAGCAGGTGATTAAAAAAAAAAACAACTCTTACTTAATATGAAAAAAGAATTAAGATAGGGAATTTATTGTGCATTCTTAGGTGATTCCATTTGCATCTGGAGATATTCAGAAAGGTTAAGGGAGAACGTTTAAGTACATTATATCTTCGCCTAGCTTCTATATATAAGAAGTGTTTATTCATCTGCAGAGTAAAGAGAATGTTAAGACAAGCTTAAAATTCTATGTCTTACTCATCATCAGATATTGAATGAACTAGGATTGCTAAAGCAGTGATAGCTAACCTTTTCCATGCTGTGTGCCAAAAATGTGCTCATGTGCACGCACTCGTGTGCCTGCACTCATGATGCAATGCGTGCGTGAATCCTCCGCCCCCTGCACATGTGCACGCAACCCCCCTGCACCACATGCCTCTGTGTATGCACGCACGACCACCTGCGCATGCACTGCGCACCTCTGCACATGCCCGCACAATTCCCCTGCACCGCACGCCTCTGTACATGCATGCGCAAACCGCATACATGCACAGAGCCTATGCACGCGTCTCCCCCCATGCACGCGCAGCAGATACCCAACAGTTGGCTGGCAGGGGGCACGTGCTAGAGTATCCAGGCTCCATCTTGAAAACAACAATTTGCAATATTGGAGTTAATGTTACAATATTCCTACAGCAAGTTAAGATCAGTAAGAGAAGGGCAGAAAGGCTGGCTGACCCATATTTCCTGATGGACATCGTTTGTTTCTATTTAGTGCGCCATTTTGAAAAGAAGAGAGAGAATAACAATTGAGAACAAACAAAATATTATTGGAAATTTGTTTGGGGCCTAGTCATTTTATTTTGGAATATTTCATCTTAGTCATATTGTAAATTGTTTTTGACTATGCTATTAAGACTCCCCTCCCTCCGTTTTGGTTGGCAGGGGCAGTAATGACTTCATTTTCTTTCACAGCAGGAAACTTCCAAAGCAGTAGTTGTGTATTGCCTTGAGTTAAATTGTAAAGTGTGATTGCTCAAACTTGGCATGTACATTAAGCTTTTTCCTCAGAAAACATAGTTGACTGCTGTGTTACAGGTTCTGAATTGTCCATTTAGAAAATACAGTTAAGTGGATTTGTTCACTACCTCACTGTCACTTAAGTATTACATTGTTGCAATTTATCATTTTTGTAAGCCAAGAACTAAAAACTTACCATATACATTTTGAACTTTGAAGTACCTGAACAAATTTGAAATTTGCATCTTTCTTTTGTGATTGACCTTAATACTATACTCTGTCAATTGCCTCTGAAACAAGGACTTTGAATTTCGTTATAACATAAGGAATTGCTGTTTATATAAGAACAGTTTTTGAAAGTAGCTCAAGTAGTTCTTGGGCAACAGTCACAGTAGTTTATATTTGGCTTGGGAGAAAAACTTGTTGGAAGACTTTTGCTGGTTGAAAGTGGGCATTTAATAAAAAGAATGTCAGTTTAAGAAATGTATCAGGAATTATAGTGACTATAGATACTAACTGGGATAGGTCCGTGTAATAATTCTGCCAAATTATATAATGCAAAACATTAGGTGCATGGAGTTTATTCATCAGGGTTATATCTCCTCACAGGTACCTAATAGAAGACAGTTGTGAAGTAGCTCCATGTTTGTTCTAAGCTCAAACAAGGGTCGTGGAATTAAATTAACCTGTCTAGATCCAGAGCGTTCCAGGAATGCCAAGCAAAATATTACTTCTACACAAGGTGGAGACTCAGCATACCTTTTGTCTAATTGATATTCACTAGCATGAACAACTTTGCATGCTGTCAGAAATTAAATCACATAAGATGCAGATTTGGATCATCTAGAAGAACAAGTAATTGCCACTGTATTTAAATGAGTAAAATATTCTTGAGGAAGTCCACAAAAGTAATGGATTGACTTAATTGGGGGTTGACCCTGAATTTGAGACATTTCTCTACTACCCTAGGAAGGTCAGTATAGTGGAATATAGAAAGGAGGTGGATTTCCAGGAGGGAAAGATGTATTCCAGAGGAGTGAGAAGCAACTCAAGTCCGTATCTTACCAGTGAGAGGAAGGATGAAGATGACCCCTCCCTCCCTAATATTTACAGAGTATATGCAGATAGTGGAATAGAGGACTTAGTCTGGCAAACATTTGAGAAGCTGATCCTGGAAGACTCACATGTTATTCTTGGTTCTGGACCTGTTTCAACTGTCTTATTCTCACTGTATGTAAAATAACTTCGCATTTTAAAACTACGTATTGGATAAGAGGCAAAAATACGTTCATTCCTAGATAAATAAGTCAAGGCTTGACTGCTGCAATGCACTGTAAAGAGACTGCCCTGGAAGACTACTCTGGTACAGAATGCAGCAGGGCGGGCAGTGATGAGCACGCCTCATAGCCATGTAAGACTCCAGCCTATTAGTGTGATTCAGGATGGTGCTTATCCCCCAACATATCTGCCCAGCTGGTTCAATCCGGGGTGGGTTTGACCCATTCGAGATGCCTTCGATTAAACAAGGCCATTTGTTGGGGCCGTGGAAGCAGTCCTCTGTCACAATGCCTGCCTTCTCTGAATGAGGCTTCCCATGAGAGCCTAATGGTCCCCCCATCCCGATGGTTTTTTGAAGAGCATTGAAGAACCAGTTCTTGCCTGGGCCTTTGTGTGAGGGTAACTGAAAGCCCCTTTAAAAGTTGTGTGGTGTTTTTTTTGTTCCTGTCTGATTTGTCATCTTGTTTATTATTATATGGTTTATTCCTTTTAATGTTGTCTATCTGTGAAGCACCCTGAGTCATTTGTAGCTGGGTGGAATAAGGAGGGGCAGGAGGAGGAAGAGGAGGAGGAGGAAGAAGGCAATATGATGCTAATGTACCCCTGCTGGGATGTTTTAAACATTGGAGTTCAGTTTTACCTGGAAAGTGCCCTCGTTTGTTGTTCTTATAGTTATAATGATCTGAAAGACCCCTTTTTTTTCTTTATTTGGGTTAAGCTTTACTCAACAAGACATCAAATAAATCTGGTCTTTCTATCTTGTCTGTGTGATTCTGAGAAGAGCCAGCAATACTGTAGCTGAATCACGGGTGATGAGCAAGAAATGACCAAGTTATCGGAACATGTTTGAGCTTAGTGGTTGAGGCTTTGACTGGAAATAACCCATCTATAATCTTTGTTCTGTATTTCAAAAAATACTTTCTTAGTGTATATTTAATATGGGAAAAGAGAAGGAAGTTCGCTAGAAAGTTTTAAGAATGACACAGGAAGAATGTTTTAAATGTAATACCAAACTGCAAGAACACTTTAAATGAGATATTTTGTATAGAAGGGAATGTTCCCAGTGTCTTAATCAGCTTATGCATCGATGGAAGACTTCCAAACACTAAACACTTGCTGATATTTATCAGCATGTATATTATGTAGTCTACCTTTTTTCTAGTGCATTTCCTTAAACCAATTAATTACAATAAATTAACATTCTGAATTTAAATTTGCAGGTTTCATTTTCTTCTCACATTTCCAGGAGGAATTGGAGAATTTTTAAACAGGTGAGTTTACAAAGTTTAATATATTCTTTGGGAGGGAGGTACTTTTTTATTGAACTATTTTTTCCTGAAAAAATACCAGTAGTGTAGCTATAACTGTTTTGGTTTAATATGAGTACTCACACAAATAGCTGCTTTGGTAAATTTATCCAAACATTAAATACTCCTTTATCAAAAGGCAAATTGATAAAAATGCTTCTCAGATTTACCGACTTCAAGTATTCATTTTACCTTTTTTAAAATTTTTGAGGCATGTGTTCTCTCTAGATAGATAGGTAGGTAGGTAGGTAGGTAGGTAGGTAGGTAGGTAGATAGATAGATAGATAGATAGATAGATAGATAGATAGATAGATAGATAGATAGATTATAGAGTTTTTTTCTTCTTCCATTTAATTATATCCCATTCTCAGAAATTGCCTGGAAAAGTTCCTGCTAGATAGCTATCAAGTGCAAGAAACCTAGTAGGTACTAACATACCAGTGAACAGATCTCCACTGGGATAGAGGGTGAAATAATTGGAGATCAGCAACCACCTAGATGTCTGTAATTTTCAGTTTCTCATCAGCTCCAGATAAAAATACCCGAGATAGTGTGACTTCGGTATCTGGAGATACAGAAGTCTAAAAATCTGGAGGCCATAGAGTTCCTTCCTGCCCCAGTTTAACTGATGTATTTTTTAAACCTTCCTAATTTTATCATTTGAATCATTAAGGAAAGGTTATTAAGGTAACTGATCTTTAAATTCCTTTTTGATTCGATCATTCATTCATATAGTCCTAAATAATTGCTGAAACCTGATCATTCATTCAATTATTCATCAGTTATTCATTCTGCAGTCAGGCCCATTAGATATACTGAAGACCCTTTTTTTGCATTCCTTTTTTATTGTTAAAGAGTATGTTATAAATGTTTGTGACAGATGGTCTCTTTTAAAATGGATGTAGGAAACCAAATACGAAAACATTACACTACCCATCATTAACAATCTGGATGCATTATAAATTTTATTTTTAACTAATTGGTTTGATTTACACCACATCTTTAGCGTGACATACTTTATTTAATATAATGTATCTGTAGAAACTTTGATTCAGGATCAACCGATGTATGTGATGCTAAGATATTGCTGGTTCCTTGTTTTTAAATTTAATTATTAGTAGTTGAAATGTTTTTAAAAATGCATATAATGATTTGAAAACATGGAGTTTTTAATCCTACATCAATTTCCTCATTGGTGTACTTCTAGAGTTCCCCTATTTTCTAACTAGTCTTACTGAATGTGTATACTTCCTCTGTAGTAAGTGCTGACCTACAGGATATAATTAGGGTAGTATCAATACAGAAATTTGCCCTTCCTCTTTTGGAACTATTTATATTCTGGGAAGTGATAGTGATGCTGGTATAAAAACATCATGACACTTATTGAGTTAAAGATGAAGAATTATGAGATTGTAGAAGGATACACAGCATGTCTATTATATGTTTTGTTGCTTTAATATCGTAATATCCTGCAAAAGGTTTGGATTGCATCGTATTAAGATTGAAACAAAGTATGTACCTTTAATTTTATGGCTTTTAATTAAATGTTATAAGTATTAGGAATAAATGGGAAAAAGAGTATCACAACTAGATGGTTTTATAATATCTCTACTGTTTTAGTGGTCTATTTTGTGCTGACAATAAAGTTGTGAAATGAAAATGGGAAGAAACATAGGCCATAATATCAGACTCTCTGAAGGTTGACTTTTACACACACACACACACACACACACACACACACACACACACACCTTTTCAACTCATGTTCCGACAGCTTTTAACTGTAAAATCACAAGTGAAATAATATTATCATTTCAAACATTTAAATATTATTAAAAATAAAAAATAAAAATCATTTGTAAGTCAGATTTCAGAAGTGCCAGGGTTTGAATTTGTTAGTTTTACAATCCATCCTATTAAACCCAGTAGGCTTATTTCTTAAGCGTAATGTGCCATTCTGTCTTGATTATTTCTTTTAATTTTTGTTTGTAGCAATGGATTTTTTAAGTGACATACTGTGATCTGGCTCATGCCTTGCACTGAGCCCTAATCGGTTTAGTTGACTTGAGCTTTAGTTCACTGGGTGCATTCTGGTGACTGTGGTTTATTGTTGTCTGGTTTACTGTGGTGTTTGTATCCAACCAGTTGTGGCTTATTCAGGCCCTCAATTATGACTTGTGCTAGTAACTTTTAACTGGGTGAAACAGTGCATCATAAGGCAACTTTTTTTCGAATCAAGACACCTCAAATGGGCTAATTTATAGAATGGGTTCAAAATCCAGGACACATGGCAAATTTGTGGCAAATTTGTGGTCACTTCAATGCTGCTGTTCTGTCACCTGGAGAACCAGTAGACCAGTCCTGCTCTGGACCTCTAGAGGAAGAGGTAGACCTCTTCCACTGGCTGATGCAGGGTGATCAGCCATGGTCAAGCCTGCAAGAAATTGGAAGTTGATTTCACTCTCACTGCTTCTTTGTTCTTGGTCATTCTGTTTCTCTATTTAAATAGAGAAATATCTCTGAAATGATGACCCTTTATTGTCTTAGTTTTAACCATTCAGTGGTGTCCGAGTCTTGGCGACTTTATAGGCAAGTGTCCTCCATGCTACCCTGTGAAGCTCAGCTTCTTTCAATTGTTGGATATTCATCTTAGTATCAGTTTTGAAGGTATCAAGCCAGCGAGTTCCTTGCTTGGCCCCTTCTTCTTGATCCACGAACCATTCCTAACATCATTGACTTCTCCAATGCATTTGCATGCATGGCTTGGCCAAAGCAAATCCTTTATTGTCTAGTTTCTTCTAAATGTAGACACATCCATGTAATATTTTGGGTCTGTTGGTAAATGCTTCTTTCTCTATTATGCATATCTTCATGCAATCTAAAAAAGGATTATGAATGTTGAACTATATTGATAGTAAACAAGACTTTTGATAGCCCAATAAAAACACATACAAAATGTGAAGGCAAAGAAAATGTTTGAACAAGGTTTGTCTATGTCTGTGTACATATTACCATTACTTATGAGGTGTAATTGATTATACAATTCTGTTTTTACAGATTGGAGAACTTGATTTAAAAGAAATACATTATCAGGTAAGAAAATAGTCATTGTATCAAGTACATCAGTGTAAACTGCATATTGTTTTTATTTTTAAAAAATCTAGTCTGTTTTATTTATGTACACCCCAATTCAAAAAGTTTAGGTCCTGTCCCTATGTGGTTCTCTCTGAAATTAATGGAATCTTCATATATACATATTAATGAATATGTCTTTAGCTGTGATCCCTGTGATCTCTTCAAATTTTCTTAATGTATTAGCACTTTAGTTACACACCTGCTGAAACATATAATGTCAAAACTGCTTATTTTGGATCATTAGCTAATTAAATAATGGAAAGCGTATATTTTAACAAAATATGCAACTTCAGTGTTCTTAAATTAGTAAAGTGTTTATGTTATTAATACTGCTGACACATTCAAAACTTCCAGAGCTAATGTGAAACATGTTGGTTTCTAGTATTAGTTGTTTATACCTGACATTTGTGTACAAGATACATTTTCAAAATGAATTCCTGAATTGTGCTATCAGAAATATATACATTTCTTGGATTATTGATAGTTCTCAGTTAGTGACTGCATCATTTAGCAACTATTTGCAGTTACTACAGTAATGAAAAAATAACCTTATGATCAATCCCCAAACAACCTTCATAAAGCAAAGGAAACATGGAAGTAAAGATCATAAGCACAGTTGTGGTTTCAGTTAGTGACTACTTCACTTAACAACTGTCCCAATTGTGGTTGCTAAACGAGGATTACCTGCATTGATTTTTTCAAAATAGGCTAAAATATATCAAAAATAATAGTTTAACATGATACAACTTTCACACAATAAAGCATTTCTAAATCAAGATTTCTAAAGTAAATTATTGACATATCCATGTGAACCAGATGCCTAAAAAGGAACTGACTGAATTATCAATTTCAGGTAATTGAACTGACTTCAGCATGACTTTATATAATTATCCTAATCCAATATTTACTTAATAATTTATATGTTGTGTTAGATAGGTTTTATCTCAAATTATTTGCTCATAAATATCTTATTGGAAAGCTAGATTGTGTTATTAACAAAAGTCTGTACCTGACATTATTGAAATCCTGTATAGTTAGCATGCTATGAAAGAAATAAACCTATTGATAAAGATAATAAAACTCTGCGGTTTCCCAGACAGGAAAAAAACAAATGAATATAAAATAAACAGAAAAATTGATAGCATTAATACTTTCCCAATCCTGTATTATTCTTTCTTGTGTCAGTATCCTGTTTTCTCTTCCTAACCAATGCAAACATAAGGTTTCAGGGTTCATTTACATAAATTATACTTACACTGATTTGATAGGAAATAGACACTCAAATGCAGGTCAGTATACGCATTAAAACATAAATATTGAAGCAAGGCATCTTAGACACTGTTATTATCAATCAAGAAAACCATCTTAAGGCTTTATGCTCATCCCCCAATAAATGTCTATTTATGTCAAGAAAAAAGCAATTAACACATTCATATTGAAGATTAGGGAAGAAATCGGAAATGAATAGTATCCTAATTATTCTGCATAAATCAGAGGTGTGACCAGATTTGAACTAATACGATTGAGTATTACAAGGATATTGTAAATAAGTGCAAGGCAAATGATCCAGGGATTAGACTACTTTCCCTTTAAAGAAATAAGATAACTTTTCTGCTTGGTCAAGAATCAAGTGAGTTGGGGGTATAGAGTGATTTGCATTACTTAGATTTGATTGCTTAATAGTCAATTATAGTTTTTAATCTAGGTTAGTACAACATATTTCTTTTGGAAGTATAATACAAAATTAAAAACAAGAATGTGTGTCCCTGTCAATTTGGTTAGAGAGAAAAGTAGAAACAGTTATCAGCTATTCTGTAAATTTAAGGAAGTGGTTATCCTACCATTATTATTGAAGTATCTAATCAAGGTTCTATACAAACTGCATTTATTAAGGGATTGTTTTATTGTTATGATATTGCAGGCTGGGAAAAGAGAGTTCAGAATTTGAGTTTTTAGGGAGGACTGATACATTTTTTGAATCATTGGATTATCTTCTTCTTGTGCCATATCCATAATCGGACGTTGGTGATCATGTTGGCAATCCAATTTTTATTAACAGCCTCACGAAAAAGTGCTGTTGAGTTTTGTCCAAACCAGTCCCTTAGATTTTGGAGCCATGATACTGTTCTTCTTCCTGGACCTTGTTTGCCTTAAATCTTTCTTTGGAGGATTAAGTGAAGTATGACGTATTTTTCTGGGTGTTGCATCACATGTCCGAAATATTCTAACTTTTGCTTTGTTATGGTTTTGATGATTTCCCTTGGCTTTTCCAGGTGGCTTATAACCTCCTTATTTCTGATTTTGTCAACCCAACTTGTACGTAACAGCTGCCATTGGATCATGTATTTTATTTATTTATTTCCAATGTTTTATACCACCCACTTGCAAAATTGGCAGGACATAGTAAAGCACAATAAAATACTTAGGGAAACATATTACTAAAATGAATCAGTATATATGAAACAATCATTAAACCATAAAGTCATGTGAAGCTTATATGTTTTGATGTACTCTTTTTTCCTTAATCATAGAATAATACTACTCTTAATCGTAGAAAGATATATTTATGCATGCTCTCTTGTTTTTATAATAGTCTGCACCGCAATAAATACATTTTTATGGAATATTTAAATTCATGCATGGTGCAGAAAATGTGGAGAAAGGGAATCTCTCTTACATAATATCTGGAGTCTGAGTCACTGATTAAAGATGAACGATTGAAGCTCCATAACCAATAAAAGAAGATGGGACTTTATAATTTACTCTAAAATATAATAGTTATCAAGTTGGGTGGCTTTAAACAAAGTTTGATTTTCATAAATTAATTGTGGCTACTACAAATGATGACTGTGTATTTTTTTCTAGTATCAGAAGAAATATGTCTTACTTTTATTATTTACATCTCATATTTTGCCCATAAGGCACAGTTAATACATTACTAGGGAAATCAGGCAAAAGGGTGCTATTATATCCATGTCTTCTTTGTGTGGATTTACCCAATTCATCTGAATCTTGATGATTTCTGGAACAACATGCTGGAATAAATATGCATTTGGCTGAAACAACATAGTTCTTACAAGATAGGCCTGAGGCTGGATCTGGCCCACGGGGTGCTTAGATCTGGTCCACAGGGCTACCCTGGAAACGGCAAAGGACTGATCCATGGTGCCTCTGCCAGCGAAAACAGAATTTGGGAGGGTCACGGGAGGCTCTCCTGAGCTCCATTTTCACTGGCAGAGGATTACAGGATAACAGATAATCAGAGTTGGAAGGGACCTTGTAGGCCCTCTAGTCCAACCCCCTGCCCAAGCGGGAGACCCTACACCATTTCTGACAAATGGCAGTCCAATCTCTTCTTGAAAGGAGGCCATTGCAGCCGAAAAAGGAGCATGGGAAGGCTGCAGACAGCTCTCCCGAGCTTCGTTTTCACTGGCAGAGAGTTGCAGGAGGCCTCTGCAGCCAAAAATGGAGCCCAGGAGCTCATTTCCACTGGCAGAATGCTTGGGCTGCCACAGGCACCTCCAACATGAGTGACCCCACCCCGGCCCCCCAAGATCAAACACAACCCTGATGCGGCCCTCAATGAAATGGAGTTTGACACCCCTGTTCTAAGATATTTATAACAAAATTCTGATTATGAATTAGCTCAGGATAAGTTTTAGAAAGAATAAGAACCACATTCCTAAACAGCTGATCCTTTGCCTTCAGGGCACATATTGACAAAGACAACACAAAATGGGGCGCAGCAAATACATAAACACACTTCCCCACATGCACACAAACCAGAAAGGAACCCACATTGATTATACTGTTCCAGACAAACATATACAACAGTATGTACAGATGATTAGACACTGATTAGTCCCTAGGAGAAGATGTGAAAGCACACATATGCATAACCTCCCCGCATCCCATATTACAGCACAAAAGAAAATACAGGGGTTTCCTATGGCCGCTGCTGGTAAAAGGGTTGGGAAGTATTCCTGAAAGACAGTCTCACCAGGATTTCCTTGCCTTGTTTTTTTCATCCTTTATTCCTATTGACAAGATTTTTTTTAAAAAAAAAAATCTATTCCTGCTGATCTTTCATTTTTATTATAGCATATCATAAATTCCATCCTTTATCTATGATGATATTGGTGGTCTGAGTTGCCACTTACATTTTTGTTCTAAGATCAGGTATCTGCAATGCGCTGGAGTGGGTGGGGAAGATTTTATATTTGTTTTTACTTTGGCACAAGCTAAGATTGCCACTTAGTGGTCAAATCTTTTAATGACATGCTTTTCCCAGCAACAATAAGGCTTTGAAATTGATTTGGGATTTGGCTTACTTTTATGTCGAGGAAATTGGCCTTTTAAATTTTAATAAATTATTGGCCATCATTATGAAATTTTAATTTAAACACAGTTGTTAATTTAATTAGATTTTTTGTGAGTTGAACAGATTCAGTAATGAATGGGTAATTCTTAAGTTTACGTTGTTTCTTAATTACCACTTTTTTTGCAAGTTGAGTGTAGCACACTTGAAGGTATTTTCTTATTTTATTCTCACCACACCAATCCTTTGAGAAGTGTTACACCGAACGACGCTAACTAGCCCAAAATCAACTACATAACCCTTGTCACCTTGATCCCTCCTATGGTAATCCAAAATCTAGAATATTCTCTTTTTTTTAAAAAGTACACGTGGAGATGTATTGATCAGTCTTTTACCTGTTTCTCTTCCTAACCATATCAAAAAATTGTCTGGAATTAAGGGGAATTTGAAGAATTACTTACTGTTACAAGCTTACTAAGAAACACAATTGATTATATTATATGTAACCCCTCACTTAGCTTTCCATCTTAAATTACACAAATTAACAAGGACATTATATCATTGTATTTATAAGCTTTACCCAAAATAAGTTGTATTGTACTTGATGGCTTGTTCATCCGATGTACTATACAATGTTTTAACCATGGAATGTTGAGTAAGATACAGCAGCCTGAAATACATACAAGATTAAGACATCATAAGACATAATTGTAAATCACAGTGGCTTGGTTCACAAGTGGCACTTAACAAAAATGCATTCATAGTTAACTAGTTAGCTCCATTTGTGGACCTGGAGTAGGATTTGGACATGCCTTATGTCACTTAAATCTATTCCATCCTACATTGAAAATGGGAAGATAATAATCTGTAACAATGTCCCTCCAAATTCCTTCACTATGTATGGAGCTTAACTTTCATTATTTTGATGAGCTGCCATTTTTTAAATCTCATCCAGTTTTTTGGAAGATTTTGTCATATAGAAGCCCTGTAAAATGCTTCATATATTGAAACTTAGAAAAAGTCAGGGCAGAGGAAACAAAGTAGGTGATTAAACTACCTGATTTTGGTTTAGTCTTTTGCAGGGGTGTCAAATTCACGTCATCACTGTGGTGTCGTGATGTATTGGGACTTCCCCCCTTTTCCCCTTCCCTCCCGCTAAACCAGGCAAGGGAGTGGCCAGCATGTGACACATCTGGCTTGTGGGCTGGGAGTTTGACAGCCCTGGTCTGTTGGGTGAACCTTGGCTTACAGGTGCTTTTCATAAGGTGCAGTTAAAAATCCATGACTTAGTATGATGTGTGAGTGAGAAATACATGAGGACCAAAGGAATTGCTTTGGCAGCCCATAGTTCCTACAAATAATAATAAATCCTGGGATTTACTTTTGAGTAAAATTCATATAGAACTGTATGATAGATATCTACCCTATAATCACTGTCATGTGAGCATAGTCTGATGTTTAAAAATGTACTCTGATGTTTGAAACTGATGTTACTCACCAATTTTTAAATTTAAATTTGTATTTATGTACCTGATGAATGTACAGAGGAATTAAATGTTTAATTGGACCAAATCAGAGTAACAGCCATAGAAAAACAGACGAAGGGAGAAAGAAATGTTCCTTTTATTCCTAAAGTCCAACAGCAGAGGGCACTCTGTCACTAACAAAATCCATTCTGATTTTCTATTAGTCCCTTTTTTAAAAATTCTTCCTTCCTGTGAAGCCATGTTGAATGAGCAAATGTCTATAGACTGGTCTGTGAGTTTTAAATGTCTCCTTCACAGGAAATCCACTGTGTAGCACTGCAGGGTTGTCCAAACATCGGCACAATGTCCACTTCTGTGCATATGTTTAACTTTGCTCATATCATTGACCAATGTCTGTTTTCTTTGAATAATAGATCACTTTAATCACATGCTACTTTAATATTATGAAAGGAGCAAGTGATATTTACTATGAAGGTTGTCTGTGTGTGATTAATCACCATACAGATTTGTTATGGCTTAAAACTAACCACTTTAGAACAAACTTTGTACAACATAATTGTCTTAATAAGATCTTAATATAAATCTTTTTACTACTGGACTAATTTTAGTTTCTAGTTGCTTCCTATTAAATAAGCCATCTTTAAAAATACTGTTCTGCATACTATATAAGTTGGAATATTTCCTTATCGTATTTGACGGTATTTTTAATCAGCTGTTGGAATTTGATTTTGCTTTTCTAATTGCTGAGGTAGCAATTACCTGCTTTTTAGGGGATTGATTCCTGTTTCAAGTTACAATAAGAAATTTTGTCCTAAATTGATTAACAGGACTAGTTAATTTTAAGTCCTTGTTTAGATGGCTTACTCAGGAATTTCTATTGGTTTAGCCAGAATAAATTTTTGCTTATTAATTCTATCATCTGTTTGCTATTAATTATAAAAAGAATCATGCATTGGACAATACTATATTTTCCTGCTTAATGTAGATATCTATTGCTTTCCTCTAGCTGTCTGTGAGAAACAAGTCAGTGTTTTCTCTATTTTAAAAAAGAAGCTGACACAGACAAATATACTCACAAACTAAATTTGCTAAATCAACTAAATTTCTGTGTAGTTGATGTTGGTTTCCAAGTACCATTTTGGAATCAAGATGTATATTTAAAGCTGCAATTCTGTACACCTTTACTTGGGAAAAGGCCCCATTAAACTCGGAGTGATAAGCAAATGTGATAAGGTGTGAACTATAGAGAGTAAGGAAGATTACCTTGGTTGAAATATTCAAGAGGCATTATCTGAGCAAAAGTGACTGAAACATATTTTAAATCCAGAGAAATGAGATAACATTCAGCAATAACTCAGGCAGATAGAGTTACCGGACAATCAGATTTGCAAGAGTCGGCTATTATAGCTAATCTCCCTCCCCCCCACCACCCCAAAAAAACACCAGTTTTAGATTTTTTTGTTGAATTGATTTTTTTTGGGGGGGGGGGGTCTGATTCAGCTTGCAGGGCTGACACAAACTGCATGAAGTAGCAGTTAAAGCTACTTGTTTCCATTTATTTCACTTTTATTCACTCGATTTTTCTTTAAATATTTTGCTGTGGGGACTGTGCTTCCATTTTCTCTTGTGCTATGTTAATTCATTAAAAACCTTATTTGAGGTAGAGAACATGCTTTGTTGGCCTTGCAAATAATTTCTTAATGAGCTTGCTAGCATATACTTTTCTGTTATGGTTACCCTGATGGATTCCTGCCACAAAGGGGAAAAAAAAGAAACAGAGACTCAGGAGGCATCACAGATTGGAACAAGGTGCTGACTCAAGCACAATTATAGATAATTTAACAGTTCATCTTGATGAAGAGAATATATTCTCCTCCCTCCCACGCCCGAAAGAAAGAAGGTTCTTGAAATGATCATGAGGCTGCTCAAGACCATATGTTCTCCTAAAGGTTCATTTACTACCAAGACCTGCATCAACCTGCTTTAAGGTGTTGTATATGTAGGGATTGAGAGCCAGTTTTGTATAGTGGTTAAAGGTATCAGGCTAGAAACCATAGAGACCATAGCTTCTAGTCAAGCCTAGAGAAGCCAGCTGGATTGGGCCAGTCACTCTATCTCAGCCCTAGTGAGAAATCAGATAGACAATGTATTCCAGAGGTGGTATTCAGCAGGTTCTGACCAGTTCTGGAGAACCAGTAGCGGAAACTTTGAGTAGTTTGGAGAACCGGCAAATACCACCTCTGACTGACACCGCCCCCATCTATTCTCTACCTCCCAAGTCCCAGATGATCAGCTGGGTCTTCTTTTGTTGCCCTGCACAGGAAAACGGAGCTGGAAAGCAGGTTAGTGGGGTGGAGAGGGAATGGGATTTTGCAGTAACCTTCCCCAAGGAGTGGCGTGGGAATGGAGATTGTGCAGTATCCTTCCTCTGCCACGCCCACGCCCACTAAGCCATGCCACATCCACCAAACCACATCCACAGAACCTGTAGTAACATTTTTTTGAATCCCACCACTGATGCATTGATAATGCTATACCCAATAAACACCTTGGTTCTACTGTTCAGTTCCCCTGCCTTGTCATGAACCTGGGTTTCTGGATTCTCTGAACTTTCCTGCCTCTGTTGTAAAGATCTGTTCATGTTGTCTATTTTAGTTTGTAAACTATATTTATTTTGCTTTCCTGGCTTCTCTGACTTTGAAAACAGCCTTCTTCCTATTCTTATTACTTCTTAGTTGAACATCTCCTTGAAAGTGTTTTATTGCTGACTTCAGGCCATAAAAGAGGACAGATTGAAGCCATAAAACACCTCAACTAGCTAGAAGGAGGTTTTCAAATAACAGAATAAACTTCATCAAATGTAGCTGGCTCAATTATCTGTTGCTATAGACGCTTCACATCTGTGCAGCACAGTCCATGGCCTTTACCATGGCTCACCCAAATGATGGCCTCAGAAACTTGAGGTCACTCCTAGTTGCTACCCTTTATTTTTAGTGGAATGCACATCGCACATATCTCTGTAAGGTTTTTTTCTAGACGATCAAATTAAAGTGGAGTTTTTATCATCTTGTTGCCCTCTAAATGGGCCATTTCCTTATCCATTTTGCCAGATAAGGAACCCGAATGAGTTTGTGGACTTCAGTGCTCAATTGCACTTGATTTACAGAAGTCTTTGAAGGTCCTGCCATCAAAAATAAAGCAACCCCCCTCCCCAGTATCTAGTGGGTTCAACTGGGGAATGCTTATATTGAGGAATGAATGGGTAGGAATAAAATGTCCTCTCATTTTACAAAATTTATTTTATAGGAGTCTGGGTAGGTGGAAGGATGAAGAAGAAGGGCATCCTGTCAGATGACAAGGCATAGGATTTCTGATCATTACCCTGAGGAAGTAGCCCACTCTGTATTAACTTGAATGAGAAGAACCGAAGCAATTTCAAGGGCCAGCTTTGTCCTGAGGGAAAGAGATCAGCAGCATAGGGAACAGCCTCCATTTAGAATAACTAATCAGTGGAACAACTTGCCTCTAGAAGTTGTGGGTGCTCCAACACTGGAAGTTTTTAAGAAGAAACTGGAAAACCATTTGTCTGAAATGGTATAGGGCAGGGGTGTCAAACTCAAGGCCCGGGGGCTAGATCCAGCCTGCAAGATGCTTACATCTGGCCTGCGGGGCCACCCTGTAAACAGTGAAGGACCAGCCCACGGTGCCTCTACCAGTGAAAACGGAGCTTGGGAGGGCTGTTTTCGCTGACAGAGGGTTGCAGGAGGCTGTCGCAGCTGAAAACGGAGCTTGGGATCCCGTTTTTGTTGGCAGAGCACTTGGCTCACCCCAACATGAGTGACATCAAGTTGGCCATGCCCATCCCTGCTCCCTGAGGTCAAACTCAACCCTGATGCGGCCCTCAGTGAAATCAAGTTTGACACCCCTGGTATAGGGTTTCCTGACTGAGCAGGGGATTGGACTAGAAGACCTCCAAGGTCCCTTCCAACTCTGTTATTCTGTTTTACTGTGGCAAAGTTTTCTAATTCAAGGTTAGGAAACTAATCTCAAACTCTTGTGGAATACAGATTCTGGGGGGCCCAAGCCTTTATTCAAGGAAAATCTCCCCCCCCTCCAATTTTAAACATGCCAGCTTTAGTTACTACCCATATATACTTCAGTGTTATTATTTATTTTTTTTGCAGTGTGGTTTTGAATGTACATCTGATCGGTCCAGAAAAATGACACATCTCTTCCCAAATAAAGCAGACTCATAAACTGACTGAAATATTTTAAATAGCAGTTAGATTATAAAAGGTTGAATGCTTTTTGCTTATGAAGGAGAGTAAGTTAAAATGGTTATCCATGAATCTTCAGGCAATCATAACTATTACTTTGTAAGCCATATTTCTTTCTGAACTATTTGTAAATATATTCAAATGTGCATTTGTTCTCATATTAACAAATGTATGGGTCTATAAATACATCCTGAATAGCTTAGATCACAGTGTGCTTTTGGTGTTCATGATCAAATTGCTTTGCAGTATAATGTAATTTCCATTAAAAAGACTCAGAAGAAACGATGTGTATGCTTTGCAAGCCTTTAATGAATATGGCTATACTAGCAGAATTACAGGATAGTGGAAAATATATCTCCTAATATTCTCAGTTACCATTAAATATTTGGAAGGTCTTCTATATAAACAAGAGTATTGATTAACAGGAGGCTATTACTAACTTTAGATTACAATATAAATCCTTTGGTTCAGAAAATCAGTCTTCAGCTACTAGAATTTTGCAAAATATACTGTTTTTCTACCAGGAAGAGGTATATGACAGTGGCACCTCACTTACCAGTGAGTCTAGGAATGATCTGGCTATAAAGGTCCATGATCCCTGAAATTATTTGGCCCACCAGTCAGGTTCTCTGCAAGTCTTCCTGTTGTCAGGATCACTTCTGCCCCAGGAGGGAAGTGTTCACTTCCTGGACACGGGAATCAAAACGATGAGGCTTGCTAAAAGAAATTTAAGTAGTTTCAAGATGTGTTTGGAAACTTATATCAAAAGGTACAAGTACAGATTAGGCAAAAAGCAGTAAGTGTGAGAGGGACCTTGGAGTCCTAGTGGATGGTCACTTAAATATGAGCCATTAGTGTGCGGCGGCAGCCAAAAAAAAAACCCCTAACACAGTCCTTGGTTGTATAACTAGAGGCATAGAATCAAAATCATGTGAAGCATTATTACTGCTTTACAAAGCCTTAGTAAGGCCACCCTGGAATATCACATCCAGTTTTGGTCACCACATTACAAAAAAAAAAAAAAGATGTTGAGACTTTGGAAAAAGTACAAAACTAAGGTAAATTAATCCCTTGCTCAGGATTCCCCCTTGTTTGTCTTATTTAATTCCGCATTCCATTTGCTCACAGACCACTTTATCTAAGGTGAATTCCAAAACTTCACCACCTGTTCGTAGTAAGTAGCAGTCAGACACCAGGGCCATTTGTTGTTCTGTTGTCACTTGTCACCCACAGGCAGATATCCAGATGGAGCGTCATTCCGTGTCATTCTGAATGACGGTGTCATTCTGAAATAATATCTGCATAATGTGTCATATTTGCAGGGCAATTGGATTAGATTCTTAGCTCTTCCAGAGTTCACAGATAATAATGTTTTTCATTTGTCTATGCAACAAGCACTATGTTTGCATACCATAGATAGAATTCTTGCTTTCTTGTTCTCTTTAACCTTGCATTTGCCTAAAGTTCATCTGGCCTTGTAACTACACATTCTTCATCAAGTTCTCAAAGATCTCAGCAGGTCAAAGAAACACGCCCTTAGAGGGGAGAAAAATATTACACCTTTTCTGGAAAATTCTTCCTACAAATGAAAAAAAGCAAAGGTCTGGGCCTAGGATGTGTCTGCAAATTTACATCTTACAGTAAACATGGTGTCAGCCCAAGCAGTGCTATCTCACATACAATAGTCAGTCCAAGGTTGTCAAGATGAGATTCCCCTCTTCACCTGTTTAAAAAGCCTCTTAAAAGCTTTAGGCCAAGGGTCTTCAAACTTGGCAAGTTTGAGACTTGTGGACTTCAACTCCCAGAATTCCTGAGATAACATGACTGGAGGAGGAATTCTGGGAGTTGAAGTCCACAAGTCTTAAAGCTGTCAAGTTTGAAGACTCCTGCTTTAGGCCATAACATGGAATAGAAACATTGACTTCTGTCTCTTTGGGCATTACGGATATGATACCATAAATTAAATGAATGTATGAATATGTTCTTTATCTCCAAATGTTTTTCAAAATTTGTTCCATAAATTATGTTTTAGGAACTGAGAATTAGTTTCATTAGATAGGGTGAGGAATTGTGCATGGGATGGGAGTAATGATCGATTTGTAAAGGAAAGGCAAAAATTTTTTAGAAGTCATTTATTTTCAGGTACACGTACAGGTAGTCCTCGGCTTACTATAGTTGGTATACTGACCATTCAAAGTTACAATGGCACTGGGAAAAAATGACTTATGACTGTTTTTCACACTTACAATTGTTGTAGTATCCCCATGTTTCACGTAATCAAAATTTGGTTGCATGGCAACTGGTTTCATTATTTAAGATGTTTGCCATGTCCCAGGATTATGTGATCACTTTTTGCAACCTTCTGACAAGCAAAGTCAATGGGGAAGCCAGATTCAGTTAACAACCAGGTTACTAATTTAATAACTACAATGATTCACTTAATAACTGTGGCAAGAAAAGTCATAAAATGGGACAAAACTCATTTTTAAAAAATGCCCCATTTAAACAGCATAAACTTAGGCTCCATTGCAGTCATAAGCCAGGTCCCGCTGCCGAAGCAGAATCAAGGCCATCATAGAAGACCCCTCACACCCTGGCAATTATCTTTTTAACCTGCTGCCGTCTGGACGGCGCTTTACGTCAATAAAATCCCACACCACTAGACTAACAAATAGTTTCTTTCCCTGGGCCATCCGAACCGCAAATAAACACAAAGCCACTACCTTATTAAGATGTGAAAAGATGTGAAATCGCAATATCTCATTCAGATGTATAATAACATATTACAGTACAATCCATCTCTTGTGTATTACACTCGGCAAAGCATCACAGTCAGTGTTGGATGTATATTTTTTATATAATTGTAGATATTGTACTCTCTAATTGCAAATGGAGATGCGGGTAGTCTATTTTTCTTATCTTCATCTTTAAGTCCTCTGGTTTTATTGTATTGCGAACAGTTGCTGGAGTGCATCCACAGTTTCGTTGTACTTGTACAATGACAATAAAGTTCTTCTTATCTTATCTTGTAAGTTGAGGACTACTTGTAGTAAATTTGTATTCTGCTTTTTCTTAATAAGGAAAGAATGATGTCACTTTTTCCCCACTAACATGTTAAGGAACAAGTATTTTTTTCAATGGCATATACAACTTTCAGTGTAAGAGCCACACAGAATTTAGTTGGCAGGCAAATTTTCTCTCGTAGTAAGGCAGGCAGGGCAGACAAAAACTGGGGTTAGGGCAAGTACAAATATTAAATTCAATCTAAATGTAAGATTACATGAAAATAATTTAATCAATTTAAGGTTAAGCATTTATTTTTTCTTTTTGCTACCTTAAAAACTATAATTTTGGCATGGAGATTCGTCATAGAGTTCTATATTTGTACAGCCCAGTTTCTTTTTTCCTTTTATATAGGTAAGGTTCCTATCATGAGGTTAGCCTTATGATATTTCTTACTCCCATTGTAAAATATTTAAAACTTATTTATTTATTTTCCCTCTTGGTACTTAATTCTCAGTTGTAATTTTTTCATGGAACTGAGTCATTTGAAAGCTCTCAATGATCTCCACTAGGAATTGTTTATATTTAATGAGATGGAGAATATTTTTCTTGGAACCACCATAGCGTGAGAGTTCAACTTACAAAAATTAGCATAGACTTATTCAATGCTTAATATAATACCTGTTATTCAGTGTATCGCCTGTGAAAAATTAAGCATGCAAATTTTACTTACAGTAGGAATGAAACTCCAGGTGGCAGGCCTAGAAAATTTAATTTAAAATAATTTACCCTTTTCAATTCTTAATTAATAATTTAAATATTTCAAAGTGTCCCTGAGTCAATAGTCATGTTTTAATTTCCATCCCTGTGTTTCTTGTTACTGTGCTTGTATAGAAGGCAGCTTAAATTACAAAGCATGTAGTTCTGAATACCATTTATTGTAAAACATTTTTTTCCTCTCCTACTTACGAGCTTTCCTGAGGATCATGACTAACCATTTTAAGAGGTAGGGTGGATTTTGGGAGTTACATTCTTGTGAATAATTTTTTTTTTTTGGTCTGTTAATAATAGTTGAGGATAACTAGGATTTTCCTCAATCCATCCCTGGTTTTGCAAAAAGAATCCAGGACTTGTATTCAAAAAAAACTCAGGCTTAATAGTAGTGAAAGAAAGAACATGGAATATTCAATTTTT
This sequence comes from Pseudonaja textilis, assembly GCF_049901715.1. Classification (NCBI taxonomy): domain Eukaryota; kingdom Metazoa; phylum Chordata; class Lepidosauria; order Squamata; family Elapidae; genus Pseudonaja; species Pseudonaja textilis. Next base: position 136,739,117 of record NC_141990.1, on the reverse strand, counting down.
TAACAGTGAAGTAAAAAAAAATCCCACATTGTTATTAATGCAGTGATAATTCTATAAGAACAAAATGCACACAGGTAATCCTCGGTTTACGACAACAATTGTTTACTTAGCGTGATATTCTCTTTCAAGGATTAGCCAGCCAGCATTTGAGAACCCACATTTGCTCATGTTCCTCAGCAGCTGGCATTCAAAGACATAGTATCTCTGATATTAGAGGTTATATAGTCAATATGACTAGTAATCTTGGATAGCTTGTTTTTAATAAGGGTGCTTTGAGATGTAGTGTTTCTGGAGAATGACACTAATGGTTTAGGATAAAAATACACTAGGATTATACAGTGACTTCATTTTTTCAATGAGGTAAGTTGTACTTTTAAATTCAAGTTGGAAATGTGTGGTTCTTAATTGTACTATATTTAAAATCCATTTTAAGCATGATTCTTATGTTTTGTACAGTGCATGATATAAGTGATGTTGGATTAAGAGTTAAGTTTATATAATCATATAGTTGTATTTTAAAACTGTACTGCACCATGTTGCTAACTTTGACATAAAAATAGCCTTCCTTCCTTCCCTCCCTCCCTCCCTCCCTCCCTCCCTCCCTTCCTTCCTTCCTTCCTTCCTTCCTTCCTTCCTTCCTTCCTTCCTGGGGTGGGTTTCTACTGGTTCTGTCCACCTCTGTAGAACCGGTATTTCTGAAGAGCAGCAGACATAGAACCGGTTCTGTGTCTGCTGATGTTTTTGCCAACCTGCCCACCCGGGTTCTTAGCTGATCTTTATTTCGTGATTTTTTCAACTTCAGCTGCTGAACAAGGCACAGCTGCAGTTAAAAAAGCAGGAAAAGAGGGCTGTTTCAAAGGCTGCGTCTCTGCACACAGCATGCTGATGACAATTTACAGGCCCGAACCTCATAAATCCCGAACCAGTAGTTAACCCTGTCGTATCCCACCCCTGCTTGCTTTCCTTCCTTCCTTCCTTCCTTCCTTCCTTCCTTCCTTCCTTCCTTCCTTCCTTCCTTCCTTCCTTCCTTCCTTCCTTCCTTCCTTCCCTCCCTCCCAGTGTTCCTGTTTCAGAACTAGCAGTGCATGCCAAGCCCTTATTATTTTTTTTCACCTTCTGCTTTTGCATATATAACTCTTTATGATTTTATTGCATTCACCAGGTTTTGCTGGTATGGGTAATCTTCTTAAAGTCCTTACCAGAGAAATTGAAAACTACCCACATTTTTTCCTGGATTTTGAAAGTAAGTTCAAAGCTCGGAACGTTGTTTTCCCTGACTTAGGGGACTAGTTGAGAAGGAATATTTAAGCTTGATTTGCCTTGAGAGATAAAACTTGTTCAAGCAGTACAAGAGACATAACAGTGTTTTCAAGATTTGTTCCTGAGTATCTTTATTCTCTTCCTTTTCTATTTTTCAGAAACCAAATGGGAAATCTTTTAAAAGTTCTCACTTGTACAGACTTTGATCAAGGCCCCCTTTTTTTCCTAGACTTTGAAAGTGAGCAGAATTTGGCCTGCATTTTTTTTGGGAGGAGGTTTTTTTTAACATTAAAAAGTCTAATAAATACCATAGATTAATCTAACATGCAAGTACTCTAGCTCATGCCACTTGGAGTTCTCCTCTTTCGTTCTGAAAAGTCATTGTTCAGTTCATCCAAAATCCCAATAATAATTGCTTGTGATCATGAGCATTATTAGCTCAAAGAACTTGGCTCATGGGCTTATTTTGGGACAAATTCTGATTAGTTCAGCAGCCTCCATGTTGAAAAGGGTTCTGAACATGGATGAAGACCACAGCCTGTGGAGAGAAGATTAAGTGCTTCTTGGTTCACAGATCCAAATTTTGACCCTGTGTTTTATTGCATCATGTTGCCAATGGGCCTCAAAATCATCACAATCTGTTATAAACTGATCCTTATAAGTGGCTTGTGCTATATTCAAAATAAACTTGCAAGTAAATTATTTTGTTTCTTGCGTTATTGGTGTGTCTAAAAGCACATTACTAAACTTCTATGGTATATTATTTCAAAACTTGAATAGTATATGAAAGGGCAAATTCAAAGGGTCTGATATAACTAAATGTAAGCAACCAAAATCCTGTTTAATGCTTCTCTGTTTTGTCAACTTAATGTTGCCGATCCAGGGAATTGGCATAGGCCAGAATAGAATAGAATAGAATAGAATAGAATAGAATAGAATAGAATAGAATAGAATAATAGATAGAATTGATTAAAGCTAATTAAATTACTTGTCTATAAAATAAGCTACTCATTTACACAATTAATGGAGACCCATCTGCATGTAGAATTTTTCTCTCATGTACACATAAGTCTTGCTTATCCCAGTATACACGCAAGTCTTGCTTATCCCAGTATACACGCATCAGTTAATTCCCAGTATACACGCATGTGCATATACATGCATGCATATATACCCCCTTTCCCCTTTCAGCAGAAACAGCAATGCAAAAAAGTAGGGAAGATGGGATTCCAATTGCACTGGGAAGAAAAGAGAAGGGGAGGAAAACTAAATGACTAAAGAGAGATAAAAGAGGTAACTACATAGAAGCAAAAGAGAGCCTTATTAAGTACAGGTAGTTCTTGAGTTACCACCACAATTGAGCCCAAAATTTATGTTGCTAAGTGAAACATTTGTTAAGTGAGTTTGCCCTCTTTTGCTACCTTTCGTGCCACAGTTAAGTAAATCATTGCCCTTGTTAGTAACATGGTTGTTAAGTAAATCTGGATTCCCCATTGACTTTGCTTGTCAGAAGGTCGCAAAAGCGGATTACATGACCCCAGGATACTGCAAGCGTCATAAATGTAAACAAGTTGCCAAGCATTTGATTTTTTGATCATGTGACCATAAGGATGCTGCAGTGGTCGTGTGAAAAACGGTCATAAGTCACCTTTTTCAGTGCCATTGTAACTTTGAACAGTCACAAAATGAATAGTTGTAGGCCGAGGACTATTTGTATTATAAGTTGCCTCTGCTAGGCAACAGCTTAACTTCAGGCAAATCTTCATGGTTTTTTTGCTTATTCTTCTGTTTCCAGTAGCTCTTTTCTGTTCTTATCAGTGAATATAAGACAATCATTTCCCATTTACCTGTGATAATAATTTATTAATTATTTAAATTTATTAATTTGTTAAACCTGTACAGATAGTCCTTGATTTACAACCATTACTTTAGTGACTATTCAAAGTTAGAACAGCACTGATAAAAGTAACGTACAATTGGTCCTTACACTTATGATCATTGCAACACCCCCATGGTCGCATGATCAAAATTTGGAACGTTGGCAGCCAGCATGCATTTCTGATGGTTAGAGGAACCCAGGGTCCTGTGATAATGGCAAACTTACAAAATTGCAAGACTTGCAATCTTCCCAAGCAAAGTCAACAGGGAAAGCTGGATTCATTTAAGAACTGCCATGACTTGTGGCAAAAAAAGATGCAATACCAGGCATGACCCACTTAACAGCCATCTTGCATAGCAACGAAAAATTCTGGTCCAAATTGTGTTCATCAAGGATTACCGGTATGCTGCCTGACTCTCGGCAACTCTAAATTATGTGGAGGGGGAGGAATCTTCCTTTCCGATTAAAATATAAAAATTCTTGATGAAAAATTCTTAATGCCTAGTCGATTACTATTAGGAGGGAGGTCCACTGTTTGCATGGAAATCTGTTAAGGAGCAGATGTAGATTAAGGGCAGCTCATATGAAAATTAATCTCTATTATCAGTATAAACAAAATATAGCAACTGAATGAATCCCTGACAACACTTCCTGTAGCTTTTTGTTATTAAAGCAGGTGAAATAATATACTTTTACACATTAATTTTTTGCTACATTTTGCAGTGTACTACAGCTTGCAGTGTGCATGTGGCTTGAGTTTTCTCATAAAGTGTCAACTACTACATTAAATAGATCCCCTTTATCCACTCAGTTGCGATCTATCCCTATGTGCTATTTAATATCTTATTTTTAAAACAATAAGGTAAGTGAATGTTGCAGCTCAGTACAAGGAGTTAATAATATAATAAGAATTTGATTGGAAATTCTGCTAAGGCAGGGGTGTCAAACTCAAGGCTTGTGGTCCAGATCCGGCCCATGGGGTGCTTAAATCCAGCCTGTGAGGCCAGTCTGGAAATATCAAGGGACCAGCCCATGGTGCCTCTAGTGGCTAAAACGAGCCATATGCGGGGGGGCTGCACCTCGTTTTGGCCTGCAGTACTCTGACTGCCGAAACTGGGATGAAAACCGGGACAAAAACAGGCTGAAAAATGGGCCTGAAATGGCCTGAAAATAGGCTGGAAAACGGTAAAAAAAAGGCCGAAAATGGGCGACGTGACCCGTTTTCAGCCGGCGAAGTGCTGTAGGAAACCATGGAGGACAAAATTGAGGTGTAGGGGGGCCGTGTGCCAACCCCCCATGCCCATTTTTGGGCAGCAGGGTGCTGCAGGAAGCATCCATCCTGCTTCCCCCGCCACCACTGCCCCCTCACCCCCCCCACCCCCCCACTGGCTCACAGAGGAGAACTACACTGCTGATCTCGCTCTTGAAGAAATCCAGTTTGACACCCCTGTGCTAAGGGGTATTTTATCACTTTCAGGCCTCATAGGAACTTTGTTTTCAAGGTGTTCAATAATTTATTTAGACTTGAATTTTCTCAAGAGTCCTGAAAATTATTTACACGAGTACTTGTATGGAATGCAGAGATTCTAGGTATTTAGATTCCAGTTCAAAATTAATATCCGTGCTACATTAAACTTTAAAATCTGCTGCTTCATACAATATATTTCTTTTACAAGATAATGTTACAAAATTAAAGAAGCAAATCATGCCAGAATCACAGAATAGTAGATGATATGCAGCTATCTTTTTAAAAAAAATGTAAAGGGAAAGCTCAAATTAACATTTTTTCATGAAACACTGGTATTATATTTAATATGGATTCATCATAGAAAATCTATTTATGTGCAACTAATATAAAGGCTATTATATTCTCTTATCATCGTGGTTTTAAAAGAGATTACACTGATACATTTCCCTAAAGCAGGGGTGTCAAACTCGTGTGACATATTGTGACTTTTTTCCCATTTGCTAAACTGGGAGTGGACATGGCCAGCGCATGAGACATCTGCCCCGTGGGCTGCATGTTTGACAGCCCTTCCCTAAACCATGACACTTTGCCTACAATGTTTATATACTAGTGCAACTCAGAAATGAGAAACTGGTGACTGTCAGATGATGTTGGATTTCTAATTCCATCAGCCGAGCAATCAGGAAAAGAGAGAAGCTATCTACCAACGTGTATGACTGGCTTCACATTGTACCTTCGTCTGCTATAAAACATTTCAAATGTGATATTACAGCTGAAATGCCAGACAGGAACTATTGTGTGTTACTGTTTCCATTTGAAGTTAACAAATTACAACACAGTGCATTGTGTGTTTAGCTGGACCCTATGACTCAGCAGTTAAAGATGCTGAGTTTGTCAGCTGGGGAGCTGAAAGTCCAGGTTTGAGACCCAGGCACCGTGCAATGGGGTAAGCTCCCATTCCTTGCTCTAGCTCCTACCCATCTAGCAGTTCGAAGGCACACCAATGCTTCTCTCTTCTGTGGGAAAGAAACAGTGTTCCATGCACCTATAACATCTAGGCTACATGGCTAAGGAAAATATCTTTGGACAACGCTGGCTCTCTTAGCCAAGAAATGGAGATGAGCAGCCGTGCCCGAAAGTCAAACATGACTGGACAGGGAAACCTTTACAGAGTCTTCACTATGAAATTAGGAAGAAAAAGAGCTGTATACAGGTAGTGCTCGACTTACGACCACAATTGAGTCTCAAATTTCTGTTGTTAAGTGAAACATTCATTAAGTGAATCACTGCAGTTGTTAAATCTGGCTTCCCCATTGACTTTGTTTGTCAGAAGGACGCCAAAGGGGATCCCATAATCCCAGGACACCGCAACTGTTATAAGTTCGAGCCAGTTGCCAAGCTTCTAAATTTTGATCATATGACCATGGGGATGCAGCAGTGGTCGTAAGTCTGAAAAATGGTCATAGGTCACTTTTTCCAGTGCCGTTGTAACTTGAACGGTCACTAAGCCAACTGATGTAAGTCGAGGACTACGTGTATATGTTTTATGACAGAAGTTGACATCCAAAATAGCGCAACGCATTATGCAAGAATATAGTACAGTTCTCCAAATTGTATAATATTATATGATTGTAATATAATATTAAGAGGTTCACATCACTTATGAATTTGAATTGATTGGTTATGAAAGTGCCTTCCCTACATCAGGATTGCCCAGTCCATAGAAAACTATATGAAAATTACTGAATATATATCCATGATATTTCAGATATGAGGCATGTGAATTTTACAATGAAAAGGATTTGAATTTTCCATCAATATATATTTGAGCTTATATTAAAGGCTTATCAGGTTTCATGGATAGAAGAGGATTGCTAATAAAAATACAATGAATAGAATAGAATAGAGAATAGAACTGAACTGAACTGAACTGGAAGGGACCTTGGAGGTCTTCTAGTCCAGCCCCCTGCTCAAGCAGGAGAACCTATTGGATAGATCAAGTAGTTGGGGATAGTGACTTTACTTTCTGTAATGGCTGAGTCAAACCTTTCCAGAGACAATGGAAAGGTTTTATACCCGTTATCTAGACATTATCCCCAGTGCCTCACTTGACTTATCATATCGGAATGAGTTTAAGATGTTAAAGTGATAAATGCAAAATCTTAACTCAGTTTAGATTCTCCAAGATTTATTTACAACACATATAATCATTCATCTACCCAAAGGAACTGTGGGTGATCAAGAAGTACAAGATTTGACTTCTTTTTTTTCCTCATAAAGTTTTTTTCCTTTGCACCTTGAGTGTATTTAACTGCAGTATTGTTAAAAGTAAAACTTTTTAGATACTGTTCCTACCTAATTAATAACTTGCCCAGTGCATTTTGAACATTTGCAGCAAATATTTCTCTCATAAGATGTGTAGTGTTAGATTTCACAACTGCACTTTAATTTAACGCTCACGAAGCAGGAGGAAATTGATTCTTTGGAAATGCTTCCAATTCTCTGAGCTGATCTCTAAGACTTGTTAAATAAATGCATGTTATTGCTGGATGAAGCAACATTGAGTGAACAGAAAACTAGTTATTAGGCTCAGTCAATAGGCACATGCAGACAGTGTGGTCTCTTCTGTTAGAGAAGATGATTTTACCTGAAGGATGGGAGGAGATTTTTTTCTTTCCAGTTGATCTATGCAGAAGTCAGGATTATTTTTAAAATAGTGGATTTTGCTACCGAAGTAGAAATGAAAAGTAATGGGCAAGACACAACATTGGACTATTATTTAGACTGGAAACAGGGAGAACTCTTACTCATTAAATATCTGTCACATTCCTGGAGATGCATATAAAACTGCATTAAAAAAAATTAAAAGTTCATCTTCTTTACCTAGGCTGAATTTAGTCCAGGGGTGTCTTTGATGTCAAGTTTGGTTAATCAATTACAGTTTTAAAAATTGCAAATAGTTCTTCCTATTTGTATGTATGAGTGGCAAGAAATCCTAATTTTAATCCTGGTTATGATTTAATAAAATGAATCTGAAAATAGATAAAGTGTCACGAGAACTATATGAAAGTAGTAAAATATGGATCAAATAACCAATGAACTTTAGTTGACAGTAATTATACTTTGTGTGATTGTCCCAATAACAGTCGACTGCTTTTTGCAATACTTGCTTTTTATCTTTTATCTAGATGCTCAGCCTTCTGATGGAGAAAGGGAAATATGGAACCAAGTCAATGCTGTTTTACAGGACTCAGAAAGTATGCTTTCAGACCTGCAGTCTTATAAAGGAGCTGGACAAGAAATTAGAGATGTGCGTTCAATATATATGTTTTCTTAAGTTTTTGCGGGTACTTACATGTGTGGTATTCAGCTTTGTTCGGGTATTTTCCCACGTCATTATAGTTGTGCTTTTAAAGTTGTCTGGGACGAACACAATACAGAAGCCTGATGATGGCAGATGAGATTCTGCCGAAATGTCGCTGCAACTTTAAAAGCACAACTATAACAAAATTGTAACAAAAAATTATAATATGCAAAACTGAACATTCAAAACTAAGAGTTATTCACATTTGAAGAGACATTTACAGAGATCTCCTTTTGGGAAGTTAAAAAAAATCCTATTGTGACAGCCAATTATTGTGTGAAATTATCAAAATGATAATCTAAGCTTAGAGTGTTACACTTTGCTATTTTTAATTAAAAACTAGTAGTTCCGCCTGTAGTATGTACAGAAGTATACATTTGCATCAGATAAGATTTTGTTCCTAAGGTTATTATTTGTTATTAACCTCAATAATAATGGGACCTGAGCAGTGAATAGTGGCCGAAAAGTTTCTAGCATACTTGCCAGACCAGCAATTGATCTGTGTTTCTTGGATGAGAAAAGATATTTTAAAAAGTAAGAAATCTGCCAGAATAATTAAGATCTTTCAGTAAAAATACATCCTAATAAATTTGTACATATGTACGTATGCATATATACAAGTTCTGTTAAAGGATACCCCCCACTCTCTCCTCACCCCAACAAATTTCATCTCATCCATCAATTAATTCCTAAAATAGGAGCAAACTGCTCTTGCCAAAAGTTGGAAGAGATTTCTTGTCAAAAGCTGCTGGGATTTTTTTTTAAAAAAAGGGGGGGGGGCACCCAAATTCTTTGAGAGAAAGACAAATACCATACTGTATTAGAATTAGCTTTCATTCTGATTGTCCATTCATGTATGTGCATGGGAAGGACAGGATGGGCATTGTGATATTAAATAAATGAAATTTTTTTCAAGTTATTACTGTTTTCCAGGCAATACAAAACCCAAACGATATTCAGCTGCAGGAAAGAGCATGGAATTCAGTATGCCCTCTGGTTGTGAGATTAAAGCGGTTCTATGAATTTTCTCTCAGACTAGGTGAGTTCCTGTCTTTTATGCTCTCAAGAACTGGCTAGCTCATGAACTTTTGTAAATATTATTGGTCATTTTCTACTGTCCTGTTACATTTTTTTCCCTTGGATATAGGCACCTCTGAATACCATGTGCATGAATTCTTAGAAGAACGTAGTTAGAGCAGCGATACATAACTTGGAGGCTGACAAAAGCTAAGCTTCTTGTTATTTTTTTTTTAACTGCTAGAATTGCAAGGGTAGAATGATATCACACAAGGTGATCTGAATTTGTCAAGTTTGAAATGTGGCTCTTAACTGGGTTTTAGAAAAGGGAAAATTCAGCACTTTTCCCAGGATTTAAATTTGCTTGGTTTTGTTTGCTGTCAAAAACTGGCACAAATTTATTACTTGTGTCAGTTTGTTACCAGACTTTATAGAAGTAGAACTTCTAAGGGCTGTGAAAGCTTTAAAGAGTTTAAAAAGAAAAAAAAGCTTGTCAATTGCTGGCTGCCAATTACTCATGCCTATTAAAAAGTCTAGAAAGATAAAGCATGAAAAAGAAGAACCATGTTGATTTGCTGCAACAAAAACTAAGAGGTAAATTTGTGGTATTTGAATACTAATAAATAGTATAGCATGAACTTTCTAAATTCTACTCCCATCAGATTAATTAGTTGCAGACTGGCCATAGTTATCAATTCTATAAGCAGCCATCGACTTAGCAGCCATTCATTTAACAATGGTTCAAAGTTACATCGGCCTTGGAAAAAGTGATTTATGATCTGCCCTGTTGCACTTATGACTGTGCCCTATCCCTGTGGTCATGTGATTGCAATTTGGGCATATGGCATCCAGCTCACATTTGTGACTAATTGCAACATTTTGCAGTCACATGATTGCAATTTGCAACAGCCAGGTTTTGACAAAGAATTCAGTTGTGGAAGCTGGATTTGCTTAATGACCACAAGATTCATTTAACAGCCATAGTGATTCATTTAATAACTGCAGTAAAATGTTTATAAAATTGAGTCTGATTATGTGGTGACTTGCATTATAACTGTGCTGACTTAACGACAAAAATTCCAGTTCCAATTGCGGTTATTAAGTCGAAGGCTTCCTGTATCAAAGTCAGACAAGAAGAATGCTAATATATACTTTTTCCACTTGTTTGAGTTGCAGTCCCATGTAATTCTACCAAAGGACTCCCCCCGCTTTCCCTTCCCCTCTCCCAGTCCCTGATACTAGTTGAGTCCACAACAAGCATTGACTTCCAGATTTGATCTCTCTTAGGTATTGTGTTGAAATCTTGCACTGTGCTACTACTTAGTGAACAGTAAATGGTGAATAGTGATCCTCCATAAATAAATGGTGAATAGTGATCCTCTAGCAGTTTTGTCACTTGATTCTGTAAATTGCAAATTATTTCACATGTAAAGTATTTTGCTGTTTTCCTCCAAGTAGTCTTCAATTATGCAACTGAACATTTTCAGAATGTTTAACTGATCGCTTTTCTAAAGCAGTAGGAAGATTCCTTTTTTTAAAAAAAATGAAACAAAACTAAATATTTTGGATTTTTTTTTCCAGAAAAAGCTTTGCAGAGCTTATTAGAATCCTTGACTTGTCCACCCTACACACCAACTCAACACTTAGAGCGAGAGCAAGCCCTAGCAAAGCAGTTTGCAGAGATCTTGCATTTTACTCTCCGTTTTGATGAACTTAAGGTTAGTAAGGAGAAAGCAATACTCAAGCAATGTAGAATGTTTTGTCGGTTCTGAGTAAGAACACAGAAGTTGATCTTCCTTTTGTTCTTTCAGATGAGAAACCCAGCAATTCAAAACGACTTTAGCTATTATAGAAGGACATTAAGTCGCAACAGAATTAACAACATGCATGTGAGTAAAATGTTTCATTTCAGAATTAGGGATTTCATTTAGGAGACAATTAGGAAAAACAATAGAAAACTACTTCATACTAAGTTAGAGAATCAACCAGGCCTATTTCTTTGAGTATTACCTAAACTATCCAGACTCTACTATCTTTCCTCCCTGCCACATTCATTCCAGTGTAATTTTTGTAGTTATGCTAAAGGCAGATTTCATTTACATTTATTTGGGTTAAATTGAAGAGTTTTGTTTTTGCCTGTTTTCCTTAAAAGTGTTCTAGCAGGGGACACTTTTGAAAAAAAAAAATCCACTGCTGTAGAGGCAGGAGATGTTTTTGAATGGCATGCTTATAACTTTATAAATATGTCGTGTTTTTTGAAAATCATGAAATGCTTTCTTTGCATGGTGTCAGTCATTTTTTAAATTTTGAGATTCTGCCTTTAGACTTCTATTGTGCTGCAACTCCTTTGTTGACAAGGATCAAAACACATCCAGAATCCCTCTGTGTATTGATGCAGTGGGGATGAGTGTTTTCTTCTGGTTGCTAAACTAGATAATCTGATTAGCAGAGAAAAGCCATATGTTAATGGTAAGAAAAATTGTATAAAAATTATTAACAGATACCATACATGTTCATAATGATGAAAAATAGTAGTGGTATTTTAAACACAACAACTTTCCTAGTACTATACAATGCTTTTGAAAATCCACTTCAAAAGCTGTTTCCATAAAGGAGGAATAGTGTTTAAAAAAACCAAAATTCCAGCTTTCCTTGGGACACAAAGATGGCATAATTTTGCAACTTTGTTTACAAGGCTTGGATCATGGTATGCTTTGAATATGAGCTGGAACTTCTTATATATTTATATATAGCAATAGGGGAAAATGGCTTTTATAAACAAGCAAATAACACTAATCTTCTCTCACGTTTTAAACAGCTTGACATTGAAAGTGAAGTGAACAATGAGATGGCTAACAGAATGTCACTCTTCTACGCAGAAGCTACGCCAGTTCTGAAAACGCTGAGTAATGCTACCACCCATTTTGTCGTAGAAGTGAGCAAAAGTTTTAATTCTTTCAGAAAGCTCAAAATCAGATCACAAGTCTAGACTGACCCTAACTGATTTTGTTGGCTTGTTTTAACTTTTGTAGAATAAAACGTTGCCAATTGAGAATACAACAGATTGTCTAAGCACGATGGCCAGTGTATGTAAAGTCATGCTGGAAACACCGTAAGTTATGAGCAAATGACTTATGTATCAATGTTGCTGTATAATAAGGAAATGATTTTTTTTTAAAAAAAAAAGAAAATCAAGTTATCTTTTGCCAAGATTCTGGCTTAACAGTGAATGAGCAGCTTGCTGGTGGGCAGTGCTCCAGTAACTTCCACTGACTCTTCTGTCGTCATCATCAGCAATTAAGCAAGGCAGGGATGAATGCTGCATCACAATCCAGATCTGAAAGGGAAAGGTGATTGGAAGCAGATGGAACACCTTTTGACACTACCTTAAATCAGATGCAGGTAGTCCTTGACTTATGACCATAATGGAGCTTGCCTATTGTGGCTGTAAATCATGAGGGTATGTAGAGCAGGTCATCATGTGATAAACCCAAAATTGCTTTTTCAAGAGGCAACTGGACTTTCTGGTTTTTCTTTGAAGATGTTTCACTTCTCATCCAAGAAGCTTCTTCAGCTCTGAGTGGATGGTGGGGAATGGAATGGTGGTCACCCTGATGACACAGATTAACCTCCTGGTGGCCTCAACAGCTCTCCAAAAGAATGCAAGTGACCAGCTGCCTCCAAGGAATATAAATCCTTCCATTCCCCACCAGGAAAAACCAGAAAATCCAGTTGCCTCTTGAAAGAAAGCACTTTTGAAACAGCCATCTCCTGGATGACTGAGAATCTCTATAGATGTGTGACAAACCCAATTTTGTGACATTTTTTGTGGCAGTCATTAAAAGAATCACTTGTTAAGTGAATCTGAGGTCATTCATTGTTTGCTATGGGGCATTTCGTAAAAACCAGAAGTAAAGTAAACTGGTTATCAGCAAAAATGTCCTAAATTGCAGCCACATGAACAGTCACCAGGGGATGCTGTAAATGGCTTTAAATGTGAGCTGTTGCAGAGTGCCCAAAATTTGGTCACAAAACCATCATAAGTACTTTCGGTTGGTCCCTAAACAACCAGTTGTAAGTCAAGGACTACTTGTAAAAACTTTTGTTGTCTCTGTACTATGGCTGGCAAAATGCATAAGCTTGTTAATGAGTTGCCAGCAGGTGCTCTATCTTTCATCAGTCATCTTTTGTCTGTCCATCTTATCATCCATCATCTTTTTTCTGTCAAATATGAATCACTCCACAGCCCTAATACACACTAGCTGTAGGTGATGTATTCTGCCATCTGAACCACAATGAAATAAGACAAAGGCCCTTGTTCAAGCACACTATATCTAGGAGTGAGAAACTTTTGAGATGTTGGGGCTGGTGTGATCGTTTTTGCGGAGCTAAAAGTCAAGGTGGTTTGGGCATCTTGGCAAAGTGTGTAGGACTGAATCACTCACAGGAGGATGTGATTTTCTGGAGGGCTTGCATGAGTATTTCCGACCTGAAAAGGAAAGGACCTGATGATTTTCAGCAGTTGTGATATAGGAGGCTCTGATGGCTTGAGAAAAGGAGGTTGAGGATGCATGCAGCCCTGATGCCATAGGTTGCCTACTCCTTTCTGCATTAAAAACATCACAGTAGGCGCTGTCCATGGTTTTCTGTCAGAAGATTCAGAAGGAGCCATTGAAGTAAAAATGTAGGCTAATATGCTGATCATTCATTACTGCCCCAGCACCCCTGTGAATACTGGCTTGCTGTGTCACTTAGATGCAGCTAATGCATAAGGAGGCTGCCTCTTGCAGACATGGACGGTGTTTGAAATCCCCAATGCAGAACTAAACAGAAAATATGTGACTTCATTGGCTGTATCTAGAAATAATCTGTATATGTCAGACATGTTTGGCAGTAACTTGAACATTTCTAATGTCTAGCTCTAGTTTGATCTCTTCCGGAGTTAAAGTATAAGTTATGCCAAGGTTTCTTTTGTTCTTCTCTGGGGAATTCATAGTCCATTGAACCTATCATCCCTTATCTATATACTTTTTACTTTAAGTTGGTGAAATCAATCCTCCTGCAAAATGTGTTCAATTTTTTGGTGATTTCATGAACACAACAGTGTAGTTTTCCTGGCCATCATCTAGAAGTGGCTTGCTTTTGCCTTCCCCTGAGGTGGTCCTGGCAGTCTCCCATACATGTAGTAAGTAGGCCTCCCCCCTGTTAGTTTCTAGGTCCCAACAAGGTCAGATAAGGACTGTCTGCTGCTAAAGCTACCATAACATAAAGGAAGTCCTGCTGAATATAGATTAAAGGGGTTGTGGAAACTTGCATTCTGTTCACACAGGTATATATGGGAAGTCCACTAAATGGAATGTTTTCTTTCTTCTGTTTGCTTCCAATCAAATGATTTCCAAAGAGATTGCTACTGGTGCTGGTTGTAATAGACATGTTTTTATTTTGTATTTTATAAGTCACTTTTCTGAGTATATTCTTAAAGGAACAGCTAAGGTGTTTTAAAAATATTTAAACAATGCTGTGTTATAAATTAATCCTTAAGTGAATTATACTTGCTTGTTATTCTTATTTTTTAAAAACTTCAATATGTAGTTGGGGAGAGTGGAAAATGATATGGCAGGATGAAAAGGTTAAAGATCTTTAAAACAGGTCACTTTCCACATGACTTATCCTTTTAGCCAATTGTGTATTTTTACAGGCTTTGATGTTTGAAGATTGGTCATTCTATCAGGAAAGCTCAATGAACCTTGCTCCCATCATCCATGCTGAAATGACTATATATAGAAAATGCCAACAGTTACTTTTCTTCATCATCTAGCAACCTACTTATTCATCCTTCCTTTGCATCAAATAGGTTTTAGTACCGTAATAGAATAGTATTTAAAGCCAAAATATTTTTAAACATAATAGTGTTAAAATATTTTTTCACACATTTTTATCGATCCAGTAATTTTAAAATTGCTGATACATAGCTTTCTCAAAGTCATGATAAAAGAATAATTTTGCAGCCTAAAGAATTCAAGATTAAAATTACACATTGTTACATATTCCTTTCATTTTCCTGAATTATGAACTTCCTATGCGAGGTTTTAATTTAATTTAATCTAATAAGAAAGTTCTGAATGCCTAAAATAACTTTAAAAGATTTGTGTAATGTTAAAAGATACAAGTAAACCACCCTGGAGGCCATAACATACCTTTTAGTCTTGCATCGGATGCCAAGAAAGAATAGTTTCTTCCCCTAAAACGTTGCAACAAATGGCCCATTTGCTATCTATTCCTACCTCACTTCAAACAACAAATCTAGTTCATTATGTTCCTCTGCATCTTCCCACCAGCTGAAGGTATCAGTTTTCTGTAAAGGTGTTACTTTCCCACTGCTGGAAGAACTTCCTGACTTATCAAAGCATATTAATGTTATATTATAATGATTCTGCAACACCAAAGTGACAATGAGAGACTAATCCTCCTCCACAGCTCTCTGTTTTAAATGTATCACGATTTCAGCATGCAGCACAATGCTCTAAAACAGAAGTCTCCAACCTTGGCAACTTTAAGCCTGGGGGACTTCAACTCCCAGAATTGCAAAGCTGGCTGGGAAATTCTGTGAATTGAAGTCCTCCAAGCTTGAAGTTGCCAAGGTTGGAGACTCCTGCTCTAAAAGACAACGTTGTGTTTAGGTAACCTTAGCCAAATCAAGGGCAATGACATTTGTGTTTGTGCCTATGTGTGCATCTGTAGAGTATCAACACACTTGTATTTTTATTTGTGTCTTAACAGCCATTTTATGACTGAACCAAACACTCCACTTCTCTTTAGCAGTAGAATAGGGATCAACAATGTGAAATAAATGTTCATTGGAAAGGAAACAAACCTTTGTGTTCATCCTCCGTCTTCTTTGCTCTTCTCCCTCATACTTTTTTTTTTTACAAAGCCTTCTATTTTGGCAGTGACTACTTTTGCTAACCTTTGCAGTCATTAGTTATTCTGTGTTATTCTCCCTTGAATAATCCTTTTCTACAATGAATTGAAGGTAAAGCATTTTTAATTTGAAGGCTGAAAATGAATTGAAATAGTAGTTATTTTAAAAATACTGACATTAATACCATTTTTAAAAAATCTTACGTTTCAGAGAATATAGAAGTAGATTCACCAGCGAAGAAACCCTCATGTTCTGCATGAGAGTAATGGTTGGCGTAATTATTCTCTACGACCACGTTCATCCAGTGGGAGCTTTCTCAAAGGCTTCAAAAATAGACGTAAGAATAATGATCGGCAAGGTTTTCTTATTCCTAGCCAAAAACTCATGGGTCTTGTGAAAAAAAGATGATTATGTTGGGTTAAAACATACCATATTTCTCTGGCAAAGAGAAAAATCTTTATTTTGCTCTTTAAAATACTTGATTAAAATCTCTACGCAATAGGGTTGCAAAAATTTCAAAGTAGTTTACAGTACTGAATAAAACGCAATGAAATGTTGTGTTGACACGCAAAGAAAGAGTAGAAAATTGGAATCTCACTATAATTTCCTGAAGACACCTGCACCTTATCCAAATGTTAGCATTTTAGATTATTAATTACTGAGTATAAAACTCTGTGCAATAATAAAATTACAATAAAAGCAAATAATAAAATTTAAAGCAGCTGTAAAACCCAGCCAAGCCAAGCTATATACCAGAAACATGTCTAAATGCCTTGGGTTAAAAGGATCACCGAACTAGCGCAGGGCCCTTCGATGGCAATCTCTGTTCAAGGATTTACAATTTAAACCCAGAAAGCACATTGTTCAACTGAAGATGTAATGATTATATTAAAAATGAAAAATTTATGACCAAAAACCCCCCAGATTTACAATTTAAAATGATGCACCTCAGAGAGAAATGGAGATAAAGAGGGAAATAAGTTGCCTCAGTTAAACGTTTTATCCTGCTGATAAAGTGGATTGGAGATGGAGTTGATACCTTCAGAAAATACAGATCCGCTGCTTTTCCTTGAAGAGCATTTGGCCTCTGTATGCTATTGGGAGTGGGAGGAAAGTTCTTCTTTCAGTAACTTCAGCAGCTAATAAAGATAATAGTTTGTCACTGGCTATCTCAGCAGCTGCTGCTGCCTTTTCCCTCCTCATGGTGGAAGATTCCCCCAGGCCAGCCAATAAGAGGAGCTATCCGCTATTGGAGCCCAAGGCTGAACTATAAACGTTATGTTCAGAGTTTACCATCAGCATTTTGAAAAGAGACGTGGGGACAAGGGAGAAAACGAGGAGCATTTCCCAGTGTAACGTTCCTTTTCTCACACTTTTCTTTCTATATTGATAACATTTCAAATGTGCACGCATGCCTCTGTCCCCACACCGTTCTAACTCTTCAAAGCAGCGTTGAGAGATAAAGTGCTGGGTAAGACCCTTATTGCAGAAGCTGAAGATAAAGAGGCCTGGGAGATAATGGCAGCAGTGCTCCCTAGATAAAAGTATAGTTGAAATCAATTATGGAGTTTCAGCTTTGCCTAATACCGGTAGCTCTGAACAGCATTCAAAACTATGTGAAGACTTTGAGGCATGGATTCAGGGAGATCATGTAATTGTACTTATAAAATTGTTACCATCTTGTTGGAAAACGACTCAGATGCTTGGCATAATTGAAGCATAATTTGCTGAGAGTCCTATTTTACAAAGACTTGAATTGAAGGCAGCAAATCAAGTCTGCGTATGATGGGCAGAGCAAATTATTTCCTGTCTATTGCCGTCCCATGAGTCTGGCAGAGGAGGTGTTCTTTTAGTGGGGGGAAAACTCAAGGGAAATACACCATTCTGACAGAATTCATTGTTTTCATTCCTTACCTTTGGGTATTTTGCATGCACCCAAATTCAGGCTTTTTTTCTTGCACATTTCTTTTTTCACAGATGAAGGGTTGCATAAAGGTTTTAAGAGAACAGCCACCAGACACAGTTGAAGGGCTTTTGAATGCTCTCAGGTACCTCTTGGACCAAAAATATTTTATTTTTATACGCATAATGCATGATTTTCCCCTTCCCCTCCATGTACTAATTGCAAAACGGTAGCCCACAAAGGAATGAGTTCAGCCACTAGATTATTTTCTTCACTTGAGGAAGCTGCTGGAAAAGAGCTGCTTTTCTTTTTTTATGGGGAGGGAGGGAGGAGGAGGAGGAGGAGGAGGAGAGGAGGAAGAAATAGAGAGGATTCAGTGAGGCCACTTTTCTTCTCCATCTTGAATTTGACTCTTACTTCCATGCACAGAAAGAATCGTAAGGATCAAAAAAGTCAGGAGTTGCCCAAACATCTGTGGCTTACATCAACCAGGTTGCACAATGTGAAAGGTGTAAATTGGCTGATGCTGAAGCCTACTCCAGATGCATTCAGGTCTCCCCTCCCCCCCCCCCTTTCAAAGGACAGGCATGAGCAACACAGTGGCTCAAAACAGTTGCTTATTACACAGGATTTCCAGGTTTTAAAACATCAGTTGTGGAGGCCTGTAGTTGACTAGATCAGTAGATTGCCGATTGCAAGGAAACAGGTCTCCTTGGATAAACATGGAAGTAGGAAAATGAGGACAAGGCTAGAGAAAAATGGGAAAAGTCAGTGGGCTTGGATACAGTTACCTGCATTAGAGAAGCAATATCACAAGCTCATCTGTAGTATAAGTTTATAGCAAAAGCAGGATAAGCCACATTTCAATCCATGAGTTTCGTAAGGTTACTCATTACATGCTCAACTTACATATGCGATAGTATAATGTGAGTATAATGATGGCTGATGCTATTTTTTTATGTAAGTCTATAGTTGCTGTTTCTACCGTGTTTCTCACAAAATAAGGCTGGGCCTTATTTTTTTTTGACCCCTGAAAAAACAGCTAGGCCGTCTTTTCGGGGGTGACTTAATTCCCCCCCTTGCATCCTCGGGCAGGCGGCGACGGCTTGGATGTTGACCTTGGCATTGGTGGGGCACTTTGTATCGGGAGACCTTCCGCCACCGTTGCTTTCCCTTCTCCCCGTGCTGCTGTGGCGTTTACAGTAACGCCGCAGCATTTGGTGCAGCCACGTGTGGCCAGCCAGGGCTTCTCCCTGCAACTGGAGCCCAGCGGAGACACTTGGCTTCAGGCACTCCTGTCGCTGCCTTCCCTTCGCCTTTGAACGCAAAGCCAATTCTTTTGAAAACAATGCCCTACTACCGGTGCGACAAAGCCTCCCCTGCCCGAGAGGGCAGCCCAACCCCACATGGGGAGGCAAATCTCCTGGGGCCACAGCACAGGATCGGCCCACCCCGGGAGAAGCGCCCAGCATGCCTGGTGCCGGGCAGAGCGCGAAGAGCTTCATCGGGGCACCCAGCGCAGCTGACAGGTGGGTCCTCCTGCCCAGCGGCAGAGCTCTAGCCAAGGCAGCAAGTGCCTCCCCACCAGGCCCTCCGCTTATCCCGCCAGGGCTGTGCCAGAGCCGTGCGGGCTGGGCAGAGCCGGGAAAGCGAGCCTCGGGTGCGCGCCCACCTGCCAAGCGAAAGAGCCAGGCCAACCCGAGCTTGGCTTCCTTCCCAAGTCCCTCCAGCCTGAACCTGAAGGGGCCACCGGGAGAGGCTGCCTGAGGCAGTGATAGCGCCCACCCATCCATGAACAGGGAGGCAAGGTGACAGCCTGTGCTGCATCCTCCTCTGAGCTGAGCTCCACCGAGTGAGCACCTCTGCCTGATGCCCGTGCCGCTGCAGCGTTTGGAGCTGTTGGCGCATTTGGAGATGGGTGGGGATGGGGATGGGCTGGGCGAGGGGTGGAAAGGACAGGCGGCTTCAGGCTGTCTCCGCCGGACCTGCCGGCCAGGGAAGCAGCGCTGCTGTTGCCTCGCCTCCCTGTCCACGGACAGGTGGGTGCTATCACTGCCTCAGGCAGCCTCTCCCGGTGGCCCCTTCGGGTTCAGGCTGGAGGGACTTGGGAAGGAAGCCAAGCTCGTGTCGGCCCAGCTCTTTTGCTTGGCAGGCGGGCACACACCTGCGGCTCGCTTTCCCGGCTCTGGCACGGCCCTGGCGGGATGAGCGGAGGGCCCGGCGGGGAGTCAGCTGTGCTGGGAGCCCCAGGTGAAGCTCTTCACACTCTGCCTGGCGCCAGGCAGGGATGGCGGCTGGGCGCTTCTCCTGGGGTGGGCCAATCCTGCGCTGCGGCCCTGGGAGATTCGCCTCCCCACGTGGGGTTGGGCTGCCCTCTCGGGCAGAGGAGGCTTTGTCGTACCAGTAGTAGGGCGTCGTTTTTAAAAGAATTGGCTTTGCCTTCGAAGGCGAAGGGAAGGCAGCTACAGGAGTGCCTGAAGCCAAGTGTCTCCGCCGGGCCCCGGTTGCAGGGAGGAGCCCTGGCTGGCCACGCGTGGCTGCATCAAACGCCACGGCATTGCTTTAAATGCCACAGCAGCACGGGGAGAAGGGAAAGCAACGGTGGCGGAAGGTCTCCTGATACGAAGTGCCCCACCAATGCCAAAGTCAATGCAGGCAGCACCATATCTGGATATGCAACAAAAGTACTTCCTAACGGCAAGCCGCCCCCTGCCACTCCCCCCCATTTCGCATGTTTAATATAGGCCTTAATTTGGGGGGAGGGGCTTAATTTGATTTTATGCCTATAAAACATGCTGGGACTTCCTATTGGGGGAGGCCGTATTGTTGGAGAAACACGGTATTATTGACCAATTTTAATCCTATGCCTTTCGGTGTGTTTGGTATCAGTTATCAGTTATTCACAAAATGGTTTTGGAGGAAAATATTATATAATTAAGATTAAGTCTAGGAGTCAGCTCTATTGAACAAAGTAGCACTTCGGTGGAGGGATGTGTAGAATTGCCTTTCCCCGTGGAAGTAATACCAGCCTTCTGATTTTTGTCTTTGTCACTTTTAGGTTCACCACAAAACACCTGAATGATGAATCCACTTCGAAGCAAGTTCGAGCGATGCTTCAGTAATGTCGTCGTCCCCCCCACCCCCTTTGAGAAATGGACTTTTAAATTATTTAGAGAAGGTGTCTGTTTACATAATTTAATAGCTTGTGGTGGTGTTAGTAAAGATGCATAATTTACATGATATAACAATTGATTTCTTCCTGTTGCTGCAGTGTGTGTGGATCTGTATCAATAACATGACTGACTTCGTAATGCACGACATCCATTTATGTGCTTGTATTACCATTCAAAAAGTTTTAAGAGGTACCTTTTAATTCGAATATATAAATAATGAAAGTGTCTATGTGCCTTTGTGTTTTGTTATGTTAAGAAAGTTGTGTTTTGGGGAGAGGTGGTTGTTTGTTTGGTTTTGGGGGGTGGTGGTGGCTGTATGCAGAATAACTCTTTGGGATAATCTCTAAACAGTCATAACTCTTGATGGTATGCCTGTGAAGATCTTGGTGCAACCATAACCCCCCTCAGTCTCCACGTGCATTTAACTTTTGCAACACTGAGTGCATGTGTTGTGTGGAGTAAGGAGTGTGTTCCCGTTAGCCAGTTCTTTCTGAGACTGGTAAGACTCCTTTTCTAACAAATTCAGCAGGGTTTTCACCAAGGCCTGCACATGTATATACAATAATTTTGTTAAGTTTTTAAATTTATATGCGTAATGCTTGCCTTGTGCCTTTAGGCAGATAAGTGAGCTATGAATTATGGATGTAAACCAATGCCAGCCGAGTTTTGATGTAGAACTCTCAGCTTATTAAGCCAAGATAGAATATGTGTAAGACTTGCACCCTTGCATTCTCTCATTGTATTATCCTCTCTTTTTTCATTGTGAACCATAAGCAGTGCTTCATGGATTAATTAGCCATAATTTCTTATCATGTCCATACCTGGAAATTTTCCTTCCTAGTATCAGAAGAAGCCCCAATCTTAAAACAGACTTCCAACTAGAGGACAGAAGGAGCAGTGCGAGGACATATATGCAGCACAAGGCCTATGTACCTCTTGACTCAGTAATTCAAGATATATGTACATTCAAACCAAACCAGAATGCAGGACTGCCCAGTAACCTAATGGGAGACAATGCTGTTGTGTATAGTATTGCCCGTGTCTATGTATGCTTGTGACCATACCAACAGCAGCACTGAGTCGCTTTGTGGTATAAGGCCCTTTTTTGCTGTCTTCTTCATACTTCTATCTTGGAAGATTGAAACGTGACCTATCACACCGATTCCTTAACCAGGCACACCACCTTGGCATTAATATGTGCGCCATTTTTGATTTAGACCTTCCTTAAGGCCTAATTCTTTCTTTGTATAACATCCAGTAAATTCACTAGGAAAATAGGGGTGGGAGGCAGACTCTAAGAAGCTTTTATTCTTGACATCATTTTTAAAGATGTATTTAATAGGTGTTTCACAATTCAAACAACTTGAAATTGTAACTCAGCTATCACTGTTAATTGTGTGTGCATTCTACTGCTGAAAGTAAAGTGGCTCTACTCCACTCTACTTACTATGAGCCACATAGTAAGATTTTTAATATAAAAAATAAATAGTTTTATTTGTGGCATTGGAAGAGAACTTGGGTAGAAAGAGATTCTCTCATCAAACCTGGTTTGGTTGATTGCATGGCATGATTAACTCTTAATATATCTATTCCTAGGAATACAACTTGTAAATTTTTTTTTTTGCCTTTTCTGAGCAACATCATATCTGTTATTATGCTAATTTTGCTGGAGTTGTTCTGATTGTTTCCTTTCACAGATTCCACCTATGTATAATAGAAAGAAATATTTCTGAACAAATGTGAGTTTACCTTCCAGGGGCCCCAAGTCATGCTATCTAAACAGCAGACAATAGTTTTTAATGACACTGCAGTTGCTGCCAATTTCCTTAGATGGTTTTATGTTACCCAACAATATTGATTTGAGAATGCAGCTCTTGGTACTCACAGATCTCCTTAAGTTCAGAAATATGGTTAATGTATAACTCGAAATACTTGGCATAGCATTGTATTGATTTTTGCATATTAATCAGTTTGAACTAGCTAGTATCTTTAAATTGGGTGCTAGAATCTTCCTGGAGCTGCATTTGTTTTAATTCATATTGCAGTCCTTAGACAAGGAATTTTTTGTCTGTTTCTCTTTTGAATGTTTCTTCTAAATGATGAGCTGCAGCTGTGAAATGCTCAACTTGTAAGATTTCTCAGAAAACATGCTCACTTTGTACAGTATATGGAATATGGTATTCTTATATGGAATATGGTATTCTTAAATCAACTCAGTTGATTTAAATGTATGTCTAACTTTGATTAAGTTTGTGCAGATTAGCTAAAATAAATATTTGTATGTTTGTAGAAACTTGGATCCCTCAAAAAAATTAGGAGTTAAAAGGGCCTAAATTGGAAATATCACTGTCTTGGAAACTTAGAAATTTAGAAACCAGGGACTTAAGACCAGTCCTGGCAATGTTGATTTGAACTCATAAGGTTGTGCTATTTGGGGTGCAAGTCTTCTAAGCCTTGTTGAAAGTTGTTTAAGACAGGTGGAAACTCTCTATTTTTATATATCTTGTTGAATTTATAAGTTTATTGTGTAGATTTGAAATCCTCACCACTGCCATTTTGTGATGCTAATGTCAGGCGCAAATACCCAAGAGCATTTGTTGAGTTCAAAGCACAGAAGAGTTTATTACTGCTACCCATATACAAGAATCTAGTCAACTAATGATCAAAGCTAAATTGGAACTAGAAAAAGGATCAGTGTAATTCATGGTGGGAAGATGGTTGGAATTGGTTGGGGCAACATAATGACTCCAAACTGATGACACATTTAACTCCGCCTTCCAGCTCAACTTCCTGTTCTCCAACATCTAGGGGGGCAATTCGTGAATGAAGAATCTCAAAAGTGTTGACTTCAGGTATTGTTAAACTACATCTTGCAGTAGGTTCAGCTACCTTGACCAAAGTAATATCTAGAGATTTTATCTCATCATCTCTGAATGCACCCCATTTTCCATCTACTTAATGCTAGGAGGAAAATAAACAATTGTAGCAGTCAGTCTCTCAGTGAGCACATATAGTTTTTCTTCCCTCTCTCTTTGTG
Organism: Pseudonaja textilis; assembly: GCF_049901715.1. Taxonomy (NCBI): domain Eukaryota; kingdom Metazoa; phylum Chordata; class Lepidosauria; order Squamata; family Elapidae; genus Pseudonaja; species Pseudonaja textilis. The sequence continues at coordinate 136,715,094 of NC_141990.1, read as the reverse complement.
GGTGTTTGGATTTGACAATTTTATCACAAAATAATTTTATTAGATTTCAAAATTCTAGTAAACATTGCACATTTTATCACAGAACATAGCTTGAAGATGAAATGTTCCTATTGTGCAGTCAAGCTAATATATTGAAATATTCATACAGAAATCAACTAAATCAGTATGATTAAAATAAATTCAGTTATAGCCTGATGCATTATACAGAGGTGTCCAAGCTTGGCAACTTTAAGACTTGTGGATTTCAACTCCTGCATTAAATCAAGCTATTGCTTCTCACCACCCTTCTTTCTGATAATTATTCATATGCACAAATATGTGCATAGCACACATGTGCTGTGCAAGGAACTTTTATCCCCTTTCAGCCAGACTAGAACCAACTAGGAAATGAACTGGATACAGCTGTCCTGGCTGTTTATTAGATAGCAATAAAAAATACCTTGCCAAGTCACTGCAGAATTGCCTCTAAAGAAATATTAACAGAAGAGCTGGTGATTTCAGCTCATGAAAAGCCACTAGCAATCTCTATTTGGTGGCAGTAAAAGGTGCTGAGACTAATTCTCAGCCACATGTAGAGAGCCCAGAGTTTAGCCACCTCTGTTTTAGAAGAACTTATCCTCTGGATGGTTATTTTTTTACATAGACATAGTCCAGATAATACTGAGAAAAGGGCAATGTTGCAATACAGGATTCTCCATGAAGTGACCCTTGCTTCTTAGGGAAAATGGCTTGATCTACTTCATAATGTATCAGAGACCGAGTTCTTCGTTTCTTGCCACTGTCCCCATTTTTAAGTGGACAATCCTTTTTCTATTTTCCTTGTATTGTATGTATGGGTAAAGGAGGATCATGATTGTACCATCTAAATGATTGTGGAACTGGTTACCCCAGGGCTTGATCAAGAAGAGAAGATGGTAACCTCTATAAAAAAACCCAAACCAAACCAGGATCCATTTGTAGCAGATTCACCGCTCAAGTGAGGAACACCTATCCTAGCTTCCGAGTAAAATACTTCCTGCCACTGGAAAAGCAACAGTCCATACAGATCTCTCTACAATAGAGTGATGCACTTCAATAGTATTATTCATAATGGAATATTCAGATTTTACTGCACTTGGAATTAATGTTTTAACAATGGAGTTCTGTTTTAAAAAAAACAAACCAAAAGAATGATTATTTGCCTTTCTGTATAATAAAACAAAAAACAAAAACCAATTGTGTTACTCTTGCAACTTGACCACACATGGACCTGTTCTGTTCGAGTTGACATTGCAGCGGTCTACTTGGGGGGAAAATGCAATTAAAAAAAACCTGGACAGTAATTTTGTAGTGATTCACCATCGCGGCAAAGCTGAAAGCAATAAAAGACCCAATTGTAGACATATAAAATACAATATAACATAATGGCCGTTTTTAAGAGAGTGGATTGCTCGAAAGGAATGCTTTTCTTCATATAGTGTCAGACTGGGCCATTCTGCTTGTGCTAACAAAGATGATTGCAAGTAAGCCATGGCCCTGATAAAGTTGAGCTTTGCCAGTGGAGAGGAGAGATTTTCCAGGAGAAGTCAAGCTTGTCATTTGTAATGCCAACCTTCCTGGCACCAGACATCCTAGACTTGCCAATTTGCCATATGCTGTGCCCAACCTGGCATTTCATTAAAGCTAATGTTAAAGGTATCTTTATATAAGAGACCAATGAGCCATTTTCAGTTTCGTTTGTAGTTTTCTACTTGGTTGGGTAGTGCTCTGTTTGTTTTATAGTTGTTACACGGGTGCATATTCACTGGGATTTTAAGCTCTAAATAAAGCTACTGAGGGTTTCTGGATTGCAGCAAGGTAGTAATGTGAAAAGTAAATGACCCCTGCCAACTCTTCTTGTACTCCAAAAATCCCAGTTAGCAAAAGCAGCAAAACGGTACATCCCACAAGGGCAAGTCAGTGATCCTTCACTGGAGTTTTCCATAGAAATTTGCCTTGCGAATGCAAAGAGTTGTTAGAATTTGGCACTGAAACTGACAGTGAAGAAGGTCCTTCACTGAATTGAATAGATACATCAATTCTCCAGACATCGCAGAGGAGCCTCTTATTAAAGACAGCAAAGCATACCACAAAGTGAAGTCGGTGATTGTTTTTTTTTAGTGTTGCTCCAAGCAAGTGGAAAGGCACATTTATTTTTAAAAATGTCTTTTTGAAATATTGTGTTTTCAATTTGGAATAGGATTCTTTCTTTGCTTGTTCGGCTAACTTCTCTTTAGGTTTTCTGCTGGAAATTTTGGAGACTCATTTACTGTCCCCTCATCCCTGCTACATTTCTCCCAAAAGAGGTGATCATCTCTTCTATTTTAATCACATTCTGCCCCCAAATTATGCAGCAGCATTTTTCAAGTTTCCCCATTATAAATCATGTATCAAATTTCCCTTCAAACAAATCTTAAAGGGTCTCAGGTTGAATCTGGTTGCCCTTGACTTGACTCTTTGAACATAAACTCATATTAAATCATATTTTCTCTAAAATTCTTAATTCAAATGAAGGCTAATTTGGGCAGAAATAAGGTTGACAATTGACCTCTTGATGTTTTACTATGTGGTATATTCACACATGAATCAAATGCATGTTGAATTTTGCCATGACCTTATGGTTTGCTGCTTTAAGCAGAATATGAAAAACAATGTTTTGATGAGGGGAAAATTCCAGCAACTTAGAGTTTCTGATGGAATATCCTAGAGTTACTTAGGTACCCCAAAGGAAATTTAGAGTTACTTAGGTACCCCAAAGGAAATCTTAGGCTAATAGTTGAACATATTTTTTCTAGTTATAAAAAACTTGTAAAAATTTTAAAACATCAGATAAAACAATCTACCACTCCAGAATACACAAAGTAAACGTTCTATAGTTCCTTCTTACCCACTTTCCTAGTAAACAGAAGTTTTCTATAACCAGTGAATGAGGTTACATTTGTTGTGCTTTTTGGTGCGCATAGCAAACATTAGCTGCTACACTGGAATAAGTCTAACCATATATAGACAGGGTGGGATTCAATTTTTTTAACAACCAATTCTGTGGGCGTGGCTAGGTGGGCATTGCCATGTGACTGGGTGGGCATGGCTTTTTTTGCAGCAGCAGCAGCAGAAGACATACACACACACATGCCGCTTCAATTTTTTTTGCCTCCTGGGCCTCAGGGAAGCCTCCTGGGTGGCAAGACAGCGAGGGGGATCCTGGCACAGCTGATTATTGGAACAGCTGATCATCAGGAAGGGAAAAAATACCTTAAGGAGTGACTGGGTGGGGGAGAATGCAGTCAGAGATGTCGTTCATGCGCGATATGGACTGACTGGGAAGGGCGGGCAGAGAGGGGTGGGGACAGCCGGGGCACAATTTTCCAGTTTTCTGAACTGCGCAGAATCATAACAACCGGTTCTGTAGAACCAGTCCGAACCAGTAGAATCCCACCCCTGTATATATAGTCTGTATATAGACTTGAGCAATGAAACGACAGGCACCTCCTTCATAGCGCAATGTTCTCTTTGATCGGGTGTATGCATGCTTGCCTTCATAGTCTAGAGCAGGTGTGTCCAACCTTGGCAACTTTTAAGATTTGTGGACTTTCATCTCCCAGAATTCCCCAACCAGCAGTTGAAGTCCGCAAGTCCTACCGTTGCCAAGGTTGGGCATCCCTGCTCTAGAGGTTCTGAAGCCAAGAATATCTCCTAAATCCGTTGTCTTACTCCTATCAAGGAGGAGACAAATGAAAATTACATGTTTAGCTATTTTGGGCAGTGCCTACATCCTTGACTGAACAGGCAAGAGAAAAAGCTGGGGCTTTTGAAGCACTTAATTTAAGACAAGGCAAAAGAAGTATATAAAATCGTTCCATAACCATTTTAGTGTGATATCCAGGCTACAGTAAAAAAGAACCTAATCACCAACACAATCACTCGCTTGTGCTACAAAGGATAAAGGACAGTTTAGATAGCCAAGCCTGAAAAGATGCAATGAGATCATGATCAGATTATGTTTGCTCCAGAAAAGTGATAATCCCATCCCATATGTGCGCTTACACAACAAAGAAGCATCTTTTCTTCCATTTGCAGATTTGCAACCTGCAGATTGAATGCATATGCATATGCTTAGCAGGAAATGCTGGAATGGAGAAGCATAAGGTCTGCTGCATAAATTTTCTTGTGCTACAGCAGCTTTCTAGACATTCTCCAGATTGGACTATAAATTCTTCTTTTGAAGAAAACTAATGGAAAAAAATATGCAGATCTTCAGGCCAGTTGCCAACATCACTTCCTTGGATTAGATGTTCTAGTAAGTGGTTGCAAACCGACTCCAGCCCTTAGATGATATTGTTCTTAGGTCAGAGCTGTCAAACTCTTGACCTGCAGGCCAGATGCATCACGCACTGCCCATGCCCACACCTGGTTTAGCGAAGCGGGGGGGGGAATCACGATACACCATGACGCCATGAGTTTGACAGCCCTGTTCTAGATCCATTTCAAATCAATTCTGTATCCAGTTCTGGGCCAGAAACCACTTTCATTATTAAATGCAACCCTGATGTTTCTCAGAGCTGATGTTTCTAAGTCTGAAATTAGTTTTAATACTACCAAGAATTGTACCCTTCTGAAATAAGTTATTTCAGATGCATCCCCTGCCAATACACACATATACATGAATAATTAACTAGTTCTATGAAATCAGTTGTGGAAGAGATAACTGGCTGTCATCTGTGTGGTGATAATATCAACGGTTACCTCATCTTTCATCTAACCAGGTGATGCAATGGATGTTCTGAATTGACCCTGAGCAGGATGAGTTCACGAGAGACTTAAGCTACAGTAGAGCTTAACCCAGAAGGAAGTAATGTATGGTGCAGTTGTCCAGATGAGTTGCATTCCACTTTTGGGGAGAGTTTTGAGCTTTCAATGAGGGTTCCTCATTCCATTGGAAACACTGATAGCATCAGCGAAAAGAAGGACCTTACCAGTTCAAGCAAATATGCCACCTGCATCATAAGACATGCTGTGGTAAACTCTTTGTCGCACAAATGAGACTTAACCTTGAAGAAGATTAAGAAAATAGCAAGTCCAAAACAGAGCTGCTAGGTTTCAAGATTAGTTGGTATGTAGTTCTGAAACCTCAGTCCTGAAAGCTAATTGTAGACAGATCAAAAGAGCTTAATAGCATCTGTACTACAGATCTGATAAACGGAAAGTTAGAGAAAAAGAAGGATAAAAGAGTACTGAAATGGAGAAATGTAGAAAGAACCAACCAGATTTTTTAAAAGCAAAATCATAAATAGTGAGGACCAGTTTGGTGTAGTACTTAAGGCACCAGTCTAGAAATCAGGCGACTGTGAGTCCTAGTCCCATCTTCATCGTGAAAGTCGACTGGGTGACTTCAGGCCAGTCACTGTCTCTCAACCCAACCTTCCTCACAGGTTTGTTGTGGGGAAAATAGGAGGAGGGAGGAGGGTTAGGTATGTTTGCTGCCTTGAATTTATTACAAAGTAATCAAGGTAATATAAAAATCAAAATAAGTAAAATCCAGATATCTCTTTCTCCAAGTGAACCTGCCTAAACAAAACCTAACAGAACACCGAGACACACAAGCAGCAAAGCAGCGTTGTCTCAGATGCTCTTATGGATAAATTAATGGAGGTGAGAAAATTAATTATCTACTCATACCAATATCAAACAGCCTATTATGCCAGTGAAACTTCGAAATACGGAAAGAAAGCTATAATGATAGACATTTTGTAAAATCGGAAAGCATCAGAATGTTCACTGACTTTCTGGATTGCCTTTGAATCTCTTCAGAGGGACCTGATTTGATTTGAAAATCATTTTGAATTTGAAATTGGAATTGAATCAGCCTTTGAAAGTTTATAAAGGAATGGTCATTTAGTAATATAGGCTTTGATCGTTTTATTTTAAATGCCTGCATTACAATGGAATGTATGCTTTTGTGGAATTGTACTTGGTGTGCTATTGACATAATTATGTCCTTTTTCACCTTTTCACCATCTTATTCTTTTAAAAGACTTTGTAAACAGCACAAAGAATTCTGGTTATTAGATGTAATACAAGAGTAAATAAATTGTCATCCCCAAACTTTACTGACAATCGATATACAATGTATCTTGTAAAACTTCATTTTATCCAAATTTCTTCTCATCTGACATTGTTCCATTTTGCTTTATTTCATTTATTTTACTTTTATTTAACATTTAGCCTATCACAGAATTTATCATGTTTTTCTCAGCAGTCCAGAACGTCTAAATGTTAAAAGAAAAAAAAAATCAATGTTTTCCCACTGTATATGCTTCAAAGTGATTTTTGGGGTGGCACAGGGGAAAAATCTCACTGTTGTTTTGCATTTCAACTCAGAGTAATGTTTATTTGCTGGAGGCAAAGGAAGAACTGGTTAAAGAAAAAAGGGAAATGTCAAAAATGAATAATAAAATGATATATAAACAGAAGCAGATTTACTGTGATACGTTTCCTCCCAATAAACCTGATAATGTTTCCCAAATGTGTTCGTTGGACCCAGAGCCAAAATGACTGGTCAGGTTTTATGGGCTATTTTTAATTTGACTGCTTAAGAGACTTGACATCATCTTGGAGGAATTCCCTCCTACTGCATAGCTGTATCTAGTTATTTGTAGGGTAAAATTCATCTTAATATAGCTTCATATGAAACACATGTTAGCACCAAAGCAGACCTGGGTGGGTAAAACATCCAAGGCTTGCGAAAAGGCCATATATTTCTGTATGGAGGGGTGGGGAGGGTTTGTTTCCCCCTGTTTCCCCCACTCTGAGGAATATGTTTCTCTTTCAGGTCACCTCACCATTTGATATAGTAGACTCTAAGGTCTCTGCTCCGTAAACTTCCTTTGCCCTTTATGAAGTGAAATCAGGCTGCGCAGTGGGAATACAAACAGCCTAGGAAAGGAAAGCAAGGAGACGTTTTATTTTTACTTTCGCGGAATTCACAGAAACTGTCTGGCCTACTGCTGGGATTCCATCTTGACAAAATGATTTAGTGTTTTGCCCTTATACAAATAAGGGTACCTTTCTCCTTTGTTTTGTATCAGCATCAGGGCAGATGGTGGATTAGAGCTCAGAAAACTATACGTAGAGGAATGAACCCTAACTCCCATCTTCCCCAATCAGCATAGCCCATGGGAACACTTACACCTGGACCTGGACCTTCTATTTTTTGAAGGAAGGTTCCTTTGTTCGCTCCTAATAGCTTAGAACAGTGTTTCTCAAACTCGACAGCTTGAAGGAGTCTGGGCTTCAACAACCAGAATTCCCCAGCCAACCTTGCCAGTTGGAGGAATTCTGGAAGTTGGGAGTCCATGCATCTTCCAGTTGCCATGATTGAGGCACACCGCCTTAGAGTAGCTTGCAGAATGAGTATGATGACAGAAGGAGTATGATGAGTGCCCGAAGGGAAGCACTTCTGCTAGAGAGAAGCTCTGCCGCAACCTTTTTTTATCAGGGTGAATAGATATCACTGAAGCTCTACTGACTGAGTCTATCTGATTCGTCTTCAAGCGGAACTTAAAATTCTTTCAGGAGCACACAGAGTGGGAGCCCTTGTCAAGTTAAGCTGCCTTTCAGTGTTTGCCTAGACCAGGGGTGTCAAACTCGCCACCCACGGCTGGATGCGTCACACACTGGCATGCTCACCCCCATTTTAGTGAAGGGGGAAAAAGTCACAGTACATCACGTGACAACAATGTGATTCTGTGAGTTTCGCACCTCCGTGAGTTTCACAAGAGCCTAGACCAGGGGTGTCCAACCTTGGCAACTTTAAGACTTGTGGACTTCAACTCCCAGCTTTGCTGGCTGAGGAATTCTGGGAGTTGAAATCCACAAGTCTTAAAGTTGCCAAGGTTGGACACCCCTGGTCTAGGCTCTTGTTCCTTTTGGGCTCTCCAGAAATTGTCTTTCACGAGTTGAGTTCACATACCAAATAATTACATCTGTTTATTTTGGCTATCTCATTCACCCTTCCCCCCACCTCCGCCAAATAGGTTTCAGTCCTCTGACAGCTAGCACTACACATTTGTAATTACCACAAGGGTATTGCACCAATCAATTGCACCTGTATTGAGCAAAAACTTGAGATTTGAACACTAGGAATGGCAAAAAAAAAGGCTTTCTTGTGATGTTTTCTTATCTTTCAGTGTCAAAGCATAATGGGACAGACTTAATTATCTGTCTTTGTAGCAATATGCTTTCCTTCAAGATGGACCGATCTCAGCATAAAGCAGAACCATCTAGCTAGTATTTACAGCTCCCTCCCCCCCCCAAAAAGCCACCCCTTTTATAGCAAGCTTAACAGTCCAGGAAGACAGTGATTGGCTGTGCTGAAAAGGCTGCTTAATTCATAAGCATGAACACCATCTGCTTCCACATTGATGAATGGGGCAGGATCTTGAGAACCGATCTGATTTGGAGGCCCAGAAATCAACAGCACACGTTGTGTTCCCCAGTACTGGTTCTACCCCAATGACACCTAGATGTGGATTTCCCAGCGCTTCCCGTCAGATGCCCCAAGGAAGAATTTAGCAATAGTGGATTTGTCTCTGACAGGTGTCAGCCCTTTGATAAATACTCAGCCAAGAAAAAGGGGGAAACTTCCAATTTTTTAAGGTTAGCTCTTCCAGCTGTTGGGACTCATCTGACTGCTGGAAATCTGTGTGGGTACTCACAGGGACAAGAAGAAAAGCTCTCTGTCAGCTCTCTTGGTCTTAGAATAGAAATGGCACACCCAGCCCAGGAAGAGGGTGGGCAGCACACATTCAGAGTAATCTCTTGGCTCCTGTCCAAGGCCATCAGCTGCTAGCTGGCAAAGCAGATATGCTCTTCACCTGTTTTTGCAGCTGTCAGCATGTGACTGGAAGCCAGAGCTAGCTGGCTTCAGCTTCTGGCATCTCCTGATTAATGTTTGACATGATTCAGTCTTTGTCTAAACCCATTCATAACTTGTCCATGGTGACCCAGATAGTTGACATTGGGCAATGCCAAGAAGGCAGCTAATAGGCAGTCCTTCCTTTCTTTACAAGGGAGGCTTGTTTCCCTTGGCCCGGACAGAGAGAATATTGTCTACCAAAGGGAAGGGAACTCATCCTATAGATGTGTCTGTTTTCCAATGACAACCAAGTTTTTTAAACAATGATAAAATCTCATCACCGTCGCTCATTGAAAGGTCAGCTCAGCCCTACATGAAGGTTTGTGTAGGAAAAATCTCATTCAAGAACTTCTAAATAATGTCTTTGGTCTCCTTTCTTTGCTAATCAGATAGGCCCTAGCCTATAAAAGGTACATATTTAGGACCACTGGGTTACAGTTACATGTAATAGTGACATCCTTAGTTCACATTTCATTTCCATTACAAGCTTGCTAGTAAGCAGTGGTGGGCTGCTGCAGGTTCAGATTGGTTCTAGCAAACCTTTACGAACGACATCGGTTGGCTTCGCCCACCCACCCTTGCTGTATCCTGTCTTACATTTCCTTCTTTTGCAGCTCAGCTGATTCACATGGCAAAGTGGATTGCCACACCTCAGCTGTTCTATGGCTGGAGAAGTTCAAATAGGTGTTTATTGAATGCTGCATGCACTCGAGGTGTGCGCTCCTACAACCGGTTGTTAAACCAGTTGCAGCCCACCCTTGCTAGTAGGGCTTGGCCAAGCCAGGATTCCCACAGTTCTGTGCCATATTTGTAATATTATTACAGTGTGTATGTAAAATTGTTAGGCCCTCTCGCTTTAATTCCTTCACCTGTGTTGGGTGGATGGATCTGGGAACTAACCCACAAGGTTCTGTTGGTTGCTTCAAGGCAGTCAAAATTCCTACCTCCTTGGGAGGCAGTGTCTGGGATGGGAAAAGCTTGAGGATAATCTCTATAGATGAAAGGAACTTGTTCAAGTTTAGAACTTGCCCTACTATTTAAGCGGGATGGACAGTCCCACTTGCCTTCCATTTTCAAAGTTTTCAACTGGTTAACTTCTCTGGTGAGAACCATAAGAAGGAACTGATAAAAATACAAGGCATTACACTGTATAATAATGTATTTAAAAATGATCTTTCTTTTCTGAACACATACTAAACATAGCTTGCTTCTTGTTAGTGACTGCAGTGAGGACACAACCCAGCCAAAAGAAAGTAACTTTCAGTCCCACTGGTTTCAGCAATAGCAAGAGAACTTAGCCTTAATATACTGCCCCATAATATTTTACAGCAGTCTCTGGATGGTTTACAAGGTCAGCATATTGCCCCCCCTCCAAAATCTGACTCCTCATTTTGCCGATCTCAGAAGGATGGAAGGCTGAGTCAACTTTGAGCCTGTCAGGATCGAATGCCAGGATATAGGCAGAATTTGCCTGCAATACTGCATTCTAACCGGGCGGGGGCTGCTGGGGGGTTCTCAGGGGTTCGGGAGAACCTCTAGCTAAGATTCTGCACAGTTTGGAGAACCCCTAAACCCCACTCCTGGCTGGCCCTGCCCACCCCACTCTTCCCAGGAGTCCCCAAGGGTCCCGTTTTGGATGCAGGTAAGTGCAGGGTGCACAGGGAGGCTCGGGGAGGGTGAAAAACAGGCCTCCCAGAAGTTTGGGAAGTGCCAGTTTCCGGCTTCCAGAGAGCCTCGGGAGCCCGGAGAGGCTGTTTTTTCCCTCCCAGAGGCTTGAAGAAAGCCTCTGGAGCCTGGGGAGACCAAAAACGCCCCCGCTGCTGTGGTGCAGGAGACTGACTAGGCCATGGCCACCATGGTCACGCCCATCCAGCAACCAGTCAGAGAACCCATTGCTAAAATTTTGAAGCCCACCCATGATTCTAACCACTTCATACCCCAAAGTTCTAAGAGAGAAGTTTGACATTTAGCTTCCCTACTGAAACCAACCCACGCATTTTAAATTGTTCCACAAAACTTTGCGACTGGTGTGAATATTATCATTGTGTGACACAAGGACCACCCCCGGAACAAAAACTTGTCATCATCTCCTCTACCAGTGATCCATTCTTGAGCCTAAATTTGATGGATCCTTGGCATAAAATATGGAAAATAAGTAAGATGCCCTTGATTTAAACCCTCAATTGCACAGCTATATTAATTTATTTCCATATCTCTTTTAGCCAAACCAAATAGACAGGTAGAGCAGCTCTGCAGGGGTTTTCCAGACCCATAGTGACTAATGGCATTTACTTGCTGAAATTTATTTCCCACCTTTCTGCAAAAATATTTTGCTATGTTCTTAACAAGTGAATATTAGAATATTAAAAAGACCCACAAGGGGAAAAACAGATGATAAAAGAGCACTATTTGAGGAGAAGCACTTTGGAATATTTTTTTTTGTAACCCTACTAAAGGAAGAAGTCATTTTGGCTACTATGAGAAGACATTTCTCTGATGCCCACTTACCACACACCACACAAGTGTCCACCAATAACTGTTCACAAAACAGGTCAACAGGACCCATCCCAGTGAAGAGGAGAAACTTTAAGTTGTTGGAAGAGTATTTCTCAGCTGTTCAAACACTCAGAACTCCCTGTTTTGAAAGAGGAAAGCGACCTGAAGTTATCTTACCCACAAGATGCCAACTTTAATTTTCATTACATTCATAGATTGGCAGCTATTAATTACGGTCATAGCTCTTGAGCAAAGATCTTGATGATTTGATTAGATGCTGGTGAGTTAAAAGCAGAGGGAATACATATTCCATATCGAGGAAGGATGTCATTCAGCTACTCAACTTGGATTCCAGCCATAATTTAAGTGCTAACACTCCTCACCTAAAAACACTTTAGGGAATTATTTATGAGCTCCAGTTGTCAATGACTTCCTTTAAGAATGAGCTGAATGAAAATACCTCCTGGGGTGTTCCAGACCATATACCATGTTCGTCAGCACACCCAATAGCTTTCTCCAACAGCAGGAGTCATGTTTTCATTTCTGTCAAATTGAAGGAAAGAATACAGTAACAGAATAACAGAGTTGGAAGGGACCTTGGAGGTCTTCTAGTCCAACCCCTCCCCCCCCAAGCAGGACACCCTATAACATTTCAAAAAAATGGTTGTCCAATCTCTTCTTAAAATCCTCCATTGTTGGAGCACCCACAGCTGGCCACAACTTCATGCCTCCGTGAAGTTGGTCACTGCCTTATTCCAACAAAGCCAACCTTCCATTAGACAAGAACTCTTTAGTGACTAGAGCTGGGGATCTAGGCAGGGGTGGGATTCAGCTGGTACGGACCAGTTCGGGCGAACCAGTACTTCCAGTGATCATTGGCCCTGCCCACTCACCCCTGCTGTAGTATGTCCTATATTTCCTTTGTTTGAAGCCCAGCTGATAGACGTGACAGAGCGGATTGCCACACTTCAGCTGTTTTATTCACTGGGGATGCAGTAGAAAGTAAGTTTTAGAGCTGTTTTCAAATGTACTGCACATGTGTGCCTCACCGAACCGGTTGTTACACCGGTTGAATCCCACCACTGGATCTAGGCCAGGCTGGCTTGCTGCCAAAGACCCTTCCTCACTTCCCTGCTGCACATTTGCACATTGCATGCAAAAAGCTGAGCCTCACCTACTTATCTCAAGGGTACAGATTGGAACCAGGATAAGTGTTGGGACAACGTTGGAATTGTAGGATTATTAGACCAAAGGATTTTATGGATTGTTACCTAGTAGCAGTTTAGCTAGGAATAAATTCCGGTGAACTCAGATGAGGTTGCTTTTGAATAACTACGGAGGACTAGAAGATTCAATAGCATGGCAAATAGGTATCGAAATCTTATAGTTCTCCATGCCAGAGCCTCAGAGAGGCTTATGACACACAGTGAACCAACTGTCTCAGCAGCTGAGAAACTAACAGAGTTGCTTAACATGAACAGTTCCCAGAAACAACTGCTGTCAGAAATTCTGACCTCAAGATTTGGAAGAGAGAAGAGGGACAAGTAATCGTGAGCTCATCTACATCTCCCGGTTGCTGGAGTGCGAAAATGCCCCTCTTAGCACATTTTCTCACAATGCCAGCACACTGCTGAAGAAGACTGAAACCTGATGAAAGTATTCTAGCATAAAGCTATTATTTTCCATCAAGGGGAAGACTTCTTCCATGTGGTCTCATGGGAGAAGACACCTCCCCTCAGAGGTCAGCACTCTACTAGTCTCCAATTGACCCGCTGCTAGAGTGACCCACCAGCTGTCCCATCACTGGACTCTGCGCTTCCATGGCTATTTTCACTGTGGCTGTCAGAGGGGAAGCTAGACCCTAGAACTGTCTGTTTATGTCAGCCCTCCAAAACTGACCAGACTAGGAAAACAAAATCATGCAGGCCACCACTACTTTCATTCTTAAGTTTATAATAACAAAAGCATGCAAGTCTGAATGTGCTTCCCCACCTCTCCCTTCATTTTTTTGTGAGGGGTGGTGGTTATCTGAGGTGTTTACTCAGGTTACACCTGCCCTGCACTGAGGTTTTTCTTATCTGACCATCGCCTTGGTAGCAGTTCTTTTTCATGTTCTTCAAGGTCATTCCTTTTGCCCCTTACAGTTTCTTCTAATGTTTTTGCCAGAGAGTCTGTTGGTTGCCTTTTATCGAAGCTCTATAGAGAGCATTTTATCTTATTGCCTCTGTGTGTGGTTTAGGAGTTGTACAGAGGCGGAGAAAAGGGCACTCCAAAGAGTGATAAAAAGGGCACAAAAGATCAGCGGATGTCCTCTTCCCTCATTGGAAGAGTTGTATAACATGGGATGTAGAAGGAAGATACAAAAGATCTTGAGAGACCCTCCGCATCCAGGCCACTCATTGTTTGAGATCCTACCATCAGGAAGACGATATAGAGTGCTGAAAGCCAGGACAGGTAGATTTAAATATAGCTTTTACCCAAGTGCTGTGATCAGGTTAAATGCAGAGTTATGAATCAGGTGGTCTTAACATATATATATCCTGGTTGTACAGTTTTTTAACTGTTATTTGTTTTAATTTGTTTTATATTGTTATTTGTATATGTCTTTTGGTGTTGTTCAGTTGTATGTTGTAAAAGAGCACCTTATTTCATTGTTCTCACGTTTCTGAGTACAATGATAATACATGTATCTTATCTGTTATTCAGACCTGGGAATGTTGACCTCATTGAAGTCCAATCACAAGTTTAACAGGTTGATATTCCCATTGAAAAGAAAGAAAGGGTAACTTCACTTGGCATCCTTTTTTTTCCCCATTGGCAGATGAGGAAAGGAAGCAAGTGAAGATGAGCAGCAATTCTGAGAATAGGCACATTATAAGGATGTATAGTGTGAGCTTGAGGGAAAGTGAGGGGGTGGAATATGAATCAAACGAAGGAAAAAGTATGGTCGAGATTTCTGAAATATTTTTCCAATCCCTGTGTCCAATAAGCATGAGGCAGATCTTCCTATCAGTTGCCTTCCCATCAATATCAAGGAGAAACAATCTGGGTGTATTTATTCTGAAGTGAATCCAGTGTATTCAATATAAGCATTGCCTTCCCCTTAAAAATGGAAGTGGGAAGTGGGCGAGGGGGGTAATGCCAATGGAAAGCATTTTACAATATACCTGTTTTATAAGTGAGAAGACTTTTTCCAACTGCGAAAGACGGAGTGCCACATGGTTCAGAAAGACTCAGCAACTCACTTCCTGTTCACAAGAAGAAGAGTACTCGTTGTCTCCCCAGACGGATGGAGGAATGCCTGAAGAAGAGAATCTCAACTTTCTAGATCTGTGAAACTCGTGCCATTTGGAAGGAAATGATCGTTCATACCTGCAGGAGGAAAGAGGGGAAGAGGAACACAACCATCTGGCCAGTTCCTCAACAACTAGGAAAAACACTGAAGCATTCACAGTGGGGGAAGCACTTAGGAGGTTCCAGGGGTGGGATTCAAAATTTTTAACAACTGGTTCTGGACTTCTGGTTTGAGCTTCTTCGGCGACAGACCGAAACAACCGGTTAACAACCGGTTCTAGCAAATAGGTGCGAACTGGTAGAATCCCACCCCCTGGGAGGTTCCTATACGGGAGTCCCTATCTCCTACTTCAGCATTTCTCTTCTTCCAGGGGCTGGAAAGCACATAATGTTTCTAAACAAAAAAATAAAATAAAAACCTGTTAGTACTAGATGCAGATTACTCTACTGGCAAAATAGGGCAAAAATTAAGCAAAAGCAAACAATAAGAATGCCATCACGAGAAAAAAAATGATGATAAAGTGACAGTGGAAGCAATCGGTGGTTGGTTTTACTGCTGGTAGATATTGAGAGGTGTCAGGAAGCTACTAATAGCTGCTTGGAAACTCTTGAATTCAACTGGCAGTAACACTATCCAGCTTGGAGCAATGGTGGATCTAGTCCAGGGTTTTTCTACATCAGCATACTTTCATCTTGACTCAACTTGAATAAGAGGCAAGTTCACAGCCACCAATGTGAGGAAGTGTCCTGTAACTTGCAGAGGAAAGAATTTTTTTTTTTTATCGGACTCCGATATAAAGCAACCACAAGCAGTGAGACAATAGAGAAAATAAAAGTAACACAATGAGAAAAGTTAGTTCGGTCTAGTGCAGAATTGTCAAACTCATGTTGTCACTGTTGTGTCACGTGACATATCGGAACTTCTCCCCCCTTTGCTAAACCAGGTCTGGGCGTGGCCAGCACCTGATGCATCCGGCCCACGGGCCGGGAGTTTAACAGCCCTGGTCTAGTACCTAGGCTAGAAATCAGGAGATGGTGCTTTCTAGTCCCAACTTAGGCATGGAAGCCAGCTGGTGACTTTGGGACGGTCGATCTCTCAACCCAACACACCTCACAGGGTTGTTGTTGTGGAGAAAATGGGAGAAGAAAGGACTCTTGTATGTTTCAACACCTTGAATTGCTTATGAATATAATAAACATGGAATAAAAATCAGATAGATAGATGACAGATGATGAAAGAAAGAAAGAAAGAAAGAAAGAAAGAAAGAAAGAAAGAAAGAAAGAAAGAAAGAAAGAAAGAAAGAAAGAAAGAAAAGGGGGGGGGGACGAATGAATGAGTGAATTAGGAAGGGTTATAAAAAAGTTGCAGATGCAGCTCTGTGGTGTGAGCTCAAAAGTCCAGCAAAAGTCCAGAATGGAAATGTGGGAAAGATCCACGAGTAAGGCAGGCTGGGAAAAAAGTAGGAGCCAAGCAGGCAGGCAAGATGTCAATGTACCAATTTTGATGGGTCAGCTCTGAGATGTTGGTGGTCACATGCACGAAGCCCAGTTTAGAACCTTCTGCTTTGAGGCAATATGTTGAGGCAAGTGGGTGCTCTGGGGGGCCTCATATAATAAGGAAGGAAGGAAGGAAGGAAGGAAGGAAGGGCTCTGCTCTTATTCTCAAAGTCTCTCCTTCTGAGGGAGGCATCAAGATAATCATCTTGCCCACAGTCCTGTCCTCTCCTCTCCTCCCCTCCCTCCCTCCCTCCCTCTCTCTCTCTTTCTCTGTCTCTGTTTCTCTCTCAACTTTGCCTGGGAAATGTTAAATATGAATCAAGCTGCTGCAGGAGATGGATGTTTCTCCTGCTGTGGCCAAAACATGCACACATTCCAGGTTTAGCATACCGGGGGACGAGGAGAAAAAAAAAACTCAGAGAATTTGCTTTGAAGTAGAGAAGCCATAGCCCGGAAGGGGAAAGGCAATGTCTTGCTGCCCCCCACACCCCACCCCACTGCACCCAACCTCTGTGGCCTCTCTCGGCTGCCTTTCCAGGGTTAATATTGATCTTGAAATGATTTGTGAATAGTGTTGTGACTTAATTCAAGGCCTATCCATCAAGGTCAGCAAAGGGCCTGGCTGAGTTATTTATTGGAGCTTTTCCCGTCACAGTGTTATGGCTCTGATTGTTTGAATACAGGTGCAAATGGCTTCCTTTCTGAATATTCTGAAGAGGGGGTGGGGTGGAGGATGACTTTTTTGAAAATTATTTACTGCAACGGCAAGTAATAGAAAAAGCAGCTACCTGCTTTAATCGGATTTTCAGAGAAAGTAATATTTAGACAAATATCAACCTTTAAAACAAAGACACATGCCAACAACAACAATAAGGCTGTTTTCCGTCATCCTGAGGCACACATTCGGTATGGGCAGTCCTCACTTAACAACTGCCCTGTTTAGTGACTGTTAAAAAAGAAATTTTATGCCTGGTCTTTGTACTTAAGACCAATGCAACATTCCTATTGTCACATGATTCAGATTTAGGAGCTATGAGGATGCTGTAATGGTTGTAAATAACCACCAGTTATAAATAACCACCATCACAGCATCCCGACAGTCACATGATTGAATTTTGGGATGTTTGACATTGGAGGGTGTTTATGACCTTTGCAATGTCCCATGGTCACATGATCGCCATCTGCCCACACCACAAGTGGCTTCTGACCAGCAGAGTCCATGATGAAGCCGGCAGTAAAATTGCAAATCGTGGCCATGGGATATCTCACTTAACAACCATAGCAATTTGCTTAAAGACAGTGGTGGAAGTGTGATCGTAAGTCCATCTGGGTCATGTGATAGCTCGCTTAACCATATTATTTAGTGAAAGTGGCAGTTTCCAATTGTAGTGAGAACTACTTATAATGCACATCCCCCAACCTTTGGGCACCAAGGACTGGTTCTGAGGAGAGAGGTTTTTTGATGGACCAGAAGGGGCGTGGTTTTGCATGCTACCTGCATCTCGCGGATGGGTCTTTGCTTGTTTGCATAGCCCGGTTGCTGGTCCATAGAGCAGGGGTTGGGACCCTTGTTACAAGGTGTATATGCACTAATAAAGGAGAATATTTGTAGCTCAGGGTTGACAGAAGGGGTCCTTGGTACTCTCTGAGCTGGGTTGTTGTCTTGCAGATATTGCATTACCCAAACTAGGTAACATCTCAATGCTAGTACTGGTTGCACTGATGATGTTACCTAGTTTGGGTAATGAAACGTCTGCAAGAAAACAATCCAGCTCAGAGAGCACCAAGGACCCCTAAAGTGTATCTGTATTTTGCCTTTGACTTAGCCTTGGAACAGGCCAGTTTTGACACAGTCTTGACACAGTCAAGTCCTGGCTGAGCATTTGCCTTCTTCTTAGGACTGAGAAAGAGAGTTGACAATTGTCCAATTGGCTTGGGCCTAAGAAGGGACAAAACTCAGCTCTTAGTCCAGGACTTTAACTATAAAACCAAACTAGGAGGTATGTGTGGGTATGCACCAGAGGTGGTATTCAGCAGGTTCTGACCAGTTCTGGAGAACCTTAGCAGAAATTTTGAGTAGTTCAGAGACCCGGCAAATGCCACCTCTTGACTGGCCCCTCCCCCATCTATTCTTTGCCTCCCGAGTCCCAACTGATCAGCTGAGTCTTCTTTTGTTGCCCTGCACAGGAGAACAGAGCTGGAAAGCAGGTTAATGGGGTAGGGAGGGAATGGAATGGGATTTTGCAGTAACCTTCCCCCAGGACTGGGGAGGGAATGGAGATTTTACAGTATCCTTCCCTGCCATGCCCACCAAGCCACACCCACCAAGCCATGCGCACAGAACCGGTAGTAAAAATTTTTTGAATCCTACCACTAGTATGCACATGATTTCTGATATGGTGCATCTAAACTCCACCTTATAAAGTCCTTTATTTTTTTAAACAGCTGTCTGATTGTCAGCCTAGTCCTGCTTAATTGGCTGCATGCAATGGGGTATGGCTCCAGGTGGCAACACATATCAAAAGATAAAACACAGCCATAGTTCCATCAGATACAGATGGACAACTTGAAGAAGATATGGAGCAAGCAATACATCTCCACAGAAGTTCTCCTTTGAAAGTTCTGAGGATCCTCTGTTTTATCTAAGTTTAGATTTACCTCAGCCAAACGGATTAATCTCTCCTGCTCACGGGAACGTGATATCTGAACCCAATCTTTAAAAAAAAAAGATGCACTCTTTCCAATCCAACGGAATGTTGAAAATAAACTGTATAAAGGGACTCAGATAGTTCACCTGCTCATCAGCAGGCAACTCTCTGAAAATTGAACAAAATTGGACCAAATGTGCTCTAGTGGGAAAAGTTGATCCAAGGAAGATTGAGTTTGAAAGTGGGCCAGATCCAGCTAGGGACTGAAGAGGAAAAGAATCCAGAAAAAAATCCCACAAGTATCCTGATGAGAGAAGCTTTGGGATAGTGGTTCAGAATGATGCTGCTTGCTTGCTTCTAAGCCACCTTCCTCCTGGTCATATGACCCAGAGTGGAATTGCTTTTAAGAATGACAAAGAAGTTCAGAAGCTTCTCTCTGTAGGGCTTTCATCAAGAACCACATTCTCCCAGGAGTTACGTGTTGGAAGTTATATGCCAATGATGAAGAGAGCTGAACAAGAGATGAGTGCAACTACTGCTCTTTCTAGATCACCTGACACACCGCTACTATCAAAAATCTGAACTGATCATCTACAGAAAAGTAATTAGGCTGAACTGCAGGTTGCCCCTGCTCTGTTGGATTTAAATTATACGTTAGGTTAGCCATTTCTCTCATTTCTCATGCGCCAGGATAAAGAAGCCCAGAATCCCCAACCAGTGTAGCCAAAACAATTTTAGTGCATTGGGTTAGAAGCTAACCTGAATCAGGCTTAAATTGTATATTTTCCTATATTTTTAAAATATCAGTGTTAAAATATCAGATATTATTAAAATATCAGTGTTGCATCAAAGAAATAATGCAGAATCATTACAGCAAAGAGGAGGATGCAGAATGTTAACTTGAACTGTATTATTTCAAAACATTTCAAATGCAGTCTATTTTTCAACAAGTGAATGTGTTTATGACATGTTTCATTATGCTCTATCAGTTTTGCTATTTTATCTCTATTCTAAATTAAGTGACAAGGTTTTTTTCTCCCAGTCAGCTGCAATGTGTATCATAATTATAATCAAATTCACCATAACTTTCAAATCACCACTGTTAATCAGAACAATACAATACCGTTTGGAGATTTTGCAGCTGACTTTGCAGTAATCCAATTAAACTTCTAGCAAGAGTAACATTAACACTCAGGAATCCCTATATGTATTATGGGATGTTATGAAGGGATGATGATGTTGATGACCATTATCGCTTGCAACCAAAGTTTTTATGAAAGTATTTTAGCCTTGTAGCATTTAAAGATAAAGAAGAGTATTTTCACTGTTGGTGAAGTGAAAATAGCCATGTAAAAAATATAGTCATAGATGGGGATGGTAATTATCATCACCATCCCTTCCTAACATCATCCCAAGATTCTTGAGTATTTTACACCCATGTACACACAGGCTCACTCTTGCATATTCAGTGGGGGCCCTAGAAGAGTTTATGAGGTCCTACTTAGTTGTTGTAAATATCATGAATGAGTGAATTCTAGTTGGGGATCAGAACACAGAGAACCATAGGAGAAACATGCACCATACAGTGCTAGTCCTGGATTTTGAGCAGGACCTAAATACATTACAATGGGTGCCTGTAGTGGTCATAACTAGGAATGTCAAACTAATGTAAATCCAATTCAATTTACTTCCCACTTTGCCAAAACCAATTTCCTCTCCAGGAGGTTTTCCTCTTTCTCTCTTTCTAATTTAAACATCTTACATGAAAATAAGATGTAAAAAAATAACAAATAAACTACTCTTAATTTAAAAAAAAACATTTACACGAATTTAACAGCAGTATTTCATTATTTTGAGGGGGCAATGACTTCTTTTTTTAAACAAACGTAGGAAGGGCAAGCTGGCTGAGGAATTCTGGGAGTTGAAGTCCACCCATCTTAGTTTTACCTAAGCAGTTACTAAGCCGGCAGTGACTGGTACTGGAACCATTACATTTTCAGTAGCATCAGATCCCTCCCTGGATTACGAAGATCGCTTGGTGACCCTAAAGACCCTCCCCTCCCCTCTTGCCTCTTCCCCCTTGCTCGGTGTAACCTACTTGGCAAACTTGTACAGATGACATGCAATGAGTCCTGCCCCCCCGGGATGTGGCACGAAGAGAATGCATCTACGGCCACAAAAGAGCCGGTAGTGGATTTTGTCATAATAGAGCCGAGAGGAGCAACTGGGCTCCTCTTACTGGGCCCCTGCGCTTTGTGGAGCAGCTTCTTCCTTTCTGCATCCCTTTGTCCGTCCGTCCAGCCGATCCCCAGGCCTACAATGCACACACCCCCGCTTTTTTTTTTTAAACTGCTAGCCAGCATGGCTGTTCGGTGGCTGTTGCTGCTGCTGCTGCTGCTTGCAAAGGAGGGGCGGAGGCGGGCGCGCCATCTGTTAGCCGAAACGTAACTGGCTGGCACCAACTGCACCCCCACCCAGACAAAGGAAAGCGCCCAGAGCAACGGCGTTTGCAAAGAAGGATGCCCCGGCCCCGGCTCCGGCCCCAGCCTGAGCACCGCAGCCCAAGCCGCTAATCTTGCTCTCCGACAAATTCATCTGCAATGCAGATCCTATCCATTTTCCTGCTGTGACAGCAGCCGGCGAGCTGCTGATTAAGGGGGATTCTGGAGGCCTTGAGGGGAGAGGGAAGGATAAACCAAGGAGAAGCCTTTGGGGCAGGCAGAGGAAAAAGAGCGGGATTACGGGAAGCAGGCCCTGCGTGAGGGCAAAAGAATGGGCCGCAGTGTGCCTGAAGATAAACTGTACCGTTTTGGTTTTTTTGTTTTTTTTTTCCTATGAAGACGTTAGGAAGTTGTGTTAGTTTCTGCTAATCCATCACCTGTCAAGGGGGTGCTGTTTCAACAGGCCCCAGATTAAAGAAAGCAGCATTGTCTATTGTCTTGATTACTGGTCATTCTGGAGCTGTTCCCACTTCAGAGCCTTGAAGTTAATCCCAGTTTAGTAGGGGGGCTTTCAAGGAAAACATTCCTTTTAACTGCTGCAATTTTGTAACGAGAAAGAGAGGGAATGTGTGGGGCATGGGCTGGGGAGTGGGGTGTGTGTGTGTGAGGAGAGAGAAATCATTTGGGGGGGGGGTTGGGGGGGCAGGCTCTCTGCTGAGCTATCTTCCTGATCATACTGCTTGGTGTGTGGAGGCCAGCGGGCCTAATCTTTTCTCCATGGGCGGCAGGGCAGCGAGGCCCACTTTGTACTTGGTCCCCCTCTCACACCAAGGAATCCCCAGTGGGATCCTTGCGATTATGGATTGTGAAAAAATCTCCACGCCGCTTCCTGAGCAGTCAGTCTGGAGTGGGGTAGGGGAGCCACTCTGAAATGCCAAAGATCTGCTGCAAAAAAGCCAGAATTGAGACCGCTTGGAAATGTAAGCCTATTTAGCTCTTTGACCCACAGTTTCCCCCTCCCACACTTTAAAAAAAACCTTTATTATTTTAACCCAGTTTTTTTTCTTCTTCTCCAAACCTGGAACTGACACACAGCATCCTTTGGCCCAAGGGAACAATGTGCTCCCCACTAGAACCTATACGCTTGCAGTAGCCATTTATTTTATTTTGTTTTATTTTAAAAATGACCCTTGGTCTACTACTGTACCTGCTGTTTTATGACAACATTGCAGAGCGAAACTGGTTTCCCTGGGAGTAAGTCACATATAGGTCAATGCAACATATTTCTCTGAGTAGCTAAATTCATTACCTGCTGTTTCATTCATGATCATTGGCCAATGTAGAAATAGGAGAGAAAACAATTGACAAGTTCCTATCTTCAACTGGAAACATCTTGATTTTAAACCTAATCCAGAAAGTTCCATACTTCTATATCCATCTTCAAAGTTCTTCCAGTTTAGTAACAAATTGAAATTCTAAGATATTCAAGCACAGGCCTTACATGCCCTGATATCTTCCATATTTGTTGCAAGTACAATTTTTAGGCAGCCTCTCCACCATTTCTTTCCTATTTCTGATAGGAGCTGTAATCTGAAAATATTTGGAGGGTATCTGGTGGATTCACAGAATTAGGGTTTGTGGTTAGGAATAGACAGCTAAATTTGAGTTGGGAGAGATGGAGAGGATGAACTCTGGGAAAAATTGGGAGAGGAAATAAGAAGCCATTAAGAGACAAAAGCCATGTGTGTTGTTGATTTATCTCATTGGTGGGATTAGAAAATTTTTACTACCAGTTCTGTGCGCGTGATTTAGGCATGGTGTGGCTTGGTGGGCATGGCAGGAGAAGGTTACTGCAAAATCTCCATTCCCTCCTCATCCCACTAACCTGCTTTACAGCTCCCTTCTCCTGTACAGGGCAACAAAAGAAGACCCAGCCAATCAGCTAGGACTCAGGAGGCAGAGAATAGATGTGGGCGGGACCAGTCAGAGGTGGGATTTGCCGGTTGTCCAGACTACTCAAAATTTCCACTATTGGTTCTTCAAAACTGGTCAGAACCGGCTGAATACCACTTCTGGTTTATCTCATAGGCAATTCAGTGACTATAAACCATTCAAGGAGACTCCTCCGTATGAATGCACTAGAAATGATGCTAGGAAATTGCTCTACCTCGCTCCCCCATGCATTGCCCTCCTTCACCACATCCTCTGGGTGCATTTCCTGCTTGACTTTCAAACTAATGTTTACATGCTTTAGTTGGCCAAGCATGGCTGTTCGTTGTGTCTGCTTTGTTTTGCTTCTAGAATCTAAGCAACCTTCAATCTGGCTATTTTATAAGTCATGAATGCCCCCTCATCTCAATAAATTCTGCTACATTGTCTGTTGCAGTGTATTGTTATGTACATTTATCATTTGATAAATTTGATAAAACATTTTCTATGAAAGTAATGGTTAAAACACTGCCTGAGACACAGAACTTCTTTTGTTCAAAACTCAGCAGTTTTGTTTTTTTTTAAAAAAATACTATTTTTCTTTCCCTGAACTACCAACTTTTCTTCTGGGCTGTTTTATTTTTCCCTTAAAACATAAGTTCACCATCTACTGTGAAAATGACAAAATGATATACTAGTAAACCTATATATGAGAAAAACACAATAACCTACCAATAATAGGTAGCTTGGAAGAAAAGCGACAATATTTCTGGTGGGAATGTTCTACAGATTACACAAGCACTATAACCACTACGCTAGTGAAAAAGACCTGATATAATGGGGTCTGCAGCAGACTTCATTCAACAAAAGGAAAAAGCAACACACACACATACATTTTTGATAGTTTAGCTTTATATATATATATAAGATTGGTAGTATCTAGGCAATGTTTCGATGAAGTCTCATTCATCATCTTCAAGCTTCTGTCTTTGGCTCTGTGCTTCTCAGAGTGATGTGAGAACCTCACGAGAACCTCAGAAAATAAATATATATATATATATATATATATATATATATATATATATATATATATATATATATACATACATACATACATACATACATACATACACACACACACATACACACACACACGTGTGTGTGTGTTTATATGTGTATATTGAAATATATGTTCAGTAAGACCCAACCATAGGAGGGAAATCAATTGGCTATTACTTTCCTGCAACAAAAGGTGGGAGGATGCTACAGCAAGGAAATTATCCAGCGGGTGGGCCTGGTATCCTGCAGTCTGGATGGAATATTGTTGTAAGTGCTATTAAAGTGTCTTAGTCTGGACAGGATTTTCTTAAATCAGCTTAGAATCAAACCTAGCAGCGGGGCAGCTTAAGAATGCATGCAGTTGTGCCTTTATGGACAAACTATAACTCTACGGAAAAATGTGTGGGGTTTTTTGGTAAAAAAAATAACAAAACAAAGTACAGACCCATCCTCATTATCCTTGCTTTTCTGGTCACTAACGTTTCTGCTTAGCAACCTGTTGTATTGGTAGAACAAAATGCTTGCGACAGTCATATCCTGTTGTCTCCTAGGAAAAATGAATCTTTTCTTCTTCTTTCCTCTCTGGTTATCCATTTCCTCCTTGTATTGATTACAGATTGAGACAGGATGCAAGTACATCTGTCTCAGGTAGCTTGATGGTAGCAGCATTTGCAAAGCAGCAGTGTCCTTGGGAATCCTTCAGTTGGCTGGCAAAGCCTATGTGAGCAGGGCAAGGAAATTCATGCTTTCTCCGTGGAATGGGAGGAAGCAGATTTCTCTGGCCAAAGCCAATGTTCAGAAATATTTTGCACGTAATAATGAGTTGCTACCCATTAGCCTGAAAAGAATATCTCTCTGCAGCTGCAGAGCAGATAGAACTCCCGCCAGCCAGTCGCTCTCCATGACATAAAACACGGGTGTCAAACTCATGGCGTCTCATGGCCATCATGTGACGTATCGTGACGTTTTCCACTTTGTGGAGCTGGGGTGGGCGTGACCTGCGTGTGACGCATCCAAGCCCTGCCAGTTTGACAACTCTGACATAAAAGGAAACACTTCAATCCTGTCTGTCACTAAAATGACCAGTCAATGCAACTAAAATGGTTCTTAAAAAAAAAAAAGTAGTCCCTCTGTTGCCCTGCAGCTCATCCACAGAAATACAGGATGTGAATACGATGTCAATCAGTTGCTGGTTTGAATCAGACTTTATATTGATCAGAATTTTGTGTTTGCAACAATGAACAATCTTATTGGGAAGATTGGTGTTTGCATAGGTTATGGACCTTTGCTTTGATTATTTGCCAAGGGAACATAACATTCATAACTATGTTTATGAGTAGCAGACATGCTGCTGTATCAGCAGTTAGGTGTTTGGCAAACAGTGCTAAGGAGTTGCAGTTAAGAAACCAGTCTAGAAAGTGGAAGACTATGAGTTCTACTTCCATCTTATGCACAAAGCCAGCTGGGTGATTTTGGGACAGCCCCTCTCAATCCTGGGAAGAAGGCAAGGGTAAACCACTTCTGAAAAATCTTGCAAGAAAACTGGCAGGACTAGTCCAGGACATCACCAGAAGTCAACACTGACTTGAAGGCATAAATCCATCCATCCGTCCAACCCACCCACCCATCCATCTTGGAGGACAGAAAGAAACACAGAGGTCAGGATAGCAGTGAGGGAGGCAAGGGGATCAGACTGACAAAAGCAACAGTATAGCAATGCAAGTCCTCCCTCCCCCCCCACCCATTTTCTACAAGTGGCAATGATGCATGTAATCATTTGCCAGCTAGAGGAAGGCACAAACATTCTGCAGGCATGCTAGCTGAGACATCCAAACAGAATATCTCATTTGAATAGCAATAGGCTCTATCAATGGGACATACAGAGACACAACAGACAGTTGTAGCTCTGAGAGGGGGAAAAGGCACTTTATATACATTTCCCATACCGTGCGTAATTTTATATCTCTCTGTCATGCATTCCATTTCTGACTTTTGCTCTTAGTATAAGAAACTAAACGGCTGTAAACTTTCTTTGCAGAAGGGTCGCTTGAGTCCTCTAATAGGTTTGGTTGTCTTGTTTGCACTTTCAATAGCAATTGTTAAAGCAAAATTAATTACCTGCTGAAAGCAATATTTCATTCATTTTATTCCCCTGTCCATGGCATTTTCCTTAGCTGTATAGGTGTTTTTTTTTAAATTAGGGATATATTATTTATATGTATATATTCTCTAAAAAAATCAGAGAAAGAGGCAGCTTGAAATCTCCAAGGATCACCCTTCTCAAAGGTTTTCCCCTTTGGGTCACTGATGATGTAGGCAATTTTCATGCAAATTTCACTTAAAATGCAGAAATAAAAAGAGTAAATAAGTGAACCATTTTGGAATTATTATTTATTAGGAACTCTGCACTCTCTCATGGAGCGTGTAAAGAAAATATTCTTTTATTTCAATAGAAAGGACCTGCTCCAACAGATGTAAAACCCTGGTTTGAAGACAGGTGAATATCTGTCTTCTTTGGTTTACTGGCAACAAAATGATAGCTATAAAGATTTTAGATTTCCTGAAATGAGTTTTTGATTTGGATCAAAATCAAAGAATGTGGTCTTTGAAATGGCCACAGATGAATCAGACTGCCTTCCAAATCATCAGAGGGGAACCAAATCAAATCTACTCTCTTTTCATACTAGGTTATTTTTA
This sequence comes from Pseudonaja textilis, assembly GCF_049901715.1. Taxonomy (NCBI): domain Eukaryota; kingdom Metazoa; phylum Chordata; class Lepidosauria; order Squamata; family Elapidae; genus Pseudonaja; species Pseudonaja textilis. Next base: position 136,688,101 of record NC_141990.1, on the reverse strand, counting down.
TTTTATTTTATTTATATCTCTTCTATCACACTTCTCTACCCTGTTCAAAGAACTGCCCTGTGTTTCTTCACAATCATACTCTCTCTCCCTCTCTCTAGCTTTGTAAGTAAGTATGCTGTGGTTATTTATGGAGGGGTGGTGGGAGCTGGGAAGTAACACATTAACTAAGCGATCCTGCCTTTTTCAAGTGTGGGTTCTGCCTCACCTCAGGATCAACCTGAGCATGTTATTATGTCCATAGTAAACAGATGACCCTGTTCCTTTCATCTTTAATAGAAGTACTTTTACTGTATGCCTCAGATAGCGACCATTGCTGTTATGTCCCTGGACCTTGAAGAAGTTCCCACCCAGGTCCGTCCTCGCTGCAGGGGCGGCTGCCCCTTCTCATTGGCTGGGTTTCCCCAGCAGCCTGCTATAAAAGCAGGCTGCTGGGTCCAACCCTCGCTGTTCGCTGCGAGCCAGTTCCAGGCTGAGCAAGCACGTTCAGTCCTTGTAAATAAACCTTGTTGCACTAAGCCCTGGTTCAGCCTCTTATTTCCCATACTTAATACTGGCGACGAGGATGGGATCGGCTACCAGAGGCAAGCTGCAACGCTGAATCACTAAAACGCTGATCCGCAGCCCAGAGAGAGAGCGATCAGCCAAAATAAGGCAACGCTGACCGCAACCCAGAGAGAGCGATCAGCCCGAAATGAGAACGAACGCTGAATCACTAAACGCTGATCCGCAGCCCAGAGAGAGAGCGATCAGCCAAAATAAGGGCAACGCTGATCGCAACCCAGAGAGAAAGCGATCAGCAAACAAGCTAGTGAAAGTGAGAAGCGCCTGTAGCCGCTTGTTAGCATAAGCTACAGAGGAAGTGTAGCGCTGCGAGCCGCAGCCGCTCGTGCCGTTTTGGCGCGAAATTCAAACAGCTGTCAGCTGAAGCACATTCAAATGCAACACAGCGTTGTATTAGGAAATCGCTAACGCCCACACAGGCGCGAATTTCAAAAGACGCTGCCAATGACCGTTGCAGTCTAAACACCTTCTGATCCCCAGAGAGAGAGAAGGGAATTGCGAAACTTCCCCAGAGCTGAAGTCACTTGCCTAGCACAGGCACTAAACCTCTACTGCTACCCAGAGAGAAAGCATTTTATCCAACAGGTTAACCAGTAGACCCACAACATGAACTCCAATCCAGCCTTCCCAGCGTTCAAGCCAGATGAGGAGAAGTGGGAATCATACAAGAATCGATTTAATTATTACATCGACGCCATCGGATTGGCTGAGGCAGGGGAACACCGAAAGAAAGCACATTTCCTGACCTACTGTGGAGCCATCGTTTTCGATACAGCCACAGCTCTTGTGGCTCCACGTGAGTTAAAGAATGTCCCCTGGACAGAACTGTTAGAAATCCTTACTAACCACTATTCTCCTAGACCTTCACAGATTGCCAGGACGCTTCACCTTCAGAATGAGGAAGCAGGGGACAAAGAGAGCATCAATCAGTACATGGCTGCTCTCAGGACTGCAGCACTCCATTGTGGGTTTGGCAGCTATCTTGATGACATGCTCCTAGACCAGCTGGTCTGCGGGGTCAAGGACCTGCACCTACAAAGACGGCTGCTCGCCAAAAAGACCTTAACCTCGCTCAAGCCATCGAGGTAGCCCTGGCAGAGGAGATGGCATCTCATTCAGCCACCGAGATCCAAGGTCCTGTCACCAAGCAAACAGCAGTTCCCGTCCACTCAGAAGAGGTGGTCAACGAGGAAGACCCAAGTGACGAGGCCGACATTCACCGCCTCACAAACGCCAGGCGCCCGCAGGCAGGAACCAGACAAGATAACACCGGGCCATCCAAGCACATCACCCTGTGCCTTTCCTGTGGTGGACCTCACCTGAGGACCACATGCAAATTCAAAGGAGCCACTTGCAACAACTGCCATAAGAAGGGGCACATTGCAAGAGTATGCCAAGCCTCACACAACGTAGCACAAAGGGCATCTTCATTCGCACATGCCGGGCCCCAAAGGCAAGTATTAAACTGTCGCACACACCTCTGCGCTAATCACACTTGCTATTCTATTAGTAAAATCTCTCTTTCCGTCTTATTAGAAGGTAAACCTTGCAACATGGAGGTTGACACGGGGTCAGCGCTCTCCATTATTTCCTGGAACACCCTCAAGGAGCTTCAACCCAGCCTATCAAGAAACCGACTCCAGAAGTGCCAGCTTAGCCTAAAGGACTACCAGGGGAAGACCATTCCTGTAATCGGCAGAGGCAAGTTTTTTGTTAATTTTAAAACCTTTAAGGGCCACCTACCTCTAGTGGTAGTGAGCGGCAACCTCCCTACACTTTTGGGACTTGATTGGTTTCCCCACCTCGGTTTAGGGCTAACAGGAGTCCATGCTACCTCAACCTCTGACACGGACTCCCTGTTTGCTGATTACTCAGACGTATTCAGTGATGAGTTAGGGTGTTATAACGGCACCCCTATCTCATTTTCAGTCGATCCCCAGGCAGTCCCAATTCGGTTAAAACCTCGCAGAGTTCCATTCGCCATTCGGCCTAAATTAGACCTTGAATTAGATAAATTACTAAAACAAGGGATCCTGGAGCCTACAGACTTCGCCAAATGGGAGGCGCCCATCGTCACACCCTCAAAAAGATGGTAGCCTGAGAATTTGCTCAGACTACAAGACCACAGTCAATAAATTCTTGCAAGTTAGCGCTTATCCAGTACCTGTCATTCAGCATTTATTACATACTTTTGAACCTGGCACCATCTTTGCCAAATTGGACATGTCTCAAGCATATCAACAGTTCCCTGTTGATGACCAAGCAACAGAACTTCAGACCATTGTCACCCACAGGGGTGCCTTCCGGTGCAAGCGTCTCCAGTTTGGCGTAAGTGTTGCCCCAGGCATTTTCAATCCCTCATGGAGCGGATTTTACAGGGCCTTCCTGGAGTAGTACCCTACTTCGATGACATCTTAGTCTCGGCCAGGAACAGACCCCAACTCTTCCAGAGAGTTCGAGCAGTCCTAGAGAGGTTCAGGCAGCATGGCCTCAAGTTAAAAAAGAAAAATGTGCCATTGCCACTAGACAGGTGGACTTTCTGGGTTATAAAATTGACGCCTCAGGCATTCACCCCCTGGAGTCCAAGGTTAAGGCAATACACGAGGCACCCACTCCAACCTCCAAAGCGGAACTGCAGGCCTTTTGGGGCTCTTGAACTTTTACGCGTCGTTCCTGCCCCATAAAGCCTCTGTGGCAGAACCCCTCCACAGACTTCTGGAATAAAAAACGGTTTGGCATTGGGGACACAAAGAAGACTCCGCTTTCCGCGCAGTCAAGTCGCTACTCACATCAGAGGCAGTGCTTATCCAGTTTGACCCCAACCTTCCATTAGTACTGGCAGCAGACGCATCTCCCTTCGAATTGGGGCAGTCTTAAGCCACAGGCTCCCCAACGGCTCCGAGGCCCCTATCGCTTTTTCCAGGACGCTCTCTGCAACAGAGCGCAATTACAGTCAGATCGATAAAGAAGCCTTGGCAGCTGTTGCAGCGGTGAAGAAATTTCACGAATTTCTCTTTGGCCACTTTTTCGAGCTAGTCACGGACCACAAACCGCTCTTAGGGTTACTAGCAGGTGACAAGCAGACCCCTCAAATTCTGTCCCCCAGAATGACCAGATGGACCCTTTTCCTAGCAGCATACTCGTATAGACTCGTGCACCGCCCAGGTAAAACATTGTCCCACGCAGACGCCTCAGCCGCTGCCCCTGCCTGCCCCAGCTGAAGACCCTGCCCGGTCAACGCCATTTTTGAAGTCACCCAACTGGACCTCCCAATCACTGCCCTTGATATTGCCAATAAATCCAAAGCGGACAAAACGATCGCCCAGGTACTGGACTGGGTGAGGAGGGGGTGGCGGGCAGTGACATTGAAGCTAAATTCACTCCATTTAAGACCCGCTTACAGGAACTATCGAGCTTACAGGGCTGCCTGCTGTGGGGCACTCGGTGGTCATCCCGACATCTCTGCGTACCCGAGTGCTGGAGGCGTTGCACGAGGGCCACCGGGCATCGTCAGAATGAAGGCGTTGGCGCGAAGCTACATTTGGTGGCCCGGCCTCGGCGAGGACATCAACAAATGGGTAAGCTCCTGCCATCCCTGCCAGGTTTCCCGTCCATCCCCTCCAATTGCCACCCCACCAAGTGGGAAAGTGCCAACGCACCCTGGTCCAGGATTCACATCGATCTCGCAGGCCCATTGCATGGCAAAATGTTCCTCGTGGTCGTGAGACTCTTACTCAAAGTGGATTGATGTGGCACAACTATCCACGACCACTTCACAAGCAGTCATCAAGGCATTGACTCGCCTGTTAGTTCACGCACGGTCTACCAGACTCCATTGTTTCCGACAATGGTCCCCAATTCGCGTCAACCGAATTCAGTCGTTTTACGGCCAACCTGGGCATTCGTCACATCTTCACGGCCCCCTTTCATCCTGCCAGTAACGGGCTGGCAGAGAGAGCCGTTAGGACCACTAAAAAGCCCTGGCCAGGTTCAACAAGGATGACTGGCACCACAGACTATCCTGTTTCCTGTTAAGCCAGCATTCAACCCCTTGCACGGTAACCAACAAGTCCCGGCCGAGCTTCTGATGGGCAGACGCCTGCGAACTGTATTGGACAGGCTTCACCCACATTACTGCCCTGACTCTCCTCTCGCTTCCACATCGGGAGTAGGCATTTTGTCTTGCGGGAACCCGTGTTCGCGAGAAACTTCGCTGGCGACCCATTGTGGATCCCGGGAGAAATCGTAGCCATCACAGGACCCAGATCATACCGGGTTAAGCTGGAAGATGGCGGGTCTGGAGACGACATCTGGACCAGCCGGAGACGCCAGGGCACCCTCGTCAGCCGCGACTCGTGGGCACAGACTGGTGAGAGTCCGCTGCAACTACCACACAGCAACATCTACCCGATGACCTGCTAACACCTTCAGCCGGATCAGAGAATCCAAATGCTGACTGCGGCGACCTGGCGTCCAACCCATCCGAGCCAGGCGGCGTGAGGACACTCCCAGCGTCCAGCCCTTCTAGCCCCGGACCTGCTCCGACCGAGGGTGGTACTCAGGACTCATCATCGAGCCAACAGTCACCGACGGACTCTGATCCACCAAACAGCACACCAGAGTTGCGCCGCTCTGGGCGTCAGCACAAACCTCCCGTATACCTCAAGGACTATGCGTGTTCGCATCTGGGGGAAGGGTGTTATGTCCCTGGACCTTGAAGAAGTTCCCACCCAGGTCCGTCCTCGCTGCAGGGGCGGCTGCCCCTTCTCATTGGCTGGGTTTCCCCAGCAGCCTGCTATAAAAGCAGGCTGCTGGGTCCAGCCCTTTCGCTGTTCGCTGCGAGCCAGTTCCAGGCTGAGCAAGCACGTTCAGTCCTTGTAAATAAACCTTGTTGCACTAAGCCCTGGTTCAGCCTCTTATTTCCCATACTTAATAATTGCCAGTTGCAGTGGTGATGAAACAGTAACTTTGCAATCAGTTTTCACGTTCAGAGTCTTCACAGGTCTGGGAAGCAAAGAAGAGCTGAAGTAAGAATGTGAGCATAGTCACAGTAACCATAGTAACCACTTCCCTGAATAATTGAGTTGCTGGTCACTAAATGAGGGGAACCTGTAAACAGAATCCTAGACTTAGTTGGAATGATTGTGTATTTATGTATGTTTTGTTTTATAAAAAAAATATTCTCTCCCACCTACTTCTCTGATCCTATCATGGGCATATGGCGGGGGGGTTGCCTTTTTATTTATTTATCTGGGTGGGATCCTGGGAGGGGAGATTTAAAAACGAAGCAGCTGAGAAGGAGAGTTAAGATTCCCAGACCAGAACACTTTAATTCCAATCCCAAATGGAAACATCGTGACAAAAGCTTGGTTAGAAGATGTGCTTGAGACTATCAGCCTGAGTGAACAGGTGATTACTTAGCTAGAGTAAGTAAGTCTATCCAAACCCTGAGTTATATTTCTTGTGCACAAATACAGAGATGTTTAAAGGTGTTCAGGTAAACACAATGGAGGTAAAAAGACTGTCAAATATATTTGCGATAGGCCAAATCATTCCTTTCATCTTTCAATCCGAGTCGTTGGGTCAAAAGAGAGAGAAGAAAATCACTGCCGGTGGCATTTTAAGAACAATAAGCTCAGATAATGTTTTATGACCCCCGTATGCAAAATCCAGCTGAATCTTAACCTGGGGTGTCATGGGCAACTCTCTTCATGTCAGCTAAATGGGCTGTTTGGGGATTTCCGCTGAAAGCCTTGACTAAAGCAATTCCAGGAATGCTGGAAAGGTCAATTGAGCGGATCCTGGTTTGACTTTTCTCCTGAAGAGGAGAGGGCTGCTCCTCTCCCTGTGTTAACAGTCAAACATTTGTTAGTGAGGGATAAAGAAAGATCAAGAATGGCTACCTTTTTTTCACAGCTGTCATTGCCTGATTTTACAGCACTCATTTAGAGAGAGAAATAAGGATGGAATCCTCTCATACTTTTTTTTTCTATTTTGGAATGCACTGTTTTATTTTTTCTATTTTGGATCTGCAAACATATGAGACATACAATGTGATCCTCTGCCCTCCTTTAACTGCTATAATGCAAGGAAGATTTTCCCCAAGAGATCTCAAGTGGGCTGTTCTATAGTCTGGTTTTAATCCCTATCTCTTTAAAAGTAATCCTTTTGCTAAGGAAATAAATTGGGGGTTCTGAAATACACGTGGAGTAATTATACCAGCTGCATGTTATTCTGTTATTACTTCGATTTAGTTTAATGTTAGTTTCTGTCTAAATCCCACCCACTTTGGGGAGTGCAGGCCCTAAGCATACCAACTCTGATTTTGGCAACAAAAAGGTTACACATCTTCATCCATCTTGAAGAACATGTTAAAGATCATACTAGGCAGAGGGACAATGTTAAATCATGATTCGCTTCTATATTCTGTATGGTTGGATCCAGTTTCCATAGTGTGGCATAGAGCAGAAAAGTCTGTACTGTACTGTAGTGCGTACAGAAATTCTATACATGTTCAGCACATAGAAACATTGATCATGAATTAGCTAAAAAAACTGGGTTATGCAGAATAGCAGCATTGGAAGGACCTTGGAGGTCTTCTATTCCAACCTCCAGCACAGGCAGGAAACCCTATATACCATTTCATAGAAATGGTTGTCCAATCTCTTCTTAAAATCTTCCAGCGTTGGAGCATTCACAACTTCTGAAGGCAACTCATTTCACTAATTAATTGTCCTAACTGTCAGGAAATTTCTCCTTAGTTCTAAGTTGCTTCTCTCCTTGATTAGTTTCCATCCATTGCTTCTTGTCCTCTGGTGCTTTGGAGAATAGCTTGACTCCCTCTTCTTTGTGGAAGCCCCTGAGATATTGGAACACTGCTATCATGTCTCCCCTAAGTCCTTCTTTTCATTAAACTAGACATACCCAGTTACTGCAACTGTTCTTTATATGTTTTAGCCTCCAATCCCCTAATTATTTTTCTTGCTCTTCTCTGTACTGGGTTCTTCCCTGCAGTCTAGTTAAATGCTTTCCCCAATACTGGCATGAAATTTGTTGCCCCCACTCCTAATCCCTTACCCCGCTAAAAGGCATAATGCCAGCAAATGATGCTTCATATACTTAATGTGTATAGGCATGGTCCCCTAGCAGTGTTATCTTCTTCTCCCATCAACTATAACCATCTGGAAGGAAAACACATAATCGGACTCCTTAATGTGGGGATAGGAAGGAGAAGTTTGACAGATGGCCACAATGTTAGTTTCAGCCATTTGTTAACCTTAGATTTAATTATGCTCAGATGTTTGACGTGAGTGTATTCAAAGAGCATAATGCTACTCTGGAATAGCACTATATCTGTACCAAAGCTATCTGAAATAACAGCTGACGGGCACATGGAGTGGTACACCATAAAACGGGAGAGAGAGAGGGGAGAGGGAGGGAGAGAAAGAGAGAGAGAGAGAGAGAGAGAGAGAGAGAGAGCTGCTTCGCTAGGCAATCTGCATCCTCACTATCAATTTGGTACTGGTCCATATCTCTGAGCTCAGATACCAGGTGGGGGCAGGGGAAGTAGGATTTGAAGGGCTGGATTTTCCTGCCAACCAAAGGAGAACTGCCTTGGATGATGATGTCCGATGATTGAGAGGTCGGCCATGGCTGCACTAGGCCATTGTATCCAATAAGTACTGGATGATCCCACCTGTGAGTAGGGAATCAGCTGATTGGTTGGTGAATGGCCTCAAATTATACCAATAGCAAAACTTAATAGGGGCTGTTCCAGAGATGGTATTCAGCAGGTTCTGGCCAGTTCCGGAGTACCGGTAGTGGAAATTTTGAGTAGTTTGGAGAACTGGCAAATATCACTTCTGACTGGCCCCGTCCCCACCTATTCTCTGGCTCCCAAGTCCCAGCTGATTGGCTGGGTCTTCTTTTGTTGCCCTGCACAGGAGAAAGGAGCTGGAAAGCAGGTTAATGGAGTGGGAAGGGAATGGGGATTTTACAGTAACCTTCCCCCAGAAGTGGGGTAGGAATGGAGTATCCTTCCCCTGTCATGCCCACAAAGCACGCCCACCAAGCCACGCCATGCCCATCAAGCCCGGTAGTAAAAAAATTTGATTGAACCAATAGACTCTGAAGGCATAGATGTAGGTCATCTTGAATAATGTTAGCAGAGAAGGAAAGATAGTGAGAAAGGAAACTGGTTTATTGTATGCACGGATGATTCAGCTATAGATTCTGTATAGGACTACACCTCTTCAACTCAAATGTTTCGGGTACAATCTCATCATATTGAAGCAATGCTCTCTAACAAATGAGTTGTTTAGAATGAAAAATGACGGCCTTTATACCATCTTGACAGATCTCCATTAATGACTTATAATGTCCTTTGGAGCCAGCTAACCATGGTTGTACCTCTTAGAATAGCTAAGATAATATGTTTTATGTCTTACCAGTGATGCTGGAGTAATGCTCTTAAGATGTTCTTAAGTAACTAGTAGTAATCTGACAGGGGCCTACAAATGAAACAGAGGACTAGAAGGAAGCCACCAGGAAGTGGCAAACCATCTTCATACAATTGCCCCAAAACTCAGTCTGGCCATAGCCATGAAGGATTTTTACCAAAGGGATTTTCCCCCCTAGAACTAAGAGTTGTCTCGCATTATTTTTTTAAAAACGGATACTTTTAAAAATAAATCTGATATACGGTGAAGAGAAGCACAAATCATGACCTATTAAATGTACATTCTGTTGTTTACAGAAGCAAGGCATACCTTTATTTAATGTGTAATTTAAAAACCAATAGAAGCATAATCTCAGGATCTCATAAACAACAAGCAGTTGGTGTGTGAGCAAAGGGAAGAAATATTCTTCTCTGAGATACCTGTCTGAAGGAGCCCATTTCTTATGATTCTGAAGGAAAGCAAAGCTGAACAAGCAATGTGGCTATAGTCCGTAAGTCTCTCTTTACTCGCACTCTGTGAAGAGTGTGATCAATCTGCCTCAGTGAGGCATTTTGCCTCATGGAAAGGCATTGTTGGGCTTCATCCCCACAAAGCTCCTTCCTGAGGTGAGACCTTCTGCCTTTGCAAATTAGCCACTTTGCTTTGATGGAAGTGGCGGATGCCTGTTTGCTGCAGTTTCTACCTCAACCACAAGCCTGCAGGTAGAGAAGCCCCACCGGGAGAGTCACAAAGGGCAAAAGTATAATTAAGGCCGGGATGGAGAACCAGGAGCCATCCAGTTGGCACTGAACTACAACTCCTAGAATCCCTCATCATTCTTCTCAGGTGGAGTCCCTGGAAATCATAGAAGAGCAAAACCTGGAAGATCCCTAGCACTACATTGGAGAAATGGTTCCGAAAAGTAACAACAGTAAGCATTATTTTAGAAAATGTTGCATTATCCAGCTGTGATATCCTTTTGTGTATTGCTTAAAATCAGTCTTCTTTTTCAGGTGCTTGAGTGATTTGGAGACAAGGGAAACTTTAAAATAAATCCTGATCAATGGAAAATTATATAGGGTCTCCTGCTTGAGCAGAGGGTTGGACTAGAAGACCTCCAAGGTCCCTTCCAACTCTGTAATTCTATTATTTCTGTTATATTCATTATAAATTTAGTAAAAATTTCTGAACCTAAAAATAATTTCTCTTTCAGCATATCTAGGGGTGGGATTCTACCGGTTTGCTCCGACGAGCATGTGGGCCCATCCACCCCTGTTCTTTCCTGTGCTTTATTTCCTTGTTTAGAACGCAGCTGATTTGTGTGGCAGAGCCTTTTTCCGTGCCTCAGCTGTTTTATTCACAGGGACTGCAGTAGAAGGGAAATATTAGAGCTCTTTAAAACATGGAGCTTGCATGCAGAGTGTGCCTTTGCACGTGATCATCAAACCGGTTATTATACCGGTGGAATCCCACCCCTGAGAATATCCATTTGTCGTGCTAATCTTTCAATGACCTGATTCACACTAACCCATAATGTGACTTGTTTGATTTGGGGTATTAACCCGGCTTCCACGTCAGGACTTGTGTTTTATCATTGGGTCTGAACACCCAAAACTGACTTCTATTGTGACTTAGAAAATATGGCTTGGTAGCTGGCATGATGTGCAAAACCAGGTGTAGCTATTTAAGTACCAGTGTGGGTTATGACGCACTAAACATTCTGTCCAATGAAAAGTCTTTCCCCGCCGTCAGTATTCCCAGTTGGGAGGTGTGTGCATGCGTACATTTCTTCATCTTCTCAAAAATCGACTAGTCTTTTTAAAGAGCTGCGTTGTATGTGACTATTTTTTTCCAAGATACCATTCCTCCAACTGACCAGATGGGGGTGGTGTCTGCTTTGCTTTAATCAACAAAAGACTGTGTTGTTATTGTTATAAAATGGGAGAGTTTATATACTGCTGATAAGATGGGAGTGGGGTAGGGTGGGGGATACATACCAAGACTCACATTCATTTCTGTCTGACTGAACATTGTCGGCATATTGTATTTCCTGCTTAGTTGCAGCCTGGTGTGTGTGGGGGGGGTGGGGGGGGGAGGGGTTTACATTCGCATAGCTCCCTGAACTGCAGTAATGAATAGTTTCTGGGTGGAGGCCTTACTTTGACTCAGGGAGGAAAAAAGAAGGATGAGAGAGAAAAGTTATGGTGGATGCGAAAATGTAGTTTTATATTTCTTTATAGCAACAGCTATAAAGTGCTTCACAGTGCTTTACAGCCGTCTCTAAGTGGTTTACAGAATCAGCCTATTTTGGCCAGTGGTGGGATTCAATTTTTTTTACAACCAGTTCTGTGGACGTAGCTTGGTGGGTGTGGCAGGGGAAGGATAGTGTAAAATCTCCAGTCAGAGGGGATATTTGCTGGTTTTCCGAACTACTTAAAATTTCCGCAATCGGTTCTCCAGAACTAGTCAGAACCTGTTGAATATCACTTCTGCTATTGCCCCCAATATTGTCCTTATTTTACCCACCCTGGAAGGATGGAAGGCTGAGTCAACTTGGAGCCAGTCAGGATCGAACTCCAAGCTGTGGGCAAAGTCAGCCTGCAATATTACCTTCTAATACTTTGCTGTTACTATGAAAAAAAAAGAGAGAGATGGATATTTGGGGGAAAAAACAGATAACTAGCCTGATTCAGATGACCCTCACAAGGCTAATGATAGCATTGCACCCCTTATTTATATACTCGCATGTGAACATGAGGGTGTATACAAGCAGCACATGAGGATGATGGAAAGAATGAAAAGCCCAAGAATGATTTCTCCCCCATTTCTCTAACTTCTCCATCTGTTACTTTGACAGGGCTTCCTGGAGGAAAACAATTTCTTTTAGGGTGGGCTGTTGGTAGCGGTAGTGTGTTGGTTCTTCATTCATGTGCAACCTGACATATTTCAGATTTCTTTTAGCCAAACATAGAAAGTGTTCATATTATGAGTAAAAACAGAGATCTTTTACATATATGTTGCTTTTGCCATCTTAGGATAGAGGGTGCTACACAAACTTCAAAATTAAAAAGCATAACTTTTATAAGAAATAATAAAATGAGTTGGCCAAACAGAGATCAAGCAAATGTTAAGGAGTCAGGTTGTTTGGGCTCAACAATCATAGCTTTCCAAGAATTTCAGAAAGAATAAGGTTTTTTTTACAGGAAAATCCAAAAGGCAAAGAGAATGTCTGCAAGAGCAATAGGAAATTTTATCTGGTATGTTGGCTGGATTCAACCCCGTCCCCTTGTTTGTTTGGATAGTTTTTAGACCCACCCATTTCCCCAATGTGACATTGAGTGTGATATAAGGGTTAAAGCCGCCAGCACAAGATTACAAAAACCCAGTGCCATAACACAATCTCCTAAAGAATAATCACATTAACCAGTAGAGCTCATTTAACTGCATGGCCCCAAATGCCAGGGGGACAGCCACGCCTGTAATGCTTTACAAAAGTCATAGTGTCGAGGTTACCCTAATAATCTCTGGAGGGCTGCTGTTCCACAGGCTGATTGCTTCCCTAGAGAAGGCACAACTTGGAACTAATAAGATGACGTGGTGCAATAGAAGAGCCCTGGAGCACGCCCCCTAGATTTGGTGGGTGAGCAGAGACAATGGGAGACAGGCAGTCCTGCAAATAGCCTGGCCCTGTGCCATGTAAGAATCATACCCGGAAGCCCACTAGGGAGTCCGTGCAGCTCACAGAGCCTATATAAGCATAAAATTACTGGTACCAATCCATTTCTGGACCAGCTGCAGCCTCCAAACGCTCTTCAAAAGCAGCCCTTAGAGCATGGTATAGTAGGACAAACAGGAGGTAGCTACTGTGAGTCATCATAAGCAAGGTATCCCAGTCCAGAAAGGGTGCAGTTAGTGCACAAGATTTTCTCTTTCTTTCTTTCTTTCTTTCTTTCTTTCTTTCTTTCTTTCTTTCTTCCTTCCTTCCTTCCTTCCTTCCTTCCTTCCTTCCTTCCTTCCTCCTTCCTTCCTTCCTTCCTTCCTTCCTTCCTTCCTTCCTTCCTTCCTTCCTTCCTTCCTTCCTTCCTTCCTTCCTTTCTTTCTTTGTTTCTTTCTTTCATTGATGCCTATTTACCCATGGAATATAAGGCAAGAGTGTCAAATTCAAGGTTAATGGGCTGAATCCGGCCCGTGGGATGGTTAAATCTGGCCCATGGGGAAAGGACAGGCTCGCCATGCCCCTGCCGACCAAAACAGGCCACGGGGAGCATTTTTGGCCTCCATAGCCACCTGTAGCACTCTGCTGGCCAAAAACAAGCTGCACAGGGGCCTCGTGGGGCCCATCTTTGTCTGGCAGAGTTCTGCTGGAAGCTGGGGAGCCCCTCCCTTGCCCCGTTTTGGCTGGCAAAGGGCTGCAGGAGGCGTCCATCCTGTCTCCCCCTCCTCTTCCCCGTCGGCTCATGGAGGAGAACTGCAATGCTGATCCGGCCCGCAAATAAATCCAGTTTGACATCCCTGATATAAGGGATTGGAGTTTTCAGAAAGGAAATGTCATTTGTATTGTCATGCAAGAGAAGATGAGGATTGATGCCCTCCCACCATCTTCTGCAGGAAAGATGCCATTGCACAGGGTTATACTTTGTACTCCAGCCATGGAAAAGCATACAGTAGCTCGCCCCAAACAAAATCACCTGTTCAGTCACTGCTGCAGAATGGTTTAAAAGGCTGGTTTTTAACTTCCCAGAAGGGAAATGCAAAGTTATATTTGCAGGTATTCCAGTTGGGTTAACTGCAAGGGTTGCTCTTGAAGTCCTTCCCTGTGCTGTATCTTGGAAAGCTATGCCCCCACCCCCCACCCCACCCCCCACCCCAAAAAGAGCCATTCTTGCAAACATGAGATATGCACTGGGGTGCAGATGAAGGAAGAGATGGATTTTGTGGGAGGAATTTATATTGAGGCTCGGAGATCAAATGGGTTTTGACTTGGAGAGCCACCATTAGGCGCTAGGCTGGAGGTTTCTCAGCGCCGTTCTACAAATAGCTAAATTGGCAGCTCATAATTTCACGATCACAGAATCTCTAACATAATTTAATCAAGAATAAGGGGCTAGCGCTGTGCCCGCCAGAACGCTGTCTGAATAACAAATCTCATTTATATTCTAAGTTAATAATAGCTTCTAGATGAAATTACACTTGACTGTAGTAGATTCAGATATTACATGCTGGACAAAGTTGTAATCTGAACTCGGCAATTGTGTCCTTCTCTATGCTTTACCTTAATCCTGTCTTTATAGTCTGAAGCATACACTTGTATGGGATTAAAGAGCTAAGCCAATTTAGCAATTTCATTTTTTAGCAAAAAATATTTCTCAATTGCTGTGGTGGAGTTCCAGTGTTCTGCAAAGGAGTATAAGAAAGAAATTAATTGAGTTTGATCCTTCCCCTAACCCTAACCAGAAATTCTGGATTCATGGTGCTAATTCTGGTCATAAGGACATTTCCAAAAACACATGAAGTTGTATAACCAGGATGACTTAATACTTTTAAAAGAATACTTAATACTTTTTAAAGAATTAAGTGTTTAATACTTTTGAATTTCCTTCTTGAATAAAATATTTTATAACATAAGAATTTACCTTCCAGCTTGAAGAATACATTTTACCTGTTTATTTCTTTTGTGGGTTTATATTCAACTTTCTCCAGGATCTTGAGATACTATTATAGGAGTTTCCCTTGAAACCACTCTGGCATAAAACTGGGGGAAAGCAATTGGCCTAAATCGGGAGTGGGGAATTCTGGCCCTTTTATGCCTAGTGGACTTCAATTCCCAGAATTCCTGAGCCAGCCATGCTGAAGTCCACAAGTCATAAAGGAGCCGTGGTTCCCCACCTCTGTCTTAAATCATCCAATGATCCACTTAACTGAATGCAGATTTTGCCCAGTGGTCTCCCCAGTCCTAATCTAAGAGTTGAAATGCTTCATATGTTGGGTGGGTGGCTCCTTTTTTCACTGTCTTGCTTGATCTCATCTAATAAGGTTTTTTAAAAAAACATTTTCATGCTCCTCTAGTTCTTCATTCTTAAGTTCCCTGTTCTTTGGAAACTGATCAGTCAGAACTTTGTCAGGACGACCTCGTAAGTTGCATTGAATGAGCCTAAAGCGAATAAGTTTAGAAGAAGCCACTAAAGTCAAGGGCTCAAGTCAAGACTGAGGGTGACTTACAACATAACAGAATAACTTGGGATATTAGGAGTCAGTCAAAGTTCAGGAAGACAGGGATTAAATGGAACAGGAAAACCTGTCCACGAAAAGCCAATAACCAGTTAGAATGGGTAGGAATGAGTCCAAGACTCAGATCTGATATCATCCTTACAAGGTAGAACAGACTGAGAAACAAATGGCACACAGATCAGGACTGTAGTACTTTTATTGTAACAGCTACAGTAACACATTCTTGCAAAATTGAACATGCTTCTTCCCCCCTCAATTTATTTTGTGTGAACTAATGAAGAGCTTGTTGGAAGCATTTTCTCCTTTTAGTTACTTGGCTTGCGCTCAAGCCCCAACTGAGCACCACTGGCAAGAGCTCTTCCATCTGTTCTTTAAGGCAGTGGCCCCAAACCTTTTTTGTGCCACGGCCCGGTACCGGCATCACAAAATGATCTGCGGCCCGGTACCGGCATCAGCACGCATGACAAGGCAAGGCGAGCCAAGCGACCGGCCAGCCAGCCGTCCCCCGTTTCTCCCCGCCACCTTCAACTCCTCCTTGGTACCTTTGTCGATGGGCTTTGGGACGGCTTTGGGACGGTCGCTTGGCTCGCCTTGCCTTGGGTGCTGAAAGAATCCCCGCGCCTTAGTTTCGTTCGAAGCCCCCCCCCTTCAATGAAACTAAGGCATGAGGATTCCTTCAGGACCCAAACCCCGCTTTCCAACTGGAAAAGCTCACTCGGAAGCACTTTCTTGTCAAACAAGATGGCGGCGCCCAGCAAACCAGCGGCCCAGTAGGAAATGTTCCACGGACCGGTACCGGTCCACGGCCCAGTGGTTGGAGACCCCTGCTTTAAGGCCATTCCCTATGCCTTCTATATCTTCCCCACACTCTCATTCCTTCATTGGGTAATAAGATTGTTGAATCCAGTACCCAGTGATGAGAAGGATACTTCATGATTAATCCAGCTACCATTCTTGGTCAATAGAAGATTGATCAACTTTATTTCATTAGGACCAGAGCTGGAAATTCTTTATAGGATTCTGCAATTTTAAGGGCTAAAACTAAGAATTAGGAATTAAAGCTGGGCAGAAATGTTTTGTAAACATAGAGAAGATTTCCTTCAACACAGGAAAAAGAACAGCTAACATGCAATTTATTTGAAAAAAAAAATATTTTAAAAAGTCCTGGAAATAAACTCTGGATCTGACATGCACCTAAATGAAACATACAAAATATTTTAAAAGTTATGATATTTGGGTAGTTACTAAGCACATCCAAATTCTATTGAAGTAACCAAAATATCTGTACAATCTCTAAGGCATGTCACAACTTTTGAACACCTCTAATGTTTGGAAATTGAAAAGTGAAAAATTTGTCACACCCTCTGCTTTAGAGTTTGATCTTTGATCTTCTCTACATGGTTATTTCTTTTGTGGCTATTAATAAAAATACGTATCTAGGTATATGGTGTCCCTGAAATTTTTATATTTAGCTGATCAAGTTTCTAGAGGGACGTTATCCATCCCTCCATTTTGTATGAAATCTGACTATAAGATTGTGCAGCTCTTCAACTGATGAGACGTACCAATTTATCTTGTAATGGCTGACAAACATGGAAGAAGTAACGCATGTGACTATATTATAGATGTCCATCAGTGGGACTCCTGATCCTAGGGATGCTGATGTGACAATCCATTCCACTGAGTTGGCTGTCCTTTGGGAAACTGTTACTGGCCAGTTTAATGCACGCACTTATCCATTGGCTAATGATGAAATAAGGTACTGTACCTGTTTGCTTTGTCTCCTAGTTTGTATGACACCGACTGATAATTTTCTCGCTTGTGCTTCAGATATATCGTGCGCACCATGCATATACTGTATAAGTCAATCAGAATAGAGTTGTAAGGGACCTTGAAGGTCTTCTAGTCCAACCCCCTGCTCAAACAGGAGATCCTAAACCATTTATTTTTATTTTGTCAACGATTATAAGATAAACATAGTTATGAATACATGAAATGGATACATATAAGAAAAATAAAAAGAAACAATAGGACAGGGATGGTAGGCAGGTTGGTGTGCTTATGCACACCCCCTGCAGACCTCTTAGGAAAGGGGTGAGGTCAATAGTAGACAGTCTAATGTTAAAGTTTTGGGGGTTTGGGGAAGAAACCACAGAGTCAGGTAGAGTATTCCAGACATTGACCACTCTGTTGCTGAAGTTGTATTTCCTGCAATCAAGTTTGGTGCGATTAACCTCGAGTTTGTATCTATTGTGTGTTCTTGTATTGTTATGATTGAAGCTGAAGTATTCATTGACAGATAGGACATTGCAATATATAATTTTATGTACTAAACTTAGATCGGACCGAAGGCCACGTAGTTCTAGGTTTTCCAGGTCTAGAATTTCAAGTCTGGTGGCATAAACTATTCTGCAACAAGTAGAGGAGTGGAGAACTCTTCTTGTGAAATATTTCTGGACTTTCTCAACTATATTAATATCAGATATGTAATGCAGGTTCCAGACTGATGAGCTGTATTCAAGTATTGGTCTAGCAAATGTTTCAGACAGGTGACTGTCCAGTCTCTTCTTAAAAACCTCCAGTGATGCAGCACCTACAACTTCTGAAGACAAGCTGTTCCACTGGTAATTGTCCTCTCTGTTTGGAAGTTTCTCTTTAATTCCAAGCTTCTTCTCTCCTTGATTAGTTTCCATCCATTGTTTCTTGTTCTGCCCTCTGGTGCTTTAGAAAATAAATTGACCCCCCTCCTCTTTGTGGCAGCCTCTCAGATACTGGAATACTGCTATAATTCCCCCCTCCCCCAGTCCTTCTTTTCTCTAGACTAGTCAAACCCAAATCCCACAGCCATTCTTCATATGTTTTAGTCTCCAGGCCTTTAATCATCTTAGTTGCTCTTCTTTGCACTTCTTCCAAAGTCTCAACATCTTTTTTGTAATGTGGTGACCAAAACTGGATGCGGTACTCCAGGTGTGGCCTTACTAAGGCTTTATAAAGTGGTACTAATGCATCATGTGATTTTGATTTTATGTCTCTATTTATACAGCCAAGGATTGTATTAGCTTTTTTTGGCTGCTGCCACACACTGCTGACTCAGGTTTGAATGATCATCCACCAGGACTCCAAGGTCCCTCTCACAGTGTTTTTGAGCCAGGTTTCACCTAATCTGTACTTGTACCTTTGGTTTTTCCTGCCTAGGTGTAGGTGTAAAAATAAATAGGTGTAAAACCTTGCTTTTCTCCACATTAAATTTCATGTTGTTGGATACGGCCCATTGTTCAAGTCTGTCATGGTCTTTTTGGATTCTGAGCTTGTCTTCTGGGATGTGGGCTATTCCTGCTAACTTAGTGTCATCTGCAAATTCGATGAGTTCCTCTTCTCTTCCCTCATCCAAGTTATTTATGAAGATATTGAAGAGTACTGGGCCTAAGATGCAACCTTGTGGTACCCCACTGCTAACTTCCCTCCATGTAGATGTAGTTACATTAAAGACTTCTCCTTGAATATGGTTTGTCAGCCAGTTATCTGGTGGCGATGCTGACTACCCCAGAGTCAAGCAGTCTTCTTCGAAGCACCAGAATTTTAGAACCTCTTGATGATTGTATAGGCTGTGGTTGAGATGTAGGCTATGCACACTACTGTGTTACATTTCTTGACTTGTTCTTCAACCTTAGTTCTTGTTCACTGATGGGAAGGATTGAATCATACCAATTTGTTCTGGTGATGGGATTCCTACCCTCTCAGACTGACATCTATATATCCAGTTTCCTGAGTGGCAAAGTTCATGGGTTCCAGATAATTGGTGTAATGAATAATTAATTCCACCAGTACTTGCATTTGGCCATATGTCTTGCTGCATATCATCATGTTGATATGAGGGGAAAACAGGTCCATAGAATCAATTTTATGTCCGCAAAGGTCATGACTTGAATGACTGCATTTCACAATTGACATGCTAAAGCTAGAATGTGATCCTTTCTGTATTTTGTCCTTTTGTTTTTATGCCAGGAAGAGATTTCAGCTCTCTTTGTCTATTACAGATGCAAGACTAATTAAGATCTTTGTCCTGTATTTTTCCAAGAATCGTACCATATCTGACTCACAGAACACAGATGAGGCTCTGATTAGATTGTGTAAATATATGTGAACATATATATATATATAAAATGCCATGCTATGGAGAGCTTCCTAGGGCATTCATCATTTGGTGAAAACTCAGGGGGTTTATGCAATGCGAAAAGAAGAGTCCTGAAGTGATACCAGATGTTGTTGTAGATAAATTTGAGAAATCTCTGATGCATGGATCTAAATGGAATGTATAACTTCCGTCAGGACCACTCATGAAGCATTTTCCAAACAGAAGGTGATACCATTTCAGAACTAGTACTGTTCAGAATCTGGAAACTTAGTCGCCCGTCAGAGAAAAACTGAAAGGAAATGCCTTTGCAGAGGCAGAAACTTTTGGAGATGTAGAATGTTTAGATGCTCTTCCCTCCATGCAGTCCTAGAGAGTACAGATTAGATTCACCGGAAGGACTGTGAGATGCAGTGTGTGGCTAAAGCTAAGAGCTGGCAGGAACAAGAGTGCTCCGGCTAATTAATCAAGCCAGCAGCACTGAAGAGACGGCCAACCCAACTGATTTAATCAGAGTCAGTGTTCACTCTCGGAGTTATTTGCAATTGAAAGAGATGTTTCCTAATCTTTCTCCAGATGGCTTGGACCTTGGACAACCTTTTCTGCTAGCTTGTCCCTCAAACCTGACTGCTGCCTGAGCAATCCAGACACAACGGAGCTGTGACCATTGTTCATTCTATCTATAAATTATTATTATTATTGCTCCAAATTCAGGGCTTGCTTTTGTCTTGGTACCTGTTTTCCTGCCAAAGAGATAGCCGTAAAAGAGGAGAGCCTTTGATAAGTCCACTGATGGTAAGAAGTCATTTGGCAAGGCGGGCTCTGCCACGGAGGGCTCCAACTTCTCTTAATGTTAGCAAGTTATTCCGAACATTTCATAAAGTCTGCTTTTATGGGATCTAATTATTTTTCATTTCTTAATTGCCCTCTGTTGTTCAGATCCAGTGTGACTTCTCAAGCCTGAAAGGAAGATAATTTTGTAAGAATGCATCCTAATATTCCACTGGAGCACATTATGGGAAATTGCAAATATTTCAGGGAATCTTCTCTGCTCTTTACGTCTGGGAAATATTATGGTTTTTGTTCACGTGCCATCGAATCTGACGAGGAGAAAGAGGATGAAAGCTTCATAAAGACTTCTCAGCGTAGAGATTGTGGCATGGTGTTATGCATAATCTATATATGAACCATCACCACCGTTCTTCAGGGAAAATTGTAGTCTCTCTGAGCATAACATGGACACTGCTGCAGTATACTTTTGTCTCCTTTGTCAAAGAGTTCAAAACAAGGCCAGGGCTAACTGCTAGAGAAAGAAGAGGGAGGGACTGTGACCTCAAGCAGAAGATTTGGGAAAGTGACAGCGAGGTATTGGAACCAGAAGGAAGCTGAAAAGCCAGCTGGATGACTTTGGGACAGTTCTCCCCTCTCAAAGCAAATTACCTCCCAGGGTTGTTGCTGTGGGGAAAATAGCGGGAGGGAAGGAGGATTGGGTATGTTCACTTGCTTTGAGCTGAAGTAATAAAGGCAGGATAAAAATCAATCAATCAAATAAGTAAATAGATATGCTTGGGCCGACTGACTGACTGACTGACTGACTGACTGACTGACTGAATATGCTTGGGCCAAGAGGCATATCAGCCTTTAAATCAGTGGCCCACAACCTTTTGGGCACCAGGGACCAGATTTTTCCACATTGAGGCAGAGAGTGTGGTTTCGTGCGTTACCTAGATCTCACGCATGCGCAGATAAAGCTTCTCTCCCATGGCCCAGTTCCTAATGGGCCACAGACCGGTACCTGTCCCCAGCCTGAGGGGTTTGGGGACCTCTGCTTTAAATGACCCAGTGTAGGCCACACTGCAAAAAGAGAGCAAGGTCACAGAAAATGATTTTTAAAATGGCTGAGGTTGGAAATTGAAGGAGCTATTCTATTTTAACCCATAGTAAGTTATTCCTGTTAATCCATATTATTTGAACAGCGAGCAAAAAGGGAAAAGTTTCCTCACACCGTCTCCCAATTGCCCACACCACTTGTATATGGAAAAGGCAGTTGGATGATTCAGAGCAATGGGGAGATTCTTCTCATGGGCAACAGAAATCGGGAGCAAGTAGGAAACAGCAGCTGTTGCCTGACGTTCCTGTGCTGCTCATTGTGCCTTGGAGAGATTTCTGGCAAGCAGACCATAACTTTACTAAAGCCTTCCTGATGAGGAAAACCAAATCATCCCTACTGATATCTGAATCACGTATTTGGCTTCCTAAATATATTGAACCATAAACCAGATAAATACTCTAGGTGTGAATGACACTAAGCCTTCTTCTTCTTCTCTTCAAGCTACTAGGAAAGACAACATAAAACCCCTAAACCAGGGTAAAACCAGGGGTGGGCTTCAAAAATTTTAGCAACGGGTTCTCTGCTCAATGCTGGATGACCGTGACCATTGTGGGTGTGGCCTAGTTGGCCTCCTGCACCACAGCGGGGGTGGGGGTGTTTGCCCTCGTTGGGTTCCGGAGGCTTTGTTCAACCCTCCGGGAGGGCAAAAACAGCCTCCCTGGGCTCTGGAGGCTCGCTGGAAGACAGAAACAGGCCTGTTTCCAGCCTTCCCAAACTTCTGGGAGGGTCATTTTTTGCCCTCCCTGAGCCTCCATGTGCCACCCTGCACTAAATGGCATCCAAAACAGGCCGTGTGGGGACTCCTGGGAGGGGAGGGGAGGGGTCGGTGGGGCCACCCAGGAGTGGGATTTGGGGGCTCTCTGAACTGTGCAGAATCTTAGCTAGAGGATCTCCTGAACCCCTATGGACCCCCAGCAGCCCCACCCCTGTCTAAAACTAGTCAGTTCCACCTCTAGGATTTTACTGGCTTGTTGTGTGAACACACCTTTGCGTTCTCAGCATGGAGGAAAGCTAATTTGCCACACCAAAGCACAGGGGCACCTCACTTCTCTTTGACATAGGTAGGAAACATCACTTCTGCTGCTTCCCTGAATGGGGAATGACCCTCTGCACATGCCCAAGATCCCGTTTTCTCAGTAAAGTGAAGCACAGCTATTTTATTTTTATTTTATTTTTAAAATATATTTTTTTCACAAGCCTTGGTAGAAACAAAGCACCCCTTTGAGGATTTCCACATCTTTTATGAAAGACCACCTGAGTCCACCTGGGTTCGTTATAGGAAGTTGTATTTCTGTAAGTGCTATTAATCCTCGCGCCATTCCTTACGATCTGCGGTGCGCAGGGATGACTCAAGGGAAGAGCCAATGAAATCCACGTTATCACCTCGGAGGCCCCCTTTTTTTCCCCCCTTTCTTTTTTCTTTCTCCCCCGAGCATTAGTTTATTTATAGAACTGCTGTGTATGCCTTGCTACATCTTGGAAGCAGCAATAGCCCCCAAGTCTTCAGATGAAGAAAGCCAATTTACTTGACAAAAACATCCATTAAATTTATCACCCCTGGATGCTGCAAAATAATCAATTAGCATGCTTCACTTGGGAATGACTAATTGAACTGCCATGTATATAGGCAATGGAGTCACTTGTGTAAGCTAAATATGAATACCTTTAAAAGGCAGGAAATGTGTTTTAGATAAATTGCTGATCGTCAGAGTTTCCCACCAAGCACCTATTCCTGCATTCACCTTTCCCTCTGTTTGTCCTAAAAGCTCACTGACCAAAATATATTCTGTTTAAAGTTGATTCCACCCCCCACTTTGTTCACTTTGGTTCAACGGTTGTATGGACAAATAACTTTGGGGTGCAAATATAAACCGCTTCAAACTCGATTGCAGAAAGTAAGACTTCAGCAACAGACTGCTCAATGCCTGGAATGCACTACCTGACTCTGTTGTTACATCCTCAAACCCCCACTCCTTTAGCCTCAAACTATCCACTATTGACCTCACCCCATTCCTAAGAGGTCTGTAAGGGGCATGCATAAGTACACCATCGTGCCTCCCGTCCCTGTCCTATTGTCCCCACTTATTCATACCTATTTCCTGTTTTCTTATTCATGTTTATACTTATATCTATTATCTTGTAAGCGAATGACAAATCAAATAAATAAATCAAATAAATAAACAAATGGGACAATGGCTGTAATGGTTCCCCTTTCCCTGTTTAGGCCTCCCACTTTCTTGGAAAGAGCAGGCATTTAAAGCATCACGGCTGTCAGACTAGGTATATAGCATAATCCCGGCGGAGTTCCCAGGAGGCATGAAAAATAGGAGCTGAAATTTCCTAATCAACGTTGAACTGGGAACATCTGTAACAGGGAACTGAGCATACTCCCATCAGTTCAGCGGGGACATCCATCTAAGAAATATTTATGTCAGTTTAAGAAGCATGTGGGTCTTTTTCTGTAGGCAATTTGCCCAATTCATTCAAATAATGAGCAAGTAAATAAATCTGCTTCTTCTGTTTGAATGGGAGAGGAAGCCACTATGGGCAGGCCCTGAACTCATAAGAAGGCAATGGGTCAGATCCAGAATCTGCAACAAATCACATCCTCTCATAGTATATTTTATGGTTAACCATCTCTTTTTTTTTCTTCAGTTGACCCTCAGGTAGATCAATTATTCCTTACTACACACACAAAAAAACCACACCTTCTACTGCAACACCTACATAACCAGAGGTGGGTATTCAGCAGGTTCTGACCAGTTCGGCAGAACCGGTAGCGGAATTTTTGAGTAGTTTGGAGAACCGGCAAATGCAACTCAATGGCCCCGCTCCAGTCTATTCTCTGCCTCCCAAGTCCCAGCTGATTGGCTGGGTCTCCTTTTGTTGCCCTGCACAGGAGAATGGAGCCGGAAAGCAGGTTAGTGGGGTGGGGAGGGAATAGGATTTTGCAGTAACCTTCCCCTGGAGTAGGTGGGAATGGAGATTTTACAGTATCCTTCCCCTGCCATGCCCACCAAGCCACGCCCACAGAACCGGTAGTAAAAAAATTTGAATCCCACCATTGTACATAACACATGCATACCGAAACACAGAGGTACACACAGGGCAAGGCATACATTCCTGCATCCTTATTCCTTCTAAAGCCAGTGGATCGGAACCACACATGATGATGCAGCCTACATCATCTAGTGGCTCTGTATTTCAGTACAGGTAGTCCTCGATGTACGACCACAGTGGAGCCCAGCATTTATGTTGCTAAGTGAGAAATTTGTCACGGGAGCCTTGCTCCATTTTACAACTTTCTTTGCCACATTTTGTTAAACGAATCACTGCAGTCGTCAAATTAGTCACCCCGGCTGTTAAGTGAATCCAGCTTCCCCACTGACTTTGCTTGTCAGAAGGTTGCAAAAGGGGATCCCCTGACCCCAGGACAGTGCAACGGTCATAAATTTGAACCAATTGCCAGTTGCATCCTACTTTTAATTAATGGCCGTGAGGATGCTGCAATGATCGTAAGTGTAAAAAATGGTCATAAATCACCTTTTTTCATTACTGTTGTAACTTTGAATGGTCACTAAACGAATGGTTGTTAAGTAGAGAGCTATCTATACACAAATGAAATATTTGCCCAAGGTTGTTGCGTTAGGAGTCTATGACAATTTGTCATGGGCAACTCACCATGGGCAACTTGGCATGGCCAACTCGCTGTGGGACAATTCTCCGTGGGATGATCCTGGGACTGCAACTGTCATAAATGGGAGTCAGTTATCAAGCATTCTGAATGTAGATCACGTGGCCAGGGGTGTGTGTGTGTGTGTGTGCTACAGCGGTCATAAGTGTGAAATAGGATCATAAGTCCCTTTTTTCAGAGCCGTTGTAACTTCAAATGATCACTAAATGAACTATGGCAAGGACTACCTGTATTGAGGGCACAGCAGTTCCGTACCTCTCTGGAAGAGGATAAAATGGGAAAGAACCTTCAAACCCCCATCAATGAAAACCTCCATCAATGATTTATGTAGACATAATCCTCGACTTACAGCAGCTCATCTTGTGAATGTTCAAAGTTGCAATGGCATGTAAAAAAGTGACATATGAACAGAGATAGGTCTTCAGTAGGTTCTGGAGGACCAGTAGTGGAAATTTTGAGTAGTTTGGAAAACCGGCAAATCCCACCTCTGACTGGAGACTTTACAGTATCCTTCCCCTGCCACGCCCACCAAGCCACGCCCACAGAACCAGTAGTAAAAAATGTTGAATCCCACCACTGCTTATGACCATTTTTTTTACACTTACGATCTCTGTAGCATCCTCATGGTCATGGGATCAAAATTCATATGCTTGGTAACTGGTTCATGCTTATGACCGTTGCTGTCTCCGTGGGGTCATGTGATCCCCTTTTGCAACCTTCTCCCAAGCAAAATCAATGGAGAAGCTAGATTCACTTAACAACCAAGCTACTAACTTATCCGCTGCAGTGATTCACTTAACAACTGTGGCAAGAATGGTCATAAAATGGGGGCAAAACTTAACAACCAAAATGTTGGGCTCAATTGTGGTCTTAAGTAGGGGAATACGTGTATAGATAACTTCTGGTTTGGATTTATTGCCTTTTCTGCAGGCAACCTATCATCTGCACCTCTATAACTATCTGGTTTGGTTCTGCAACCCAACAGGACAGACACAGACTTCAGAGGATAATTAGGACTGCAGAAAGAACAATTACTACCAACCTGCCTTCAATCGAGGACCTGTATATGACACAAGTCAAAAAGAGGGCTGTGAAAATATTTACAGACTCCTCACATCCCGGACATAAACTGTTTCAACTCCTACCCTCAAAACAATGCTATAGAGCACTGCGCACCAGAACAACTAGACACTGAGACAGTTTTTTCCTGAATGCCATCACTCTGCTAAAAAAATAATTCCCTCAACACTGTCCAACTATTTACAAAGTCTGCATAACTATTACTGTTAATCTTCTCATCACTCCTTATCACCCACCCCCTACCACTTGTGACTGTATGACTGTAACTTTGTTGCTTGCATCCTTACGATTTATATTGACTGTTTCCTAGTATGATTTGATTGCTTATTGTACCCTATAACTATCATTAAGTGTTGTACCTTATGACTCTTGACAAAAGTATCTTTTATTTTATGTATACTGAGAATATTTTCACCAAGACAAATTCCTTGTGAGTTCAATCACACTTGGCCAATAAAGAATTCTATTCTATTCTCTTCTATTCTATTCTATTCTATTCTATTCTGTTCTGTTCTGTTCTGTTCTATTCTATTCTATTCTATTCTATTCTATTCTATTCTATTCTATTCTATTCTATTCTATTCTGTGGTTGCTTTAGGAATTCTGACAGATGCAGGAGGCAGATCATTGACCAAGGAACCATAGCATGTAATATTGCATCTACAGTAAGCTAAAGGTTCTGCTATTGAGTGAGGTACCTGATAGTACCCCAAATCCTAAAATACTTTAGATTAGGTCAGACTAATTTCAAGATTTTTTTCCCCCTATAACCCATATAATATAATTTACAGTCTATATATCACGGGTGTCAAATTCATGTCGTCATGGCAGCGCTGAGTAACATATTGGGACTCTTTCACCCTCCGCTAAACTGGCCGTGGCTGTGGCCATCCGTGGCTGGCACATGATGCATTTGGCCCACGGGCCAGGAGTTTGACAGCCCTGGTTTATATAATTTAATAATAAAAGATTACCTGCCCATGATCTATAGCAGTGTTTCTTAACCTTGGCAACTGTAATTCCCAGAATTCCCTCGCCAGCAGCTCCATGCTAGTGGGAAAATTCTGGGGCTTGAAGTCCACAGATCTTAAAGTTGTCATGGTTAAGAAAGACATGTTACCTAATTGCAGTGAGAAATGGTTATGCTTTCCCCACCTGTTCTTTGTATTCTAATCAGTCTCTTGGCATATTTGCAATATTTATCCCTTTATCCAAGTATGGCTTCCATGCCCCAGTTCCATTTTTCTCAAGTGCTGATCAGGAAAAAAATGTTTTTTACCCCTGAAAAGCAGTGAAAACCTGAGTGAAACCTCGTTAAAGTCTGACGGAGTTCTTATGGCCTTTCCCTACATTAGAAAGTCTCATGGATTTAGGAGCATTGAAAAGCTAACTGTGCTGAGCACAAAGAGGCAGTGTTTTCATACTGAAATCTTTGTTTTAGAATTCTCTGTTTTCTACTTCCACGTAGAGATATCTAAAACTACTCTTAAAAATAAATAATTGAGATTTGGCTTAGGACAAATCCAAGAGTAGCAAAAAGTAGTTCATCCACGGTGGATTTTTAGTAACCCACAATTTGAACCATTGAGGTGCTATAAAAGATAAGAAACTAATCT
Source organism: Pseudonaja textilis (assembly GCF_049901715.1). Classification (NCBI taxonomy): domain Eukaryota; kingdom Metazoa; phylum Chordata; class Lepidosauria; order Squamata; family Elapidae; genus Pseudonaja; species Pseudonaja textilis. The sequence continues at coordinate 136,660,461 of NC_141990.1, read as the reverse complement.
ACTAATCACGTCTGATTTCAAGAGCTCTCTTCCAGGCATCCTTGAGTTGATAGAAAACTTCCTTGAATTGTACCAGCTTCAAATTTGATACCCCCCATTGTCAAGCTCTTTTTTGCCTCTATCACGTCTGGTCTGATTTCCTGCTGAATGAGGCTGGCCTGAGGTCGTCTGCGCAGCACCAGATAAGGAGTTGATTCTTCCAATTTTGCGAGCCTTCCTCTTCTGCTCACCACCAGCTAGTGAAAAAGGACCTACCAATTATGGGATGAAGCAAGAATGGGGATTGGTCTAACTCAAAGACTGTCCCTCAGAAGCTGTGGTGGTATGTTGGTTAGAATGTAGTATTGCAGGTTAACTCTTCCCACAGCCTGGAGTTCGATCCTGAGCGGCTCAAGGTTGACTCAGCCTTCCTGCCCTTCTGAGGTCAGTAAAATGAGGACTCCGATTGTTGAGGGAAATATGCTGACTCTGTCAACTACTTAGAGAGTGGTATAAAACCAAATGAAGTGGTATATAAATCTAAGTGCTGTTGCTATTGCTATCATTCCAAGATCCTTCATATGCACCTCTTACTACAACCCAAACATCCTATACCATTCTAACTCAGGGAGGAGGAGGAGGAGGAGGAGGAGGAGGAGGAGGAGGAGGAGGAGATCATTGTTACAAAGGGAGCTCAGTCACAGACAGTACTCTTACTTAGGGTTTCACTGCCTTATTTACTTTGGTGTTTGTGTGTGTCAGAGTCAAGGTAACAGCTGCACCTGAAAGAGCATGAGGTTTCAATTATCTGTCCACAGCCGCCATTTTGACTTTTGGGACATCCCTCCCTTGCAGATGCCCCTGTACTGTAATATTACTTTATTAATATACACATACAAACACAATCGCGAAAGAGTAAATGAAGGCAGTCAGATTACTCTAGGACCCGCAGCAGAAAACGCCACGAACATCTCTTTCCATTTCCTGACAGCTTTTGCTCTCCTTTCAGGAGGTCTCATCCGCTACCTGAGAAAGCCGCCTCTCTCTGCCTAAGCAGAAGTCTGCCTTTTTGTGTTGACGTTGACACCTCTCTCATCAGAGCTAGATCTACAGCGGCATCTACATCTAGTGTCTCTTCCTGAGAATCAGGACATCAAGGGAGGGAGAAGTTTCCTTTGCTGCGGGAATATCTCCTCCTCCTCCTCCTCATTACAAATGACAGGGGAAAAAAGGAGAGAATAATGCGGTTTAAGTAATTGAGTTAGGAATGACCTAATTAAGACAGTCAGAGATGATGGTGAGGGATTAACAGAAGCTTCTTGTCATTCAAGGCTGATCATTCTTGAGTCATTTACCCAAGCAGTGGCTAATGAGGTACACACACAGCCCCCTTTTCTTCACCGGGTTTATTTAAAAATCAGGAGACTGGTTGCATCTCTTTGGACTCACACATTTTTTTAAAGAAATCTAAACTTTCCTCCGATACAGGTAGCCCTCGCTTAATGACCACAATTGACAAAGGCAAAGCGACATAGGCTAAGCGAAATATTACACAACCAGAATAGGCTTATGATTTCATTTCTACCATAGTCATTAAGTGAATAGCTGAGGATCCTCAAGCGAGGCGTCACATGACCACAAATTGCAATTATGCCCCAATTTATCCCACTTGTACAAAGCCAGCTGGGAAGCGTACCAAAGGGGATTGCGTGACCATGGGATGCCGCGATGATCATAAATGCAAGAACTGGCTGTAAAGTTAAGTAGGCAGTCATTAAGGGTGATGTTATATTCAAAGGGTTGGGTTCACAAAGACGAGAGACTCCGGTTCAGTAACAACAGCTCTTTATTTATCAGTCAATTCAGCTCAAAAGAATAGCAGCCGCGGCAGCTCTTTTATAGAGCTTGCCGGGGCTTTTGTGGCTAATGACTTCTCTTCGAGTCTCCCGCTCTTGGTATCGACCAATCGCGGCAGACTCTTAGTGAGCCAATCACAGTCGCTCGGGTTGTCCAATCAGGTAGCGGTTAATTGAACCAATAGAAATGCAGGGTTTCAAGTCTATTGATATGGAACAGGTGATCTACTGGTACACTTCATTCTGTATTCCTGACTTGTTAAAGGAAAAATTGAAATATCGAGAAGCTTTTATAAAGATATATTTCAGGTTGTGTAGTAATGAGTACATTTGAGACTTGATGGATTTCTCTGGAAGGAATCCATCCTTCTTTTTTTAACCTGTGAACTTCTAGCCCCCAGAGTAAACCCCTTTTAAGAAGACTGTCTTCTTCTGCTACACCATGTACTTTAATACAGGGGTCTCCAACCTTGGCAATTTTAAGCTTGGCGGATTTCAACTCCCACAATTCCCCAGCCAGCTTTGCTTTACTACATTATTACACAAGCTTTGCTGACTGGGGAATTCTGGGAGTTGAAGTCTGCCAAGCTTAAAATTGCCAAGGTTGGAGACCCCTGTATTAAAGTATATGGTGTAGCAGAAGAAGACAGTCTTCTTAAAAGGGGTGTACTCTGGGGGCTAGAAGTTCACAGCTTAAAGTTGCCAAGGTTGGAAACCCCTGCTTTAATACCACAGTAATCTAATGGAAACTTCTTTAGAACTGAAGAAGTAGGTCAGTCAACTTATTGTCTTGTTGCCTTTAACTGACAATCTTTGCTTTTGCTTTGCTTTTTTTCCGAAAAAGGGATTTTTTGGGGGTGTGTGCAACCTTTTCTATTGCTTCATTGTGGTTAGGTGTTGCAGGGATGCTTGGCATGGCTTTCAGTTCATTGAGTTGTCTGACAAGGACTGAGGTGGGTGCTTCATGAAATTAAATCCTCTTGCATGCTTTGCCACAATACATCTTAGGATTAGAGAGCAAACGTGGCCGCTAAATAAATCATCTTTAATTCCGAATCTATTTATGCAGATGAAACGGATATATTAATTTCATCTTCCTTGTGGCCCCTTCATGGGAGCACTTACTAAGAGCCTATGATGCTACTTACAGTTTGATTTTTTTGCTCAGGGTAACAAGAAACTGAAATTTTCTGAAGCCCCATTTCTAAATAGCAAGAGCAATAGTACTTAGACTTAAATACCGCTTCACCAGGGGTGGGATTCAACCGGTGTAAGAATCAGTTCAGTGAGCACCTGCTTTGTGTGTGCACACAGCTTTTGCAATTCATCTTCTGCTGTGTAAAACGGCTGACATGCAGCAATCCGCTGTGCTGCACAAAGCAGCTGAGCTGGGAAACCTGGAAATAAAGCACAGACTAAAGCTGGGGCAGGCAGGTAGGCCCAACAGCTAATCATCAGAGTGAACCGGTTCACTCCCAGACGATCTTCAGAGCTACCGGTTCATGCAAACCGGGCTAAACCGCTAGAATCCAGCCCCTGAGCTTCACAGTGCTGTACAGACCTCCCTAAGCAGTTTACAGAGTCAGCATATTTCCCTCAACAATCTGGGTCTTCCTTTTACCAACCTTGAAAGGATGGAAGGCTGAGTCAACCTTGAGCTAGTCAGAATTGAACTGGTGGCTGTCAGCAGAGTTAGCCTGCAGTACTGCATTCTAATTACTGTGATACCACGGCTCAACAGAGGTTTAATCAGGCATTGTGGAATGTACAGAACTGCTGCTACTTCCTATCTCTTTCCTTCTTTTCACCGGGTGACCCACTACATGCTACTATTACTGGCAAGCATATAATTCCATCCTTGCTTTACATCGCCAGCACTCAGTTGTAGAGGAGGGATAGTATATCATTCAGTGACACCATATTCAAATAGTCCTTGACTTATGACCACAATTGAACCCAAAATTTCTATTGCTAAGAGATATAAGTGAATTTTGTCTCATTTTAGGCCCTTTCTTGCTGCAGCTGTTAAGTGAATCACTGCAGTTGTCAAGTTAATAACATTGCTGTTAAGCAAAACTGGCTTCCACATTAACTTTGTTTCTCCAAAGGTAACAAAAGGGGATCCCCTGACCCCAGGACAGTGCAACGGTCATAAATTTGAACCAATTGCCAGTTGCATCCTAATTTTAATTACATGGATGCGAGGATGCTGCAATGATCGTAAGTGTAAAAAATGGTCATAAATCACCTTTTTCATTACTGTTGTAACTTTGAATGGTCACTAAACGAATGGTTGTTAAGTAGAGAGCTATCTATACACAAATGAAATATTTGCCCAAGGTTGTTGCGTTAGGAGTCTATGACAATTGGCCATGGCCAACTCACCATGGCCAACTTGCTGCGGGGCAAGAGTGACACTAATATCAAAGAAATGGTGGAATAGAATCATTAAAGAAAGGGTGCAAAAGAAGGAAGAGAATGAAATCTGAATGACAAAAATTAAAATATTTTTAAATTTATTTTGAATAATTGAATTGTTGAATTGTCCTGTGGCGAGTTGTCCCACAATGAGTTGGCTGTGGAGAGTTGGCCATAGCAAGTTGGTCACAATAAGTTGGCCATGGAGAGTTGTGTCATTCCTATTGCATACATTTGACTGTATTCAACATTACTGTTCAAGGTCATTTTATAGAAGGATAACTGCCACAGCTTCAAGTAGCTGATAAATGTAATTTAAAAAGTCTAGCTGCCCCCCCAAATAATTCTTATTGCACAAGTAGGTAGATATCTCTACAATGGTTGTATCAGAAAAGCTATTGCCAATATTGCACCATGACTATGAGATTTCAAAGCTCTAGTCATGAGTCTTCCTTAAGTCTCGCAGAGATGGTAAAGCATCATTCAGCCTCTGGAGGGATACAGAACAGCATTCTCTGAAAGGGCAAAATCCTGCTTTGAATATTTTTTTCAACAGGGCAACAATATACATTACTGTATAATCTGGATAATAAACGTAAGTCATTCACCACACAATAACCTCAACTAAGAAGAACGTTTTAAAACTTTGTCCAGCACACACATTATAACATCTGGCAAATTTAGACATTCATGGCTCAAAGGATAGAATTTGTTATGATATATTAAGTGTTAAGAAGCTACTATTGCGTTTGAAAAAGTGTCAACCTAAAAATATCGTGCAAAAAGAACTAAAGTGATAAGCCTACATAAGAACAATTGGGTTTTGAAAAAAAGGAATGGCTAAACAACAAGAAATAGATGGAAAGGGAAGAGATGGGAAGGAAAAATAAAATTGTTTATGCTGTGATCCAAGTACGAAAAAGGAATTGTCTCATCATGTCCATTTCTAATCCTTTCTTGTCAGCTGTTTATTCAGAGCTTTCAATTACTTAATTGATTGATGAAAATCAAGCCCTTAATCTGTACATATCTTGACTCCCGTTTGGAAGCAATCCGCTTGGGCAGGGCAATCATTAGAGTACTCCAGTCAATGTTGGTGCCCAAACATATTGCTTTGTAAAATACAGAATGACAGGATTGGTTCGGGGCCCCTGTATTGTAGCAACAACACTGCCATATGCTGGTATCGTGCTACATATTGTAAAGATGCAACAATAGAATTATTGGGGACATCTGTCAGTAGCCTCGGCCACATCTGGGATTAGTATTTACCAAAGCATCTGTCAAGAAAGAAGAAGCCTAGTCCTATTTTGTGAAGGTGGTTTTTAGAGGCTTGGGATCAAATAGATCAGGGCTGTGAAACTTGCAGCCCATGGGCCGGGTGCGTCACACATTGGCCATGCCCACACCCGGTTTAGCAAAGGGGGGGAAAGTCATGATATGTCACGTGATGCTGCCATGACGTTGCAAGTTTGACACCCCTGAAATAGATGGTTTTGACCAGTGTTTCTTCTTATGAAGCCATGCTCATATGCTGAATCTTGAAAGCTGGTAGCCAAGCTGAAGATGTTGAGGTGTAATACTTTTAAATAAACAAGTGTGATCTCTTCTAAGAGCTACAGACCTCAGGGCTGATTTCAGAATTGATTCTGATTTCAGCTATGGGAACGTCCCCTTCCTTCAGAACTCTTGTTAATAGGCTTATGGCTATTATTATATTTTTACAATGTTATGATTGTAAGCTGCCTAGAGTTTATTGGTAAACAAGCAAAGATCTCAAATCAGATCTACTTCTGTAAATCAGATCTGCAAAAATGTAAGCTTTTTCAGTGGTTCCTTGGTATATGTGAGGCAGTGGTGGGATTCAATTTTTTTTACAACCAGTTCTGTGGGCGTGGGTTGGTGGGTGTGGCAGGGGAATGACACTGTAAAATCTCCATTCCCATTTCACTCTAGGGAAAGGTTACTGCAAAATCCCATTCCTTCCCCACCCTACTAACCTGCTTTCCAGCTCAGTTCTCCTGTGCAGGGCAACAAAAGAAGACCCAGCTTGGACTCAGGAGGCAGAGAATAGATGGGGGAGGGGCCAGTCAGAGGTGGTATTGGCCGGTTGTCCGAACTACTCAAAATGTCTTCTTCAGAACTGGTCAGAACCTGCTGAATACCACCTCTGATGTGAGGTTTAATCTATTTGGCCTCAAAATGGAAATTTCCTGTATTAGTCGCATTGTTGCATTTCCTGCTTGATTAAAAGCAATGCTGAAGCTCAGTTTTAGTCATACAACAAGAATAAGGAGGCGCGTATTGTTCTTTTAACAGAAAACTCACACTTGCAGATGAATACAGGCCTGGCACCATCCTGAGAATGTTATAAGAGGTACAGATTATTTCTGAAAAGCCGGGAAGAAATGAAATAGGTGAACTCAATGTGTGGAAGATGAGGCTTTGTGAAACATCAACAATCACACTTTATTATTCCTATTTTTTTCACAAAAGGAATTGGAACATTGAAAGATCATCAACAGAGTAATTTATGGCTGATAACAAAGCTGCATTGGCTCTATGTTCAGAATGGAGAAATCTGGATCAGGACAGGCCTTTACTAATGTTTCAAAACAGGACAGAGTACGCATTTAGTAGTAGATTGTAAAGGGCTAGTAGATTTGTGGGGAGAACGTTGAAGGAAAACTTAATTTGCTAGCAAATTGGCTCTGTGGCTTGGTTTTTAAAGACTTTCTTGCATTGTTCTAAGCAATGATCATTGTTATAGCAACAGACTGACTTCAAAGTTGACTTTATTTCTGCACCATTTCTCACTAAAAGCCTATTGTATTGGGGGGGTCACACAAACATGTACACTTATTCTCTCCCTCCCTCCCTCCCTCTCATTCTCTCTCTCTCTCTCTCTCACACACACACAGAGTTTTAATCAGTTTGAACTGCCTGCATTTTTTTCTATTGTTATTCCAATGGAGTATTTCAGAGCTTTACCAGTGATTATTGTTTTGCCAGTCATCATTAATGTTTGCTATGACATTACAGTTTCATCTACAACAGAAAAACGAGGATCTAATGAAGAGGTTTTCTGGTGGGGTTGAGTTTTGCTACGGGAACAGCTATCTTCCAAAGAAAGAAGGAACTAGGTCCCTTCCTCTGCTGCAACCGAACCCAACATTTATGTTGCTAAATGAGAAAATTGTTCAGTGAGTCTTGCCCCATTTTACGACTTTTCTTGCCACTGTTGCTAAGTGTATCACTGCAGTTATTAAATTACCAAAACACAGTCTGGCTTCCCCATTGAAATTTGCTTGTCAGAAGGTCACAAAAGGGGATCACATGACTCCCGGGACACTGCAACCGTCATAAATGTGAGTCAGTTGTTGATCATCCATATTTGGATTACATGACCATAGGGTTACTGCAATGGTCATAAGTATGAAAAATGTGTTCGGTGTCAACTCATAAAACATTTTGTATACATGTTTTATAGCTGACAACAGAAAGAAGTGTGTGTGTGTGTGTGGAGTTTCAAAGAGTAGGCAGCAGTGTGGAATCGAAAGTTCATATTTCATATTTTCTTTAGAGACTGATTAGATGACTGAAGCTTCTGCCTTGGAAAAATCTAATTGGAGAGCATGATTGATGATTCTTGGCTATGGACGTTTTCATTGGATGATACACCCAGAGGGGTGGGGAGGAAAGCAGGATCAAGGGTGACAGTGAATTACGTACCTTAGAATTGGCTACGCCCAGGTTAGTGCCAGACGTAGAATGTTAACTTCAAATAAATCCTTTTTAGTTTTAGGAATGTGGCTCAAAGCTCATGATTTAATTGGAGTAACTGCCAGAATCCTGACATTCTGACCTAGGCTTTCCAAGATCGTGAAGCAGATTCCTCGGCCCGATAAAATCTTTTTTATTTAGGTTAAAGTGAATTCCTCTCCAGCAAAGTCCCGGCAAACAGTCTTTCAAGAGATTTCACAACTACAGACCTTTATCAGGCTTGGAAAGTTGCTAGACCGATATCTTCCAAACGCCACGCTGTAGCAGCAATTACTTGGCAAGAAGTCAGGAACAGGTTTTCACCCTACTGAATTGGACTAATTGTTTCTTGCAAATACCACTCCCCTTTCGTTCCTCTTTATTCCCTATAGAAGGGGCCATTCACCATCCACCTGTGCCTTTAGTCCCGAGTCAACCCTTGTTCCTTAACTGTTCCCTTCTCCTGGCAGCTCTGCATATGCACACACTGGGAACAGGCTCCAGCTGTTCTTCTGCCCCACTGATCTCTGCCTCCGAAGGCAGCTGATAACTGTCAGACGGCCCTGGCCTCATCTCTGCCTCTGATGCAGAGCACTCATCAGAGCCTCCCCAGACTCGAGGAATGGCCCATGTTCCTCCCCAACCTCCTCACTGTCCAAGTCTTCCACCAGCTCCCCTGGCCACTGGCAAGCCACAACAGAAGTCACTTTTTTTTCATTGCTATTGTAACTTCGAACAGTCACTAAGCAAATTGTTGTAAGTTGAGGACCACCTGTACAGTACAGGGGACTAATTTGGTACAGTAGTTAAGGCACTAAGCTAGGAACTGAGAGACCACGAGTTCTAGTCTTACCTTAGCCACAAAGTCATGTGGGTGACCTTAGGCCAGTCATTCTCTCTCAGCCCTAGGAAAGGTTTCAGAAAAACCTTGCCAAGAAAACTACAGGGGTTTCTCTAAACAGTCATCAGGAGTCAACACTGACTCGAAGGTGCACACATACACACATGGCTAAAAGCATGAGAGCCGGTTTGGTTGAATGATTAGGCCCAGAGGTGGTATTCAGCAGGTTCTGACCAGTTTTGGAGAAAAAGGTAGTGGAAATTTTGAGTAGTTCGGAGAACCAGCAAACACCACCTCTGACTAGAGATTTTACAGTGTCCTTCCCCTGCCAGGCCCAACAAGCCATGGCCACAAACCAGTAGTAAAAAAAAATGGAATCCCACCACTGATTAGGCCCCAGACTAGAACCCAAGAGGCCAAGATTTCTAGTTCCACCCTTAGGCACAAAGTTACCTGAGCGACTTTTTCCCAGTCACTTTCTCTCCGCCCTAGGAAGAAGGTAATGGCAAACCACTTTTGAAAACCTTGTGGACAAAACTTCCAGGGACTAGGCCAGGCAGATACTACAAGACCACACTGATTCAAAGGCAGGCTCACGCACAAAAGTGTTTGCACCAATCTGTTTCTAATAAAGGCCCGAGGACCGGAAGCCCTTGACTCATGAAAAATAATGGAATCCAGAATTTCTGTTGTAAATCATGACAGCTGTAAGTCAAGGCACCCTTGTGACTGACCCAATTTTTTTTTTTGCAGCGATCATTAAGTAAACACTGTGTTCCTAAAGTAAATGTAATGGTCTTTCAGCAAACACTGTGGTCGTTACGTGAATCAATGTATTTCTATGGGCTCTTTTTTTGGGGGGGGGGGTAGAAACTACCTGAAAAAGCTGATTTCTGACAAAAAAACCATTGTAATTGTAAACCATATCACAGGACTGTGGAACACTACCACTGGCCATAAAGGTAAGCCGGTTGCCAAGTGTCCGAAATATGGACTGGCTCTGCCCCCATCTATTCTCTGCCTCCCAAGTGCCAGCTGATTGGCTGGGTCTTCTTTTGTTGCTCTGCACAGGAGAGCAGAGCTGGAAAGCAGGCTAGTGGGGTGGGGAGGGAATGGGATTTTGCAGTATCCTTCCCTCAGGATTGGGGAAGGAATGGGGATTTTGCAGTATCCTTCCCTTAGAGTGGGGTGGGAATGGGGATTTTGTGGTATCCTTCCCCTGCCATGCCCACCAAGCCACACCACGCCCACCAAGCCATGCCCACAGAACCTGTAGTAAAAATTTTTGAATCCCACCACTGCACTAGAGACAGAGTTTCTTAGCATGGGCCTTGTGTGCTGCTGTATGTACATAACGCTGGGTGTTTTATTCATTTCACTGTCGGCGCTCCTGTTGAAAAGTGAAGAAAAAGCAGAAGAAGGAGGGACTGGAAAAAAAATATAATTATGCCAGATGATTCATGTAGGCGTCTGTCGCCACTCAGGCCCTATTTTAAACAACATCCCATTGAAGTTTATAAGCAAAAACTTAACATTTTTTTCCTTTAAGGTTTTAGTAAGCAATGCTCCTTTTGTCTGCTCCCCTGAAATGAAAGGCCGACTGTTGTTCCAAGTTGTCCCAGATCTAGGTAGAAGGTCCTTTGTTTATTCTTATGCTGGTAGTTATGACTTTTTATTTTGAAAGTTCAGTGCAGTTACATTTACATTGGCAAGTTGAAGGATTGCTGTTTGCCAGAAGAAAATTCTCAGTAAGGGAAGGAGGAGGCGGGGAGACATATTCAATATCTACAGAACTGATGAATACAGTTGATTAAAAAAAAACAAATTAAACATTATTTGGTTCCTTTTCTAGTTGGGCTTTTTACTGAGTAATAGTAGGGGTGGTGAGACAAACTGTACTGAGATTAAAAAAACTGAAAACCAAGATCATGCAAAATCCTCCTTCCCCTTCCCCTCTCTTCTCCCTCCCCCTTTTCTCTCTCCTCTTCCCCCTCCTCCCTGGACAAATCACAACTCTAGTGCCATTGCTCTTATTTCAAGGAGCAAGTCTTTGAAATTCTCCTGTCTATACTTCATGAAATGAACTTAACCTTCTACCAAGAAAAAAATGTTGCTCTAAAATGAAATGGTTAGAATGCAGTATTACAGGCTAGCTCTGCCAATAGCCTGGAGTTTGATCTCGGACAGGGCTCAAGGTTGACTCAGCCTTCCATCTTTCCGAGGTCGGTAAAATGAGGACTCAGATTGTTGGGGGCAAAATACCGAGAAAGCAGGTGGCCCAGAGTCATACAGTAAATTTTCCACACTTCCCCAGTTCCTTCATGTTAACCACAACACAGGACTGTTTTTTTGTCGTGATATGCCATCAAAAATTTGCGACTGAAATGAAGTAAGTAAAGAGACTGTCTTGTATGAACCACTGTATAAGCATTGACAAAACCCTGAACAACAAAATACTCAACCTTCTTTGGCCTTTTTCTTCACATGTCCAAGGTACCTCAAAATCTATCAGAATATGCTTCACAATTTCCTTAACAATAAGGAATTCCTGGATATACGATGTCTGCAGATCACTTCCCTGCCACAGAATGCTCTTGTGATTTCTCATTCGCATGCATGTCTGCCTTCTGCCACTAACAGACTTAAGTTCCTTCCATCTGTTATGTATCTAATTTAATTATACATCAGTATTAAGGAAGCAAGATAAATCCTCAGCACCAGCAGTATGCAAGCTTTTTAAAAAGGGAGCATAATATGGAACCATTTGTTTCAGACAGCAGTGAAATAGGCAAACAACTCCCAGCAGAATTGCTAATTTGAAAGATTTGGCTGTATTGTACCATCACGCTCTGATAACATACAATGTATGGCAGGCAACATTGCTGACACACATAACTCTTGATCCTCTCAAGTGCAAATGTATGAATCTCAGTTAAAAGAGAGCTGTGTTTTCAAATCAGTGTAGTTAGGATTTCAATCCAAAAATCCTAGTTTTAATATTTTAGATTTTGGCTGCACATTTTGGTGGATGAGATATAGATTTATATATACATATTATAGATTGCTGTCATTGTAAAATAAACAAACCAACAAACCGAAGTACTTAATGAAAAGGATCCCAATAGATAACAAATATAAATACTGTATTTTTTTTATTGACCACAACATTTTTTTTTCCATTCACTAACAATTCATTTTTAGTTTTTCTTTTCTGCTAAGGTTGATTTTTTCCCCAATAAAGAAATATTTTTAAGTTATATAAATATAGTTACTACAATTCTTTTAGGTTAACAGATAGTCATTACAGTTCTTTTAGCTAATACGTAAGAGGATGTATTGCTAAATAACAATTTTAGATGGACATTTCAGAGAAGCGAACAGTTTATACTGACTTTATCCATGAGAGAAGTTTGTATGTGGTCATTTTAGCAGAGGGATGAAAGGAATCCAAAATCTGATTGAGTGTGTTGATAACCCATTTCAAGATTAAAATTTTATGCTGGTTTACATTATGCTGTAATCAAAAACTGAATTAGCTCCCATTTAAAAGGCTCACCCTGTGCAAATGCTTATTACATCGGTACAACATGGAACAATAATCATAAAATAGCTTCAGACATGTTGACACAATAAACCTCAATGTTCGTTTTTAAAATTGCCTTTGATAAACTGTATCCAAATGCCCAAGCCTTTATGTTTAAACTTTTCTTAGAAATCACCTCCAACAAGGATGAAGTATGAAACAATACAAAAGCATTGCTACGTATTTTCCCTACAACTTATTACATTTAAATTCTAAATACAAAGAAGAGATGCTTCCTTCCATAGATTTGATCAACACAATCTACACACTGTCCCTGGAATATAGTCTCTTGAAAGATTATTGAGTGAAATGGCATAGGATTTCCTGCTTGAGCAGGGGATCAGATTAATGACCTCCAAGGTTCCTTCCGAGTTTGTTATTCTGCTTTATTATTCTTTTTCTTCTGATACTGCCCATCCCAAGGAAGCCTCTCTGTTTGATTCTAAATCTAAATGGGTCACCACAAATGGATTTTCATTAACCATTTTCAAAGTGAAATTCTCCCCTTCCCAATGTGCATTGGCTTCCAACACTTCTCCCCTTCAAACATAAAGCACAGATTCATCTAAGGATGAAAGTTTCCCTTAATGGCATCTTCATTTTGCTTTTTAAAAACCCATTTTAAGAAGTGTAACACTGTAAAACATTCAATTTACTTCTAGCCTTTCTAAGATGGGTAAAAAAAATTGCAGATACACTCAATTCTATTATTTATTCTCAAAAACAACCTCACACATTTCTTAGCAGGCATAATACCACTGTCATACAAGCTCATTTGAATGAAAATATATTTGTTCTGTCTTAATAACTACTGGGGCATAATACAACATCCACAGAAATTGGACATTTATCTCCAAATAGCAAGGCCAACATGCAGTTTGAATTTTCTTTAAATAATTAGTGCAACATTGGGTTAGGGTAATTGACTTTCCAATTTGGTATTTAATAATCTTTTCTAAATTTTGCCTTAATGTTGGTCCGTAATTTGGAGATGTCCTGTAATGTCTGGATGCAAAAAATATCAAATACATTATTAATATTACATTATTCATATACATTATTCAAGAATTGGGCAGACAGATTGTTGTAATGTATTTTCATAATCATATATGGGTAGTCCTCAATTTATGACCATAATTTCTGTTGCTAAGTGAGACAGTTAAGTGAATTTTGCCCCATTTTACAACCTTTCATGCCACAATTAGTAACCTGTGAATTGTTAAGTGAATCTGGCTTCCCCATTGACATTGCTTGTCAGAAGGTTGGAAAAGATGATCATATGACCTTGGGACATTGCAAGTGTCATAAATATGAATCTGTTGCCAAGCATCTGAATTTTGATCACACAACTATGGAGTTGTTGCAATGGTTGTGCGAAAAATGGTAATAAGTCACTTTTTGCAGTGCTGTTGTAACTTTGAATGGTCACTAAATGAACTATTGTAAGTCGAGGACTGCTTGTACAGTGTAACTCAATTAAAACAATGTTCAAAACTCAGAGGGAATGATCAACTAGATATAGAATACAAATTTTCACGAGACAACATATACAATTGTATGCTGACATTATCTAGTTCAATTCATTCTCTAGATTTTCCTCTCCTGTAATTCCTCTTAAGGATTTGTGGCTGAGTTATTGTATTACACAAATTCAGTAGCAAACTTATATACTAATTGTTCTGTTTTAGAAATCAAACAGCCCCCATCATTGGGAAACCACATAATGTGGTTAGCCTACAGCTATCTGCTAAATTCACCCAGTAGGTTAAACTATCATTTGATTAGTCATGGTTTGCTGAGTAAGCTATGGTTGGCTAATTCACATCATGCTAAGACAAAACCAAACAATTAGTAGTTTAGCACAATGTCTGGTTCCAACTACTCCATAGATGGAAAATGCCAGCCCCTTCACTTCTTATTAGTGATAATTTCTGAGAGTCTTAATGCATATTTTTAACAAGGGACATAGTTACACACATAACTCAGATGTACCTTCACAGATCACAATTGGAAGTGTGATCTTTGGGTTCCGAGAGTAGCAAAACAATTCTGAAACAAATCAGGCTGTGTTCCAAATCTCAGAATGAATTTTACCATCTATGCAGGCCCTTTACATTCAGCACTATAAAACTGCAACCACTGCAACCTATACTACATGGGACAAACATCACGTCAATTAAAAAACAGGATCCATGAACACTGGCTGGTAGTCAAACGCCATGGCCCCAAATCCTTAATCTCTACCCACACCAATACCAAACATTGGGTTTGGAGCAACACAAAAATCATTGGCCATGCTACCACCTGCCATGCTCATGAGTTCATTGAAGCCTGGCACTCCATAAGCAATTCCATCAAAAGAAACATTGACTTACAACCAGACTCCTCAGAATCCAAACCAACCACACAGCCAACTAAAGACAGCACTGACCTTCAACCAATCCACGCAAACCGCCCCCACCAGCAGTTCACTTCCCAATTATCCTGACCTGATGTAACTCCTTATCACAAGACCTGTCACAAGACTCACTGATGACTCACACCTGACCCATCACAAGAACCTCACTTGACACACCCACACCTGAAGCCCTTATAAACAGAAGAACATTGACACCGACGTCCCCTAAACTCTGCTGAAGATGTTACCTAGCCTGGTAACAAACCATTCAGAAACCAACCCACAAACTCACAGAACGAACCTTCACCCCCGTCCTACATCCAAGCTACAGATATTCGCCACTATTGCAAACTATAAAACATTTAAAAATAATGCTGAGGCTATATTCTGCAACAAAAACATTAGCATATAGTGCAGAGGTGTACCTTTCTCTTTAAAATAATTGGAAATCTATTTGAAACGGTTTCACTTTTTCAAAAAGTATAGCTGTCAGATCTCCTAAAAGTTATCTGTTGGAAACACATTGTTATGTATGAATTAACGGATTTTTACCCAAATGGAAACTCCATTTGGCTTCAAGGAAAAATAATGCGATGGAGAAACTCTGCTGGATGTGGTTACTTTACTGCCCGGATTCAAAGAAGTATGAATGTCGTGAAAGACATTTCTTTTCTTTTTGAAAAAGTGGACAATCCTGTTCTAGTGATTGATTGTTTGTTTGTTTATCTGGTGGGAAAACCTGAATGAAGGAAGATAGCCTTTTGCTTTGTGGAGGAAAACCACAGCTCGTAATTCTTTCACAAGCACACAATGGCCAAGTTTGTACTTTTCAAACCATCTAAATGTCCATGTCTGATTAGATTATGAATGTTTAGGTGTGTTTTCTAACTCGGTATGTCATAAAAAGATCTAGTAGTCCTACCAAAACAAATATTAACAAAAAATAAATTATGGCAGCCTGTATAATGACTTCCGTATATTTTTTAAAAAATATTCTTTATGTATTTCTGAACAGCTTCAAAAGGAAAAGACATTCCTAGTAGCAGAAAAAGTTAGATGAGGTTACTACTTGAATGGGAGATAGTTGAGGAGTTTTAGGGTCTAAGCTAGCCTGGGAAGACTGAATGAACAAATGACAATCCAGAAAAAGGCAAATACCTTCTATGTTCCTATTACAAAAAATATGAAATCACCAAAAGTCAAACCCAAGCAAAGGAAGACTTTATTCTTTTTTTACTGGCTAAATAATCATCCTAATCAATTGAGGGTTTTTATTGTATCAAAAGAATATGAACCTGATGCCCATATATATGCCGTTCTCACTCCTAACTTTATCTCAGTATTTCTCAAGCTTAGCTGCTTAAAATGTATAGACTTCAATTCCCAGAATTCCCTAACTGGCATGCTGGCTAAAGAATTGTGGGAGCTGAATTCCATACATCTTGCTAAGATTGAGAAACATTGCCCTATCTTCACTTGGTTGAGTTGGGTGGATATAGAAATTGATCGATTGAATGAATGAATCTTATGAATGCGTTAATAAGTCCTTAATGTATTAAGTCACTTATTAATTAATTACATCAATAGGAACACTTTCCAATGAGTGCTCTTTCTTTAAAATGACAATTTCTAATAAAATCTTTAGTCTGTATTAATCCACAGAGTGTCAGAAGAAAATAGATAGAGGTGCTCCTCTCTTCTTCATGAGAGAGCTTTCATAAGGTGGGAGTGGATGATTAGGAAATTCTGGGAGTTGAAGTCCACAAGTTTTAAACATGCAATGTTTGGAGATCCTTGTGATAGAAGATTGAGGGTGGTTCAAAGTCACTCAGTGACTACCATCATAAATGGGAACTTGAACCTGGCCCAACCAATTTCAGTCCAACAATTTTACTACACCATGTTGACCCCGAATTTCTCCTCTTACTCTTGAGAGAGCCAATTGTTCTGCACTACAGCATTTTCCTGGTCATTCCTAAGGTATTTATTTGTACATTGAGTATATATCATCCTTCCACTTTATCATTGTATTCATCTGGATAGTGTTAATATCCAAAACAATGATTTCAATAAATACTTATATTTCTTTTGGTAGATTGCTACAGTGTTCGAGCTGGGATCAAGATATTTTCGTAATCTATCCTTTTTCAAAAATCACCCAAGTAGATGTGTATACAGTAATTGTAGGACAATCATCATATATTTTCTGTGCTCACCTATTGTCATAACAATGTATCCTGCCCATTTATATTTCCATGATATTTTATTTGACATTGTTTAATGATGTGAGGTCTGATGTATATTAGCGAGAACTTCAGCTTTAATAGCTCTGATTGTTTGCTGAATTCTTTAAATTGATAATGAAAATGACTTGAATGTAGGAATTTTTTCAGGCATTCATTTTGATAACCTGGGAAAGAAGCTTCAGCATTCTGGGCATGTGAAAAACCCATGGTTTTGTTATTTCTGCAAAGAACCTGGTGTTTTCCAAATGACAATCTTGACATCAGTTTTTCCAATGGATGTAATGAGATTTACATGGTTAGATTTCCCTATAAACTGCCTGTTTCCTTTTTTTTTTAAACACCAAGTTTTTCTTGAAAAGTCTTTGTAAAACAAATTGAACCAATGAAATTAAGCTGCAAAGTAAAAAAAAGGGAGGGGAGCTGAATATTAAACAAGCTATGCGGGAGGGAGAGCGCAGGAGCAAGTAATCTTAATAGTTTTATTCGTATTTTTCTTTCAGCAGGTCTTTGGAAATCATACTAATTCCTTACAGCTGACAAGCTGCTTTTCCTAAGAGAAAGGAGAGCTGTTCTTCTCAGTCTTGGTCCTGAGCTGTTTTCATTCTTTCGGTTCTAGTTCAAAAACCCTGTGAAATATGTTCTGGGGCATGAAATTGAAAACAAGCTTTTACATCTGTCCAGACCATTTTATTTTGACCACTTCGACTTCAGAGGAAATCCCTATTATTTTAGATGTGGAGATGTCAGAGAGATGGGTGAGAAGTGACTGCCCATAATATCCTCAAGGTCCTACAAATTTGTCCTGCGTTGGCTGGCTTACCTCAGAAAAGACATTATTTGTGGAGAAATTAACTTCAAGTGGAATCATACATTATACTACATCAAAATGCAGCTTGTTTGTTTGTTTTTCCTGGTGTGATATCCAAATTATGGGGTTTGAGGGGACCTTCGGGGGTCTTCTAGTCCAACCCCCTGCTCAAGTCAAACAAACAATTGCCCAATCTTTGCTTGAAAATGCCCAGTGACTGGGCATCCATGACTTTAGCAGACATTGCTTGATAGCCTTCATAGTCAGAAAATCCCTATTTACTTTTTAATATGTACTTACAGTATATTTTTATTAACGTTCTTTAAAAAGGAGATTAAAAATGAAGCAATATAAGGTAAAGAAGAAAAGAAAAAGAGAAAGTAAAAGGTGCAAAAAAGGGAAAACACCCCCCCCCCCCAAATAGAAAGCGAATAAAAAAGATATAAGCTCTATAAGATCAACTTCCATCATTTGAAATTGGAACTATAGATGCAACAGCATCCATTTGCATGTGGAACCTACAAGTGGTTGCATCATCTTCCCACCTATTTCTGTTCCACCCAGCAAGTAAAGATGTCACTTTTAAAACAAGCTATTGACTCTGTTCCATACTAGCAGGCTTGTAGGCCTGCATTCCTATTGGTCCGGAAAAGCCAGGCGGTGATTGGACAAAACTAAGCGTTCTGATTGGTTCTTATTCGGCTGCCGCAATTGGGTAAAACCAAGCGCAGCAAACTCAAATGCATGTCATAGGCTGCCTAGCCGCAGCCAGCTCTATAAAAGGAGCTGCCTTGGCTGGGAGTCTTGTCTCAGTATCTGGTTTCCTAATAAAGAGCTGTTGTCACTATTTCGAGTCTCGTCTCTCCTTGGGACCCACTGCCCAGACTTAACAGACTCCACTGAACATGGTCCCTGTTATGTCTTGGGGACCGGTTGGGGTTTCCAACCAGGTCCATTCTTTAAGCGGGAGCACGAGCAGCTCCCATTGGCTGGCTCTGTTTGACAGTCGGCTATAAAAGCCGGCTGTCGGGCTGAGCCAGTCGTCGTTCGCTAGCCAGGTCTGCCTGTTAATAAGCAGACACGACGACCCTTTATTCCCTGAATAAAGCTTGTTCCACTTATGCTCTGGTCTAAGCCTCTCATTACCTCGATCCACAACACTGGCGACGAGGGTGGGATCGGAAGGCTAGCCAGAAGCACTCAAGGAGAGCTGAAGTCACGGAATAACAAGCGCTGAATCACAGCCGTATCGCTCACAAGGAGCTCAGGCTCAGATCGCTGCCGCCCCAGAGAGAAAGTCACGAGCGTTGTAGCCGCTCGAATTAGAACGCTACAGCTAGTGAAAGTCGGGCGCTGAAGCTGCAGCCGCCCGCGCTCGCAAAGGAGCGCCAAATTCAAACCGCTGTCGTTTGAATTCAGCCACTCAAGCGAAGTTCGGCACTGTAGCCCACAGTCGCCAACGCTCTCTAGGGAGCGCGAAATTTGAACTACTGTCAGTTACGGCGCTGTAGCCACAGCCGCCAAACGCTCGCAGAGAGCGCGAAATACGAACTGCCTCCTCGAGGCTGGAGTCACTGAGCAAGTTAAGGGCACTGCAGCCACAGCCGCCAACGCTCACGGTTAGCAATAAGACAGGGCCACGCACACCCAGTGAGACAAACCAGTCTGCCAAGAGACTGAGTGATCCATAATGAATGTCAATTCGGCATTCCCACCGTTCAAACCTGATGAAGAAAAATGGGATTCGTACAGGAATCACTTCAACCACTTTATCGATGCCATCGGATTGGCTGATGCTACAGAGCAGAGGAAGAAATCCTACTTCCTCAGCTACTGCGGGGCTGCAGTCTATGATACCGCCACAGCACTATTGGCACCCCGAGAGATCAAGAACGTTCCATGGTCTGAGCTGTTGGAAACACTTTCCAACCACTATTCACCGAAACCATCCCAGATCGCTAGACGTTTTGCATTCAGAATGAGGAAGCAAGCCGAGGGGGAAACCATCAACCAATACATGGCCGCCCTGAGGACAGCAGCTCTTCACTGTGAGTTTAAGAACTATCTGGACGACATGCTGCTCGATCAACTCATCTGTGGGGTAAGAGATCTTAGGCTCCAAAGACGGCTGTTGGCCAGGAAAGATTTAAACCTGCCCCAGGCCGTTGAGGAAGCTTTAGCTGCTGAACTCTCAGCCCAGTCCGCAGCTGAGATCCAGGGCACCGCACCCAAGTCCAGCACTTCCTCCATACACTCTGAAGAAGTGGTGAGCGAAGATGACCCTACTGAATACTCTGACATCCATCGCCTCAAGCCGGTGAGACAGTCGCAGGTAGGAACCAGGCAGAGAAACAACAGCGGCCCAAAACAAACTCTTCTGTGCCTGACCTGTGGAGGTTCCCATGCCCGGGCATCTTGCAGGTTCAAAAACGCCAGCTGCCACAACTGTCACAAGAAAGGCCACCTCGCAAGAGTCTGCCAAGCAGCGCGCGTTTTTCCACAAAAATCTCCTTCTTCTCCTGGTTCCCAAAGGCGAGTAGAGAGCTGCTATACTTGCTACCACGCTAATCACACGTTTCATACCCCCAATAAAATAACACTTTCTGTCTCCTTAGAAGGTAAACCCTGCCGCATGGAGGTGGACACGGGGTCACCGCTCTCAATCATCTCCTGGGACACGCTTAAGGAGATCCAGCCCAGGCTGGCTAGGAAGCAACTACAAAGGTGCAGCCTCACCCTGAGAGACTACCAAGGAAAGAACATCCCTGTCCTCGGGAAAGGCAAGTTCCTAGTCCAATTCAAAACCTTTAAAGGCCATCTGCCTTTGGTGGTTGTTAACGGTGCCCTCCCTAGTCTTTTGGGGTTGGATTGGTTCCCCTCTCTTGGCCTTAGTGTAACGGGGGTCCATGCTGTCTCAACTTCCGATACTGACTCCTTATTCTCCAACTACGCTGACGTTTTTAGTAGCGAGTTAGGCTGTTATAATGGCACGCCCATTTCCTTCTCAGTAGACCCCCAGGCAACTCCCATCCGCCTAAAACCACGTAGGGTACCATTCGCCATCCGCCCAAAATTGGACGCGGAACTAGACAAACTCCTCGAACAGGGGGTGATTGAACCCACTGATTTTGCCAAATGGGAGACCCCCATAGTCACCCCACTTAAAAAAGACGGTAATTTGAGAATTTGTGCTGATTACAAGACATCAATAAACCGTTATTTACAGGTTAGCGCATATCCTGTTCCAGTTATACAGCACCTATTGCACACATTCGAACCCGGCAACATTTTCGCCAAACTGGACATGTCACAAGCATACCAACAGTTTCCTGTTGACAATCAAACAGCTGACTTGCAGACAATAGTAACACAGAGAGGAGCATTCAGGTGTAAACGTCTCCAGTTTGGCGTAAGTGTAGCCCCAGGTATTTTTCAATCGCTGATGGGGCGAATACTCCAAGGCCTCCCTGGTGTAGTGCCATACTTCGATGACATTTTGGTCTCAGCCAGAGACAGACCCCAGCTCATCCAGAGAGTCAGAGCAGTGTTAGAGAAGTTCAGGCAGCATGGCCTCAAACTAAAACGGGAGAAGTGTGCCATCGCCACTAGACAGGTGGACTTTCTAGGATACAGGCTAGACACCTCAGGCATCCACCCGGTGGAATCTAAAGTCAAGGCAATCCATGAGGCACCCACGCCCACCAACAAAGCCGAGTTGCAAGCCTTCCTGGGTTTATTGAACTTCTATGCTTCGTTCCTCCCACACAAAGCCTCAGTCGCGGAACCACTGCACAGGCTTTTAGATAAAAACTCACCATGGCATTGGGGACATAAGGAAAACCATGCATTCGAAGCAGTAAAGTCCCTACTCACCTCTGAGGCTGTCTTAATTCAATTTGACCAGCGCCTCCCCCTGGTCCTTGCTGCAGATGCATCCCCTTTTGGGATAGGAGCTGTCTTAAGCCACAGACTTCCCAATGGCTCCGAAGCTCCAATTGCCTTCTTTTCACGAACCCTCTCGGCGACTGAGCGTAATTACGGCCAAATTGATAAGGAGGCCCTGGCTGCAGTAGCAGCAGTCAAAAAATTCCACAAATTTCTGTTCGGACACCATTTCGAACTAGTAACAGACCACAAGCCTCTTCTGGGCCTGTTATCCGGGGACAAGCAAACCCCCCAGGTGTTGTCCCCCAGGATGACCAGATGGACCTTGTTCCTGGCGGCTTACTCGTACAAACTGGTCTATCGTCCTGGAAAAAATCTGAGCCATGCAGATGCCCTCAGCCGCTGCCCCTTGCCAGCACCAGTCGAGGACCCAGCTCCCGTACATGCTATTTTCGAAATCAACGAGCTCAAACTGCCAGTGACTGCCGATGACATCGCTGCCCATTCAAAAGCGGACAAAACAATCGCCCAGGTTCTGGACTGGGTGGGGAGGGGGTGGCCGGAAACTAACTATTCAGTTGATTTCACCCCATTTAAAACTCACCAGCAGGAGCTATCCAAGCTGCAGGGATGCCTGTTGTGGGGTACCAGAGTCGTCATCCCAACCACCCTTCGCACTCCCATCCTGAAGGTGCTGCACGAGGGCCACCCAGGCATCGTGCGGATGAAGGCATTGGCTCGCAGTTACGTCTGGTGGTCAGGCATGGACGACCAGATCGCCAAGTGGGTAAGCTCGTGTCGTCCCTGTCAGGAATCCAGGGCAGCCCCGCCAGCCGCCACTCCCAC
The DNA here is from genome assembly GCF_049901715.1 of Pseudonaja textilis. Classification (NCBI taxonomy): domain Eukaryota; kingdom Metazoa; phylum Chordata; class Lepidosauria; order Squamata; family Elapidae; genus Pseudonaja; species Pseudonaja textilis. The sequence goes on along the minus strand of NC_141990.1, from coordinate 136,637,839 downwards.
CAGGTGGGAAAGTGCCAATGCCCCATGGTCAAGGCTTCACATCGACCTAGCCGGGCCAATGCAAGGCAAGACCTTCTTAGTGGTCGTAGACTTGTACTCTAAGTGGATCGATGTGGCATTACTTCCGACGACCACCACTCAAGCAGTTGCCAAAGCACTGACTCGTTTTTTCATGACTCATGGACTTCCTGACGCCCTGGTCTCCGACAACGGCCCCCAGTTCACTTCAAGTGAATTTAGCAGGTATGTCACCATTCTGGGCATCAGACACATCCTCACGGCCCCCTTTCACCCTTCTAGCAACAGGCTGGCGGAGAGGGCAGTCAGATCAGCTAAGGAGGCTCTGGCCCGGTTCGGCCAAGAGGACTGGCACTCTAAACTGTCTCATTTCCTCCTGAGCCAGCATACCACACCGTGCACGGTTACGAACAAATCCCCAGCCGAACTGCTAATGGGGAGACGCCTGAGGACCACTTTAGACAGGCTACACCCCCACTACTGCCCGGGCACCCCTTTGGGGTCTGATAGTCTGGCCAGGGATTTTGCATTACAGGACCTGGTGTTTGCCAGGAACTACGTGGGGGACCCACTGTGGGTGCCGGGGAAGGTTGTGGCTGTCACAGGTCCGAGATCTTATCGGGTCCAGCTAGAAGACGGTCGTGTATGGCGGAGGCACCTGGACCAGCTGCGAAGACGACGGAGCAGCCTGACCACCCCAGATCTGTCTCCACCGGACAGCCCTCAGGTTCAGCACCCAGGTCCAGCCGAGAACTCCCTGGGAGACCAGCCGCCTCCAATGGAGCAGAGGGAGCAGGCAGTAGACCGGGACTGCTAGCCGGAGACGCCACCGTTTCCCCCCAGCGATGGCATCCGCCATTCGGGCAAAGACTATTCTCCAACCCAGCCTGAAGGCAGAGACTTTCCCTGGGGTCCAGATCCTGCACCGAGCCAAGCTTGCCACCCTATGTACTCTGACCAGGACTCCATGAACTTGCCATCACCCAATGACTCTCCCGAGTTACGTCGCTCCGGTCGCCAACACAGACCACCGGCGTACCTCAAGGACTATACGTGTTCCCATCTAGGGGGAAGGGGTGTTATGTCTTGGGGACCGGTTGGGGTTTCCAACCAGGTCCGTTCTTTAAGCGGGAGCACGAGCAGCTCCCATTGGCTGGCTCCGTTTGACAGTCGGCTATAAAAGCCGGCTGTCGGGCTGAGCCAGTCGTCGTTCGCTAGCCAGGTCTGCCTGTTAATAAGCAGACGCGACGACCCTTTATTCCCTGAATAAAGCTTGTTCCACTTATGCTCTGGTCTAAGCCTCTCATTACCTCAATCCACAACAGTCCCCATGCTTTAATAGTGGTATACAGTCACTAGGTATTTCCATAATCTGAAAGTTACTTTGAATAACTTATTTTTAAAAGAGGGGAAAAAAACCCCCACAGGGTATATATTTCTTAAATAAAATAAACGGTAAACTGGAGAAGCTAGAGATAAGGCTCTAGGAAATATACTGTAGTAGAAACCAACTTGTTATATCTCACAACCTAACCAAGTTGGGGTTAGTTAATATTTATTTGGGAGACCTTCATGCAATTCCAGAGTTTTGAGCTAAACAGGGAAGATTTAAAAAAAAAATCCAAGAAGAAGACAGTGAGAAACCACTTCCCATATAGTTCCCAAGAAGAAAAAAATCGCCAGGAATCAAGTTTAATCTCACAGTGCCTAAGGCTGATGAGGGCAAAGATAAGACGTATTAATGCAGTTACTGTCAGGACCTAATTGCAGAATGAATGTAGAGTATTAGCAAATATTCCCTTTTCTCATTTTATTTTTGTGTGAAATAGGAAAGGATTTTCCTGAAATTTTCTGATGTTATTTTTCTAGCAACTAGGAACTCAACACCCTCCTATCTGACCAGTGCTTTGGTAGCAACTCTTCCTTTTGTCTTTCAAGGCCATTCCCTCTTCTCTGTACATCAACTGAATTAAAATGAGGCACAGAAGCATTAAATACAAGCCACAATAAGAAATAAATCATGAAACATGGGTTGTGATATCGCAATATAAATTCCATTCTTTCATGTTGTGCCTCCGAGGTTTGAACCAGGTCAGTCAGCAGATGTAGGCTTGAGTGAGGAGGAAGATCTGGCATTGAGATTCGAGCCTGCATTGCTGAGCGACATTGAGAGGAGTCTGGAGGAAGAGGAGGAGTTGAATCTGAGAGATGAACCTAATTTATTAGAAGTTTCAGAGACGTCTTCCTCTTCTGGAACTCCCTCCCTGATTGCACCTCAGGTGTTAACTGTTAATCAGGAAGGTGTGCCAGAGGCTTTAAGTGATGATGAAACTGCCAGATGCTGGCTGGATGCTCGGACTAGGAGAAGATTGAGACGTCAATCTCAATTAGAAAAGAGATGTCCAGCAAAGGATTAATTAATGAGACAGACACGCCCCTTCAGGGGATATTTAAGGAGTGTTGCTAATGCCTTTCCCCCGCTCGAAGCAAAGTGGATTTTACTTTGGAAAGAAGTGCATCTGACTACAGCGTTATGATTTATAAACAATTCAGCTTTGCCAGACAGATTCCAAGAAGACTGCTAAGGACTGAGTAAACAGAGCAATTAACTCTTTTGGATCTGGTTTTGTTTTGCTTGAATATCTGAACTTTAGAACTGTGTATTCTCACCTGTGGATACAGGTGAGACATAACACTTTCATACTTACACTCCAATGCTGGACATGAGCATATAAATCATAGTATTTGCATTCCAACATTGCAATACACTCTGCCTCCATATAGAGAATAGCAGAGGAGCCTGACTGAATCTCTTCTGAATACTATCAGAGACACTACCAAGACTTAAGGAATGTTCCAGTCCTCTTTTCTTATGGAAGGTTTTTTCTCCCTTATTTCCCTCAAGTTCATTTGCTTTATATAGACACCTCATGCATATGGCGAATCAGGTGAATTTCAATTACTTCATAGTCTTTCAAAGTGATCCTAAGATTCCATTTCTATTGCTTCTAACATTGGTGCAATGTTACACCTTCACATTCATATATAGAGAACAGAGGTGTGGGAGGTTGTCTAAAAGGTGTGGTGGCCTATTTGCCAACCCACCTGGCTTACTGGTCCCATTAACTCTGCCCTTCAAAACTCTTCTGAGGTGTTAAAGTTACTGTTGCTTGGGGTTTCATTTGCCTTCTCAGCCCATTTTCTTTATTGTTGCTGTAGGCCTTAATGTTACTTTTTTATTTCACTTTTTCTTATGTTGATAGAATGACACACTACAGTGCTGATCCTGCTAACACAAATGGGAGTTCAGCTTGACTGACTGCATACTGAAAAGGCTGATCAGCTTATTATATAGTCTCGGGTCAAAATGGACTGCCAATTTGGTATGATTGACACAAATATTAGTCTCACACCATGAGGAAATGAATGCTAGACTAATAGAAATGAGTACTGGCCTAAAGATTTACTGTATTTAAGAATGTGAGTGACAAGGCCATGAATTCAAGAGGCTTTTATGCCAGCTTCTGTCTCTGGGTCATAGTGTTTCACCACACTCCTGCTTCTGTTGCCTTTGCTAACTAAGCTAAGTTCTGACAGAAGATTCAATGCTGGCATTATTCAGTCCTACCACTGTTGAAACTATTCTTCTCAGAAGGACAAAATTTGACAGTGATCTATGCCAACCTCCCTGTCAATCCAGAAATGAATAGAAGGCAACATGTGGTTACAGGTAGTCCTCGATCCTCTTTTAGCAACCATTTGAAGTTGCAAGAACAACCCTGAAAAATATGACTTATGGCCAATCCACGCACTTATGACCATTGCAGCATCCCCGTGGTTACATGATCAAAATTCAGGTGCTTGGCAACTGGTATGTATTTATGTATTTTCCTGGTGCTTGGTGTGATCACCATTTGCAAACTTTCTACCTGGAGTCTCACAAACAATGGGTGAAGCCAGATTTGCTTAACAACTGCATGATTCACAAAAACCATTAAAACAGTAAAAAAACATTAAAACTTCAATTTTTTACTAATTTGGAAGCTATTGCGCTGACCATTCCCTAGCTTTGCTATGCTTTCCTTAAAAGGGCTGAAACCCTTGCAAATGGTTAGCTAAAACCTGATTGCATTAATATTGACTAAAGAGTCTGCCGTCCTTGCTATTTTCATCTTATTCTGCCACAGATTGAAGGAACTCTCAGCACTTTGATGCTTCCCCATATCAGCCTAAGGACAAATCTTTTTACAAATCGAATCTCAAAATGGCTTGAATTGAATCAGTTTGCCCTCAAATCAAATCATGGCCATCTTTTATTCTTAAATATCCAATTTGAATTAAATCAGGTATTATTTGCACAGACTTACTGACCCCAGTAATGGACTAGATGAAGGTCAACAGGTTGAAGTTCAATGCAGAAAAAAGACAGAAATTCCATTAATGGATGGCTTATCTATTCAGGTGCCCAATCAGTTCTGGTTAGGGTTTCAATCCCTAAATGACCAAGTTCATGGCTTTGCGGGGAGCTTTCATTTTTAACACTGAGCCTTTGTAACTTGAAGCCTCTTTTGCCAGATAGAACTATTATACTAGTTATAGAGAGTTAGTTTTATGACAGTAATCCATGCCCTGATAATTTCTTTTATAGATTATTGTGGTGCATTGTTTGTGTGGGACTGCCCTTGAAGACTGTCTGTTTTCAGTAAGTACAACATACAATATCAAGCACAGCGACTGGAATAGAAATTATGAATGTGTAACACCTCTTTCCTAAGATCTTCACTGGCTTCCAGCTCACAGCGTGGGAAGGAAATGAATGCCGTTATCATGAAGTGATATGCCATTATCAAAGACCCTGATGAGGTGCAGCCAGTAGCTGTATGCAGATCTTTTTCAGGCCCATGTCTCCAGGACTGCCTTCCCCAGTCCTTTGAACTAATTGTTACTGCATTTTCAGAAACCACTTAGAACATTCCCACCAATACTGACAGGGCAAGCAACTTGTATATAACAGAGAACAAATTTCACGCCCTTCTAATACTGATGATGTTATCTAGTTGGGTAATGAAACATATGCAAGAAAATAACTGAGCCAGAGAGCACCAAGGATCTCCTGCATTTTCAAGAAGAATTTGTTTTCTCAGGCATTTTAATAGGGTGTTGGCTTATAATATGTTGCTGTCATAAACTGTTCTTTTTGGACTGCTGCTTTCTTCTCTTTCTCCTTGTTTTCTTCTCTTGTTTTATGCTTTTAATATGATGCATTTTATTTATTGTGTTTCACTCAACATTATAATTTTGTCGCATTTCTGTCTTGTGTCCAATCACACTTGGCCAATAAAGACTTCTCTTCTCTTCTCTTCTCTTCTCTTCTCTTCTCTTCTCTTCTCTTCTCTTCTCTTCTCTTCTCTTCTCTTCTCTTCTCTTCTCTTCTCTTCTCTTCTCCTCTCCTCTCCTCTCCTCTCCTCTCCTCTCCTACTCTACTCTACTCTACTCTACTCTACTCTACTCTACTCTACTCTACTCTATTCTTCTGTAAGTAAGATGCTCTGAAAAAATCTGATTTTGAAGGCTTGACACACAGATGAATAAATAAAATGTGCTCTGCTCCAAAATGTTGGGTGGTTTTCCCGAAACCTCTCCAAATTGTAATGCTTTCGGAAAATTTAAACCAACCCAATCCTAGGTTCATATTTTTATTTGCACAGCCTCTGAGGTGCTACTCCATGGCTAAATGCAATTCTTGTGCACCCTCATGTAGGGTATTCAACCTTTGTTACAATCTCATAGCTGTCTGAATATTTGCAATCTAGATCTGGTGGTCTTTTCCTTGCAATACTACTCCTTGAGTCAGCTTGGTACAAGTGGTCTCTCTCCCTCTTACCTGTGAAAAGGCAGAGCAGTGTGAATAATATATAATATATGCTAGGTGTGCAAGTGCTGAAACTGGAGTAAAAACATCTGAAAATTTACAGGAGCAGTCTCTTCTGCTTTCATAGTCCTAAACCCCTATCTAGAAAAGAGAGAAACTTGATATAATTCCCATCATCTATGTTGCTGAACAGGGATTTTTGATAAAGCTTCCAAATACTTCAGGTTGTCAGGTCATACAGATATATCAAGCAACTCATTATTATTAGCACTGCTCACTATTATTCTCTAACATAACTGAGCTATAACAGTACAAACAGATGAGGCTGCTTTCAGATTCTGGAAAAGAGAGAGCAAGGCTCAGTTGCAGATCTTTGTTAAATTTTGTGTGTGTGTGTGTGTGTGTGTGTGTGCGTACATGAAAAATGGGGCATATATAGATAAAAGTTTGAAGAGAAGTTTGTGAGTGTGAAAAGCATAGTCTATGACCAGGGGTGAGATTCTTCTGGTTCAGACTGGTTCTATAGAACCGGTTGTTATTATTCTGCACAGTTCGGAGAACCGGCAAATCGTGCCCCTGGCTGGCACCTCCCCTCTCCACCTGCCCCTCCCTGCCCAGTCAATGCTTATTGCTCATGTGTGACATCACGCGCACGCCTGACATCGCTGACTGCGTTCTCCCCACCCAGTCACTCCTTAAGTTATTTCTTTCCTCCCTCCAAATGATCAGCTGTTCTGATGATCAGCTGTGCCAGAATCCCCCTTGCTGTCTTACTGCTTTGCCCAGGAGGTTTCCCTGATGCCCAGTGTCAGCTATGGAGGCAAAAAGGGGTGCACGGGGTTGGAGGTACACGGGGGTGGGCGTGCGAGGGGGTGGATGGGTGCTGTGCACCCTCCCTGCGCTCCATTTTTTGCCTTCCTATTTTGCAAAAATGCCCCCCAGGAGGCTTCCCTTAGGCCCAGGATGCAAAAAAAGGGGGGGGGACTGCAAAAAAGCCACGCCTACCCAGTCACATGGCAATGCCCACTTAGCCATGCCCACAGACCCAGTTGTTAAAAAATTTGAATTCCCCCCCCCATGCCTATGACCTAAAGATGACAGCAAATACCCATAACACATTTTACAGAATATGTTTTTGAGAATATATCAAAGCAGTGTATTACAGTTCTGAAATGGGCTATAACTGCAGTGCCCAGCCTTCCCAGTTTGGCAGCATGGCCTGGTGCAGGGGGCACGTGTGAGCTGCGGGTGTGTGCACCCTCCACTCGCCTGAATGAAGCTTTGCACAAGCAGCAGGTGCTTCTGTTCTCACGTGAGTGGAGGGCCCTTGCATTCACAGACGACGCTCCACTTGCGCAAGCAGCAGGCACACATGAAGCTCCACTCTCTCCCACAGCCCGATTTCGAACAGGCTACTACCCAGTAGGGGGCCTCTGCCTGGAGGTTGGGGACCCCTGAGCTACAGTTGTGAATTGTCAGTACACTGCATAAGAGATGCAAAGGAGCAGGAAGAGGCTAAGCAGAGCTGAGGGAAAGAAAACCTCCCATATTTTTATGTGAAGCAGCAGTGAATGCACAGAATTACAAAAACAAGCTGATAACTGCCTAGAAGGCAAGATATAGGGAATACCCACCGATATGAGTGACCATATGCCCTCTAGTCTGCTTAGCTAGTTAGTTGTAATGTATCATTGGACTGAAGTGTCAGCTCACATTAGTGTGCAGGTCAAAATTAGTATGTCCCTTTGGCATAAGTTTTTAAGATAGATAGCAGACTTAGTCTGGGGGTGATCAGCTGAATTCCCAAGTGGTTTTATTAGTTAAAATACAGCAGAATAACAGCATCAGTTTGGGGCTCGGTGGTCCAAAAATAGCACAAAGTTTCCCCATACCTGTTGAGTCCATATAACAATGTTATTTTGAACAACTTTAAGTAGGCATGTGATGAGGCGTAATGTAGGTTGAAAAGAGATTTTCATCATCAAATTTGAGGCACTGAAATAGCAAAACAAAGCAAAATCATCTTTTGGAATAGCTGGGACTGTACCAAAATTGTTCCAGCGACCTAAGAGGCCTTCCCTTAAGTCATATTCTCCTTCTCTTTCCTGTTCATAGAATTAACTTGTCATCTGGCAAATCTAGATGTTGTAGTCGAACATATCTGGAGGGGACAAGATTGCAGAAAGTCAATAAGATGCACATATTCTTTACACGTGTTTCTCCAGCCTGAAGGTTTAGCCAAAGCTGGTCTTTTTCCAATGTAAGTACAATCAGTAGAGTTATCTATAGTCCCATTTAAAAAGAACAAATAATAATCCAAATCAATAACAACACTAAAGTCCACACATGTAGTATTGCTAGCAGCTATCTGGCTTTAGGATTATAGGTATGATCTCACTGTAATCTTCCCAAAGTTTGGATGCCATAATTTTCTTCCAAGAAGAACATTTTTATGGCACCATCAAACAAATAAAATCTTAACCATTACCTTAAACTTTGGCTTCTCCCTAAATGTGCATGTTTGCCGAAGAAAGATATACACATCATTGCTGGTCTGCACTGCAATAAAGCACCTACCCACTTGGTTTTATCAGCTGCTAGTATGCCTTTAACAAATCACAATTAAACATTAACAGCCCAGAGAGCCATGCGGAGGAGTCTCTTCTACAAGTCTTTGAAGATGTATTTGCCAATTAAGCAAAGTCTGACATGAGAGTAAAGGTGGCAGGGATCCAAGCCAGAGAAATGAAAGTCAACCACTTCAGTGGCATTCATTAGCTCGACAGACATTCTTTGTGTAGCCTGTTTCTTTACTATTGCCAAATCCACACCCTGTTCAGGAACTCACAGAGGCTCTGGGAAAGTTTGCTCAGATAAGCTCATTATGGAAATAACACTTTGTCACCCTTTACAATTTGCTCCTTGTTAAATTATTTTTTATCTGCTCCCGGGACTATTTGCCACCTCTCTGAAGGTGCCGTTAGTGAGAGGAGGGGAAGGAAATTCTATTGTGTTTGATTTGCATGCTTCTATTCATGCTAGCTGAGGAGATAACTTTAAAAAAAAAAAGCTTTTAGGTGTGGGCTCTTTATATTTGTGCATGAGTACATTTTTTATAACAACTGAAAGGCTGGGGGAGGTGTGGCAATTTTGACCATCTGCACAAAGTACCTTACTTCACAGTGTAATCTTGGAGCGGGTAGACCTATGATTTACAGGCTAGATGGGCCCTCAAAATCATTTTTGCAGGTCCCAGATGTTCCTAGCAGCATACTAGTATTATTCTATGGGAAATTTGTGTGTATATTTATTTATATTGTATACTTAATGTACCATAAAATTGATAGCAAGCATTAATGACTACCTTGTTTTTCTTTTAACGATCCTGTAATACCTTGCATCGGGTTGCAATTGGGGCAACTGAATGGAGCTGAGCGTTACTGGCTGGATGCCCTTCCTGATGCCTGTGTGGAGCTCACAGCAGATGTTTTCACTTTGCACCCTGTGAGAGAAATAGCCAATTCTTAATTACTACATAAACAGACCTTATCCAAGATGACCTGTCTTCAGCCTGGTCCTCCAGGTCTTTCACCAATGCACCTATCAGTACTGTAATTAAGTCCATGTTGCTGATTGCCCACTTCTTCTCCTTTTTTTCATTATTTCCCAGTCTAATAAGACTTCTCTAATGTTTCCAAAATATTATAATATGTGCCTTTAGTAAGAACCCTGGATTAATTTGTTCTTGACTGTCCATGGTAATCCTAGGAGTCTTCTCCAGCATCAAAGTTCAAAAGCATCAATATTCTTTTCATCCTCATTCTTCAAAGCCCAATTCCATAGAGTGACATAACCATTACCGGCACAGTTTTGATTTTTGTAGGTATAATTATGGCATCAGAGTATCTTTTCCAAGATCTGTGATGTAGATAGTCAAGTGATGTATTTTCAAGATAGTCTGTGATGTATTTCTTGACTACTAATTCCTTTACTTTTGATAGTCAATACTAAAAGGGAGACATTATCCACCATTTCAATATCTTCATTGACAGTTTTCGTTGTTGTACCTTTTGCCATTAGTTGGGCAGCCTTTATATTTTATATATACTCCTTAATCTCCATTACCAGAGCTTGCAGGTCAGTTGCTATTTTCAGCTATCAGAGAAAGACATTATTGATGTTTCTTCTTCCACTTTTAAAACATCGTCTTTTCCAGCCACTCTAGAAATATATTCAGCTTATAGGTTGAATAAACAAGGAGACACTATACAACATTGTTTCTTTCCTTTGCCAACTGGGAGGCAATCTGTTTTGCCATCTTCCATTTATGGCTTTCTGTCATGCGCATAGTTTGGCATGAGCACAATGAAATGTTCTAGGATTCTCATTTCCCTAAGGATGTTGCACAGCCTGATACAGCGGACACATAATCAAAGATCTTTCTGAAATCAATGCAGCTCATATTAACTTCTTTTTGGTGTTCTTTAGCTTTCTCAGTTACCCAATGTGCATCAGTAACAATGCAGGTAGTCCTCAACTTATGACCACAATGGAGCCCAAAATCTCTGTTGTTAAGTGAGACATTCGCTACGTGAGTTTTGTCTCATTTTTGACCTTTCTTGCCAGAGTTGTTAAGTGAATCACTGCAGTTGATAAGTTAGTAACCCGGTTGTTAACTGAATCTGATTTCACCATTGACTTTACTTGTCAGAAGGTCACAAAAAGGGATCAAGTGACCCCAGGACACTGCAATTGTCAAAAATATAAGTCAGTTGCCAAGCACCTGAACTTTGATCACATGACCATCGGGATGCTACAAAGACTGTAATTGTGAAAAATGGTAGTAAGTCACTTTTTTCAGTGCCATAGTAATTTTGAACGGTCGCTAAATGAATTGTTGTAAGTCAAGGTCTACTTGTATGACTTCTTTCTCAGACTTTCCTAAAACCATCTTAAACAACTGACATTTCCTTTTCCATCTAGGCCTTTAATCTACATTGGATGACCCTAAATATTATTTTGCAAACATTATCTATTGCACCATTGCATAATAGTGTGCATACTTTGCTAATCTCGTATGATATTACGTATGAAGATAGATCTCTTCCAAATTGTGGATGGCTGTGTTGTCCTCCAGATTTTCTGACCAGAGTTTGCTAGAACTTTTACTGATTATCTTTTTTCTATTATGTATTCTCTTTCTGTAAATATTCTATCAAGTCCTGCGGTCTTCTGACTTGGTAATGACTGGAGTGCTAATATAACTTCTAGTACTAGAAGCTATTGTAAACAGGGTATAAATATTTTCTAAGGTGCCTTGGGTATTCACATTTCCTATTGTACAGATTTTTGATATAGTCCTTCCAACTTTTTAATTTCTTTTTTGAATCCATTACTGTCCACCTAGTAGTATCCTTTGTTGTAGTGGTTCAAGGCTAGACACTCTTTCTGAGTTGAAAGTCTTTTGAAATGCTTCTTTTATTATTTCATGTCTGTTTCTAGATTTGGTCTCTTTACACATGTCATTGTAATATTACCTTTTGTCTCTTTTAATAGTGCTCTGACAGGGACTCATCACCCAAGACTTACAGTTTATTATCAGTCATTTTACCTTATCTATTCATATGATTTTCTTGCTAAAAGATTAGAGTGGTTTACTATTGCCTTCAATATTATGCATTATAATATGACTTTGCCATCATCACTAAAGTGATCATGTATTACCATGGTTTGCCCAATACAAGTTCCTATTAGCTTTAGCTGGGTAGTTGGGTTGACCTTTGCACCCTGGATGGCCCTTCTGCTGGTATGTACTTTTGATGTAGCCGTCTGTGATTCTTCACTCATCCCTCTCAGGAATAACCATACAGTCCCCCTCCACGGAGACACAAGATGAATAGCATTGCAAGACTTGAGAGATGCTATAGAGCCATGCCCACTCTGTTAATATGATTGATTGATTGATTGATTGATTGATCTTTTGATTGTTGTAGCCAGGGGGTGTTTTTTTTAAATTGTTTTTATATTGGGTTTTTATCTTTGTAAGCTGCCCAGGGTCACGGAGAGTGAGTTGGGTGGCCATATACATTTTCATAAATAAATATAGTTGTTTTCAGATCCTACAGCTCTCAGAAACTAAAAATAAAGGGTAATCATGATGAACTGCTTCTAGTTAATCCAGGATATCTTTTGCTTACAAAACCAGAGTGAAAGGGAACATAAGCAATACTCTCTTTGGCTGCATTTTGTATGGTCCAAGCAACTGCTGCCTGCTTAATTACAAATAGCTTTATCTACTGAATCCTGGTATAAGTGTAACATTGTGTAACTGATCCTACGTATAAAAAGGGCAAGAGCCTAACACTTCCTGTTCTACATTTTGTAGGTCTATATTAAAAATGCTTCCTAGTTTAAATGGAAGATAGTTTGTTGCAGAAAAAAATGAATATAGAGCAAAATATGATGGAGGAGAGAGGATAAGAGGAATGGGCTGAAAACTGTTGAGTTTGGTGAATAAACTGCCACTTGCACATCATCAAAATCCATAAAAAGCACAGGGAGGAAAAATAAAGCTCCGAAAGAAAGAGTACAAGATTCCTGTAAAATTGGTGTGTGCATTGTTTTGCCTGTAGACACACTTGTACAATTTTTTTCTTAAAACTATTTTAAATAATTGAAGGAATTAATTGCTGGGTTAAATAATTAAAATAAAGCCATGCAACACCCCTTATACAGGAGAAAACAGACAACTGGCCAGCATCTCTACTTAATTTGTTGCCAAATACTGTAAATGATGAGCAAGATCCAGCCTCCAGCATTCCCTCTAATATGTGATTATGTTTAAGTTGGATTCACATTCTGCAGCCTTTCAAACAGAGGGTTTTTCTCGTTACCAGAGGACATTTGGTTATCCCAGATATAGATCTTTATCTCTTTCTGTCCTTAAAATGTTGCTGGTTTCTTGCAAAGATCACGAGGCTTATATACCCTTGTTCTTGGGCAGTGAAATCGTCTTCAGTGCACTCCTGCTGAAGTAATAAATGCCACTGAATTTTCTGAGTGCATCATCGTCGTCGTCACCATCTTCATCATCATCTATAGGTGCAATAAGAAAGAATCATTACTTTGTAGAAAGCCTTATTATGAGATATCAAAGGTCTAATTTTTAAGCAAAGTGTCTCATTAAGATGATGTCTTATTTCCATCTGAATAACTTTAGACTGTCCTTGAGAAGGAAGCAGCTGTGAGTTACATTGAACCAATACCAGTCAACGATGTTTCTCTATCAATGCAATATCCTGCCAACCTGAGTATGTTTAATATCCCATCACCTCACATCACGTTAAGGAATTTATCTATACGGTTAATAGCTCTTCCATCACAAAATCTCAGAACTTGCTTTGCAAAGAAAAAGTGAGGTTAATTGATCCAATCTATTAGACTGGGCAGTAGCTACATTTGTTGTCATATTTATAGCTAGTCCTTCCTCCAAGATTGGAATGACACTGATACTATCATGTCATAGAACGAGTTAAGCCCCATATTTCTGTCAAAAATTGGGCTGTTCTAAGCAACTTCAGGCCACTTTTTTTCTAGAATAATTATATATGGGGCAGGCAAGCAATGCATTTGGAAAACATCCGCTTCAAATAACTGATGTTAACACAATGGACTCACTTTGCTCTTTATGCTCAAATAAAGGACGTTTATTAGGGCATGTGAGTTTATTGCAGGAGAACAAATATTGGGTGTAACACTATGTTGCTGAATGAAGAATTCCTGTTCAACTTTTAATTAGTTTAACATTCTCCCCATGATACTTTCTCAATAACTAGCTAGAATTACATGCTCATGAAATCTTCATTATGCAGCTACTAAACTTTCCCCCACCCCATATATTTTTTCTCTGCCAAAAAGAACCTTTTTACTTCTGCAAATCCTGGAATTCCACTGAGCATTGGTGTTATTTACAATTTGTGGCATCCAAACTCAGATGGATCTCTATTTGTAATATTTGGTTTTGTTGAAATGTTTTTTTTTCTCTTTTTATTTTGGGTAGACATCTCTTTGTTCTTCTGTTTTACTGTTCTAGCTTTTTTACAATGTGAAGTCATTGAGTCATTGTCAGTTTTTTTTAAAAAAGCTATATAAATACATACACAACTGCATAATATACATATTTTGTTGTTATTATATAGGTTATTACATAGGACAATGAGTGTTATTAAGAACAAATCAACAGAAGAAAGCTTTCATTCGAATGAGTAGTTTTAAACCTGGTTGACATAACATATTAAATCCACATTTTGCAACCAGGATGCCTTTCAGAGGCATCTTTGACTTCCAGGACTTCACAAGCATCATGGCCATTGGAATCCACATATCTGGTAGATGCCCAGCTTGGGAAGTTGCATTAGACGCTGCTGTGCTTGACTTGACTATTCTCATGTGAAGTTGATTAGGGCCAAGGCTGCAATTAAGCTTCCCTTCTTTAACCACAATATTCTCATGACTTCTGTTTTGGTTTGACTGTTCTGGTTGTGGTTTCCCATGACTGTTAATTTACGCTTAAGCAAGCAGCCACTTGTCCAGCCAGAAAATTTCAATTTATCTTCCACTCTTGTCTTTCAATGGGTGAATGGTAAATTTGGCTAAAAGATAAAGAGACTAAGAGAAAGATGCAATCATAGGGATTCTGGTCAGAGCTGATTAAGACTAACCAATGCTCTAAGCGTAGCCCAACCATGGTGTTACTTAGCCCTTCTGTTGCTTAACAGACAAACAAAGTGCTGGAAATTAAAGTTGAGTTTGGTAAGGAAATGACAGAGAGAGAGAGAGAGGGAGGGAGGGAGGGAGAGAGAGAGAGAAAGAGAGAGAGAGAGAGAGAGAGAGAGAGAGGGAGAGAGAAACAGGGAAAACTCTATGGTGGCTTCCTTCCCTTGGTGTTTATTTTGTTTAATGGGGTAATCTAAGGCTGATTCTGGTATTGTCAGCCCTTTGAGGTAGCAATAGCAATAGGCTTATATACTGCTTTATAGTGTTTCACAGCCCTCTCTAAGTGGTTTACAGAGTCAGCCTATTTCTCCAAACAATGTGCGTCCTCATTTTACTGAACTTGGAAGGATGGAAACCTGAGTCAATCTGGATTTGATCAGGATTGAACTCCTGGCTGCGGACAGAGTTAGCCTGCAATTCTAACCACTGTGCCACCACAGCTCTATACCAGTAGCCCAAATAAGAAACAGTTGAACATATAAAAGGGGAACTTGTGTCACATTGGTTGTAACAGTGATTTTGTCACTAGTGCCCCCTTAGGTGGACACTGCTGTCTGCCCCCTTTCCAATCTACCTTACACAAACACTAAGAATGTGCCAATTGTGACAGTGATTACCCTCTGATACACCAGAAGTAAGGTGGCTGCTGCAAATGGAAGATGTGAACAAAGAAACATCTGACAGGCAGGTCCACCAGTTTGTAAGGAAAAAAGAGATCATAAGGAAAAATATTTCTCTCTGTACTGTAGACTTTACACATTTGATAATATTTTGCCTATTATTATTAAGCTACTGTAACAATCTTAATAAATCCAAGCACATATGGAAGTATATGTCCGTTTTGTGCAGGCATACCCACAAAATAATCTGCTTTAATGTACTACCAATCAATGAATTTTTCACCTGCAACTGCAACAATACAAGAGCACCAGAGCTGGTATTCTGCAGGTTCTGGAATGGGATGAGGTCAATAGTGGTTAGTTTGAGGGAAAAGGAGTTTGGGTTTGGGGATGTGACAACAGAGTCCGGTAGTGTGTTCCAGGCATTGACCACTCTATTGCTGAAGTCATACTTTCTGCAATCAAGTTTGGAGTGGTGTACATTAAGTTTATATCTGTTGTGCACTCTTCAGTGGTGGGATTCAAATTTTTTTACTACCGGTTCTGTGGGTGTGGCTTGGTGGGCGTGGCAGAGGAAGGATACTGTAAAATCTCCAGTCAGAGGTAGTGTTTGCCGGTTCTCCAAACTACTCAAAATGTCCACTACCGGTTCTCCAGAACTGGTCAGAACCTGCAGAATACCACCTCTGGTGCTCTTGTATTGTAACTCAAACATGCAAACAATCGTGCCTACTGTCCCTGTCCTATTGTCCCCAATTATTCATACCCATTTCCTGTATTTATACTGATGTTATTATCTTGCAAGCTAGATTAAATAAATAAATAAATAAATAAATAAATAAATAAATAAATAAATAAATAAATAAATAAATATGCAAGAAGGAAGGAAGAAACATGGGATGGAAACAAAGATATCTGAAAAATTAAGGATGCAACAAATTGAAAATAGCTGCCACAACTATGTTGCAGGGATTAGTTGAATGAAGTCTGTGTGATGATTTTCTCCATTGCTGGAACAAAGATAATTCTTCACTTTGAATGGAATAACAGCGGCAACACACAGGGATATTTACTATCTCAGGTGTGCAGGCCTAAGTCATCCAGTTTGGATAGTGAATGTTTGACTTTTCTATGTCAGCTGGAGAAAAAAAAATATTTTACTGCTTCTGGTTTTCCTAACTTAAATACAGTAAGTGCGGAAGGAAAATAAATATATTGTATATTAACATGCCTGGTCTGGTTGTATTTCATCTTCGCTGGAATTTGAAACGTAGACAACATATTTTAACATTTCTGACTGTTCGCAAATTTGTGGGCTTTTGTCTGTGCATGATTTCTGATGGGCAGTTCTTTCAATAATCGCCAACTGTTTTTGTCAAAACTGGAGTAAACGGACTTTTGAAATGGGCAGGTGAAGAAAAACAACTGAAGGCCAGAGTGATCAAGGGGCACAAAACAATTTTTGCCCTTGTGGATTGTGTTATGTTTTTCCCAGGAGGCATCTAGTGGGGCTTTTTAAAGATTTTATTTTAAAACATTTGAAGAATAAAACACCAACTATATGAGAGGAAAAAAAGGAGGAAGAGGAGAAAAATACAGTTGCTGGTAACTATCAGTAAATAAAAAGAGAATTTACAACTGGCATAACATTTAGAATTCATTATTTCATTGATTAAAAAATTACTTGAATATTTAAAACTAAAATAATGGAATCGTTTTGTAAAGTTATTGTAAAACACCACAAAACTCTAAACACTAATATTTATACTGATTTTACCACTATTTATCATTATCTAAAATTAAGAACACATGATCTCATTATATAGTAGTGTACAGATACACACAGACATGTACCAAAACAATTAGTAAAAACAATATTAAGTTCTGAATACCCTCCCATTGGATGCGCCTTATACTTAGACTAAAATTATTTATAAAAATAAATTATATCTGGTTACTACTTTACATCAAATATTTATTTCTACCTTAAAAGCAGTACTTTAAATATTTAAGTTTGCCTTTTTGGGGATGATATGTACTATATAGGGAAGCATTCTTGCTTAAATTTAGCCAGATCTCTGTTCTGGATGAATAATATTAGTTTTGCCCTCTGCTACATATTCCCAGTGTTTTGTTTCCCAGCCTAATATTGTCAGCAAAATGTCTCTTTTCCAGTGTTGCCCCAAATATGACCTCAACGCCTTCAGAGTATATCTTAATGAATTGTGATTTTTTTTTCAAAAGTACTAGAAATAAATACTCAACATTTTTAAATAAAAAAGAAAGAGTTTTAATTAAAACCTTGCACTGGTTTTGTGCCTAAGGTGGGACTGTAACTCATAGTCTCCCAGTTTTTTAGCCTGATGCTTTAACCATTACACCAAACTGATACTCTCAATGACCTAATTAGTGAGCAGCAGTTATTCTGGTTTTCCCAGATACAATGTATGGTTGTGAAAGTTGGACATAAGGAAGGCAGAACGCCAAAGAATTGAAACTATTGAACTAGGGTGCTGGAGAAGACTCCTGCTACAGCCTGCGAGTCCTTTGGACTGCAAGGTGATCAAACTGGTCAGTCCTAGAGGAGATCAACCTTGATTGCTCTTTAGAAGGTCAGATCCTGAAGATGAAACTCAAATACTTTGGACACCTAATGTGAAGGAAGCACTCACTGGAGAAGAGCCTAATGCTGGGAAAGATTGAAGGCAATAGAAGAAGGGGACGGCAGAGAATGAGATGGCTGGATGGAGTCACTGAAGCAGTCGGCATGAGCTTAAATGGACTCCAGGGGATGGTAGAGGACAGGAAGGCCTGGAGGAATGTTGTCCATGGGGTCGCAATGGGTCCGACATGACTAACAAGAAGTTATTCTGAGTTCAATGAGGCTACTGTAAATAAATAATTCTTCTGAATTTATTGGGATTGACTTTGGAATTAACACATTTCCACTTTTTATTTATTGATTTCATTTGATTTACATGGCCCCCTATCTTATTAAATCGCAATATTGAGGTGCTATGAGTGGCAAATAAATCATATATCACAAGATTAGATCATAAGATTGAGATACTATGAGTGGCAAATAAATCATATACATACATACATACATACATACATACTTACATACTTACATACATACATACAACTCTGGGTAGTATAAAAACTATGGAATCAATAAACAAAGAGAATAAACAAAACAGAAGAAGGAAGGACAACTGACTTATTGTGGTGAATCAGAAAACCTGCACCAACCCACCTGGACTCAGTTAACTTCCGCACCCCATGCCTGGAATATAGCCAAATCTTGACAATCTTCCCATAAGGCCAACAGGGGTCAGGGCTAACCTAATTTCAGGTGGTATGAAAGGACACACTGCTTGGGTCCCAGAAGTTTGTAATCAGAGGGACCTGAAACATTCCCTCTCTTCTACATTTGGTCAGATGAGCAGAGACAGTGGGAGAAGATGGTCCTGCAAATATTTCATATATATTCCATATTTACGCTCTAAGTTGGTTTTGAAACAAGCATAGAAACTACTGTTAATATTATTTAAATCACACAATTTCTTATAAGGATTTTTAAGAGTTCTTTAAAAAATGATGCTCAGCCTATTTACCAAATGATAGAATTGAAAAAAAGTGTTTCCAGCAGATATCCTTTAAAAAAAAACACAATTTGCTTGTAAGCAGCGTAAGTTCATTCTTGTCTGGTCTTTGACTTTGCTTAAAGAACGTTTAAAAAGTTTTACATACTTCTCTGATATTGTTTATAAAGAACCTAATGGGATTTTGGAGAGGAAAGAAAACATTAACAGTGAGACTGATAGATAGAATTGCTGGAACAATTTTAGCCTTGTGTAGAATTTACAATGGAAACATTTATCTTACAGCCACAAACTGCAGAAAATATCACCTGTTAATTTATAAGTAGTGTCATATTGCAAAATTGCTTTATTGTTTTAAAACCACTAAGTATTGATTTGAGCTTCTTCAGTATGTTTTTTGGTCATTGGCTAACCTGAATGCTTATTTGTGAGACTCTTAAAAAAACTGTGTGAACATTTTTCAATTAATTTTTAATTTTAAAATAGTAGATGAACAGTTTTGCTGGCATAATGCAATAGTCATTACCAAATTTTATTTTAAATATTTTTTTTTAAATAAAAGTAGCATATTAAAAGAAATGTTTAAAATGATTTCGATATATTATCTAAAAATACAGAAAAGCTAGATCTTTACTGGTCACCATCAGGTTACAGATGTTATACAATAGGTTCATGCATGATGTAAACATTAAGTAAGCATATAGCACAAGAATTTGATTTCAATTTTGGGTGTAGGAAATGAACATTTAAAAAAAATATAACTTAGAATAAACGGGCGCCTGTTCTACCATGTATTTAATTAAAAATAATATACCTACAAGGAACCAAAATCCTTCATATCCTAGGCTTTGTCAAAGAGGGCAATAGACAAGCCCCCAAAACAAAACAAAGCAAAAGAAGTAAAATGGACCCCAAAAGTTGTCCATTAGAAATCTTACCAAGTTTAACATGTTCACAAAATAAAGCATGCTTGCAGTTTTAATCAAAAAGGAAAAGAAATATCTACATGTCACACAACATAAAGATATTGCACAGTTTATTACAACTTTCTTCTAGGTATACCTATATGGGTACATACATACATACATTCATACATCCATATATCCATAGGTGATACCAATACTGTTAGCTAATTGATAGAAATAAGCCTTTCACTTCACATAAATCATGTCTAAAATACAGACTGTATTTATATGTTTCTGTAAATAATAGTGTTGTTTACTCTTTTTGTGGCATACTATATTGTTTTAACCCAGCTACAGTGGTTTGTAAATTGTGATTCATAGAAAATGACTTAGCATGCTGTGCACAGGCAGCAAACGAGTACTCCATTAAAGAAACAAGTTGGCCACCTCTGTGATTATGACAAATAAATCTATGATTTTGTCAGATACAAAAGGTGAGAGGTATAATTTGCAACCCAAAATTAGGCATAGCTAAATGGCAGCAGCTAGTAGTCTTCTCAGCTGTTGCCACAAATATTAAACTGGGTCATGTAAAAATAGCTTCATGGCCATGCACTGGTTTTCCTTAAAAGTTTTTGCTTCTGCTCTTATGTCAAGCTTGATACAGAGTAGTAGTAAAAAGCAATTAAAGACACTAGTGCAGGGGTGTCAAACTCGCGGCCCGTGGGACGATGCATCATGTGCTGGCCTGCCCCTGCCTAGTTTAGAGAAGGGGGAAAAAGTCCTGATGCATTATATGACACCACTGTGACGACGTGAGTTTGACACCCCTGCCCTAGAGGAAGGATGATCCTATACGAACCCAACATGCTCTGCAACAGGTCCCCTGACCTCACTACCACAGTAATAAATTGCGAAGTATTTTCAATGTGGCATATTTTAACACTGATGAATCAATATCATGATGGCATGCATATGTGTGACTGGGAGTCTCTTCTATTACTGTACAAGAAATTATGATATAAAACTAAGATGAGATCAGTGCTCTATTAAAAGGTAAAGGTTCCCCTCACACATATGTGTTAGTCGTTTCCGGCTCTAGGGGGTGGTGTTCATTTCCATTACAAAGCTGAAGAGCCAGCACTGTCCGAAGACGTCTCTGTGGTTATGTTACTGGCATGACTAAACACTGAAGGTGCACGGAACGCTGTTACCTTCCCACCAAAGTGGTCCCTATTTTTCTACTTGCATTTTTACATGCTTTCGAACTGCTAGGTTGGGACAAGTAACAGGAGCTCACTCAATTACGCAGTGCTAGGGATTTGAACAGCCAAACTGCCAACCTTCCTGATCAACAAGCTCAGCGTCTAAGCCACTGAGCCACCACCAAAGGAATTATTTGGCATTGTCACAGCTGTATGCCACTGTTTTAAGATACAACTGGAGAAGGAGCCTTTGACTGTTAACTTCCTCTGATATCAGCCTTCCGTGAATTATAACTTTGTCATATAAAGATTAACTTTGCAAATATTTTAATATAGGCTTAAAAATAGATAGCTTTAAAAATTATTGGCTTTAGGTTTACCTCTGCTTGGGTATAGCATGACCATTTTGGTCCTTTTTGTTAATGTCAGCAAAATTTTGAAGCCAGTCTTTCTGAGAAGCAACATCAGCCCATGAATGGCCCATATTCAGCATCTCCAAATATTTTCACAAATGAATCTCCTAAATTGTCAAAGCACCTCGTGAAAAATTAAAAGACAAGCTGTATGTTTGTGGTTCATCTGGCTAACCACCAGACTTTGGCAAAATGAATTAGACATACTTCTCAAGAAATAGTGAAGGGAAGATGATAGGGGCACATATTAAATATAGGTGGTGAATGATTAAGACAGAGCATAGAAGTTATTTTCATTAAAGCCTGGAATTATTAGCAATCAAGCAGGAAATGTACAGTGCTTTTCCGATGTTTTCATTTGATATCTATGTAGGATGAAGACCCTTTAAAGTTTTTATGAAGCGTTTATGCCTTGCTACCATTTTTTTAACCTTTAGCTAATTACAAGACAGTGTTTTACAAGTTAAAAGAATTGACATGAAAGAAACCACTAACGAGACGCTTATTTCTTCCTATTAAAATTGCCAGATGCAAATTTTGTGAAATCATTTAAAAGCATTGTTTTAAAAGCAAAGTAATGTTATGGCCAAAAGGCTTCGGTCAAACAGCTGGTTCTTCTTTTAAAATGTTTTTAAAGACTAGCATGCAGTAGTTAAGGTTATGGTGGGTGTTATATGTATTTTAAAAGCAGGAGTGTTATATTGGTTCCCCCATCCTGGTTATTAATAAATACACTATCTGTCTGAGTAAGATCGCAATAACATTTACTGCTAGTCTGTCAGTAAGCAACCAAACATTTAAGTTTTCACTTCCTTTTCAGAAAAGTGAAAAGAAAGAGCTGAGGTCTAAGATGGATGCATCCTAACTGTCTGTTCCAGAATCCTGCATCACAGATGATAAGTTCTACAGATCCATACATGATTCTTGAAAGATTCAAGTGATCTAGCAATCGGTACTCTGAATTATGATTGTGGTATCATATAACCAATCTCCATGACTACAGTATATCTAATATATTTTTCAAAATAACATACTGTTGTTAATCTCATTGCCTGTGATGTTGAAAACAATAAGATAAACTCTATTTAAGGTTCCTAGCTTGAATGGAATAGCATGAGCTTGTTTGGAATAAAACTGGACTCTGGTTGCATTATCAGAATACAGTACCACACAAAATATACTAAAACTGATGATAATGTGTAACTACCATTAGCATTGAATGCTGCACGAGACAGGGAGTCAAATAGGGCTATTAATCTAGTCTGCACCTTCTCTCTCTTACTAAAAAGCATTAAGTGGACATTTTGATTGACCAAAGCCATGATGGGCAGTGAGGTTAATATCTATGCGACCCCCTAGAAGACTATAGCTTAGAATGTAAGGAGAATGGTAAAAGCTTTAATTAATAAATGAAATTTTAAAAAACAAAACAGATATGCTGCATACCTGTAAAAGGAAAAGAGAGGTATCTGAATGACGGTGGTTAGATATTGTGAAGTGGGTTTAAGTACATGCATGGAAGTGAAGATTTAGGTTTAATTATGAATGAACAGGGCAAAGCAGAGAATATGGATTGGGGGTCATACAGATTGTTATGGGTATTTATGAGAATAGGAATTTGTAGATTTATTACTCTGTGGCATGTTGTGCTCCAGTGAATGGTAATAATGAACTTCTCATGAAATTTGCAGGGTGTGAATGAGAGAGAGTAGATCTCTGTAGACGGCCCCCTGTTTATCCTTACAGTAGTGTATCCCCAGAAATATATGCTGCCTCCAGTTTGCTAAAAAGAAATTTAAAATATTTAATTGCAATATGGGAGCGTCTATCTTGGGTTTTATCTGATGTTTTATTCTTGCATTTCTTTGTAATTAATTTTGTTACCAATATTTATTTGGATGTAATTGGATGATGATGATGATGATGATGATGGTGTTGATGTTTGATGTTGTATACCCAGAGTTCCTCTGAGGTTGGGGCAAGTAATAAGTACTGCAGAAGGAGTGAATGAATGAATAAACAAATAAAAAGCATGCAGTATCCCGAATAAACGTAATCTGAGGTAAAGGTTGTTTGTGGAATGACATGAATGGATGGGTGAGAATGAGAGACAGAGTACTGAAGAAGTGATTGAACCACACAGAGATGAAGAATGAATGAGAATGGTTAAAAAGACTGTGATTGAGAAAGCAAAAAACTGACATACAATAAACCCTTGATTTAATTAACTAATGGGATGGGAAGGGATGCCTATTAAAGCCCACTGTCCATTCAATCAAGATTTTATCCAAACTCCAACCATAACAATTGAACAAGATTAATGAGGAAGGCTGGCACATATTGCCCCATCTCTCCTTCCAATATTCAGCAGTTCTCAGCATGGCATATACCCTAACAGCCCCCAGTCCAGCCTCAGCCTTCCAGCATCCTCCCTCTCTCCCCTCAACTGCTGTTTCTGCTGCTGCCAGTATCCAAATGTAACACATCCTTGTTCAGCAGAGAGGGATTTGCTAAATCTGAAATCTGCTTAACTGAGGTCCATTAAATAGAAATGTGGCAAAATAAAATAAAACGAGTGCGACATAAAACTATTGTGTTAGGTATATGGTGGGGAAAAAAGGAGTTGCAAAAAATAGAAACAGAGAACTTAAAGAATGATTAAGGGTGACACAGAGAGAATAAATATAAAGCAATTTTGATGGAAATAGAAAATCTTTTGGTAGTTGTTGATACGGGCTAAATACTGAGCCTTTAACAAGGTGAATGGAATTAAGAATAAAAGTGATAAGATAATTTGGAATAAAATTAAAATGAGGAAGTGCTAGAAAGCTTCTTTTAGAGATTTGAATGGAAACGATAGTGATACGTTAAGAGCAGAACTGAAATGAAGGCTATAAATGTTAGGGTATAAAAATGTAAGAAAGGAAAGAAATGTAGCAGAAATAGAGAAAAATAGCAAAGCGGCATGTGTCAATGGTCTATTAAGAAAATAAATTATGGGTGTGGCTTGCTTACAGAATAGCTGTGCAGTTGTGTTGAATACACATGTGAAGTCTGCATGTGGAACTGACTATTAGAAGAACGATGTCATTGTTGCAAACAGGCTTGCTGTAAATTAGATTTAATTAGATTTTCTGCTTTTGAATTTCTTTTGCTTCTGTATAATGTTTAAAATTGTTTACCCCCAAAAGGTATTGCATAAAATATGAGTTTTATTTGTTATGCCTAGACCCGAAGAAAGATTATGTATGTTATAATACACCTGCATGCCTGGCCTACAAGAGCATGGGTATTTTTAAAAGAATTCAAATACTTTATGGAATAGTTGAAACATTTTTATATTCTTAATGGCTTGGTAGGTTTGTGTTGATTTTTCTAGTCTGGAAAAAGATCCAGCTAATATAACCTAAATTGTAGATAACTCTGCAACAACAGCATTTAGATATATCAGGAAAGGGCCCTCTATAACCATCCAGATGTTGCTGAACTGCAATGGCAAGCAATCTTGGCATATATGGCTAATTGTGTTGGATGCCTGGAGGTTTAGTTGAATAGCATGGTTTGCACTCATGTCAGAAACATTGAGGTGTTTCTGGGTTAAAGGATTAGCCAGTGACATCACATTGCCCAGGGGACATACAATTGGGGGGTTCTTTCTTATCCATGGCAGGAGTTAGAGCAAAGGACAAGAACTCATCCCACCCCACAATAGCACTCAGGTCTCAAACATGGGCTTGTTAACCTCCAACCCAGCGAGAGCCACTAATATCACCGTACATGGACTTTTTACCAAAGAAAGACCAGCTCTATCCTCATCTGTGTACAAAGTCTTCAAAAACTTCCACATGGATTGTGGGCAAAAATTTGGCGGTGTGGGGTTGCAGGGGAGTAGGGATCAGAACTACCATTTGATCCCCATTTTTCCAGAGGGAAGACAAATTCTTCAACTGGTTTACAGTATGATAGATTCTGTTGGTATTATGTTTATTTTGTACTCCGGGCATTTTGTCTGCAAACTCATTTCTCTGAAACTGAGGTGTGGGGAGGTTGGGTGATGGTGATGGGTTGCATGTTATTCATTCATAGACATCTTAGCTGATTATTCATATTGGTTGTAGGATACATTCCAAATGTGTCAGGCATGATCCAAAATGTAAACTTTCTTTCACCTAAAGAGAAATCTACCCATTTCTGTCAATACGTCATTCTGCAATGTCTTACACTACATTTCAGGAATTCCAAACAAACCTCCATACTTCTCAATCATCTAGTAAGGGCCATTAGCGATAATAAACTAAAGAAGGTAGATAAAATTATATTCTTACAGTTTATAGAATTCAATTAATCTACGAAATCAGTGTATATATTTTTATAGAAATAAAATAATAGCATGGAAGATAGTAAAACATCTATCCATTCATTTTATAACCTGCCTTTAATATTTGTTTTATAAATAACTCAAGACAGTGAACATACCTAACAGTCCTTCTTCCTCCTATTTTTCTACAACAACCTTGTGAGCAAGGTTGGTCTGAGAGAGAGTGATTGACTCCAAGTCATCCAGATGGTTTCTCATGTCTAAGGAGGGACTAGAACTCACAGTCTCCTGGTTTCTACAATCACACATAGCAAAAGGCAACATCCTAGTTCAAGAGTCTCCAGACTTAGCAAATTTAAGACTTGTGTATTTCAACTCCCAGAATTCCTGAGCTGACATAACTGGAGGAGGAATTCTGGGAGTTGAAGTCCACAAGCCTTAAAGCTCTCAAGTTTGAAGACCCCTGTCCTAGTTCTTTGCATTTGAAAGAGGATGTCATGTCTTGTCCTCTAAAGATTTTGAATGAACAAAATTAAGTTTTAATTTAGCTTCCTTGATTATAAAAATTTTTGCAAGAAAACTGACCAATATGGTGCCTGACAAACCATACACATTTACCAGACGACGAGGTCTCACTGAATTCCCCCTCTCTCCCCTCAAGCTTTATTGACTCTCAAAAGAAGTAAAAACACAAAAGAAGAAAAAGAAAAAAATGGGAAAGGGTGGAAGGGAGGGACAGGGGAAAAGCAACAATGAGAGGGCAGGAAAAAAAGGGGGAGGAAATACGACAGAAAAAAGTAGCTTCTGACTTTCTTTGGTACAGATACAAGCATTAGATACAATGACCATTTCGACTACACACAGCACATAGTACTTCTATAATCATAAATAGTTCTAGCTGTCAAATCCTAAAGTCAAAATTTCATTTTCCCCCAGTTTTAAACAAATAATCCAGAAGTGCTTTTCAAGCAGAAAAGAAGCTAGACAAAATCTTCTCTTTAATCAAAGCACTCAATTTTGCCATCTTTACCAATTCCATTAACTTGACCATCCATTCTTCCATTGTATGAATTTGTGAGTCCTTCCACCTTTGCGAATAAAGAAGTCTCGCTGCTGTCATCATTTATAAGAACAATTTTCCAGGTTTGTTTGTTTGTTTGTTTTCAGTATGTTCATCCATCTAATCTAGAAGAAAGAACTCTGATTTCTGAGGAGGTCTCATTGTTTTCAGTGGGATTCATTTCTGAGCAAACATGCATAAGATTGCATAGAAGACTGCAATTCTAGGCATAAGCAATCAATAGCATTTCTGCTGGAAGAATTTTTGCTGCTCCTGTATTGATTTTGCATCTAATCTAGGAGTGCTTCTTGGCAACTTTGCTTTCTGTTGGGATGAGAACTTTTGTATTCTCTCTGACTCTGTGCATCTTATAGAGCTTAAAAAACAACAATGAAAGGAAACCTTGGGTTGGCACAATCATAAGTCCCAACCAATCCGCAATGATCCACATGAGGGAAATACCACCTTTTTAAAGACTTCCAGAACATCAATAGATGATAATTCATTTCTCTCTGTATGACAAATCCACTTCAGCATTCTTTTTTCATACTGGTCCTTCACATTTTTATGCAGTCCACATTTATTCAGCAGCATTTCATTTCATTTCACTTATTTATTTAATTTATTTGCCACCCACCTCACCATGTTTCCACTCGATCACTTCTGATTTTACCACACATACTTTTTTTTTACCATATATAATCTATTTCCACTATTGTTCCTCACATACTCGATTCTCATTTTACACAACTAATTGGACCATCCTTTTCACTTGGGAAACATTAATTCCTCCCAACAGAACACATTTAATAACTCAATGTTATATAGCCTATGTAACATTCATGGAGGATTGTTTGCATTTTTGGCCAACAACACAGCATGATCTGCATACAGAGGTCCACCAGCATTTCCATCCCTAACTAATAAATCTATATTGAATGACCAAAGGTGCGTCACATATAATTTTCTTACTCTTTGCTCAACGTTCAGTTGTTTACTAAACATTCCATCTATTCTCATACCTGCCTTTCTTCCATCATATAAGGCATTGAACAACCAACCTTCAAATTATTCATATTTACACAAAAATTCCACAATTCAAACCTATTCACTTTCTCTAAAGTAGCAAACAGAGAATATGATTTTCTTTCTCACATTCATGCATTTCCCAATAATCTGTTGAAAAGCGAAGGTCTGACTAATAAAAAAGCTGGTCACTTCCCAAATGTTGTTCATTGATACTCTCATATGCTTTCATTCTGCCAAATGCCTTTCCACTCACACTAAACAATCTAATCATGCTGTAGTTTATTTTTTCCATTCATTCTATGTATGGGGCAATAATGATCGCATTTTCAATCCTCAGGCACAAAGGCAGTCTTTTAACACATGCTAAACAAGTTGCACATCCATATTTTAACATTTCTCCTCGGAAGTGATCAATGCCTCTTTCAGAGAAGGAATAGCGCTACCTGCCTTGGAAGAACAATGGTGTGCTTAGTCTTGAACAAGACTTCTCTCACTCCAGTTGTTTTTAGGTTATTTTTGTCTGATCTCCAATCTCCCCCCCCCCTTTTGGGGGAAAGATTTTGTAGAAGGTGGTGTGACATCAAGTGAAGAGCATCTCAGAGGCACCCCATTTGGCAGGATTTAGACCTACATGAGATGGAAACTACATTGGCCACCATAATGGATGTGTTGCACTGAGGCTTGAAAAAGTGAAATGTCTTTCTGGTTCAGGTAGAACTCCCTTCTGTCAAGCTATCACAGTATCCTTTTGGAGAAACTTGAGAGTTGAGAGTTGGCAACATTTTGTGGTAATTCAGTTATAATAGGACTAAACACTTCTAGTCAGTCGTGGCAGGGAGGGGTGGTTTGGCTTAGCATTTGTGAAATGCTCTAAGGCTTCGTTTTCTGCCCTGCTGTTTCTCACCTGTGTTAAATTGCTGGAGGAGGTCATTTGTCAGTTTGGGGTAAGGGATCATCTGCTGATGATACTAAGTCATATCCATGTTAAAATAGCAATACAGTTGTAGTCGACTGGACAAAAATAAGTTGAAATTAAAACTTTGCAAATTGGAGCTCCTGCTTATCCCCAAAGCATGTGTTGCTGGCTGGAGTTGCAGATTCTCAGCCTGGGAGTTTTATTGTACTTACCATTTGTTCTGTACAGACATCTGCATACTCGAAATCCGGCAGCCCGGATTGGCTAAAGCGCACGGCCACCGGATTGGCTGAGTGCGCGGCACTGATTGGTCGCTCGGAATCGACCGCGATTGGCTGAGCCGATCGCGGGCGATTCAAAACGACCCGATTGGCCGCAGCACTCAGCAGAAAGCCTTTTAAGCCGCGCTTCTTCCCCACTCTCCCCACTTGTGTTTTTACCCCCAATAAATGAGCTGAACCAAGTCACTGACTCGCGTCCTTTGTTCGTATGAGATATACGACACTGGCGACGAAGGTGGGATTCTAACAAAATTCCACATCGCACGTGGCCCACGGAACCGCAACCGGCAATATGGCCAGCGGCAACGTGCTACCCGCTCCTTTCAACGCGGCTACCGAGGACTGGGAATCTTACATCGACAGATTCCTCATGTTCTTAGAGAGTAGCAATCTCAAGGACGCAAATGGACAGAGGAAACGAGCCGTTTTTCTCACACACTGCGGCCCCGCGGTCTTCAAAATGGCAAAAGCCCTTGCCAAGCCGATCGATGTGAAGATCATGGACTGGGCCGATCTCGAACCTCTGCTGAGGAACCACTACGCGCCCGCTGTGCCCATCCTCATTCGGCGGCACGAATTCTATCGCCGCGACCAGAAGCCGGGTGAGAGCGTCAGCAAATTTGTGGCGGAACTCAGGGACCTCGGAGGGCTGTGCGGGTTTACCGACTTAGACGAGGCTCTACGGGACCGCGTCGTCCTCGGCCTCCGGGACACCGTCCTGCAAAGCCGGATCATGGCGAAAGGTGACATCGCCCTCGCCGATGCCCTCGCAGAAGCCACAGCGGCGGAAGCAACCCGGAGATCAGCGGCCCAGCTGAAGCAAACCGGCACCGCGGAACGGGCCGCCGCAGCCGCGACACCCGAAAACCGGACCGACGACAACTACCGGGCGGCCACATCCACGCACCACGGCGACCTCGAGTCCCCCTCCGGATCGGAAGACGATGAGGAAGACGTCCATCGCCTGCAGACGGGACGAGACAGGCGCGAACCACGGAACCGAAAATCGAAGTTCCAGTGTGCCGGCTGCGGGGGAGCACCCAAGGTCAGAATGCCGTTTTTCGACGCGATCTGCCGCCATTGCGATAAACGGGACACATCGCAAAGGTCTGCCGTTTCAAGAGGAACCACAGCCCCCGCCACCGAGACACCACCCCCGGAGACGCGAAAGTGCCAGGCGCAACAACACCCCACCGAGGAACCGCGATCGGGACGGTGAGAGCCGCTGGAGCCGGGAATCGAGGAGCCGCCGTTTCCACGAAGGCCGCCAGCGCGAGGAAACCCACCAAACGGTCATCGTCGGCCATTCCTCCAACTGGGACGGCCGGAAAGTCCACGTGGAGGTCGAAATCGAGGACCGCCCTTGCAAAATGGAGGTCGACTCTGGATCGTACCTGTCCATGGTCGCATGGCGGGAAATTAAGCGACTGGTACCTTCCATGAAGCGGCACGAGCTGGAGAACCAGACGCTCATCCTTAAAGATTACCAGGGGAATCGCATCCCCGTGGTAGGGACCGGGCACTTCAAGGTTACCTTCAAAGGGCGCACAGAGATACTTCCGCTAACCGTCGTCGAACGAGACCGCCCCAGCCTCTTGGGACTGCAATGGTTTGCGCCGCTGGGACTAGAAGTGACCGGCACCAACCACGTCGCCGAGGCGGACTGGGAGGAACAGCTCGTGCGCGAGTTCCAGGAGGTCTTCGACGGAAATCTAGGCAAGTACCGGGGCCCCCCAATATCCTTCAGCCTAGACCCCACCATCGCTCCCATCCGCCTCAAACCCCGGCGAGTGCCTTTCGCTCTCCGGCCCAAAATCGATGAGCAATTAAACAAGCTCATCGAACAGGGAGTCCTCGAAGCCACAGACCATGCCCGATGGGAGACCCCTATAGTCACCCCGATAAAGCCAGACGGGTCTGTGAGAATCTGCGGGGACTATAAGGCAACCCTGAAACGCGCGCTACAACAAAGCGCCTACCCCGTCCCAGTAGTACAACACCTCTTGCACTCGTTGGGAGGGGGCAGGGTTTTCGCCAAACTCGACCTGGCCCAAGCCTATCAGCAATTGCCGGTCGACGAGGAAACCGTCAAGGCGCAGACAATAGTTACCCACCGGGGGGCATTCCGTTGCAAGAGGCTCCAATTCGGAGTCAGCGTAGCCCCGGGGGTATTTCAAAGCCTCATTGAAAGACTCCTCCGGGGCATAAAAGAGGTAGTGCCTTACTTCAACGATATGTTGGTAGCCGGGGCTGACCAGAAACAATTAGAGGACCGCCTACGGGAAGTTCTGAGGAGATTCCAAAGTGCGGGGCTCAAGGTTAAGAGAGAGAAGTGCCAACTGCACATGGCACGGGTCGAGTTCCTGGGGTACTTACTAGATCGGCATGGAATCCACCCCACCGAGGGCAAAATAAAAGCCGTTAAAGAAGCCCCGAAGCCCCGAAACAAAACGGAATTACAAGCGTTCCTGGGGTTGATTAATTTCTACAATGTTTTCCTGCCCCAAAAGGCGACCGTGGCGGAGCCGTTGCATAGGCTGCTCGACAAGGCAGCCACCTGGACGTGGGGGAGACGAGAAGAGGACGCCTTCAACAGAACCAAGGACCTTCTCACATCAGACTCTGTCCTCATCCAGTACAGCGAGACACTCCCCATCACGGTGACGTGCGACGCATCCCCTTTCGGAGTAGGAGCCGTCCTCAGCCATACCCTCGCCGACAGAAAAGAAGCACCCATCGCCTTTTTCTCGAGGACCCTTTCAAAACCCGAACGAAACTACAGCCAATTGGATAAAGAGGCTCTAGCCATCGTCGCGGCCGTAAAGAAATTCCACGAATACCTTTACGGCAGGACCTTCACCATAATCACGGACCACAAACCGCTGCTGGGAATACTGGCAGGAGACCGGGCCACCCCAATCATCCTCTCTCAAGGATGACAAGGTGGTCCGAATTTCTCGCCGCCTATAACTACCGGCTAATCCACCGCCCCAGTAAGACAATTCCGCATGCAGACGCCCTCAGCCGCACACCGCTGCCAACCCTGGACGCCGACCCAGCACCAACCACGTCAACCCTGAGCATCGAGACCTTACCCAACCTACCTCTGACCGCGTCAGACATTGCCCTAGCAACCAATAAAGACAAACGTCTGGCACAGGTCCTGAGATGGGTGGGGAAAGGCTGGCCGGAAAAAGACGGGGACAGCGAGTTCAAAGCTTACCGGAACCGACAAACAGAACTGTCAATACAAAAAGGTTGTTTACTGTGGGGGGACAGGGTCGTAATCCCGGAAAAGTTACAAAAAAGAGTCCTGAGCATGCTGCACGAAGGGCACCCCGGCATCGTCAGGACAAAAGCCCTGGCCAGAAGCCACGCCTGGTGGCCAGGGATGGACAAGGAGATCGAAGCCTGGGTAGCCGCCTGCAAACAGTGCCAGGAATCAAGACCAAACCCCCCAGCCGCCCCAAGCCAGGAGTGGGAAACCCCCAGGGGGCCATGGTCCCGAATCCACGAGACTTCAGCGGGACCAACCAGAGGACACACCTTCCTGGTAATCGTGAGACGCTACTCCAACTGGCTGGAGGTAAGCAACATGAAGACAACCACCACAGACTCCGTCATCAGACAACTCAGCAAACTCTTCGCAACCCACGGCCTCCCTGATGTCATCGTATCAGACAATGGGCCCCAGTTCACCGCACTACCGCTCGAGAAATTCTTAGCAGAACGAGGGATCCGCACGCACTAACGGCACCGGCGCACCCGGCGGCGAACGTAGAGCGGAGAAAATGGTTCAATTTACAAAAAGACCATTCAAAAGATCGAAACCGGGGACATACAGGACAAGATTAATCGGATGCTCCTAATTCAACACATAACCCCGAGTACCACAACGAACAAAAGCCCAGCGGAGCTACTAATGGGAAGAAAACTGCGATCCCCGCTCGACCGCCTGCACCCCACATACAACCCGGAAAGACCCCTGACTCTACCAGCAAATACAGAACATTCTCACCGGGAGACAAGGTCTACGCAAGAAACCTCACCGGAGACCCCTCTGGGTACCGGCAACGATCACCCAGCAACAGGCCCACTGCACCGCCTCCAAACAGATGACGGACGAGCGTGGAAACGCCACATCGACCAACTGAGATCAAGAACCACCGCGGGAAACACAACCGACACGCAGACACCAGGTACAGAAGGAAACCGGCAAGACACCAACCAAGAGGGGAGGGAAGCCCCCAAAGAACAAAAAGAACAAACCCACCCGAAAAGGAACCAGCAGTACTCACCATCTGAAGAACCGGAGAGCGACCCACTCGAAGCCTCACCTGGAAGGAGCAGCCGAGCCAGCTCAACCGACCCCGGAAGCCCGAGCAGGAGCAGCCAAGCCAGCTCAACCAGCCCGGAAAAGCCGAGCGGGAGCAGCGAAGCCAACAGCTCGACCGACCCGGGAAGACCAGGAGGGAGCCGCGGCGAGAGGCCTGACTCACCCTTCCAGGCGGTTCCATCAACGAGGCGGAGAGCGACAGGAGTCCCACCCGAACCGGCCGACAAACAGGAGACAACTGACCAGCGCAAGTCAAGTCGGAAAATACGGAGCCCCGCCTACTTACGGGACTACGTCACGTAGGACCAAACCAAGAGGGGAGGGGTGTTCTGTACAGACATCTGCATACTCGAAATCCGGCAGCCCGGATTGGCTAAAGCGCACGGCCACCGGATTGGCTGAGTGCGCGGCACTGATTGGTCGCTCGGAATCGACCGCGATTGGCTGAGCCGATCGCGGGCGATTCAAAACGACCCGATTGGCCGCAGCACTCAGCAGAAAGCCTTTTAAGCCGCGCTTCTTCCCCACTCTCCCCACTTGTGTTTTTACCCCCAATAAATGAGCTGAACCAAGTCACTGACTCGCGTCCTTTGTTCGTATGAGATATACGACACCATTGATCAGCTGGTGAAGTGTAGGACCATGAGGGCCTTTGCCCAGGTTAGGCTGATACACCAATTGCAATCCTTATTGGAGTGCAGTAACAATAACTTACATTATCACAAGGGTCTTCAAACTTGTCAAATTTAAGACATGTGGACTTCAACTCCCAGAATTCCTGAGCTAACATGACTGGAGGAGGAATTCTGGGAGTTGAAGTCCACCAGTCTTAAAGCTGTTAAATTTGAAGATCCCTGCACTATCATTACATCCACTGTACTCTACATCAGCGGTCCCCAACCACTGGTACCTGGACCGGTACTGGTCTGTGGATCATTTTTTACTGGCCGCAAAGCATGGGCACCATCATCTTGTTTCGACGGCGCTTCCCAGTTTTCGGTTGCTTCTGGGTTTTCGGTTGGAAAGTGCTTCCGGATTTTCAGTTGGAAAGCGGCGTTTGGGGCTTGCACCTTAGTTTTGTTGAAGAGGGGGGGCAGCTTCGAATGAAGAGCCGTCCTGATGGCGGTGGAGTCTCGTGTTACTCAGGTACCGGTCCGTGGAAGAATAAATAATTGAGAAACTGGTCCCTGGTTCAAAAAGGGTTGGGGGCCACTGCTCTACATGTTTTGGAAGAATACTTAGACCTAGCAAATGATGCAGAATGCAGAGGCCCATCTGTTGATGGATGAGACCTGTTTTAGCCATATTGTAGCATTTTGCAGCACTATATTAGCTATCAATAAGTTTCTGAATATAATTCAAAGTCCTATTTTTAACCTATAAAGCCCTACACAGCTTGACTCCCAGATACACCAGAATGGTTTCCTTCAGATAGAATCTGCCCGCTTTGGGTGATCAACCTGAGAAAGAATGCTCCAGGTTCTCCTCTACAGGTGGCTTATGGAAGAGAACAGTGACTCCAAAGTTTTGAAATAGCTTGCCTCCAAAGAGTCTATTAACTTCTATACTACTGTCTTTCTGGAAGACAACAAAGACTATTTTATTCTATGTGGCTACTGATGAATATGGTGACTTTATAGGTACAGCTGATGGAGACTGACTGGCTTTTGGTGAAATCTTTCATTTTCTTTTTTCTTTTTCGACATTATTGGGCTTTTAATAGTTTTATGCTATTATATTATTTTTCTTGTTTTATCTGTTTCATGACTGTTAACATGACTAGAACCTTATGGAATAGGTGACAGATCAAAATTTAAAATGAACAAATAAGCCCCACTTTCATTGCCTACTTCTTTCTGTCAACCTACAATATATCTATTTTAGTTTCATTTCATATTATTCATTCATGTTCTTTCCTTTTATTCATCTTAGATTCCAGTCAAAGTCTTCCATATGTCACAATCATCACCAGACAGTCCCAATATATTGATCACCTCACTTTCCATGTCCCCCCCCCCAAATTTCACATGTTCTAGGCTGCCAGTCTTGGTTACCCTTGTGTTATATGCACCAAGGGTCTCTAATTTTTGATTATCTTGCAGCCCAGCCTATCATTATTTGCTTCCTGTCCATTTCAGAATACTTGCAGCATCACACACACACTGAAGGCCTTTTTAACAAGCTGATTTCCACCTCATAACTAACTCTCAAACAAAAAGTGCAACTCACTGTACCGCCTCTTTGGGCTACCAGTAAGCAAAAGAAAAGCAAAACCCCTAAAATAGAACTGTTTTGTCCTTTCTTCTTTAATAGTTATTTTGTTGAAAGGAGAAAAGTCTGTCACAGGAAATATGAGGAAGTTACAAGTAGAAGACAGCAATGCCTGTAATCACCCTAAAATAACACGAATAAAGAAGGGTGATGAAAGATAAAAGCCTCCAAATTCGTGCCCAATATGTTATCATTAATATTATTTACTATTCCAATATGGAGACATTGTGTTTATCTCCCTGTGTGTTAGTGGACTGGCGACTCTCTCATTTACTCCTTGCGATCAAAAACCAGCAAATTCCTTGTGGTTGTTGTTGTTATGAAAATAATAACAAGCCTGACTTCTGGTTTGCAGGGCTTCGGCGGCAGGCAGGAATCCACGATCGTGCGTGGTTTCTGCCTGGGCTCGCCACTGGAGCGCCCCAAGCCAGCTGGTTTCGGGGCTAAGCCATCCCGTAGAGGTGGTGAAGAGGGGGGAGATTGCCAGCAGGGCCGAGGAGAGCCACATCTCTCCTCCTCAGCTGGTCAAACTCCCTTTCCCGAAGGCGGTAGGAGTGGCAGTCAGAAATGGCTGCCTCAAAGAAGAACTCAACCAGAAAAGAAAGTGCAGGAGGAAGATAAGAAGTGAAAGTTGTGGCTGTCCGGGATAAAAAGCAACAACTAAGGTACCCTGGAATTTAAATTTTATAAAAAAAACATCCATCGCTCCCAAAGAAGAGTAGGAAGCAGCGAAAGAAAGTGAAAAGGGAAAGTTTTTTTTTCTTCTCTCTCCTTCCTCATATTGACAATGAAGAGAGCTGAATAAGAAATCAGAAAAATCCGCTTTGGCACCAATAATTAAGCTGAAAATATAATTAAATGCCAAAGGGACAATAAAGATTTCTGGACACTAAAAAATCCTTTTTGTCTATAAGTAGGAAGGGAGAGGAAAATAATAAGGGTAGGATCTGGAAGGAGGAGACTGCCTGGACTTCAAAAGAATTTAATGTAGAATCTCAATAAGACTTCTAAAAGATACATTTTAACTGGAACTTTGTAACTAAATAGTAACCCCAGGAAGAAAAAGTGAAAAAAGAAGAAAGTGTAAAAAGAAACAGCTTATGTGTATTTGGATTGCTTGGTGACTTTGGGATTTTTGGATATTATATTTGAATGACTAAAAACAATTGGGTAGTTGTTTAAAATTTTTTACAATGGCACTATCTCTGGATGAACTGAAAATGAAATTTAAAAAATATAAAGAAGAGACACAAGAAGGGAAGGGCTCCTTTGGCTCCATTTTTCAATTCTTAGAAATGGCGATTCATAATTACGAGAAACAAGAAAAGACTGCTCAACAAGAAGATTGGGACAAAGAAGAAGCCATCTTTAATGAACAAGTAACTCCATCTGGGGAAGAAAGGGGAAAGGGCGGGGGGCAAGAGAATGGAGAATGTAAGACTTAAAAAAACAACCAAAAACAGGAAAAATAATTTGAAAAGTGGATATAACGTGGGAAAGCAACAGAAAAGGGGAATACAGAAGAGGGAAATGGAGGTGGAGAGACAGGGGGGTAAAAAGGGGAGAGAAAAGAAGAAAGGGAAGAAGGAAAGGAAGAAAAGTTACAAAGGTTTGGAGCAAGATGTAAAGAAACAAGATCTATTCAGAGATAATGGGTGAAAATCTAACTGAAAAAGGGATTCTGTGAAGGCACATAAGATGGTATTGTTATATTTGTAATAGAAATAATGTTAGAAAATTGGAAATAACATATGATTAAAAAGAGGGATAGAATAGTCAGTGTAATTTAGTGAAATTTTTGTGAACAAAATAAATGAAATAAAATAAATGAGAGAATTTAATCAGGAAGGAACGGGAACATTTTAATTATTCAATGTTTTATAAAATATAAGTGAAGTGGGGGGCGGGGAATTAACTATAGAAAGTTTATAAGTGTTCCCATAGAAGTATGATATTTATCTGAAAAGTAATGTGCAAAATGTTAAGATTTAAATGAATATTAATATTAATGATAGAATTGAATTGGTATGGATTGTTGTTCTAATTATATTATACATTTATAAATTTTTCTTTTTTAAAAATACAGTATGTAATTTTAGAAAGTGCCAAGCAGAATCCGAATGGAAGTTATGTATTATATTAAGTGTTATAATTTTAGGGGAAAGATATAAAGGCGTCATACTCCAATCAGTGATTACAGGAGAAATTTGGTTTAATGAGAAAAGATAGTAGACAATTGAAACAGGACAGACAAAGAATATAAGTACAATGATTTGAATTGAGACGAAATAAAATAAAATTAAGAAAGTTAAAAGAGGGGAGAAGCTATATTGAAAATGTAGAATAGTAATAAGATATGGAATGGAATATAAAAATGAGCATGAACTGGAATTTGTGTCTGTACGAAGAGATGTAACCCGGGACTATGCTGCTTTCAAAAAGGATGTTTTATGTCTTTATGTTTTATGTTTTGTTTGTTTATGTTTGTTTTCAAAAATCAATAAAATTTTTCAAAAAAAAGAAAAAGAAAATAATAACAAGCCACAAGCCAAAACGCTTGACTTGAGCAGGTACTGTTCAGAATGAGAACTCATTGGAATGCAGTCCTGCCTTTGTTCCAGGCCACTTAAAATGCTTTTAGCTACAGCTTTCCTTTGAACAAAATCCTGTCCAAACTATATTAAAACCAAAAGATAAATCTTCCCTTTCAGATTGTGTGTGGGTTTTTTTTTTTCCCACTGAACTCCTGTGCACTGAAGAGAGAAAGAGAGCAAGAGAGAGCGCAGAATTCCTCCCTGCTTCAAGAAACCTTCTTTGAGTAATCCCTTGAGCTTCCCTACAGGGCTTGGATTTCCTAATGGGTGCTTTGATGACAGAAGATAAGAGCCAAAGGTACCTTTATTCTCTCAGAAATGGCTCCGAATAAACAACCTTGATGATTAAGGCTCATAGAAATACCTGGAAGATTGATAGCTTGAAACCACTGCTGAGTGAATGAATAACTTCCCCCTTTAGTTTTCAAAAGCTAATATTTGCCCATATTTGCTGCTTTTTAAGAAAGTGCAACTTTTCTCTCCCCCTCTACTCCTCGGGCACGGAGTGTTGATCAGGAACAAACAGGACCCGGTCAGTCTGTTACTTGAATTTTCAGCAGAAATTGACTACAGTATTCCAGTACTTGAGGGGCTGCCACAAAGAAGAAGGGGGTCCATTTATTCTCCAAAGCACCAAAGGGCAGAACAAGAAACAATGGATGGAAACTAATCAAGGAGAGAAGCAACCTGGAATTAAGGAGAAACTTCCTAACAGTGAGGACAATTAACCAGTGGAACAGCTTTGTCTTCAGAAATTGTGGGTGTTTCATCTCTGGAGGTTTTTAAGAAAAGACTGGATAGCCACCTGTCTGAAATTTGTAAGGTCTCCTGCTTGAGCAGGGGGTTGGACTAGAAGACCTCCAAGGTCCCTTCCAGCTCTATTCTGATTGATACACTTCAGCTCTTCCTTCTGTGTCACTTTTGTTACAGCATTTCAAATACTACACAAGCCAAAGTGTTAGAGGAAGGGATGGATAAGCTTGAACTTGATCCCACTGAACAGTCTACACAGATCTGATAGCATGCTCGATGGAGGTTTTAAGTTGCACGAAGTAGGTGGACATGTTCTGTGAATCTATACACTGAGCACACTGAAGACTAAGTCTATTCCCATCCATTCCTTTTATTGGCAGGGTTCATTGGTAGTGCTTAATCCGTACATAAAGTTTCAAACGCAGATTTTTATTATCATTATTTTTGTTCCCTAATCTTACTCAAATCATGCATGCCAATGCCAAAGAAAGCACTCAGCTGTGAGCATTTGGCAACCTAAGCTACCCTTCATGGCAGCCACACCTTTTAAAACAGTTGTGAGCATGGAGTTTGCTACACCACCTACTAGAAAGTGCTGAGGAAAGTGAGACTTCCAGTAACACCTCATAACCCAAACGCCACCATCTTCAAGTCTCTGAACACAGTCTAGATATATGTGCCAGAAAAGGCAACTCAAAAAAAAAAAGAGATATTACTGGATTTGAACCATTAAATGCAAGGGCTAGAACAAATCTTGAAAGTCATCTAGTCTATTCTTCACCAGACAAATTCTAGCTTTGCCTGAAAACAAGTTTTAGAGCTCAATTTCATTGAGGTCCGCATCAGGATTGTGTCTGAACTTGTGGGTTCAGGGTGGGCATGGCCAGCTCAATGTCACTTGTGTCGGGGCATCTGTGGTGGTATGAGCAATCTGCAAGTAAAAATGGGCTCCAATTTTAGGCTGCAATGGCCTCCTGCAACTCTCTGCCAGTGAAAATGGAGCTTAGGATGGCCACTGGCAGAGGCACCATTGGGCCGGTCCTTCGCTGTTTCCAGGGTGGCCCTATGGGCCAGATCTAAACACCCCGTGGGCCGAATCCAGTCCCTGGGCCTTGAGTTTGACACCCCTTTTCTAGAGCATTCCTGATAGATGGCCATCCAGCCTAGTTAATTACTTCTAGTGAAGAAAAGTCCACCGTCTCCTGAGGCAATATGTGCCATTTTTTAACAGCTCTAATCCTTAGAAGAAGAAAAAAAATCCTGGTGTTCAATGGAAATCCTTCTTGTGATTTAAACCCATTGTTTCTTTTTCTATCTTCTAGAAAAACAATTCTTCCCTGCCTTCCATATGACAGTCCTTCAGATACTTGAAATCAGCTATTGTATTTCCTCACAGTCTCCTTCCTGCTAAACAGGCCAAATACTGATAATCATTCCTCATGAATTTTCCTTCCTGGCCCTTTATCTTTTCAGTTACTCTTCTTGGGGGTTGTGTGAGTCCAGTTTGCGATGCCTAATTAGACACAATTATACAGTTTTGGGGGCAGCTGAACAGAAGTGGTTTGCCACTGACTTTTTCAGAGATGTTTTGCTGCTTCCCAGTCATCAGCCTGACATAGTCACCTTCTATTCAAATATTTCCCCAAGCCGGACAAGGCTTGGCATCTGTTGTCCCAGCTGAGATGCTCTGGAAAGCAGGCTCTCCTTGTGGAGAGTCTCCATTACGAATGACTAGATAGTGTATAATTGGGGAGCACAAGTTATTGAAAAATTAAATTATCAGCATCCCTCAAAACTTGTATGCTTGGCTTGGTCTGCTGGAAGCCCCAGTTCTACCATAGATTTCTTTACTTCCCTTCCCCATGATAAAAGAAGGACACCATCGTATAAAGGGGAAAAAAGGCCATCTGCAAGTACCAGAAATTCTTATTCTTCTTACCTTCCTAGCCCCAAATCAATAAGTAGAGAAGATTGGGAAAAGACAGTCCTGTAAATCACCTGGCCTTCCTACTATGGAGCACAACTAGTAACAACTAGCACCTTAAACTCAGAAGCTTATTGGCAACCCGTGCAGAGATATAACATCCTCATATCCATATATGCTCATGTTGCTGTATTTTGACTAACTATAGCATCTGGATGCTGTTCAAGGACAGCCCCAATGTAGAGCGCTTTGCAGTAGTCTATCTAGGAGGTGATTAAGGCATGAATGAGTGTAAGCAGAACCTCCCAGGAAAGGGAACCCAATGAAAAACTATACAAAGTTCCTGATGGTTGTGCCATTACCTGTTCCTTGAACAAGAGCCGTGAATTGAGGAGGATCTCCAAATTGCAGACATGCCAGTTTTGTGTGTGCAATTTTACCCTCTCTCTTTTATTATCATGTGGATTGGGGTGGGAAGGAGCTGACTAAGGTATTTTCATAAGCCACTTTCTTGGTCTGTGATCCAACCGTGTTTATCTGATTTTGTCTTGGTAAGGAATCTTCCTTCCATCCTTCCAGGTAATTCCACTTACTCTCTGCAACAGTATCTTTAGTTCATGCTCAGTCAGATTCTCGCCTCTCTGTCCTCCAAGTGGCAAAGACTGAGCTCTTTGAAGAATACTTCATGTAGAAGAACATAGGAATGCAGGAATCTCTCTGACGCTAGGGTTTATGTTATTGTTTTCTTTGGGAACAAAGAAAACAATGTCTTGTGTTTTATGTGTGTAAGCTGCCTGGAGCCTGTATTGAATTAGCAGTCTAATACAGTCAGAGAGACAAGTTAGACAGATAAACAGACAGACAAGCAGCCTACACTTGAAAGGACTGGAAGGAGCAGCTAAACAAACATTATACGTCATATCAGAAATAGCTTCAATTTGTTTTGAAGATGTTTAAGCCTTTTCCTCTTGTACATTTTTTCCTAAAATATATTATTTTAACATCATGGATTCCCAAAAGATTCTGGATCCACTTTAGAGGGGCATATTTCATTAGAAAAAAATATTGCCCTCTCATTTATCCATCCAAAACAAATTAATTTTATTTTTAACAAGATAAGCAGTTTACTCACAAAAGTTGCATCTTACAAATTTTATCCTCAAAATTAAAACAAAAACAGCACAGTGGAGAATTGTATAGTTGTATGACCCACAAGGATTGACTGAACTAATTACACTTGTCCCTAATATAGATATATGAACAATAATTTCTGCTGTTTAATTAATGCTGAGGAAGGGAGGGGTCCTTAATCAAATTAATTTAATCAACTAAATATTGCAGTGCTACTTCAAAATCTGAAAACGATCAAATATAATGTTTTGGTAAAGAGCTCTGGTAGTGTACCTACAGCAGACTTCAGGGTAACCAAGTATTAAATTAAAAAGTTAGCAGGCCAAGAGTTCTGAACTGTGTTAGAATGGTAGCATGCTTGTGTATTATGCTGCATGTTGAACTAAAGAGTAGCTGTTCTATTCCTAGCCCCAAACTATAATCTGCAGAACATCTTGCGCCAAACATGACTCCCTGATTCAACTTGACTTCCATCTGCTCTCTTTCCCCTTCTCTTTCCACACCTCTGATCATCGGCCAACGATAGAACTCTGCTGCCATGTCACTGCAACCAACACAATATGGTTAATCCTAAAAACAGGATGCACATCTCAATTGTTATGATGATGATCTACACGGTATCAAATAGCCTTCCTCTTTTTAAAGGTAAGTATAGTCCCTGGTCCTCCATGAGTAGGATTTTCACCCCTCCCTCCAGCATCCTTTGCTTCCCTTTTGGAGTCTTCAGTTTTGTAATATGCAGCATATTCTTTTACCAAGTTGAGCTGAGAGGTGTGCTTGCTTACTTGCTTGCTCTGACCTGAATATAGGAATGGACATCAAAGGTGTTAGGTGCAGGCTAATGTGGAAATTGCCACTTCATTGCAGTAATAACGTAAGCTTCTTGCAGTAATAAGTTCAAGCATCCTGCCTCATTCCACAGTGGCATGGAGAAGATTGAACAATGAAAGACACCCTGTGATTCATACAATCAGGATTCAAAGATATAACTAGTTGACCAT
Source organism: Pseudonaja textilis (assembly GCF_049901715.1). Taxonomy (NCBI): domain Eukaryota; kingdom Metazoa; phylum Chordata; class Lepidosauria; order Squamata; family Elapidae; genus Pseudonaja; species Pseudonaja textilis. Next base: position 136,594,812 of record NC_141990.1, on the reverse strand, counting down.
TGGTATAAGGTAGAATCTTTTGTTCAAACACTGCTTTTAATTCTAAACATGACTTTGGATGAAAAGCCTTAACCATAGCACTGTTCCTGTAGAGTTTGCTATCTAGAAATCTTGGCAACATGCAAAAACATATAATCAAACTGCTAAGCTGTCACCCCAAATGACATTCAAATACATAAATCTCTTGTTCAGAGAGCTATAAATTTCCTGATTGCTGAATAAAGTTTGCAATGCACTAGAAAGAACATTAAAGGTCAATTAAGGCAAGAAAATTCCAAATAAGCAAGGAAAATAAATGCTGTCTGATTCCTTATCCTTAAGCTACCTTATTATGCAAATGAGAACCAAGTGAGGAAAATCCCCATCATGCACGCAAATTTACACAATAGATTAATGCCAGAAGTCCTCCTCCCCAACTGGGTGTAAGTAACACTTACTAGTACATTCAAATATTTCACATGCAGGTGGTGGAACAGTTTCTTTTCTTTCTTTTTCAATGTGGTAAATAATTAACACTTTTCAAAACTGTCTCAATTTGCCATTAGTCAAAAAAAAAAATTGTCAACACCTTCAGAATTTTTTAAAAATCTGCTGGTACAAGAGAAGATTTTGTTGCTGTTAAAAAATGAATTAATTTCAGATGGAAACTTTTTTTTGAGAAGTAACATTATCCTCTTATCTGAGGACTGCAGTAAATCGAAAACATTTGAGTTGCCCAAACCCTGGATAATCCATATACTACTAAAATTCTCCCGAATGTCTGATCATTTATAACAGGTGTGTCAAACTCACATCATCATGGCAGCATCACGTGACGTATCAGGACTTTTTTTCCCCCTTTGCTAAACCGGGGTTGGGTGTAGCCAGCACGTGATGCATCCAGCCCGCAGGCTGGGAGTTCGACAGCTCTGGTTTATAATCTTCAGTTGGGTGTAATGATGAATCAAGGGCAATAAGGTAGCTTAAATAAACTACTGATAATAACACATCACTCTGAGGGGAATGAAATTTGGGGAGTTGATTTCCCTTTCAGTGCTGTGGTCATATGATCATCATTTCCAGCCCTTCCTCATAGCTTCCCATAAGTCAGTGGAGAAGCCAGCAAGAACTCTAAAACTCAGTTGTGATTGGCGATGCTCCCTGTCAATTTTTCTCTAGCTAAATCTTTGCTTGTAGGAAGCTTGCAGAGAGAAAGATAGCATGCTGAGGGACTGGGGGAGTGTGAGAAAAGAAGAGGAAGGGAGGAAGATTTCCGATACCCCTTGCCAGCTTTCCATTCCACAATGAGGAAGCCGGCAGGAAGTCGGAAATTGCTCCCACTGCTTTTTTTGCCCCCCTGTGGTCATGCTGTTTCTGTTTAGATAAGAAAATAATTCTGAAATTTACTAGATATTCATTAGGCAATCATAGGTTGTCTAGTTAAACACTAAAATGACATGGATAATGTGAACTGTTCTTTCTCCTAATATGTCGATCAAACACTACCATTCTTCCTGGATGCTAAGAGATTAGTAATTTTGTATCAGTCAGGCAATTAATCAATCAATCAATCAATTGATATTGTCATTGCTTCTTCTTGACTCAAAGCTGGAAAGGAAGTAGCTGTCTGTCTGCTTGACGCCTGTTTATTTATCTAATTTATATAGCCACACATTTTATAAGCAAGTTACTCTGGGCACAGTACCTAGAGTCCTGTGCTTTATAAGAGTAAAAAGTCAGCTTTTTTTTTTTAATGAAAAAAGGGTTTTCATTTTTGTCACACCAGCAATCTCCGGATGGAGGACTGATGTCAGGAGCAAGTTTTAAACACTTATGGAATAGATTGTATGATATCCATAGTGCATAACAGCATCAACAACAAACATTGAAGGGCAAAATTTCCCCTCTTTTCTCATAAAAATATCCCCAACATAAAATAAAATACAAAATCCAACTCATCTCCCTACCATCAAAATATGCAACTGATTTATTTTATTTCTTTCTTTTTATAAAAAAAAAAAAATCTTGATCATGGCATTTTTTTTTCCACCTGTCAACCCACACGAAAGAAATCACAATTCCCTCTGGCAAAAAATAAAAACTCCACAACTGATTTATTGATATTGAAATGTTGCCTCTAGTGCCTTAAATCCTGGTTCTCCTTCTTCCCTGCCCCCTCCTTGCAATTGGCTAAGTGTGCAATCCTCCAGCCTTTCAGTCTGTGGGAACATACATTGCCATAAACTCTACTACCCCGTGGCTTAACTTCATTCTGCTTTAGGAATGAGGCCAGCAATTGATTCTGTCCTTACAGTTTTTGTGTGGGATAACTTAATGAAAATGATTGGTGTGTCCCCTGGTATCATTTGTAGCATCCTCTGCCAGTGGGATAATCAACCACCAATCACTCCCCTTAACATGTGGAGAATCAGAGCTGAGCATGGAAGTGCCTGAGACAGAGAGATTAACCACCATTCAAATTCCCACAATGACATGCTTGCTAATTGTTGGTTGAGCTCTGCCTGAACATGTGTCTAATGTTCTTTTGAAAGAGTGGGAGGAGTTTTGAAACATGAAGGTGTCTCCTATTGCTACCTCACGTGTTCCTCTTCCATGTCTTTGACCTGACAGCCTGCCAGGGCCTTGAAAACCCATACAGTTTTTCTGCAGACGAAAATGGTAGGTTGGTTTGGTGGTAGTAAGGGCAGTGAAGAGAATCCCTTGTGACAGGGGAAGATAGGGTGATATTCAGACAAGAGAGACTGCTGCATTTTCTGGCCTGGAGCAAGGTCTAGCTGGGATGTTTTTCCAAAAAAGCAACTGATGCGTTTTTATCGCCTTCTATCACTTACAGGGAACAGTCTGGCTGGGTGTTCAAGGCAGCTTACAGAAACAGGAGGAGGAAAACAATGACTTTTTGGACATCAGAAGTACCATGGACCCCATCTCCACAATCTGTTTTGGACTGAATTGTAACTCCGATAGCAACACGACCCAGAAGAGAACTCCAACCAATAGTGGTTTGAAAAAACAAAAGCAAAATGGCTGTTATAACTCAGAGATAGCATAGTTGTAGAAATTGTTCCCTGTCATTTAACCCAACCTGGGGAAACTGAGACTGCTCTATCTCTGAAGGTTACACCCCTTTTATTTCTATTTTTTTCTCACATGTGGATGGCTATTAGGCATTCAATGTACCAAGTTAATGAAAATAATAATAATAATAATAATAATAATAATAATAATAATAACAACAACAACAACAACAACAACAATAACAACAACAACAACAGCAATTAGACAGCTAACCTGACTCCTGGCTTTTTTTTCTTTTGGTCAAATTGTACAGCCTGAATTGGTTCAGACAAAGAACCTGCCCGCAGTGTGCTCTTCCCTATGTGATCATGATTGACAGCCGCTGTCCGCAGATTCCACAGATTCCTTTTCTAAGCCACTGGTAAGTTTCCAAGCTGTCCTGAAGCAAAACATGCAAGCAGGTAAACAAAACCAAAACTGAATGATGGGGAAAATAGAGAAGAGTGTTTGAGGTGCCAGCCTAAAGTGGTCAAAAGATTCTGGCTGTGTCATCACCACTATTGCGAATGAAGCAGAAACAGTGAAGGACTAGGGATTAGACAAAGCAACATCCTACAGTCACGGAATTAAAAAAATGCTTAGTAGAACATGTTCCTGCTACAGTTAAAAGGTTCTAGCTTAGAGTTAAAGGGATGCAGTAATGAGTCCCAAGTCACTTCGCCAGCAGTTCATCAGTAAAGCAGTTCCCAGCAACGTAAGGAAAAACCCAATTCCTTGTGTAATAAATGCACACAACCCGAAGCATGTACACTTTGCAACCCAGAGGGATGCTGTGGAATCTGCAGACAGCAGCTGTCAATCATGATCACATAGGGAAGAGCACACTGCGGGCAGGTTCTTTGTCTGAACCAGTTCAGGCTATATAATTTGACCAAAAGGGGAAAAAAAGGACTTGGCAAAGGGAACATGTGGGCACTCCTCTAACCCCTGACCCTCAAGCTTCCTAAAGCGGTCCATATGACAAGTGGCTTTCACACGTTACAGCTGTTGCTGTGGAAACACTTTCCCATGGCCTTTCTATTTGGCAATGGTAACATAAGAACTAGCCTAGTATGTGTCAAAAACCGAGTGTGGGCTGTGGCTCTGTAATTTTTTCCTCCTCCCTTCCTTATCGATGTGAATGCAGTATATGACTCCAGGAGAGAGGCGGGGGACCCTTGAATTCCACAGCCATATAACTCCCATCAACAGCATCTACAGCCAAGAAAAAACAACCAATACATCTTCTACACCAGTCTTGGAGATGTCTGTGAACAAACATGCCTGTCAGCTGAGGCCCCCTGAAACTCTTCACCAACATGCATGGAAGGAATGCCATTAAAAAGCCAAAGCAGAAAGAGCAGATAGCATTTCAACTTTGGGGGTTCTGTGGGAGATGACCCACAAGCCAAAAGTTTAATTTTCCATCTGCGAATGGCTCACTCTTTCACAGTACAGCTTAGGCGCCCTAGAACCGTAATTATCCTCAAGGTCTTTGCTTTATTTCCATAATGTAAACTTCTGCGCGCAAACAAAAGCCGAACTTTATTTCAGAATTTAGTTTCTTCTACCTCCCTCCTTCCTCTCCTCTCTAAATTTATAAGCATCTTGTTGTTAATCCTTAACTGGCTGAAATAGCCTGCAATAGTACAGAATATGAAACAGTCACTGTATCTTAGTGTATATTGTATATTGATAAGTGGCAATTCGATATTCATTATTTATCATATTTAGAAACCACTGCCTCATAGAGTGACTCTGGGCGGTTACAAATAGCCATAAAAACATAAAAACCATAGATCAATATTATAAAAAACAATTAAAAACAATAATAAAATAATTAAAATTTAAAAGATGGGAGACTTTGGGATGTTAACCAGCCCCATGGCTGTGTCTTCTCCTGTGGGCACCAAGCAAGTTGGCAGAGTTAGGTCTTCAAGCATTTCTGGAAGGCCAGGAGGGTGGAGGTCCTTTTCTACTCTGATGTGTGTGTGTGTGTGTGTGTGTGTGTGTGTGTGTGTGTGAGGTGGTATTCAGCAGGTTCGGACCAGTTCTGGAGAACCAGCAGCAGAAATTCTGAGTAGTTCGGAGAACCGGTAGTGGAAATTTTGAGTAGTTCAGAGAACCGGTAGTGGAAATTTTGAGTAGTCCAGAATACCACCTTTGACTGGCCCCATCCCCATCTATTCTCTGCCTCCTGTGTCCAAGTTGATCAGCTGGGTCTTCTTTTGTTGCCTAGCACAGGAGAATGGAGCGGAAAGCAGGCTAGTGGGGTGAGAATGGGGATTTTACAGTACACTTCCCTTGCCACACCCACCAAGCCATGCCCACCAAGCCACGCCCACAGAACCGGTAGTAAAAAAATATTGAATCCCACCATTAGTGTGTGTGTGTGTGTGTGTGTATGAATGATCCATAGGGAAAGGGAATTGGTAGAGAGAGTGCTCTCCCTGGACCCTACCAATCAAGACTGATGGGATCTGCAGGATATTTTCCCTGCCTCAGTAAGTGGGACAGGCTGAGGTAATGGGCAAAGATGGCTCCCTACTTAAACCCGTACTTGTAGGGTATCTCTGAGGAAGAGGTTAAAAAAAAGTCAAGATGGCAGCTAGAACTGCAATTGAAATCTTTTTTTTTTTTGTATTGCTGCCACCATCTTGGCTTTTTTTTTAAATCTCTCCCCACACACACATCTGTCAGATGCCTCCTGCCTTATTTCAATTGTGTCATAATGAGAGAAATTAGAATGCTGAAGGTCTAGGCTACCCTTAGTTTCCAAAGTTAAAGTTAATCCAGTGTGAGAAATTATTAAAGTTCAAATTAAAGTTTTTATTTTTCAGAGCTGAATTTGGAGCTTTTTTTTTTAAAAAAAAAGCTCATTCTTGTTGATGTTGTCCAGTACAGTTGGTAAATCATGTCTGGCTCTTTGCAATCCCATGGACCATAGTATGCCAGGGCCTGCGTCCTCCACAGAGTTTGCCCAAATTCAAGTTCCTTGTATCAATGACACTAACAAAGTCTACCTTAAAGAATTGTAATTATTTCAGTCTGCTGACTTATATCCAAACTTTTTTGACCTTTTAAAATCATGGATTGACAGGCCAAGTTCCCGTTATGGATTAATACCTTGTATTATTTTCTTCTCTCTCTTTTTAAAAAATTTGTGATAGTGAATTTTGAATTTTGACTTAGGAATTTGAATTTTGAATCTTTTGATTTTTTTTGAAAATTGTAAAATGGCAATACTGATGATTTGAGCAGCTTTAAAAAATGTTCCAGTCCCATTTAACCATCTTTAAAAATCCTGACACTGCAATGACTGGCTGCCAAGTTTAAAGCTGGAATCCATTTTTACGGTACTTTTAAACCACTGAAAAAGTAGATTTACAATGGAGGTGCTGACAGACCTTTGACTCTCACAGCTATTCTAATAGCTCAGCTGTATTTATTTTTCATTATGCTTAAATATAATTGGCAGAAGCTTAGCCATAGTTCAAGCTGATGAGAACCTTTTTCATTTCAGCATCACTTCTTAAAAACTGGTTCCTTTTCAGATCCCCTTTTTATTTTTGAGTCTTTCCTTCTTGGCTGCCTTTCATACTTAGTTCCTTGTTAGTGTCTCTGCACTACTGTATTCTTCAAAAGAGCATGTCAAGTGGGTATTTATGTTATTAAAGTTGTGTCAACCTCTGGCCCAAAGAATATTGTCTTGCGGGCGGGGGGTGGTGGAATCTACTAGGAGGGTTTCGGCTCTGTTAAGACAAAGAGCATCACTAAACAAAATGGAGGTCGGGCTTTATTTCTAAGCATGTAGTTAGATTAGAATTAAGGGATTTCTAGATTATGATACAGATAGTCTTTGACTTAACAACAGTTCATTTAGTGACCATTCAAAGTTACAATGGCAGTGGAAAAAGTGGGTTATAACCGTTTTTCACGCTTACAACCTTTGCAGTATCCCCATGGTCACATGATCAAAATTCAGGTGTTTGGCAACCGGTTCATATTTATAATTGTTGCTGCTTTCCCAAGATCATGTGATCAACTTTTGGGACCTTCTGACCAGCAAAGTCAATGGGGAATTCAGATCCACTTAACGACCGTGTTACTAACTGAACAACGGCAGTGATTCGCTTAAAGACAGTGGCAAGAAAGGTCATAAAATGGGGCAAGACTCACTTAGCAACTGTCTCACTTAGCCACATACATTATGGGCTCAATTGTGGTCGTAAGACCAGGACTGCCTATAGAGTATGTTCTGAATCATCGGAACAATTCTTCCTCTGAAACAAAAGCTTCTGTACCCTTCTAATCCACTCACAATAAAGACACTAGACTTTTAAGAAATGTCTCACTTAATAAAAGAAATTTTGGGCTCAATTGTGGCCGTAAGTTGAGGACTACCTGTATTGTTACCTAAACCTGTAGGAGTACAAGGATATGTCATTTTTTTAAAATTAGGAGTACCTACTCTTGGATGTTTCTGACAGCTTGGGCCTCTAAAAGCAGAGAAGCAGAGGGTTGGATCCAGTTTGCTTTGAGAGATATTCAATTATCTCAGCTTGATTATATCAATTATTTATTATATCTGGCCAATGGTGTTAAATGTATCTCAAGTAATGCTATTTCTTTAGCAGTGTACAGCAGAATAGAGGAATTCAGAAGGAGTAAAAGTACTTTATTACTTCTGTGGAGGAAAACACTCTCCTGTGTCAATTCTATCCCAACTATTTCCCACAAAAAAAGCTCCTTATCAGCAATGCCTAGGAATGCTGACCCATTTATTTATTTTTTTATTATCTCCAGCCTGGTACCATTCCTCAGAGGTTGATATTTTCTCCCATTTGGAAGTATTTCCTGTGTGATAATAAATAGCTGCATAGCGAAAAGAAGGACTGCGGAGGCGACATAATAGCAGTGTTCCAATATTTGAGGGGCTGCCACCAAGACTCGGGGGTCAAACTATTCTCCAAAGCACCAAGAAGCAATGGGTGGAAATTAATCAAGGAGAGAACCAACTTAGAACTAAGGAGAAATGTCCTAACAATGAGAACAACGAGCCAATAGAACTGCTTGCTTTCAGAAATTGTAAGTGCTCCATCACAGGCTTTTAAGGAAGCTGTTAAGAAGAGATTGGACAGCTATTGGTTTGGAATGGTATCGGGTCTCCTGTTTGAGCAGGGGGCTGGACTAGAAGACCTCCAAGGTCCTTTCCATCTTTATTATTTTGTTATTCTGAAATATGGGCTTGGCTGCTAATGCATTTTCTCTTGGTCTCTGTTTCATTCACTTCCATACAAAGACTATGATTTGAACATGACAAGGTGCATATTCCTATTAGATATTATGATGTTACCTCCCAGTTTGTAGCTGATGAAGCAATAAATTATGATGAGAGATTGTGTTGAGTGAAAATTAATCTCAGAGTCAATCTGGATATTTCTGCTATCCTTCAAGTCCTAAAGCAAGAAGAATTCCTTCTACAATTGTCCCTCCCTACTGTGGATGTAATATGTCCTTCCTCTGACATGTAAATTAAAATTCCCTAATTTTAAAACCAAGGATTGTTAATGCCCTCAGATTCCCTTAAGAACCTTCTTTCACTGGCAGTAATACCAGCCATCAAAACTGAACTGTAGCTTTTATGTGTATAGAAGCTGCGGAAGTAACAGTGTCTAGCTTGAGTTTTTCCACAAATCTCTTCTTCATTAGATAAACTTCTTTGGATCAAGGGCCATACTCACTTTTGAATGGCTCCCGACATCTAGGGACAATATCAGGTCCCAATAAGTTAAATTAAGTTAAATTATATTTAAAATATTATCTTTCTTCATCTTTATATATTTCATAATATTTCCCTTCAGGTACATTAAAATGTCAGTTTGATAGCAACATTAGTAAACTGATAATATAATTACCATTCCCAAAAGACTGGTAATTATGACATTCACATCTCTGGAGTAACAAGTTGATAATAAACACACCTGGTGGCAAGTTGAGTTTTGAGTTTATCAAACAAATAAAATACGTAAAAGGTTATTCTCTGAGGCAGGTGTATAATGCTAACTATTTTTGGAGATGTTCATTTCATCCAAGATTTTGCAATGAATTTAGCTAAGCGGTAACTTAGCTATCTGAAAATGCTATCATCAACGTGTTGAACTTCTCCACCAAGAATGTTCCATAATAAATTCATCTTGCCACCAACGTCTGATATCTCCTCAATCCTTTTAAAAAAAATATGTGAGGTTTTATATACAAGTCACCAAATTCTTAGAAAGAGATCTTTCTATAGAGAAAAAAAACATTTTGTTGCTATTGGTAGAACTGTGGAAATTCTAGCCAAGAAAGAGGAATTAAGATAAAAGTATTTCTGTTTATTGGCTGAAAGCCTTGTGAAATATTTGAGGAATGTCCCTTTCCTGTTTCAGTTTCACTCCTAGTGGTTTGTTCCCATTGTCATTATAGTGGCAGAGACAATTGTCATAATAAGAACATGCTTGGTCTGGCAGTGGGAACAAAAGACAGCTCTGTACAAACTTTATTTGATTATCCATGCTGGATGATGTCTAGCTGTGCCCCCAGTTCCCTCCTTTCAGCTGCCTTCCTATGAAGCACCAGAAAATTTGGATCATTGCAACTAGTCGTTTCATTCAGACATGGCTGCACTCCATCCTGTGAGATTCACTAATTGCTTTTCCAAGATTTTATAGATGTTATGCTTGCTTAGTATAAGACACTAATCAATCCCATGTCCCATGCAGTCAGACAAAATAAAAAACCCATTCAGATGTTTCTCTTATCCCAAGGTTACTTTCGCAGCAATGGTGTCCTTTAAAGCAAAATAAATAAATAATGTACAAATGCAAGCTACTTTTTCCCCCTCCTTCCTTCATACCTTCCATAATCCATATCATAACAATTCTTCGTTTTCTCTCCTAAATTTAGGTAACACCAAATTCTATATGATAATGATTTAAAGGAAAAGGATGAAAAAAGATGGAAAAGTACAGTACAGGTAGTCCTCAAGTTATACCACAATTGAGCCCCAAATTTTATGTTGCTAAGTGAAACATTTGCTAAGTGAGTTTTGCCCCATTTTATGACTTTTCTTGCCATAGTTGTTAAGTGAATCATTCCATTTGTTAAATTAAAAATGAATCTGGCTTTGCTTGTCAGAAGGTTGCAAAAGCTGATACCGTCAGCTTTAAAATTCAGCTGTCAGATACATGACCCCAGGACACTGCAACGGTCATAAATATGAGTAGTTGCCAAGCACCTGAATTTTGAACACATGGCTGTGGGGATGCAGCAACAATTGTAAGTGTGAAACTCCCTTTTTTCACTGCCATTGTAACTTTGAATGGTCACTAAATGAACTGTTATAAGTCAAGGACTATCTGCATACTGAAATTCTGTATAGTAGAGATCTTAATATCCAAGGTAGTTTTAGAAAATATTCCGTACTTGTAAGAATCTCTTATGAATGGGTGTCACACTTGGTTGCGTCACGTGACATATTGTGATGTATTGTGATGGTTTTTGCCTTTGTGGAGCTGGGGTGTACATGGTCTGCGTGTGATGCATTTGGTCCAGGCATGCTGTAATGCAAGAGGCTGAAGTTAGATCAGCACTGTGGTCTTACCAAGTCAGAAGATTAAAGCAATTAATGGGGTATCTAGAGCAGAGGTGGTATTCAGCAGGTTCTGACCAGTTCTGGAGAACCGGTAGTGGAAATTTTGAGCAGTTCAGAGATCCTGCAAATACCACCTCTGACTGGAGATTTTACTTCCTTTTTCCTTCCCAGGGGTGGGATTCGATTTTTTTAACAACCGGTTCTGTGGGCATGGCTTAGTTGGTGGGCGTGGCTTGGTGGTCATGTGACTGGTGGACGTGGCTTGGTGGTCATGTTATTGGCGAGGTGTGGCCAATTCGATATCACTCACATTGAGGCATACATCTCCTCGCCTGGCCTCTCATGACTGTGGGGATACTGCAACAGTCATAAGTGTGAAAAATGTTCATAAGTCACTTTTTTCAGTGCCACTGTAACTTTGCAAAGTACCAGCAAAGGAGGGGGGAAAAACTCCAGAGAAGTTCCTGAGACAGGAAGTCTAGTCCTGCCAAGAATGTAAAAAGGGTTAACGGAGAGGCAGTTTCTATAAGCAACACCAGAATGTTTCCTTCCTGCCTTCCTTACAGGATTAGGCCAGTAATTTCTTCTAACAACTGGTTCTCCGAACTGCTTAGAATGTTAACAACCAGTTCTAGCACATAGGTGCAAACTGGTAGAATCCCACCCCTGATCCTTCCCTTGCCACACCCACCAAGCCGGTAGTAAAAAAAATCAAATCCCACCACTGATCTACAGGAATATGATGGGCATCTAAAGAAGCGAAGGTTCTAAATCAACCTGTGCAAATAAATCTGGAGAACAACACAGTAGCCAGTAGCCAAGTTTGGAAGAAGTCCATCTTGACTTATGCCCACAATGAGGACCAGAATTTCTGTTGCTAAGCATGCCAGTTGTTAAGCGACTTGCACTCAATTTTGCAAACTTTTAGCCACGGTTGTTAAGTGAATCTGGCATTCCCTTTTGACTCTGCTTATTGGAAGCTGTCTGGAAAGATTGCAAATGGCGATCATGTTATCTGTCCCACCCCCAAACTAATGACAAACAGATACAGCAACCAACCTTAAATTTGGCAGTGGAGATTAATGAAGTGGTGGAAATACACTTCTCTTGTAATAGCATGGGATGCTGTTTTTGTTTTTCTTCCTAATTGTTTAGCTTTCCAAGCACCACATTATCTCTCTGACTCAGACAAAAAAGAAAGGAAGCAATTCAAGCAAAGCAAATTTTACTGAGCTCTATTTTATATGGTATGCTTCGCATAAACTACTACAAATTAAGGCTCTAATGATATCCAATGCATACTTAACTTAAAGTAACCTCTTTTTTATTCTTCAGAGTGGAACCATACCTAAAATTATGATATAAACATATTCTTTATCTCAGTTAATGATTCTAGCAACTTTCAAGAAAGAGGTACATGATTTTGTTTCTCTAACTCCTATGATTGCCCGAATTAAAACAACTTGTTCAGTTTTCCATGTGATGATGCTATGATCGCAAATCGTTTTCTCATGAGCAAGCTGCATTAACTATGACCAAGTTGACTGGCTCCATGCTCCTGAATACTTGTGTTAAAATCACAAAAAAATTAGAAACTGTTTTCTTGGCAAGTGTATTTGCTGATAATGATAAAGAGGCTAAAGATAATGATAAAGAGGCTTTCAGCTTCCCCTAACCTGACATTCTACAGCTGTAGCCAGCATGGCCCCTATTGAGAATTATTGAAACGAATATATAAGGAGAATACCCATCTTGGGGAGGACTTTTTTTAAAAACCAAGTGTTTTGTAAAAGAAAAAAAGTGTTGTGAGATGGGGAGGGAGGGAGGGGAAGAGAGAGAGGGAGGGAGGGGAAGAGAGAGAGGGAGGGAGACTCTTAAATATCTGGGTACCAACCTAGTTAAACTTTAGATAAAAATGCAGTGAAACAATTATTTGGCTAAAAATGGAAGTACATTGGAGACAGATTACTAGGTGCATTGGGAAAATTGCTCTGACAAAGTAAAGAGATTGTGGCTTGATCTAAAACTTAAGACATAATATTCTTTACAAACCAATGAAAAAACGAAAGAGAAAGCTAACACCGACTACATTCTTTCCTTGCTGTGTTTTAAGACCATCCTATCAGAGTTAAATCCTAACCTCCTTGAGACTTCTTCAGAAGAGGAGAAAAATCTGTGGAATTTTAATCCTGGGGATGGAGTGGCATATATTTTCTTTACTTGAAAACTTATTTACGATGTGATTAATGAGTTTCTAGGATGAGTTGTGCTTTTGGGGCTTCTCTTTCCATTCATTGGTTATGAGAACACCCACAATATAAAAAGGGAATTTTACTGCTATGCACTTTCTAAGACCTCCATCTGTCTTTGTTACCTTAAATGTGGCCCCGTGAGGAACGGTACTTTGAACATTCATTCCTCATTCAGAACGTAAAAATTGTAATGGACAAGCCATAATACTAGTTGACTAGATCCTTCCTGAGTGTGTATTTTTTGTGTTCTTTATGTACAATGATTGAAATATGATTTGAATAAATCTAAGCTTAAGTAGGGAAGATCTTGCTTTTGTAGGTTTTTCTGTTGTTTTTTTAAATTAGGTCTCTTCACTGCTGAGTCCCCTTATCCTTGAGATAGTGGAAAAATCATACTAACGTGACATTTGTTTTGCCCATTACTGATTCTGAGGCCTCTCTCTTGCTTCTGTTTCAACTCATGCAGTAAGGGGGGGAAATTACTTTAGTCCTGGAACAGTTATGGATGACTTTACACCATGTCTGTTACAGGCTGAGGATGAGATGAAGGCAAGGGTCCATGTTGATATGGAAGAAAAAGGAGGCTGCCAGGACTTATTTCTGCTGTGGTTAGGTGCACAGGTGGAAAAGTTACAGTTCACAGTGTTAGGAAAGAGGCATTTCCATACCACAAACTCAACTCTCTTTTCTTTCCACTTCCCAAACAGACCACTAGTGCCTTGTACATTTGCACATTTCAGTTTTCTTCCTTTATACCGTGGAGGAGGAAAAGGAAGTAGTTAACCACTCGCTTATCTTCCTGAGCAGAGAAGACCACCTGAAAACAGAGTTAAATTATCAATTATGTTCTTGTCAATTCTTCAGCAACCCTGCAGCAGGACACTGACTAATAGCACTACTCACAAAAATTTTCAGTTCTTTTTAGAGTTATCTTACCATGAAGAATGACAAAGAAAAGTATTTTTCAACAAGCTTGAGCAACCCCAGACCCATTTCTTTCTCTTTTTCCCCCTTCGGCTACATATATTGCTGAACTGCCAATGGCAAAGGTAACTATAAAGTCTCCATTGCCAGCTGTGAAAGGCAGCGAACCATCTAAGAGTAACCTCAAAGTATATCATCACATGTTAGTTTTGGGAAGGAGACATGAGTCTCCTTTGCAGAACCACAAAGAAAACCTAAAACAAATGGAAATAACATGATTAACCATCATTATGAATTTCAATGAAATTTACAAACAGAAGTGCCCTCTTCCAAGCAACAGGAAGTACTAGGTAATAGCACTTCAAATTTTGAGAACAAAGACCTGGGACACAATAAGTAGAAGATGGTGTGAGAGACAAAGAGAACAAAGAAACTCAGCAAAACAAAAATGCTCCCTTTTTTAAAGCGTGCATTTGATTTTTCCTTATCCAGCATGTCATTTGAAACTGCCTCCATAATATACATCCACACATCCTATTGTGCCTGCATGCAGCACCTTGAGGGAGAATATTAGGAAAAATGCAACTTCCAAAGTGTAAGCTGTCTTTAGGCCAGGAATGTCAAACTCGTAGTGTCATGGCATTGCCCTGTGACATATTGATGCTTTTCCCACAGGTGGGGACGGGGCTGGGCATCAGGCCCGCAGGCCTTGAGTTTGGCACCCCTACTTTAGGCTGTCTCAACTGCAGGAAAACTTTGAGATACAGGAAGAGACATGTAGGCGGATGTCCTTAGGCAAGGAAGTTGTGTGGATTTGTCTCTTGGCACATGCTTTACTGAAATCAAGATAGGATGTTCTTTGAGGTACTTGTTCCTTTGGAATGCTTAGGAAATCTTATCTTTTTTCTTTACTGTTTCGCCCCTTTTTTTAATCATGTAAGCCAATCAAGTTGTCTAGAGTTGGGTGGCCTTTAAAATTTATTAAATATATGCAATGCACAACATTATCTTCAGCTAGAGAACTAGTCATTTGATGATTATAATAGTAACATTAATCTAACATGGTTGGTTCTTGACAAACCTATGGTAATAGTGACATTCTTTTCTAAGTGTTTGTAGATATGTTTCTTGATGATCTGATCTAGAATTTTGCTTAGCAAAGACATAAAACTAACTTTTAATTAGAAACTAACTGTTTCTAATTCCCCAAATCCTTCTTCTTCCACTTTGTTTTAATACTCGGATTGTGTTTGTTTTTCCTCAGAGTTCCAACACCTCACCACTTCACCAAATGGGATTTATCTCCTTTAATTGTATTAGGAAAGCTGTTTTCTCTCTGTTTTGAAAGAAGACAGAGTTCCCCACCTTTAAAGTACAACAGATTCATAGCCTCTTTGGTTGTTGATTTGTTTAGGATATCTGGGTGTTATCTAAATTAAGCCACAACTGGTTCCAGCTTCTCAATGGAAGCTTCTTTGTAATGGGACCACAATACTTGGTTCAGTTATTATCTATGAAGTTGAGCAGCTTCTCAATTATTCTTGATTACAGATTGTTGCACCTCACTTTTCATGCCCAGAGCTTCAATATCAGTTGGATAGTTCCAATGGAATGGACCACTACCTGGTTCTTCCATTCTTTCTTTCTACGTGATTCCAAGTACTCAGTACTTCTATCGGGGTGCTTTCTTCCTCCTTGGACCCCCTCCTCTACTCCTACAAAGTGCCCTGTGCCCTGGAGGTTTTATTCTGCTAGTACTCCTCACAAAATGGTTTATCCTTTGAATGCTTGACCTTTTCCTTTAATATTTTATAGAAGAAATTCTGCCCTTCACTACTTTCATCTTCTCCTCCCACAAGATTGCATCTGGAAAAGGTATAATTAGCATACTCTGAATTGAAAAGCATGGTCCTAACCATTCTTCTGGTAAGAAGACAAACACAACACACAAGGACTAAGTCACAACTTCTGCTTTTTCTTTTGAGAGAAATTTCCCTGCTCCTGTTCATTCTCCAGGTTGCGAACTTCCAGTTAACTGCTCTCCTTGTAAAATATCTTGGCTGAGGATGAGGTACTATTTCAGTCTTTGTTGCAATATTATATTGTAATAAGTGCCTAATCATGAAATGAGGTTTTACCCATATGATGAAGTGATATGTAATGAGAAGTTCCCGCTTTTGCACAACTTTTCTCGTCATTCACTCATTGCTGATTATGCAGTGTGATAAATTACATAGCCCCCAGCACAATATCTCACTGTGCTATTTCTGCACTGAGAAAAATGAAGATCTTTATTTGGAACAAGCCGATCAGCAGCGGTTTACTAAATATAGCCTGAGATTGATAAATGTTCAGAACTATGTGAACGGCCAGCTCTTATTTATTATGCTTCCTTGCATGAAGGAATGGCTGATTCAGTAATATGAGACTAGGACAGTAAAGGCTGAAAAATAAAGTTTATATGAATAGTTGAAGGAAACGCTTCTAAGAAAAAAATGAATTTAAGGGTGGCTATGAAAGATGAGCGCATTTATAATGGATGCAGTCACCGTGAAGGATTTATTAAATATTTCCTGAACTGGGACTGGACTTGCCCTATGAACATGGCCAGCTATATAATCTTGTTATCTTAATTCTTGCTCTATGCTACCTCATCACTTTCTAATGGTTCATTGTCTTCTACACATTACAGCCATTGCAGTCAAAATTATTGTTTTCTATAGTGAGAGCAAAGCCTTCATCTCTTTTTTGTCCTATAAAGCTTGAACAGGACAATGGGAAATCGAGTTTTTAGAAAATTGTTGTAATTAGCAACATCATATCCTAAATGCTTTAACAATAATCAGTGGGAAGTGGCTGATTAACTGCATTATGGTAACATGATTATGGTACTATGTTTCAGAAGCTATTCTGAATCATTTCATGTTAAGTAGTTCTAAACTAGAATAAGATGCCTTCTTTTGTTTTTGTTTTTTGTTTGTTTTAGGGAGCAAATAAGGTGGTTTCTATTACAGAAGGACATATCAAATCCTTTGATTCAGAATTCTAACTTGAACTTCCTTTGAGTGTTTTAATGAGTTCACTTAATTGCTCTAAAACACGCAACCATCCAGAACACCTCCATGTTATTTTTGAAACATAAACTCAAAAAGAAAGAATGGTACTAAGGTAGCCCTACAGGAACTAACTTTTAAATTCCAAAAATTTTACATTTCTCACAAGGCCAATCTTTTGAAACTAAACCAGAGGTGGTATTCGGCAGATTCTGACCAGTTCTGGAGAACTGACAGCGGAAATTTTGAGTAATTTGGAGAATGGCAAATACCACCTCTGACTGACTCCACCCCCTTCTATTCTCTGCCTCCTGAGTCCCAGCTGATCGGTTGGGTCTTCTTTTGTTGTCCTGTACAGAAAAATGGAGCTGGAAATCAGATTAGTGGGGTTGGGAAGGAATGGGATTTTGCAGTAACTTTCCCCCAGGAGTGGGGAGGGAATGGAGATTTTACAGTATCCTTCCCCTGACACAGCCACCAAGCCACGCCCACCGAGCCATACCCACAGAACCGGTAGTAAAACATTTTGAATCCCACCACTGAACTCAACATTAATTATAAAACCTAGCTGACTATTTGGCTGATTTTAAATGAAAGATGACTGCAACAAGATACAAATACTTATATCACTGTGTACTCTCCTGGAGATATTTTTAAATTAAAAATAAAGGAAAGAAACCATATTTTACTGAGCTTTATTTCACAGATACCAAGGTTGTTGAATAATATTTTAATCTCAAATTTTAAAAGGCAATTTATCTGGGACTTGTGTAATAAATCTGATATTGTCATAAGCCAACTATTATCTTGAAATGACAACGCTACTTCTGTCCTCAGTGACTGAACAATTTCTTTTGGCTGATTCAGGACATATCCAGATGGTTGAATTAAAGAGTTTTCCTCCATGTTATAAACTGAGCATAAATTATATTACTATCTTTGGTTTAATTTTTCCTCAGTAACAAAGCACAGGAGGACTACTTTTAATGTGGGCAAATCAAGGATGAAATTTAATTCTAAACACAACTCATTAAATTAATGAGTCAGCCATCCTGGGATTGATGCACATTTTTACAGGACCAATAAAAATAAAGTTCTTGATTGTTTCAGTTTGCAACCCATGGCCCCCAAGGTGCTTTTTTCAAGAAGAAACTGGACTTTCTTGTTTTTCTTTGAAGACATTTCACTTCTCATCCAAGAGGCTTCTTCAACTCTGACTGGATGGTGGAGAATGGAAGGATTTGTACTCCTTGCAAACAGCTGGTCATTTATCTGTGTCCTCAACTTGAATAATGCAAATGGGTGTAGAACCTTCTTGGAACTGTTGAAAGGACTGTGTTGTAGACTGGAGATACTGTAGATAATGTCGTATCTCTCCCCCTCTGTTGAGAGAGGGCTGCTCAATTTTGACATAGGTGGCCTCTTTGACCCCTCTTTCAAATCAGTGGTCCACTCTGTCCAAAATGTGGACTTTGCTGTCTTCAAATGAGTGGCCTTGGTCTTTTAAATGAATATGGATTGTGGAATCTTGTTCTCTTGAAAAAACACCTTTGGGACAACTATGACCTGGATGACTGAGAAGCTCCATAGACAACCCATGTCCATGTTCCAGAAAGGTGCAAAAGTGAGCAAAAATGGTTGAGAAAGGTGTAAGATTCCTCCAATTTGTCCCCAGTGGCTTTGACCTCTGGTGTACCATTATTAAAAAAATAATTTCATTCCAGTTTTGGGGAAAAGGTGGCAGGAAGTATGGTTTAGACTGGTTAACCCAAGCTGGTTTGCAGAAACCAGGAAGAATTTTAAAATATTGCCAAAATACAGACCATCACATTTTGACTTTGTGTTGCTGGCATATAATAATGAGTCTGCTGACCACCAGAGGGGTTGATCATATTCCATTATCCTTCCATGAAAACAGCTGCTGTATTTGAGTTGCAATCCTACAGAAAATTGTTAGAGGTCAGCAGAGAACTATATGCTTTTGTATCACTCTGGTGCCATCTAGTGGTCATTTAGATTTTACAGTCCATATATAATAGTCCTAGCTTTACAAAAATACTGTGAGATAATTTATACCAGTGAGACTGGCCTTACTTCTCATTATGTGATGATATAATTAAATGATAATAAATAGAACCACATCTCTAGCAATATGCTTATGTCAGCAAGGGCAATTTAAGAAATTGAAATAAATTGAGATAAAAAGGTCTTTTAAAGGGTAAAGAACTGTGCTTACTGCTAAAAATAGTTATGCAAAGTGGATAATACGTTTAACCAGTACCTACCAAAAGACACTTAAATTTATGTGTAGAACTGTAAATCAGAATGCACTTCTTTTCTTCTTCTTCCACTTCTTTTAAAAGAGAAGCTTCTCTAAAACTCAATGTATATATTGTGTAGTAGTGCATAATTGGCCAATGCCTACTATAAATTGATCCAGCATGAAGGCTGAAATGTAACAAAACAGTGCCATTGTTCTTTCAGAATGAACAATTCAAGCAATTTAAATTTAATATTTAAACTTTCAGAGTTTAAAAATATAAATACAACAAAAACCATGGAAAAGGTAACTATCACAATAATTATATATACAGGCCATCATATATTCATCATACCATGGCAAACTGTTACATAAAATATGCTAAGATATGAAATGGTGTTCTTCAAAATCTACTAACATCACATTTTATTTGTTGCCATAAGGCAATCCGATTTTTTTTTCTTGGCTAACATGCTTTCAGACAACAAAGCAATAACAATATTCAACCCCTCAAATGAAGATGCCATTCCATCTAAAAGTTCATTTCTTGTGCTCATAGTGAGATGAGACCTAGCTTCATCCTATAATATAACCAGGAATTTGCAATTGTGCCATATCTCTATGCTAGTTAAATTCTATTTGTGCCAAGGGAACGTGCCATTTTATGACTTAAATGCTACTTCTGAAAAGGCAGTCCTCATTTAGTGACTACCTAGTACAGCAACTCATCATAGTTATGATGGTGATGAAAAAGTAAATTGTCAACCCCAATTGTGATAATCAAATATGGAATACCTATTTATCACTGTCCCAAAGGTGTTTGTTTATCAAGAGTCAATTGGACTTTCTGGTTTTCCTTTGAAGTTGTTTCACTTGTCATTCAAGAAGTCAAAGAAAAACCAGAAAGTCCAGTTACCTCTTTAAAAAATCACCTTTGGGACAACCATGACCTAGATGACTGAGAATTTCCATAGGCCTTATATTTTAAATTGTGGCCACTGAACAATTGCGCCCAACAAGTATTCTTCAATGACTCCACACTAAATTGAAGGAAAGCATGGAGTAATATCTTGCAAAACTCTACTCCGGGCCCTGTGCTACCGGTACTTAACACATTAATAAATAACTTGATTAAGACAAGAAAAGAGAGAAACTTACTTGTATGTTTGAAACTTTATCTTACCTAAAGGAAAAGGTAATACTGTTCATTAGATATGCAGAATCAATTAGTTTGCCTATGCAACAGTCAAAGTGTGTATGCAGGTGTGTGTTTAGAAGGTGGTAGAAGTAATGGGAATCATTGGCTTAGTTGAAAGGGGGATCCTTCCACTGCAAATTAGTTAAGGGTATCCAGAAGCAACTGAAACAAACTGCAAAATCTTCATAAATATGTAAGTATATATCGTTACAAATGAAGGGTGAGTACTAGCCATTCATGTTCTATAGCAGAGGTGTCATGGTGGTGTCACGTAACACATCGGGACTTTTTTCCCCCTTCTTCGCTAAACTGGGTGTGAGTATGGCCAGTGTGTGACACCTCCAGCCTGCAGGCCGGGAGTTTGACAGCCCTGTTCTATACCTTGATGAAGTGAGGAAAAGAGGCTCCTTTAAGCTGGAGAGAGCAGACCAAGTACCTCATTATTGGCTAGTTTGATTGACATGTTCTGCAAAATAATAGTTTTGCTCAACATCGTGGTTTACAGACAGCATCTTCATGTCTGAATAGAACTGCATGGGGTCAAACAGCTTGAACCCATCTTGGGTGCATTGTAAACTAGATCTTGAAATGGAAATAGGGTTTGTCTGGAAGACATCACATGCCATAATCTCCACAGAAGATTCATCTTCAGAGAAGCAGGAAGGCTTATGAGGGATATTGCAGATTGCTAATAGCTATAAATCAGGGGTCCCCAAACTTGGCAATGTTAAGACTTGTGGACTTCAGCTCCCAGAATTCTCCAGCCAGCTATTCTGGGAGTTGAAGTCTACAAGTCTTAAAGTTGCCAAGTATGGAGAGCTCTGCTATAAATGAAGGCCCACATAGGGCATCCTAGAAAAATTAGCCCCAGCTAATTAGATACCTTTACTCCTAGTCTTTGCTATAGATAGCTTAAAGCACCTTCTAGAACTGTTTTATATGATATAATATAATGTTGGGTTAAAAAAAGCAGGATTGAGGCACAAAGGGATGTGAAACCAGAGGAAAAGAATCTTGGGTGAAATGGCTTACTAATGAATTACTGTTGCCTCCAAGCATTTTCTGAACTAAGCTAATAAAGTCCAGGTCGAGATTAACACACAAGTTGGAAGCCTGGGCGATAAATACTTCCATTTGGAAGTATTTTAGTATTGGAAACAGTATCAGTCTGCATTGTGTTTCTGTGATAACTGCTTCAAATCTTGCCCTGAGCCTTTTTAGACTAATTGTATGAGTTCTGCCTGGTTTGTACCCGTTCACTGTTACCTTTTTCTTTTTTGCTTTGACACTTAAAACCGCTTTGCCTCATTAAAATACTGAACGGCTTCTGGATCATGTCTCTGCTTAACTCTTTGCCTGGCTATAGTAGTTTGGAAAGGATCTTGACTGCTCAGTCTAGCCTGTTTGACTGTAACAGTACATCATTTCTCCATGAGACTATGTCTAACCCAATGTGGATTGCCATATTTATCACTTTATGGAAATCTCTAAATCTGTGGATACTAACTGATATAAAGGAAAACCACTACACCAGATGATGAAATATACACTTTGTAGAGTTATGCGCTTTGCCGATAGGTTCTCAATATTATATTCCCTCATTCAGCAAAGCTCAATACAAAAAAGTTGTGGTTTTTTTGCATTGTGACTCCATGCAAATGCAAATATTTCTCAGTGATGTATAATATACAATCATCGAAATAACCAAATCAGTCAATTTTAGTGGTGCCTTTCTTTTCCTTGCTTTTTTTAAAGCTTCAATTTCCATTCCATCTCAGTTTTCTGCCACCTTTTTTCTTTGATGCAAGTGAATCACTGCACTTTTCTTTTTCAGTTATGTATTTTGAGAGGATTTTCAGTTACGTTGGCATCTGGAAAACCCAACAAGTTTAGAAACAAGAAGATGGAATCATCTTCATCAGTTAGTTATTGCTAGGAAGATTAGCCCAATGCAGCCTTCTCAGTAGAAGTTCTCAATTTAGAAGTCAGTAAAATTGGATAAGTGCCTCCATCTAAAGTTCATCAGTGCACCTGCTTCAACATGCTTTATTCTCCTGAGCCAAAGAGAGGAATAGTTTTGCCCCACTTAATTTCATGCTTAAGTGATTGGCTGAACTCTTTCAGGAAAATGTTCCTGCTCACCTTAAGTTACACTGAAGATGTAATCCTTTTTCTTTTTTCTTTTTTTGCTTTTAAAATAGCTGCTGAAAAAGAAAAGGAACAAAACACAGTGATAATTACAATTATAAACTGCTCAAAAAAAATGAAGGGAACACTTAAACAACACAATGTAACTCCAAGTCAATCACACTTCTGTGAAATCAAACTGTCCACTTAGGTAGCAACACTGATTGACAATCAATTTCACATGCTGTTGTGCAAATGGAATAGACAACAGGTGGAAAGCATAGGCAGTTAACAAGACTTTCCCAATAAAGGAGTGGTTCTGCAGGTGGTGACCACAGACCACTTCTCAGTTCCTATGCTTTCTGGCTGATGGTTTGGTCACTTTTGAATGCTGGCAGTGCTTTCACTCTAGTGGTAGCATGAGACGGAGTCTACAACCCACACAAGTGGCTCAGGTAGTGCAGCTCATCCAGGATGGCACATCAATGCGAGCTGTGGCAAGAAGGTTTGCGGTGTCTATCAGCGTAGTGTCCAGAGCATGGAGGCGCTATCAGGAGACAGGCCAGTATATCAGGAGATGTGGAGGAGGCCATAGGAGGGCAACAACCCAGCATCAGGACCGCTACCTCTGCCTTTGTGCAAGGAGGGACAGAAGGAACACTGCCAGAGCCCTGCAAAATGACCTCCAGCGGGCCACAAATGTGCATGTGGCTGCTCAAATGGTCAGAAACAGAATCCATGAGGGTGGTATGAGGGCCTGACATCCACAGGTGGGGGTTGTGCTTACAGCCCAACACTGTGAAGGACGTTTGGCATTTGCCAGAGAACACCAAGATTGACAAATTTGCTACTGGTGCCCTGTGCTCTTCACAGATGAAAGCAGGTTCGCACTGAGCACATGTGACAGACATGACAGACCTGAATCCAATTGAGCACATCTGGGACATCATGTCTCGCTCCATCCA
Source organism: Pseudonaja textilis (assembly GCF_049901715.1). Classification (NCBI taxonomy): domain Eukaryota; kingdom Metazoa; phylum Chordata; class Lepidosauria; order Squamata; family Elapidae; genus Pseudonaja; species Pseudonaja textilis. The sequence goes on along the minus strand of NC_141990.1, from coordinate 136,571,343 downwards.
CCAATACCAGGTTGCACCACAGACTGTCCAGGAGTTGGGGAATGCTTTAGTCCAGGTATGGGAGGAGATCCCTCAGGAGACCATCTGCCATCTCATCAGGAGCATGCCCAGGCGTTATAGGGAGGTCATACAGGAACTTGGAGGCCACACACACTACTGAGCCTTATTTTGACTTGTTTTAAGGACATTACATCAAAGTTGGATCAGCCTGTAGTGTTTTTTCCACTTTAATTTTGAGTATAACTCCAAATCCAGACCTCCATGGGTTGCTAAATTTGATTTCCATTGATAATTTTTGTATGATTTTGTTGTCAGCACATTCAACTATGTAATGAACAAAATATTTAATAAGAATATTTCATTCATTCAGATCTAGGATGTCTTCTTTTTGTGTTCCCTTTATTTTTTTGAGCAGTGTACATTGTATACATACTTATCTAATGTAAATATTATTCAAGCATGTATATATTTATTTCCAATTCACTAAAAACTATTATCCTTTTTTAACCTATTGTATTTTGTATAACGAGTTCCATATTTCACTCCTGTCTATACAAAGTCTACATCTATGGACAATCCACTCAAAAGTAACAAGTGTAATCACCAATCCATTGAATGAGTGCAACCACATATTTATCTTTGCAAAGTTGCAATATCCATCTTTTGGCTGTAGTAAGGGTGTGGAGAATCCATTTGTATTATGCAGTTATTAAATTCCATGCATGAGATAGGTAAATCCCATCATTCATAAGATATTTCATTTATAGTAGTGCAGATGCAATAAATGGGAAAGGCGTTTTGGATTGGTAAAGACTGCCAGGCATCTGTTCTTAACCTGGAATTAGAAAAAATACATAACCAAACCTCTTCATATGACATCAGTATAGAACTTGTGAAGAAGTACGAGGTATCCATTGTGACTACGATATCACATTAAAAAAATCTATATATTTATTGTCAATGGCAGGTTCCATGATACAAAAGATTTTCCTGTTGAAAAAGGAGGAAAAGGCCTATTTTGGTTATTGCCATATTGCTCACCCACATTGCTCCTGTCTTTGGATATAGCAAGTGTCAGGTAGTGTTACCTTCTGACCAATCTCAAAATAGAATAACAGACTGGAGGAAGCATAAATGGGCCTTTTATATCAGATCTCAAAGTATTTGCGGATATAATATTATATTTCCCCCATGCAGTTTATCTGATAAATGTTATAATTAGGTATGTTGATGCACATCAAATAAAGCCCATCCTCCATTTCAGGTCCTGTTTCGCTGCATGCTTTCCCTCAATACAATAGTGTGGTGAGAGGCTAGGCTATAAGAAGACAAGATAGAATAAAGCAGGGGTCTCCAACCTTGGCAACTTTAAGCCTGGCGGACTTCAACTCCCAGAATGGCTGGGGAATTCTGGGAGTTGAAGTCCACCAAGCTTAATGTTGCCAAGTTTGGAGACCCCTGGAATAGAGGTTTGATGGTCTTTGAATGTGCCATATTAGAAGGATGATTCTCAGCTCCTCTGCTGATGATGTCACAAAGAACTAGCACTTTCCTTGGTCACAAAAAGCCCCGCTACCAAATCTCTAATAACTAACTATTGTTAGCCAATGGAAATGATAGCTGACTTTTCTTATAGTTGCAGATCTGCACTCCATGGTGATAGGATTGGGTTTTTTTTAACCATCCTTCCCTTGTGGTTACCATAGGAGGTTGTTGATGAGTTCTAAGAAGAGTTTTTTTTAAAACACTGAAAGAAAAACACAAGAGATAGCAAAGTCCATATAGAGCCAGCTTGTTTTTTAAAAAAAACAAAAAACCCCAAACCCATAACCAAACAAAACCAAAACAGAACAGATGCAAATTCTAAACAAGTTAACAAAGACCAGGCTATTCTATGTTTTCTTTGCCTCAGTGTGAGAACTTCAATGTCCCAATGTCTTAAAGCATTTGATGAGAGACTAATAGCGTGACAGGCTAACACTTCACTTCCTTCCAATTAGAGACTTTAACATCAAAGCGAAGGGACTCCACTCAACAAGGGCTTATTTGAATGAATTAGAGGAGAGAATAAGTCCGGTAGTTTCTTGTTCCTTTCCACCGATGTCCCCTCCCTTGTGGAAACGTAGTTCAGCATCGTCTTTAATAAGATGCTTGAGGTCAAAAGGTTTAAGTCCCTCACTGTGAGCATTAGGAAACTGCCAGAGTGTTTCAAGATGTGTGGTAGAGGTAATGGAATCCGGCAAATTCTGTTATGGAATGGCATACAGCTCACTTCCGTCTGTAATGTTCTGTTTGCTGCTAAAAGCCAAGAGTAGAAGTGCTTTTAGTACACAATGAATCTTACCTGTTGCTGTTGCAGTGTATTGGAATAAAATATTGCACAACCATTTGGTGGAAAATTGAGAGTAACCATGCAAACGGGCAAGATTGCTTCAGTGGTAATATACACACTGGTTCCATCAAGGCGGGCAACATAATTCCAAGTCTCAGAGGGACGAGATGGGGAAAATCATGAAAACATTTGCTCCTTTGTATTTTTATTTTTGCCTCCTTCATAAAAGGTAACCGAGAGAAATGCAGTTTGTTAAATACAAGCTATGGACCTGTATGCCTTTCAAAAGAAGAAAAGTTAATAGTAAACCGAGGAGCATTATTGGAAGTCTTTTTAAAAGATGGATTGTTATGTGGGAGCTATTGCTACAGCTCTGTAATGTATACAGAGAAATCACTTTCTCACCTTGTATCCAGTATTTCAAAATTTGCTACATCAGTTACGTTTGTTTTAATGGCCAAACCACTACCACTTTAATCTGATGCCTTGGTGGTCTCTCTGTGTTCTTAGGAAATGCTTTAACTATGCATATTTAGTACAGATTTCAATAAGAGACATACAGATAAGGTGATTTTTGTAAAATGATAATCTAAAGACATTGCTATTGTTTTAGCAATTTCCCGCACAGCACGAATTCATACACCTCAGTAGGCTAAAGTTACTTTTTCCTGCTTATTTGGTATTCTTAACAGTATGTCCCCAATGAACTACGTGCGATTTAACTTCCATTATTTTGTCTCATGTAAAAGTGGCATCGGGAATGTCAGAGATAAAATAATCCCTATGAATTTATATAACTGAATTGCTGTACCAATTAACCTTCTGGTTTTCAGTTTCAGAAAATTATTATTCCCATCTCAAAATGTATCTGAGTATGGAAGGGTTCCTGATTAACTTTGAGCCAAAGTAACTATTTCATCATACAATAATAGTTACGGCTTGACAAATATATTATCTGGTGATGTGACCCAAAAACTTGCTTCAGTTGCTCTTTCCTTCACAAGCCTGAGCAGTGTTTCTCAATCTAGACAACTTGAAGATAAATGAATTTCAGTTCCCAGAATTCCCCAGTTATCATGGAGCTGCTGGCTGAGAAATTTTAAGAGTTGAAATCCATACATCTTAAAGTTGCCAAAGTTGGGGAAAAAAAAACCTGAGTTTGAGGGAGGGCCTCAGGTTTTAATAGATGCAAAGCAGTGGTGGGATTCAAATTTTTTCACTACTGGTTCTATGGGCGTGGTTTGGTGGGCGTAGCTTAGTGGGCGTGGCATGGGGAGGTTACGATAACATCCCCATCCCCTGCCCACCCCACTAACCTGCTTTCCAGCTCCCTTCTCCTGTTCAGGGCAACAAAAGAAGACCCAGCTGATCCGCTGGGACTCGGGAAGCAGAGAATAGATGGGGGTGGGGCCAGTCAGAGGTGATATTGGCCGGTTCTCCGAACTACTCAAAATTTTCCTTACTGGTTCTCCAGAACTGGTCAGAACCTGCTGAATACCACCTCTGATGCAAAGGCAGGAAGAGGCAGATTCCTCCTCTCCCTCACACCCTTGTTAACTGCCCTTTTCCTTTTTTTGATGATTTCACTCTTTTTTAGTTCATTAAACAAGGGCATTTTAAAAATGTAAACTGTGAACTGGGACCCACTGGGGATATCTAGCAGCACAAATTGGAGCCAGAAATATCACATTACAGGGTCCTTGTAGAAAGTTGGGGCCTAGATGTCACACTGTTACTTTCTTTTCATAGTCATTCAAGAAGAGACAAACCTTCTGGTCAGGATGGAAATAATTAATAGCTCTAGGTTCTAGAATTCACCTATGGCAGCCGTTCTTTAGTTTCAGTAAATAGGAATTGCCTCCCTCATTTCATGAAGCCATTAGAAATCTTTCTGCTATATCAGCTAAGTAAAAGCCCCGAGCTGTTTGCTTCAAAGTCCTGTTCCTACTGACGACTGCAGGGTGACTCTGGGCCAATCATTCTGTCTCAGCCCAACCCATCTCACAGGATTGTTGTTGTGGGGGAAAATAGGAAAAGGGAACAATATTATGTATGTTTGCCACCTTGAGTAATAAAAGGTGGGATAAAAATCAAATAAACAAATACATGCAGGGTAGGAGCAGAACTACAGTGTTTTTTTCACTATCGTCTGAATAACCCCCTCCTCAATACATACACACAAACACACACAAACACTTCTGCTCTTTCTTTCTTTCTTTCTTTCTTTCTTTCTTTCTTTCTTTCTTTCTTTCTTTCTTTCTTTCTTTCTTTCTCTCTCTCTCTTTCTTTCTTTCTTTCTTTCTTTCTTTCTTTCTTTCTTTCTTTCTTTCTTTCTTCTTTCAAACTGCTAAGGGAAGAATAAGGTGAAATCGATTGCTTCAAAAAGGGTATGGAAATTTGGTAGGGACTACATAATATTAACCTGAAATCTCCAATTTGGCCAATTCAGAATTTTATATGCAATATCTTTTTCATCGGATGAGTAGATACCATAAAGCTCATGTTTGTTGGATGTGGAAATAACAATAACAACAACAACAATAACAATAATAATAATGATAATAATAATAATAATAATAATAATAATAATAATAATAATAAATGTATGTGAAAGAATATAGATATTTCTTGGCACCATGTTACATTTTTCAACCATTTGTCGATTCCCTATGATGGGGATCTTTTTTATATTATTAGTGCACCGGAAATGCTTTAAGTCAAATTGACCACAATTCAGGTTCTATTTTTTTTTAAAAGCCCAATGTATTTAAAAAGTTATCAATAAATCACTTTTCCAGCAACCCCATTAAGCCAATGAAATTTACACAGTTAATATGTGTGCTTGAAATTATAATAAAACATATCTTTGAATGAATTACTGTTGCCTTGATTCTTTATAGTGGCTGCATCTGAATGAAAAGATCATTCAGAGAACTACTTTCAGCATCCGTCAGCTAATTTTGTTATGCCTCTCCCCAAATCAGAACCATTTAATTTGCCACTTCCTTGGTCACCAAAGACAATACTTTTGATGTTGCAACTGTTCTTTCAGAAATAGGAACACTGTGTTATAATAACAATACATCTTCTGATTTTTTAAATGATTTTGGAGGTACTTCTTGCTATGCAGGAAGGCTGTAGAGGTATCTAATGGAAAGAGACACTTCAGCCTGTCCCCTGCTGTGGCTGTTTCCTTTCCTGGGTGCTCTGTTGCAGGGTTTTTTTTCCCCCTTTCTCTTTCTTTGCCTCCTCAAAGGCATGACAATATTCAGCAGTAATGGAACTCTGCTGCTATCTCACATGTCCAGCTGGTGCTCTGTTTCAAAAGATTAAAGATCTGATAACTCAGCAGTAATCTGGGCTCCAGTTTCAGTTCAGCAGACTGAAGGGCAATGGCACTGAAAAGTTCCCCAGATCATTGGATTATGCACAGAGATAGAAAACCCTGCCGTATGTCACCTCATCTGATGGCCATTAATAACCAATAATGACCATCACAGACAGCAGATAGCAAAAGGAACGCTTGCAAGAAGTAAACTTTCAATAAGTTTTACTCCCATGGGTTTAAAAATCTGCCACTTCTTTTAGGAATAGTCAATTTGAACCCCATTTCACATTCCTTAATGTTACAGCAGCGGTGTCTAATCTTGGCAACATTAAGACTTATGGACTTCAACTCCCAGAATTCCATGCTGGCTGTGCTAGTGACTTGAGATGTGATGGCAGTTCATCGTGCCTTACAGTGCTTATGAATGTCATGGGCTACTTCTGAATATGGCTGATTCACTACCTGCTAATATTTTACCCGTCTCCATTTTAGTTTCAGTATATGTTTGTGCAGCTCAGTACCAGAAGTGCCAGTGATGATGGACAATTATAAATATGCGAGGGACATAAAATGTGATAGTAGTTGGGCAATTCCTACAATCTATTTGAATAGTAGCTAATAACAGTGTCAACATATAACTATTTTTTGTATTTCTTTTCATACATACATTAAAAAAAACATATCTGTCCATATTCTTTGGGATAATTTGCATACTCCTGGTATATTTTGGGAAATGAGCAGGAGTTCATCATCAAAGAAATTATACTTTGCCTGAATACTTTAGCTAGCAATCTGGTAAATTACAGTTATCTAGAATTTATTTCTTTAGGTCTGAAGAAAAAAATGTATCAATGGTAACATTTGTGTAACAGTGGAATAGTCTCTAGAGTTCCAAATGTCGGAACTGGCTTGGGATGAGCCTGAGTCTTGTGTTTTGAGGAAGACAGATTATTGTGGTAGCAAATGCCAAATGGCAGAGGCTGTTTTTACACCCAGCCTCCTTGCTTCCCAACATGACATCAGTCTAAATCTATTAGTCTGATATTTGGCAGGACTGGACCCCTCAGAAACAGCAGCTTTATCTTTAAATTTCTTCCAGATCTGCTAAAAAAGAGAAGCTATTAATTTTGAAAAAATCAAAATTTTCCTGCAGCTATTTTTCTAATCTGTGGCAGACCTCTTTTCCACACTGAGTCTACTGCCATTAGATTCCGTTGTGTAATTGGAATGCCACTGAACTTTTAGTTAAAGGGTGGGCAGGCGGGGGGAATAGCAATTTGTTGATTTTCAAATATAGTGTAAGGCTTTTGGGTGGATTTGGATTTGTAGTTCTTCACTGCAAATTAAACAATGGAGGGCTACAAAACAATCTGAGATTAAGTTGTTACCAAATTATTGTTCTCTACTAACCTTGAACATTGAAGAAAGGGTTAGACTACCCACCCTATTCCAATATCTAGACCAGAAAGTAAAGCAACAAATAAAAATTTTACAAATCCCCAGAGGTTCTAATGTCAATGTTATTTGTCTGAAATGGTATGGGGTCTCCTGCTTGAGCAGGGGGTTAGACTAGAAGACCTCCAAGATCCCTTCCAACTCTGTTACTTTTAAACTTCTTCTGGGCTGTTTTTCAGTATGTTTGAGCTCTGCACGACAAAGAAAGCATTGCAGTGACAAAAATGCAGGCCATAACATTTTTCATGTCTGACATAGAGACAGAACATGGAAGAAAACTGATTAGATGAAACAATTTAAATGAATTGATGCTTTTGTAGGTTGGCATCAATTCATCAATTCTGGACAATTAGAAATTCTCCACAAATGAAGAGCCAGTGAAAAAAACAGGGAAATAAGCTAAGGTCTTCCATCTGCTGAAGTTCGGAGAGACGTAACAATACTCATCAAAGAAGTGAGCAAAGCAAGAAGTAAAATAAATTTGAATTCATCTTTTAATCTAGAATACAATCAAATTATTACATGAGTTTTATTAGTCACCTCACCTTTGAGAACACGTGTTCTCCTCCTATCTAGTTTCTTTCTTTGAAAGCATTTGGAAAAAAGCACGTGGATAGATCAGGGCTGTCAAACTCCGAGCTGGCCACGCCCATGCCTGGTTTAGCGAAGGAGAAAAAAGTCCCGATACATCACATGATGCCACCGTGACGATGTGAGTTTGACACCCCTGGGATAGATAATCCAAAACAAGCAAAAGAGGAAGTGACTTATTTATTTATTTTTGCATTTTGAGCCCTGCTGGGGAAGCAAATTGGGGGGTTTCTTTCATTTCCTTAGGCTCCAATCCTGCCAATACACTTAACTTTTTTTTTCCTCTCAGCTACCCAATTCCTTCTGCAGGTGTTCTGTGTTCTCAAAAGGAGACCATGAACTAGCAGAAGTTACCATGGCAATAGAATGCAAAAGAACAATTAAAAAAAAAAGTTGGGTCCTGATGCGATTTCACAGCAGGCCTCAACACTGCTTCACAGGACTGTAATTAGGGTTGTGTTGAAACATCTCTTTTTTTTTTCTCCTGCCATGAGCAGTAGGGTGTAATCTTTGCGATTTCTTTTTTTATATTATCTCTGACATAGATTCTCTTCAAGTGAGCACGCTTACAGAGATGGTTCAAACTGGCTTAAATGAGTGTTTTATCAAGGAAGGAAGGAAGGAAGGAAGGAAGGAAGGAAGGAAGGAAGGAAGGAAGGAAGGAAGGAAGGAAGGAAGGAAATTATTATTAAATTATATTATAAATTTATTATAAATGTAAATTATTAACATTCTGATAGAAAACTATGAAGGATCCCCGGTGCTATCAGTCAAAATATACCATGGAGTCATACAATGCTTCCCTCGTTTGCAGATTTTATTATTTCTGGCAAGAAAAAAAATGAAACAATGGAGAAGTGTTGCAGACTTGATTCAACATGGTCTGGACTCCCCACAAAATCTGGGGGTTGATTTGTAATTTTTTTAAAAAACATCAAATCCCCCTAGAAGCACTCTATGTCTTTTCTGGCCATTCTGTGCTAGAAGCAAAATTTGCTAGAATCAAATGTCACAATGAAGACTTTGATTTATACTCAGCATGCCAACAGAAATATCCAATAAAGCTCTACTTGAAACCAGCTTCTCAGTATTGCACTGCTAGTCACATGTCAGAAGAATTAGCTGGAGTCATACCAGATGCTCACAGGGTGTCTGTTATACTCCAAATTCCTGAAATATCAAATCTGGTGAATTCATTTTTTTAAAATGATTTGGGGAAAGCAGTTTTTATGCATCTAATGGGCAGTTCTGAATTACTGAATCAGTTGAAATTATCTGACTCGATTCCTTGACTTAGCTAGAAAGTCAAGTCAGTTCCGAGATATCACTAATTCAGCTAAGAATTAAAGCTTTGCAAGCCATACCTAATCGACATCATGAATAACTTCTGAGCAGATGCTTTATGTGCAGCTGTGCAAGTACAACCCGATGACACTGTAACTAATGAAATACAAAAAAAAAAAAAAAGTTCTAGGGGCAGACTAAAAAAAAAAAAACTTCGCTAAATTGACAGATGAATGAAATGTTTGCTCATCTTAAAAAGGATATGGAGGTTTGGGAACCATTATGATACCTCTTCTATCGTTCTTTCAAAATCAGTTAGAAAAGCAGTTCACTATCACGCCATAATATAGTAAATCAATGCAAAAAGACCCTGTCAAAATCTCTTTTTTACAAAGTTCAGTAGTCTTGTCATCTTAGACACAAAGATTCCTCAAGCATAAATGTTGTCAAAAGCTATACTGTAAGAAGCTATAGCTTCATCCATACTTCTGGGAAAAGCAAACTATTCCTTCTTTTTGGCAACTTCACAAAATCTTTCTGGTGAAAAGAGCCATCCCTTTAAAGCCATGGCTCTTCTGTTGGGATAGTTTGGGCATATCCTGGGGTATTGAATCAATTCGCTTATTTATGAGTCAAGGGTCCAGTTTTGTACGGCAGATGCCAAGACACTTGTATAAAACAAGGAGTCTGGTTTTCTTTTGCTATTTTGGGGTGAGGTGTGATTCAGTGTGGGTAATGATATAATTCAAGACTGGGAAAGGGGGTAATTGGGTCAAACAGTTTTTTAAAAAACCACTGATTTAGTGTTAAGGAAGCATTTAAGAAGCATTGTTCTCAGTTGATTTATCTTGCTCTATGTAACCCTGTCAGATAGACAATTGCTTGTTGAGTGTTTGTGGGCCTTTACAAAAGTAAAGTCTTCTTTGATTCAAGCTCAACTCCTGGTAATTTCATGTGGTTTTTTTTTTAATGGATTCCTATTTACTTCTTCAATATTTATGCATTTTTTTAAAAAAATTAAAAGCTGCAGAACGATAAAAAGAATATAGAAAAATGAAAAAGGTATAAAAAGAAAGATAGAAGGGAACAACAGCATAGATCCAGAAAAAAAAAGGAAATGGAAAAAGAAATATGTAACGAAGTACCTTCCAATCTTCTTTGCAAACTATTACAGATATAGTTAATACTGTTTTTGTCCTCTCCAAAATTGCAAAACACAGGTCCTTCTCATATGCAGTAAAGCTAGAGATTATTGGTTCATTTTTATCCATTTTCAACAAAAAGTCCATAAAGGATTTCCAGTCTTTTATAAATGTGGTTATTGCTCCTTCTCTAATCAAGCAAGCCAATTTAGCTATTTCTACAAGTTCTTCCATATTCATGATCCATTCTTTCACTTTGGGTATTTCTGTATTTTCCCATCATACACACACACACACACACACACACACACACACACACACACGAAAAATTAAGGTTTCACCCAAATTTAAATTTTTAAAATTCTCTGTAACATCATATGTATTTGTATCCAGTATTATTATTTTTTGCTTTTTCTCCATTGTGTATGGTAAAATTTTCCTTCATGTTTTTCACATTTACAACAACAATTACAGGAACCTTTATACCACTTAGAAAAATTATCTCTGGAAATATAGATCAACAACATTTCATTTTATAAAAAATAATGTTAAATTATAAGACAGTGTGAATTTCAGTTGTGTGTTTGAAAACCACTGAAAAGTTAGATGCAGAGAATGCCTTTGACAATTTAAACTGGGATTTTATGTTTAGAATTATGGAAGATATGGATTTTGGGAAGAATTTTATTCAAAGGGTTAAAGCAGTTTATATGCCACAGCAAGCAAAGGTTATTATTAATGGAGATTTAAACAATTTATGCAAAATTCAAAAAGATACAAGTCAAGGATGCCCCCTATCTCACTTGTTGTATATATTCATATCAGAAATCTTAAACAGAGATATTAGGCAAGATGAATAAATAGTAGGTATATATATGAAAAAGGAAGTTCACAAATTGAGGGCACTTGCTGATGACTTGCTTATATTTTTATAATATAGAATATTTGATTAGAAAATTAAACAAGTTTGGAGTCTTAGCGGGGTTTAAAATAAACAAACAGAAAACAACAATGCTTATTATGACCTCTCAGGATTATGATATATTGATTAAAAACATCTGGTTTTAAGGTTGAGAAAAAGGTGAAATACTTGGGGATTCTGGACAAATACAAATGAAAAATTGTTTTAAAATAACTATGTGTCTCTTTGGAATGATATCAGAAATGATTTATTAAGATGGGATAAATTGCTTTTATCATTATTGAGTAGAATTTCTCAAATTAAGATGGATGTTTTTACTAAAGATGCTTTCTTTGTTTCAGACGTTGCCAATACTTGCAACTGATATTCCATTTAAACAAAGGCAGAAGTATATTTCCAAGTTCTTATAACAAGGGAAGAAACCAAGAATTAGTTATAAACTTTTGCAAGATGCTAAGGAGAGAGGAAGTTTGGGTCTATCGGATTTGAAATTGTATTTTGATGCTTGCTGTTTGGTCTGGCTAAAAGAGTGGATGAACCTCCAAAATAAAAGGCTACAGGACATGAATTAAGATTTACATGGCACAGTTACCTATGGTATGACAAAGTTAAAGTAAATGTTGATTTTAATAACCATTTGGTTAGGCGTAAAATGTATAAAGGTATTTAAAATGAATGTTGGAAATGTAAAAGTAAAGCAGGGACATTTATGATGGACATGTGACAAAACAAAGAAATCTTGGAGTAGGATTCATATCTTATTATAGAAGATTCTCAAAGTGAATACAGAGAAAAAATCTGAAACCTCTCTTTTGGGTTTAACGGAAAAAGACTTGGGAAAAATTGGAACTTTGATGCTATATACCATATGCAAATTTACTATATACTATATACTATATGCAAATTTACTTTATGCACAAAAATAGAAAGACACTGTGATTCCCACAATGGATGAATGGCTGCAGAAGGTGGTGGGGTTAGCAGAGATGGCTAAACTGACTGATTAAAGACAAAAATACAACAATTTTTGTTTCTACTTGGAAGCTGCTTCACCATTTTTAAAAAAAAATTGTATAAAATGCTTCTTGTGCTGAGGCTAATAAACATATTTCTGAGGCACAGCATTTTACCTCTATTCCATATTCATAATATGGCACTCCTAACAATTATTTTTAAAATGAGGATTAATTTTATCACATCATTAAAAAAAAAAACCACATCACCCTCTTTTTAAAGATATATTTTCAATTTCTTGTTCTAACCTACAGTTTTGGTATTTCTTGGTGATGTTCTTTCCAAAAACAAGCCAAGTTCAGTCCTGCTTGTCTTTATGATATCAACTAAGGGTAAAATTAAAGCAGTTCTGATCACCAATGCTAAATCAGTCCAAAGCAACTACAGTACCAGATAAGCCTGATACTTCCAATAGGAATGCTTCTGCAATCCAATCCAAAAGGTGTCCTAAAACGTTTTCATTGTGTGTGCTGTACTGTACAAATAAGAATTCCCATTATGTCCCAACTGAATACCAGCTGTTTACACCTATTCATTTCTACACCAAAAAAGAGCCTGAAACCCAAATATTGGCTACATTTGTCATATTTAAAAACACTCCTCTTAGTTGGGGAGGGGTTTATTTTAGGGAAGTGAGCACTCCATTGTACCTGTCCAACTCCCCATCCTAAGAATTTTTAAGGAGTTCTGAATTACAAATAATTTAAACCAAAAACATTACATTCAGTTTTCTGAGCGCTGCTGGCTGTATTATCTGCAACTTTGAAGTGTTATACATTTGAACTGAACAGAAGGGCTGGGAGAGGAAGAGACAAGACAAGTTGGATTGACAAATACCCCGTAGAATAATTCTACTGAGACAAGAGTATTGAAATTTGTACTGACAGTCTTTGCTAATTATCTGATGTAGGATGTCTGCTTTGCCTCAGGTAGTCATCTTGGGTGTTGTGATGAAGTACAGAAAGATAATGATATCGTATTCCTGTAATGATGTCTAAGGTCTTCTCATCTCCATCACTCACCTTTTTATAATCAGCAGGAAATCTCTGGATTCTTTCTCTAAAAGATCTCCAGACAGAGAGAGAGAGATAGAGAGAGGAAAAGAAAGAGACTGCTATTCCTTGGTTACTGATTGATAAGCATAGCTTTTAGTCTTTCTTTCAATCACTATGGAAATTCTTGATGAATCTGTGCAACTATAGTTTGTACTAGCTTTGATGTGTGTTTTTCAAATACTCTGATCTGCGTTGGATTTTCTTTGAGAAAAGGTGTTCTTTTTCCTCTTCAATAAACACACCTTTACTAATCATGTAGAATTAGGATTCAATACATGACAATTCCCAGTTCTTTTGCTCCTTTTAGAAATATTATTGAGTTTCCTACATAAGGAGATAGAGAGCAAGAAGCCTTAGCTGCCATCTGCTGCACATCCTATCAATAAATACTTTTAAGTCTTGGGCCAACATAGGTCAACAAAGTCATTTCAATGGTCCTAGGGGAGAAAGATAAAGCATTAATGACAATAATAATGCCCAGTACACCTCTTATATATAAATTAGTTGTCACATTATTAGCTGGATAATAATGCAAAAAAATTAACAAAATTGCTGTCTACAGACCCAACAGGACCATATCTCCTATGTTTATAATAACAAAGACCAAACACTTGCTTAATATTTTAATTTTAAGGTGAGAATATTGGGTTGGTAAGGAACATAATGGTGTCAAAATGGAACAATTTATGGTCAGCAATTCAGGTATATCTCTGTTTACTTTGAGCAGTACCCAGTGGTGGCTTTTTACTAACTGAAAACATTTCTGATCCTGAAAGGGTTTTGTTTCTATGCTATACTTTCAGTGCTCCTTCAATTTGCACTTGAGAATTTAGATCCAGGATCTGATCTGTGTATGATCAGTGTGTGATCAGAAAGTGTATGAGAAATGTCTGGGTATCTGCATTAAATCAGGGATGAAAGGAGGGAATAATCAAACCGCATCATCAGATATAACTATTTCTATAATTAGCTTTATGTAAAACTTGCAATGTGGTTAAATGCTCTAAGGCAAAGTCACACAATGTATTTTCCAGCTTGGGCAGCCACTTAATTTAAATTTAATCTAATCATTGAGTAATATTTTTATTTTATGTTACTGCTATTGCCATTTGGCCATGGATCACGATGAACATGACAAGGTAACGTAGACAAATAATTGTACAGATGAACTAAGAATAGGTATAACCTATCCATCCATCCATCTATCTATCCATCCATCCATCCATCCATCCATCCATCCATCCATCCATCCATCCATCTATCCATCCATCCATTCATCCATCCAAACACATTTCTTTTCCTTGTCATTGCTATCAAATTTCCAAAGAAAACTAGTCAATTAAATTTCAGCAGCCTGGTCTCTCAGACTTCTCACTGAATTACAGTTTTTCTCAAATCTGCTCTAAAAAAACTAGGAAATGCTTAAAATGCACCAAGGAGAGCTTTAGCTGCCAGCACCACAACCAAGCTAAAAAATTGTCACAATAAAGTGATGTCAGTATGGTTCCAGAATACAGCAGCTCCTCAATGTATTCGTCTTGTTTGCACTATTAAATGATAAGGTCTTGGAGGAAAAACAAAATGTATAATTGTAGATGCAACACAATTTATCTCTGTGGCTATGCAAGGGCAAGTCAGCTATTAGCACCAAAGCAATCCATGTAGAGAAGTTGCACGTGTAATTCAAGACACCCATAAGAAGCAGCCCTGCCTTCTTCTGCACAAGATGCTTTCTGCTGCTCCTGCTTTGGATGAATTGCCGGCTCTTTAGCTCTTCCTTCCTGCCCCTACCCCCATCCTCCCCGCCCTCCCCAATGCAGAACCTATTGCAGACTCCTGAGTATTAGGATAAGTGAACAAAGAGGAGGAAAATCAATCTCACTCCCCTGATAATGGCCTGGTACAGATGGTCACCGAACACTAAGGGCCTCAGTGGCAGTCTTTTTCTTGAATATGGCAGTGAATTCCCCCAGGAAACAAGCAAAGGGGGTGAAAAATCTGTTTTGTTTGCATGAGGTATTGGTTGTTCTTGTTTCCCCATCACTAAGGGGACCCTCTCTGTCTTGTTCTCTTTATTTCAGACTCATATAAAAGAGCAAGGGCCTTACTATTTTGAAATTGTTTTAAAAGGTAATGCAAAAGGAGTTTCCTCCATGAGCCGAATCTGTAATTTAAATTCTCTGCGTGCAACCCCTCTCATTTGCCAAGCCAAGATAATTTGATGTAAACAAAAGGAGTCTTTCTTTTTTTTAAAAAAAAAAGGATCAGCAAGAGCAGAATAGGTGATGATTTTGGCCAACTGAGGAGAAGACCTCTGTGCCGGCCATTTCATATCGTTTATCTGTGACTGAAGAGTTAAGTGTCTTGATTGTGAGTGGATTAGAAGGATACACAAGGTTTTGTTTTCAGAGGAAGAATTGTAGTCGATGATTCAGAACATACTCTACAGGCAGTCCTGATCTTACGACCACAATTGAGCCCATAATGTCTGTGGCTAAGTGAGACAGTTGCTAAGTGAGTTTTGCCCCCATTTTATGACCTTTTTACCACCGCCTTTAAGCGAATCAATGCAGTTGTTCAGTTAGTAACATGGTCGTTAAGTCAATCTGTCTTCCCCATTGACTTTGCTTGTCAGAAGGTCCCAAAAGTTGATCACATGATCCCGGGACACTGCAGCCGTCATAAATATGAGTCAGTTGCCCAGCATCTGAATTTTGATCACATGATTGTGGGAGACACTGCCATGGTTCTAAGTGTTGAAAACAGTCATAAATCACTTTTTTTCAGTGCCATTATAACTTTGAACGGTCATGAAATGAACTGTTGTAAGTTGAGGACTACCTGTAGTTGTGATTTGATGTGATTCTCATTAAATAGAGTGTAAAAGCTGATAGGGACTTTATAGGTGATCTAGTCCAGTCCTTTGCTTTCTAAGGACTTCTATTAAAGCAGGGGTGTAAAACTCGCAGCCTGCAGGCCAGATGCATCATGTGCGGCCATGCCCACACCCGGTTTAGGGAAGGGGGGAAGTTGCAATACAACACATGATGACACCGTGACAACACGAGTTTGCCACCCCTGTACTAAAGCATCCCTAGTAGGAAGCCATGCCGGCCCCCAAACTCCCAGTACAAAGGAGTTTAATAGGACTCCTGGGTTTATTGTACTATTGCTTGTTTATATTGTGTTGTATAAGAGCCGTGAGGGCGCAGGGATTCCAATACAGTATTGCAGGCTGACTCTGCCCACAGGCAGCAGTTCGATTCTCTGGCTGGGGAATTCTGGCAGTTAAAATCCACAAGTCTTGAAAAAGTTGCCAGATTTGGAGAGCCCTGCTTTAGGAAGAGCCACAGAGAAACACTAAATTCAGAGTGGTGGAATTCCTCTGACTAGAAAGGAAACTGCTGAAGCCGAAGAATTCAGGGAGAAGCTTCTCAAGTGAGGAAAAGTGATGACTGATTTTTCTGGCATGTGAGTTCTCCGAGCAACCAGATCAGGAAATGAAATCTCTTGTACACAACTTGACTTAGAAATAACTGCTTGTCAGCTCACTAAAGTGTGTGATACAAATAGCACTATCCCCATGACACGGCTGGGAATCAATCTCCAAGGAAAGGTTCCATGAATATTTTTCACATCTCCTGGCACAGGCTGAGCCAAGTTAATTAATGCTATTTGCAGCATAAGAGCCATTCTGGATCCTTTTTGCCCCCTGCTTACTCCCAGCTTCCCAAAGTGCAAAGCAAGCAAAGGCAGAGAGCACTTAAGCAACCGATCAATAAGCAAGTATACGTTAGGGACCTTAAAAGGTTGCTATTAAAAAAAAAAGATAATAAAAGAATATATTCTTGAAGGTAGTTCAATTTCCGGGGCAATGTGGAAAGGGTCCTGATCATCCATATCAAAGAATACATATAAGGGTTGATATAAACCGTTGTTGTTATTGTCTCCAGCTTCTCTGGCCTATGTTATAATGTGGGATGAATTCTTAAGAGAGAAATACATTAGCATATTTCCATCTTCTTCAATCCAATTTGACAACTCATATCATGTTATATGCACTGCCTTGTTTGTCCATTTGTGTGTGTGTGTGTGTGTGTGTGTGTGTGTGTGTGTGTGTGTGCTTTTCACAGAGTTGACTTTTGGTCATGACCTGGACAGTTCTCTGCAATTTTCTTATCAAGATTTGGAAATGTTTTGCTATTGCCTTCTTCCCAGGGGTTTAGAGAAAGAGGCTTGGTCCACGTCCAGGTCACCCAAATCAACCAGCAGGCTTCAGGTCCAAAACAGGATTAGACCTACTTTCTGAGCATAACCACTACACCAAATTGACTCTTTCCCCCACCTTTAGGGTTGTCCAACTATCAGATACTAAGCAGATGATTGGGAGGTTGGTAGCTGTGGTGGGATTCAAATAATTTAACAACTGGCTTGCCCAGGGTCAGGTGAGCTGTTGTGGGAGGCATGGCCCATCCCCATCCTCCAGCTCCACCACATATGCAGGATGAGCCTCCCGCGACGGCCAACCTGACCCTGAGTGAACCGGTTGTTAAATTACACCACCACCACCACTATCAAAGTGGATCCTGGGTGCTGCATTGCAATGGATCGGCCAGCATGAAGGAAGGAAGAGGAGCAGGGAGAAGAAAGAGGGAAAGCGGCCTTCTCCTTCCCTCACATCGATTGCTCCATTGCCTCCACAGTGCTCAGGATCCACTTTGATAGCCGTGGGGTGGATAATTTAACAATTGGTTCGCCTGAACCTGTGTGAACCAGCTGAATTCCACCACTGATTGGTAGTAATAAAGGACAGACAGCTGGGACTTCAACTGCTCATTGGTTGGGATTCATACGAGGTGATTGCCAACCTGTTTCATCTATTTAACCTTATCATTATCTTTATCTTCAAGGCTCTAATAAGAATACTTGACTGTGGCCCTTGTGAGTAAGAGTGGAGATAGCCCTACTATACTAGGATGAATTTGGATTGCTTCAGGTGGGACAGATTTAGAGAGACAAACTGGGATGCATATATTGTACAGCAGTATCTTCTGCATGTTTATCGCTATAATTGGGCCAACATGAATACAGAACTGTCTATATGTGTAGCAGCTGTACGAGTCTGTGCTCTTGCAGGCTGATCAAAGGCACAGTCTTTTCTTTTTCAGGAAAGGGAAAGGCTCATATTTATACTTTAGCTTGTGCTTTAATGTTGGACAAATTTGATGGTAGATTAAAAAATATTAAACCTCTCTGATTCCCAAGTGTTGAAATGTGCTCAGAAGATTGAAGCTGCAGGTGTTCAGTGAGTAGTAGTAGTACGGTAGTAGTAGTAGTAGTAGTAGTAGTAGTAGTAGTAGTAGTAGTAGTAGTAGTTGAGGGAGAAGGTGAAGCAGAAGATGTTAAGAACATCCAGCAAACCCATGCAGGCATTCCTTTTCAATCCACATCAAGTGCCTGTGTATGGAAAGCTTTAAAGACATATTCAGAATTTATCAGTTGTATACAACTTAGCTGTGATCATGATGATATCTGGGCATTCTGCACAATGCTTTTGCTGCGTAATTGTATACTAGAGTGTTTTACTCGATTCCTCCGCCCTGTGTTTATTACACTATCAACTGAGATGAATTGCAGCGGTGTTAGCGTTAGCACTTTCCATATGTCTGCATATGTGGGTTATGCATCTTGTTATGCAGCTATGTCCATAAATGGAAAGAGAAAAGAGATGGGGGAGAGAAATAAGAAAGAGGGAAGAAAAAAAAAGAGGAATTTTAAAAAAAGAATAGTCAAAGCTTTTGTCCTTGTTGTTTAATTACAGTATCAGTTTGTAACTAGAGTAATATGTGCTGGGAAAGTGACCCATATTTTGCATAAATTCATATTCAAAGCATCCAATTTATAGACTTTGGTGATAGTAAAACAAACACATTTGACTGACTGACTGACTTATATGGCAGAGCAGTTGCCAATTTTCATGATCACACTCAACAAGAAACTGCCTGACCAGTTCTTGTGTCCAGATAAGCACGGACTTCATGCTCACCATCTGCTTATGGGTCAGTAATGAGAACAATTTAAAATAATTACCCTAATGAGTGACTATACAATGACATTCCTGGGTGAGGTAGAATATCATCAATGCACACCCAAACACTAAGTAAAGGAACATGGGTTCGTGAATGGGAACACTGTTACAATTATTGTAATCTTGACTCTATGTGCTATGAATAGTGCACTGCTACCAAAGTAACAGCACATTGTTCTCTAATAATAGTGATGATAATTGTCTCATAGAGTACATCTACCTTGGGAATGATTATTTGTATTTGCAGGCTTTTGTCAGAAAATTTTGTCACCTGAATTACATAAGCAAGGTTGCATACATCAGCAAGGAAAATGGAGATGTCCCACAATCACCTCTCAAATCCAGTGTTAATTAATCCTAGTCCATTCCCCCCCCCCCCAATAAATAAATCTATAGCTCAGAATTAAATTATTGCAAGGTTTAACACACTGCCAGGGATGTACTTCCATTTTAGTTTATTCTGTCCCATTGAATGTGATACATCGAACTCATTGTCTTAAATCAGATGCTGGTCTTAAATTATTTCTAGATTAAGATGTAAATGAATGATTCAAAGAGCAGCTGTGTGCTTACTGCATCAGGTGACAGAAGCAATGGAAATGCTGGGAGTAGAACATACCAAGATGATGACCTTCATTACAAAAGATTGCCTGATCTACAGACAGAAAATGCTGATCAGAGAGTCATTCTATTGCCAGCATTCCCAGGTGATATGGGGGGAAGCTAGATGGGTTTTAGGTAGTTGGGGTTAGAGTCAGCAAAGCTTTCCTCATTTCCCTAATCCATTCAAAACAAGTACACATGCTTCTAACCTGCAGAGACTAACATACGTTTTCTGATCCCTTTTGTAGATTTCCAAACATCAGTGCTTCAACTGAGGGTGGTAATACATGATATTGTGTTCAGAAGTATTCTTTTTTATATTTGTGTGAGTAGCACAGGATGCATATTTTAAGACACATAAGAGAATTTACTCTGGCTTACCACTATGCTTTCATGAATGTTTTCCAAAAAAGAATGAATTGCAAATGAGTACAGGTAGTCCTCAACTTACGGCCTCAATTGAGCCCAAAAGTTGAGTTGCTAAGTGAGATATTTATTAAGTTCATTTTGCCCCATTTTACAAAATTTCTTGGCACAGTTCTTAAGTGAATCACTGCAGTTGTTAAATTAGTATAAACATCACATAAGCAGTGTAAGCTGTTCTGAATAAAGCTGCCTTTTGCAATTGACTGATTTTCTCAGTGCCAATGTGGTTCATCTGGTTCCAGTTGTTTTTTGAGATTGTACCCAAGATGCCTATGACTGTTGACATTTTGCCATGGACATTTTATGACTATTTGCAGGTCTTTGATTTTTGTGATTTTCCTCTAGCTCATCATCATCATCATCATCATCATCATCATCATCATCATCATCACTGATCATCGCATAGTCGGCCAGATGTTCAGACTGGGTTTGGCATTTTCTGTCTACCTATTGAGTCCTTTCCAAGGACCTGGGATAGGAAAATCTGCATTTTTGACGATGTTACAGATATTGTTCCAGGATGGAAGCTGTTCCAAGTAAAGCAGCCTCCTGCAATTGATGGGTGGCAAATTTGTCAATGCTGATTGTGTTCAAGTGTGGCTCCAGTTGTTTTGCGATTGCACCCAAGGCCCCTATTACTATTGGTCCTCCCTTTGCTTGCCTTTGCCATAGTCATTCTACTTCTATTTGTAGATCTTCGTATTGTGTTGTCTTCTCCAGTTCTTTCTCTTCTATTCTGCTGTCTCTGGGCACTGCCACATCCACTATGCAGACTTTTTGTGTTTCTTATTGACAACTGTTAAGATCAGGGTGTCGTTGTTGTTGTAAGTCCAGGGTGTTGTTGTTGTTATTATTATTACCAGCACTTCAATTGTATTATTATTACCAGCACTTCAATTGTACCCAGGATATAACCAAGCGGTCAGTTAAAATCCCTCGCAAACTTTGCATATGCAAACAGCTCCTCTCCCTTAATCATTTCCCTGCAGAACACGATCAACTGGCACCATCATTTATGTTTAGCCTAAGAATAAAGAAAGGCGGCTTTCATTTTTTTCCCCCTGGGGTTTAGTCCACCATGTGTTCCATTGAAAAACTCAGCTGTCGAAATGTAAGGCCTTTGCCCACTGTTTTGGAAAATGAAAAACATGTGCTCAGACTCCTGTCTCTGTCATCTTCATTTACATTGTGCATTCATTGAGCTCATGCTTCACGGGGGAAAACGATGCCCATGGATGACAGCTTACTTGTTAGGCGATATCCAGTAACCTGGTCGTTTTGATGAATTTCTGATCCATTCGTTGCCATTTGGGTTGTCATCCAGACAGCACCCCGTGAACCTAGCGTGGGGTTTTCATTTTGGTTACTTCAGGTAGCAACGAAAGAGCTCTCTTTTTTCTAACACCACCCATACCAAACTGTGATTTAAGCAGACTGGTGTGTTTGTTTCCCAGCTGCTGGTATTCCTGTACTGGCAATGGGCAAGGCACAGAACACATTTCACATAGTGTCATGCTGGCTGCTCATCTAAAGCCTATTGTTGCTCAGGACTAATGCCCAGAACAAAAGCTTTGGCTAGTGTCTGCTTGGGCACCGTTCCATCTCAACAGATGGGTATCAATGAAGGAAGTATACTTGTTCGTCAAATAAAGAGGGCGAGGGCATTTTTTCCAACTGAGATGGTCAAAGCAGCTGTCTTCCCAAAACATGTGCAGCTAAGGCTGAAAGGTCTACAGTTACGGCAGTCCATGGATGATATTAGACTAAGAACAGCAAGATGGTCAAAAGAACCCATGTCCTCCCAAGCTATCTATGGGTAACCCTTGACATACAACAGTTCATTTAGTGAGCGCTGAAAGTTACAGTGGCGATGAAAACAGTGATTTACGACCGCTTTTCACACTTACAACTGTTGTAGCATCCCCATAATCACGTGATCAAAATTCAAACACTTGCCCACACTTGCCTCACATTTATGATAGTTGCAGTGTCCTGGACTCATGTGATCAACTTTTGTGGCCTTCTGATGAGCAAAGCCAATGCGGAAGCCAGATTCACTTAACTACTGTGTAACTAATTTAACAACTGCATCGATTCGTTTAAAAACTGTGGCAAGAAAGGTTGTAAAATGGGCCAAACTTCAGTTAGCAACAGTCTTGCTTAGCGGCAGAAACTTTGGGCTCAATTGTGGTCGTAAGTCAAGGACTACCTGTTCTTGTAACAGTTCAACCCAATGGAACATCTTGCCCAGTGACTTTTACTCAGGTGGCCAGAGCTATCGGTCCTTGAGAATATGAGGCACTGAATCCTGTGTTCTGTTCAAGGAAAAGCCATTGCCAAAATAAACCCCAAACTTCCTGATTTTATGATACGCAGTTATCCCCCTTTCTCCAGTAAACAAGTGCAAAATTATATTATCTTCCATTATTTATATAACTTATAGTTCGTACTTAGCATTGTTTAGCATTTTTTTTTTAAATTAAAGGATCCCATTCTAAACACATTGTGAAACAAAAGGAGCAAGCATTCTTGAATATAAAGTGAAAATTTTTCACAAGCTGGAAAGAGTGAAAAAAGAATATGGGGCTTTAAAATTAATGCATATTAGATTGCAAAAATGTTAGATTGCAAAAGTCCACAAGGCCACAAGAGGGCCACAATGAGGTACATAAAGTCTTTGCTGCCACCTAATGGTTTCCTGGATCTTTGCAGCTCACATGCCATCCCCCTAAAATAAACAAAAGCATCCAGGAACATGTAACAGATAAAGTATTTAATAATATCTTAGCAAAAGACAAAAGAGGCTAGGTAAGTATTTCAAGAGATAAATGTTCAGAAAGAAGAGCTCCAATGGAAGAAATGTGAGATGAGACCTCAGGGAGAAAAGGGAGAAAGTAAAAAAAATATTGAAAAGAGGAATAGTATATATAAATATATAGTATATAGTATATAGTATATATTTTCTGAGGTTCTCGCGGGTATTTGTATGTGGATCTTTGGTTGTTCGGGTTTTCTCCCGCGTAAGATTCGAAGTATCTAGGCAACGTTTCGATGAAGTCTCATTCATCATCTTCAGGCTTCTGTCTCCGGCTCTGTGCTTCTCAGAGTAATGTGAGATTGCAGCTGCTTCCTCCTTTTAACTGCCAGTGGGGGTGGGACTTGTTTGGGTGGGGGCTTGGCTGTGTTCTGATTGGGTGGGGTGTGTTCTCATTGGTAGGGGTTTGGCTGTGTTCTGATTGGTTGGGGTTTAGCCGTGTTCTGATTGGTTGGAGCGTGTTCTGTTCAGGTGGGGGCTTGGTTGTGCTCAGGTTAGTCTTAGTTGCTGGGGATTTGAGCTGGTGAGTTGTGATCTTGCTGATCACAAGCAAGATCACAACTCACCAGCTCAAATCCCCAGCAACTAAGACTAACCTGAGCACAACCAAGCCCCCACCTGAACAGAACACGCCTCCAACCAATCAGAACACGGCTAAACCCCAACCAATCAGAACACAGCCAAACCCCCTACCAATGAGAACACACCCCACCCAATCAGAACACAGTTCAGTTTTTCTTTCCCGTGTGGCCAGATTATGAAGGTGTCATCTACGTATCTGAGCCAGAGTTTGGGTTTGTGGTCGTATTTTTCTAGAGCTTGTGTTTCAAAGTGTTCCATGTAGAGGTTTGCGATGACAGGTGAGAGGGGTGATCCCATAGGTGCTCCTTCTATTTGTTTGTATTTTTGTCCATTGTAGGTGAAGTAAGTATTGGATAGGCAGTGGTTGGTTAGATCTAGGATGTGCTTGGGGGTTGTATTTGTTTTGGATGGCTGTCAAGGCTTCTTTTATTGGCACTTGGGTGAAGAGGGATGTGACATCGAAGCTTACTAGTAGGTCGCTAGGTTGTAAGTTTTGTTTCTTTATGATCTCGATGAACTGGAATGAGTTTCTTACGTGTGAGTTGATGGATTCTGCATAGGGTTGTAGTTGTTTGGCAAGAAATTTGGCCAGGTTTTGTAGAGGTGAGCCTATGGAGCTGACTATTGGTCTGAGTGGGGTTCCTTCTTTGTGTATTTTGGGGAGACCATAAAGCTTGGGGCATCTGGATGATTTTTTCTCTGGGTATGATTCGTTGCTGGATTTCTTCACTGATGGGGGAGGCTTTTATTTTGGATTTGGTAGTTTTTCTAGGTAGGTGGTGGGGTCTGTCTTTAGGGGTTTGTATGTGGGGTCTTGGAGTAGGTTGGTTAGCTTGGTTTGGTAGTCAGATGTGTTCATTACCACTGTCGCATTGCCCTTGTCTGCTGGTAGGATTATTATGCTGGTGTCTTCTTTCAGGTTAAGTAGTGCAGTTTGTTCTTCTTTGGATAAGTTGCTTTTGGGTGGTTTGCTAGTGCAGAGGATGTTGGTGATTTCGAGTCTGATTTTGTTAGCATCATCAGGGTTGGTTTTGGTCAGGCTGGTTTCAACTCCACATATGATGGTTTCTGTGGGGATGTGTTTGGGAGCGACAGCAAAGTTGAATCCTTTTGAGAGGATCTTGGTTTCAGCTTCAGTGAGGATCTTGTCTGAGATGTTGTGCACTGTTTGTTTCATGTGTGGCTGTGGGGGGGAAGAGTTGGTTTCTGGCATTGTTGTAGTTTCCTGAGTTTGTTGGTCTGTGTGTCTGTCTTGAGGATGGTCTGTGTTTCGGCTCTCCAGACAGCGAGTTGTTTGGATTTGTCCCAAAGTAGAGGGTGAATCTTGTTGCTGAGTTTGAGGTGGAGTGTGAGGAGATCTTTGTTGATTTGGTCTAGGAGAAACCTTTTTGTGTGAAGTTCATTTCTAATTAGGGCCAGTTCTGTTCTTTTAAGGATGCGTTTGGTGGCTGCTCTGTTGGTGTGGAATTTCAATTGGAAACTTGTGGGAATTAAATTTTGATCTCGGCAGTTGCATAGGAATGCAAGGTCACATAAAATGGAGGCTCTTTGGACTTCAAGTTTTCATAAGTCCTGGTCAGATGGTGGGTTTCCTCCCGTAGAGGTGCAATATTTGTTTTCTGAGGTTCGCGGGTATTTATATGTAGATCTTTGGTTGTTCGGGTTTTCTCCCGCGTAAGATTTGAAGTATCTAGGCAACGTTTCGATGAAGTCTCATTCATCATCTTCAGGCTTCTGTCTCCAGCTCTGTGCTTCTCAGAGTAATGGAGATTGCAGCTGCTTCCTCCTTTTAACTGCCAGTGGGGGTGGAACTTGATTGGGTGGGGGCTTGGCTGTGTTCTGATTGGGTGGGGTGTGTTCTCATTGGTAGGGGTTTGGCTGTGTTCTGATTGGTTGGGGGTTAGCCGTGTTCTGATTGGTTGGAGCGTGTTCTGTTCAGGAGGGGCTTGGTTGTGCTCAGGTTAGTTTTAGTTGCTGGGGATTTGAGCTAGAGAGTTGTGATCTTGCTGTTTGGCTTCTAGTTCGTGGTCCTGCTGCATCTTCATAGTGGGTGTTGGTTTGCTTCATGTATGGCTCAGAGGGGTTTGAAGTGGGTAGTGATGCAGCTGCAGTGCAGCTTCTGGTCCATGGTCGTTTCTCATTTTCTGAATGGGTGGGAGTCTGTTTTCTACATGGAAGTGTGGTGGTGGCATCTTGTGTGGTTCTCATGGGTGTGGGTCCAGTGTCTTTCTTCATGTTAGGTACTCGTCTGTTCATGAGGGCGGGTTTCCAAATGGCTGGAAGGCGGGAGGTGTCATCTCGTTTGTTCATGCTGTGTGGGCGTTTTTCTATCTCTATGGCTTCTCTGATTATTCTGCTGTTGAAGTGTTCGGTTTTGGCGATAGTTCTGGTATTTTTAAAATCAATTTCATGTCCTGTGGCTTTGAGGTGTTGGACCA
This sequence comes from Pseudonaja textilis, assembly GCF_049901715.1. Classification (NCBI taxonomy): domain Eukaryota; kingdom Metazoa; phylum Chordata; class Lepidosauria; order Squamata; family Elapidae; genus Pseudonaja; species Pseudonaja textilis. The sequence goes on along the minus strand of NC_141990.1, from coordinate 136,545,268 downwards.
GGGAAGAGGTCGTTTCTTCTTTTTGATTGAGTTCTTATGTTCTTCAATGCGTGCGCTTATTCTTCTGTTAGTTTGTCCAATGTATGTGTTAGGGCAGGCTGTGCAGGGGATTTCGTATACTCCTTGGTTTTCTAATTCGATTTTGTCTTTGGGGTTTCTTAGGATGGTGGATATTTTTTGTTTGTGCAGAATGCTGTTTTGATGTTGTGTTTTTGGAGGATCTTGCTAATTTTGTCTGTAGTGCCTTTTATATATGGGAGGAGGGCTTTTCCGTTTTCTTGTTCTCTGTCTTGGATTTTGGTTGGGGCTTCTTTTTGGATTAGGTGGGTAATCTTCTTTCTTTGGAATCCATTGGCTGTGAGTACGTTGGTGAGAGTGTGTAGTTCGGTTTTTTGGTGTTGTTCATCGGCTAAGCATTTTGTTCTGGAGATGAGTGTCTTGGCTACGGAATTGATCTGTGCTGGGTGGTGGTGTGAGAGTGCATGTAGATAGCGGTTAGTATGTGTTTTCTTCTGGTAGATGGTGTGTCCTAGGGAGCCATCGGATCTTTTGTATACCAAGACATCTAGGAAGGGAAGTTGATTGTTGGCTTCTGTTTCCATGGTGAATTGTATTTTGGGGTGTAGACTGTTGAGGTATGTGAGGAAGTTGTTCAGTTTTTCTTTCCCGTGTGGCCAGATTATGAAGGTGTCATCAACCAAACTAACCTGAGCACAACCAAGCCCCCTCCTGAACAGAACACGCCTCCAACCAATCAGAACACGGCTAACCCCCCAACCAATCAGAACACAGCCAAACCCCCTACCAATGAGAACACACCCCCACCCAATCAGAACACAGCCAAGCCCCCACCCAATCAAGTTCCACCCCCACTGGCAGTTAAAAGGAGGAAGCAGCTGCAATCTCCATTACTCTGAAAAGCACAGAGCTGGAGACAGAAGCCTGAAGATGATGAATGAGACTTCATCGAAACGTTGCCTAGATACTTCAAATCTTACGCGGGAGAAAACCCGAACAACCAAAGATCTACATATAAATACCCGCGAGAACCTCAGAAAACAAATATTGCACCTCTACGGGAGGAAACCCACCATCTGACCAGGACTTATGAAAAACTTGAAGTCCAAAGAGCCTCCATTTTATGTGACCTTGCATTCCTATGCAACTGCCGAGATCAAAATTTAATTCCCACAAGCTTCCAATTGAAATTCCACACCAACAGAGCAGCCACCAAACGCATCCTTAAAAGAACAGAACTGGCCCTAATTAGAAATGAACTTCACACAAAAAGGTTTCTCCTAGACCAAATCAACAAAGATCTCCTCACACTCCACCTCAAACTCAGCAACAAGATTCACCCTCTACTTTGGGACAAATCCAAACAACTCGCTGTCTGGAGAGCCGAAACACAGACCATCCTCAAGACAGACACACAGACCAACAAACTCAGGAAACTACAACAATGCCAGAAACCAACTCTTCCCCCCACAGCCACACATGAAACAAACAGTGCACAACATCTCAGACAAGATCCTCACTGAAGCTGAAACCAAGATCCTCTCAAAAGGATTCAACTTTGCTGTCGCTCCCAAACACATCCCCACAGAAACCATCATATGTGGAGTTGAAACCAGCCTGACCAAAACCAACCCTGATGATGCTAACAAAATCAGACTCGAAATCACCAACATCCTCTGCACTAGCAAACCACCCAAAAGCAACTTATCCAAAGAAGAACAAACTGCACTACTTAACCTGAAAGAAGACACCAGCATAATAATCCTACCAGCAGACAAGGGCAATGCGACAGTGGTAATGAACACATCTGACTACCAAACCAAGCTAACCAACCTACTCCAAGACCCCACATACAAACCCCTAAAGACAGACCCCACCACCTACCTAGAAAAACTACCAAATCCAAAATAAAAGCCTCCCCCATCAGTGAAGAAATCCAGCAAGGAATCATACCCAGAGAAAAATCATCCAGATGCCCCAAGCTTTATGGTCTCCCCAAAATACACAAAGAAGGAACCCCACTCAGACCAATAGTCAGCTCCATAGGCTCACCTCTACAAAACCTGGCCAAATTTCTTGCCAAACAACTACAACCCTATGCAGAATCCATCAACTCACACGTAAGAAACTCATTCCAGTTCATCGAGATCATAAAGAAACAAAACTTACAACCTAGCGACCTACTAGTAAGCTTCGATGTCACATCCCTCTTCACCCAAGTGCCAATAAAAGAAGCCTTGACAGCCATCCAAAACAAATACAACCCCCAAGCACATCCTAGATCTAACCAACCACTGCCTATCCAATACTTACTTCACCTACAATGGACAAAAATACAAACAAATAGAAGGAGCACCTATGGGATCACCCCTCTCACCTGTCATCGCAAACCTCTACATGGAACACTTTGAAACACAAGCTCTAGAAAAATACGACCACAAACCCAAACTCTGGCTCAGATACGTAGATGACACCTTCATAATCTGGCCACACGGAAAAGAAAAACTGAACAACTTCCTCACATACCTCAACAGTCTACACCCCAAAATACAATTCACCATGGAAACAGAAGCCAACAATCAACTTCCCTTCCTAGATGTCTTGGTATACAAAAGATCCGATGGCTCCCTAGGACACACCATCTACCAGAAGAAAACACATACTAACCGCTATCTACATGCACTCTCACACCACCACCCAGCACAGATCAATTCCGTAGCCAAGACACTCATCTCCAGAACAAAATGCTTAGCCGATGAACAACACCAAAAAACCGAACTACACACTCTCACCAACGTACTCACAGCCAATGGATTCCAAAGAAAGAAGATTACCCACCTAATCCAAAAAGAAGCCCCAACCAATATCCAAGACAGAGAACAAGAAAACGGAAAAGCCCTCCTCCCATATATAAAAGGCACTACAGACAAAATTAGCAAGATCCTCCAAAAACACAACATCAAAACAGCATTCTGCACAAACAAAAAAATATCCACCATCCTAAGAAACCCCAAAGACAAAATCGAATTAGAAAACCAAGGAGTATACGAAATCCCCTGCACAGCCTGCCCTAACACATACATTGGACAAACTAACAGAAGAATAAGCGCACGCATTGAAGAACATAAGAACTCAATCAAAAAAGAAGAAACGACCTCTTCCCTGGTCCAACACCTCAAAGCCACAGGACATGAAATTGATTTTAAAAATACCAGAACTATCGCCAAAACCGAACACTTCAACAGCAGAATAATCAGAGAAGCCATAGAGATAGAAAAACGCCCACACAGCATGAACAAACGAGATGACACCTCCCGCCTTCCAGCCATTTGGAAACCCGCCCTCATGAACAGACGAGTACCTAACATGAAGAAAGACACTGGACCCACACCCATGAGAACCACACAAGATGCCACCACCACACTTCCATGTAGAAAACAGACTCCCACCCATTCAGAAAATGAGAAACGACCATGGACCAGAAGCTGCACTGCAGCTGCATCACTACCCACTTCAAACCCCTCTGAGCCATACATGAAGCAAACCAACACCCACTATGAAGATGCAGCAGGACCACGAACTAGAAGCCAAACAGCAAGATCACAACTCTCTAGCTCAAATCCCCCAGCAACTAAAACTAACCTGAGCACAACCAAGCCCCCTCCTGAACAGAACACGCCTCCAACCAATCAGAACACGGCTAACCCCCAACCAATCAGAACACAGCCAAATCCCCTACCAATGAGAACACACCCCCACCCAATCAGAACACAGCCAAGCCCCACCCAATCAAGTTCCACCCCCACTGGCAGTTAAAAGGAGGAAGCAGCTGCAATCTCCATTACTCTGAGAAGCACAGAGCTGGAGACAGAAGCCTGAAGATGATGAATGAGACTTCATCGAAACGTTGCCTAGATACTTCAAATCTTACGCGGGAGAAAACCCGAACAACCAAAGATCTACATATATATATATATATATATATTACAGTATACAGTATACAATATGCAATAACCGTATACAATAATAATAACAGTATACAATAACCTCAGAAAACATATTATTTATATATATATATATATATATATGGATCTTTGGTTGTTCGGGTTTTCTCCCGCGTAAGATTCGAAGTATCTAGGCAACGTTTCGATGAAGTCTCATTCATCATCTTCAGGCTTCTGTCTTCGGCTCTTGCTTCTCAGAGTGATGTGAGATTGCAGCTGCTTCTTTCTTTTAACTGGTAGTGGGGGTGGGACTTGATTGGGTGGGGGCTTGGCTGTGTTCTGATTGGGTGGGGGGTTGGCCGTGTTCTGATTGGTTGGAGGCGTGTTCTGTTCAGGTGGGGGCTTGGTTGTGCTCAGGTTAGTCTTAGTTGCTGGGGGATTTGAGTTGGTGAGCTGTGATCTTGCTGTTTGGCTTCGAGTTCTGCCCTCATGAACAGACGAGTACCTAACATGAAGAATGACACCAGACCCACACCCATGAGAGCCACACAAGATGCCACCACCACACTTCCATGTAGAAAACAGACTCACACCCACTCAGAAGATGAGACACGACCATGGACCAGAAGCTGCACTGCAGCTGCATCACTACCCACTTCAAACCCCTCCGAGCCATACATGAAGCAAACCGACACCCACTATGAAGATGCAGCATGACCACGAACTCGAAGCCAAACAGCAAGATCACAGCTCACCAACTCATGTATGTATGTATGTATGTATATATATGTATGTATATTATATGGATCTTTGGTTATTCGGGTTTTCTCCCACGTAAAATTGGAAGTATCTAGGCGACGTTTCGATGAAGTCTCATTCATCATCTTCAGGCTTGTGTCTTCGGCACTGTGCTTCTCAGAGTAATGTGAGCTTGCAGCTGCTTCTTCCTTTTAACTGCTAGTGGGGGTGAGACTTGATTGGGTGGGGGCTTGGCTGTGTTCTGATTGGATGGGGGGGTGTTCTGTTCAGGTGGGGGCTTGGTTGTGCTCAGGTTATTCTTAGTTGCTGGGGGATTTGAGCTGGTGAACTGTGATCCTGCTGTTTGGCTTCGCTTTCGTGGTCGTGCCGCATCTTCATGGTGGGCGTCAGTTCGCTTCATGTATGGGTTGGAGGGGTTTGAAGCAGCTGCAGTGTGGCTTCTGGTCTGTGGTCATGTCTTATCTTCTGTGTGGGTGTTAGTCTGCTTTCTACGTGGAAGTGTGGTGGTAGCATCTTGTGTGGCCCTCGTGGGTGTGGGTCTGGTGTCATTCTTCATGTTAGGTACTTGTCTGTTCATGAGGGCGGGTTTCCAAATGGCTGGTAGGCGGGAGGTGTCATCTCGTTTATTCATGCTGTGTGGGCATTTTTCTATCTCTATGGCTTCTCTGATTATTCTGTTGTTGAAGTGTTCGGTTTTGGCAATCAGCAAGATCCTCCAAAAACACAACATTAAAACAGCATTCTGCACAAACAGAAAAATATCCACCATCCTAAGAAACCCCAAAGACAAAATCGAATTAGAAAACCAAGGAGTATACGAAATCCCCTGCACTGCCTGCCCTACCACATACATTGGACAAACTAACAGAAGAATAAGTGCACGCATTGAAGAACATAAGAACTCAATCAAAAAAGAAGAAACGACCTCTTCCCTGGTCCAACACCTCAAAGCCACAGGACATGAAATTGACTTTAAAAATACCAGAACTATCGCCAAAACCGAACACTTCAAGAGCAGAATAATCAGAGAAGCCATAGAGATAGAAAAACGCCCACACAGCATGAACAAACGAGATGACACCTCCCGCCTCCCAGCCATTTGGAAACCCGCCCTCATGAACAGACGAGTACCTAACATGAAGAATGACACCAGACCCACACCCATGAGAGCCACACAAGATGCCACCACCACACTTCCATGTAGAAAACAGACTCACACCTACTCAGAAGATGAGACACGACCATGGACCAGAAGCTGCACTGCAGCTGCATCACTACCCACTTCAAACCCCTCCGAGCCATACATGAAGCAAACCGACACCCACTATGAAGATGCAGCACGACCACGAACTCGAAGCCAAACAGCAAGATCACAGCTCACCAACTCAAATCCCCCAGCAACTAAGACTAACCTGAGCACAACCAAGCCCCCACCTGAACAGAACACGCCTCCAACCAATCAGAACACGGCCAACCCTCCAACCAATCAGAACACAGCCAAACCCCCTACCAATGAGAACACACCCCCACCCAATCAGAACACAGCCAAGCCCCCACCCAATCAAGTCCCACCCCCACTAGCAGTTAAAAGGAAGAAGCAGCTACAATCTCACTTCACTCTGAGAAGCAAGAGCCGAAGACAGAAGCCTGAAGATGATGAATGAGACTTCATCGAAACGTTGCCTAGATACTTTGAATCTACGCGGAGAAAACCCGAACAACCAAAGATCCATATATATATATATATATATATATACATATATATATATATATATATATATATATATATATATATATATATATATATATATATATATATATATATATCTCAAAAAATAAAGGGTTCGAACAAAAAAATAAGGCATCCTAGATCTGAATGAAATATACTCATTAAGTACTAGTTCATTACATAGTTGAATGTGCTGACAGCAAAATCACACAAAAATTATCAATGGAAATCAAATTTAGCAACCCATGGAGGTCTGGATTTGGAGTTACACTCAAAATTAAAGTGGAAAAAAACACTACAGGCAGATCCAACTTTGATGTAGTGTCCTTAAAACAAGTCAAAATGAGGCTCAGTACTGTGTGTGGCCTCCATGTGCCTGTATGACCTCCCTAAATGCCTGGACATGCTCCTGATGAGGTGGCAGGTGGTCTCCTGAGGGATCTCCTTCCACACCTGGACTAAAGCATCCCCCAACTCCTGGATAGTCTGTGGTACAATGTGGCGTTGGTGGATGGAGGGAGACATGATGTCCCAGATGTGCTCAATTGGATTCAGGTCTGGGGAACGGGTGGGCCAGTCCATAGCATCAATGCCTTCATCTTGTAGGAACTGCTGACACACTCCAGCCACATGAGGTCTAGCATTGTCGTGCATTAGGAGGTATCCAGGGCCAACTGCAGCAGCATATGGTCTCACAAGGGTCTGAGGATCTCATCTCGGTACCTAATGGCAGTCAGGCTACCTCTGGCGAGCACATGGAGGGCTGTGCAGCCCCCTAAAGAAATGCCATTACTAGCCCACTGCCAAACCAGACATGCTGGACGATGTTGCAGGCAACAGAATGTCCTTCATGGCATCTCCAGACCCTGTCACATCTGTCACATGTGCTCAGTGTGAACCTGCTTTCATCTGTGAAGAGCACCAGTGGCGAATTTGCCAATCTTGGTGTTCTCTGGCAAATGCCAAATGTCCTGCACAGTGTTGGGCTGTAAGCACAACCCCCACCTGTGGACGTCGGGCCCTCATATCACCCTCATGGAGCCTGTTTCTGACCATTTGAGCAGCCACATGCACATTTGTGGTCCACTGGAGGTACTTTTGCAGGGCTCTGGCAGTGTTCCTCCTGTCCCTCCTTGTACAAAGGTTAAGATAGCAGTCCTGATGCTGGGTTGTTGCCCTCCTATGGCCTCCTCCATGTCTCCTGATGTACTGGCCTGTCTCCTGGTAGCACCTCCATGCTCTGGACACTACACTGACAGACACAGCAAACCTTCTTGCTACAGCTCCTGGGGGATTTATGATTTGCCAAACAGCAAGATCACAGCACACCAACTCAAATCCCCCAGCAACTAAGACTAACCTGAGCACAACCAAGCCCCCACCTGAACAGAACATACCCCCAGTCAATCAGAACACAGCCAAACCCCCAACCAATCAGAACACAGCCAAACCCCCAACCAATGAGAACACCCCACCAATCAGAACACAACAAGCCCCCACCCAATCAAGTCACACCCCCACTAGCAGTTAAAAGGAAGAAGCAGCTGCAAGCTCACATTACTCTGAGAAGCACAAAGCCGAAGACAGAAGCCTGAAGATCATGAATGAGACTTTATCGAAACATCGCCTAGACACTTCCAATTTTACGCGGGAGAAAACCCGAATAACCAAAGATCCACATACAAATACGGCCTCCCAAAAATACACAAAGAAGGTATACCTCTCATGTCTATTTCACTATTCACTCAAGTCCTGATAAAAGAAACTCTTGAAATCTTAAAAAAATAAATACCAACCAGCTAAACACCTCATGGAACTAGCAGAACACTGCTTAACCAACACATATTTCATATACAAAGGACAAAGATACAAGCAAATTGAAGGAGCCCCTATGGGATCACCACTGTCACCCGTCATTGAAAACCTGTTCATGGAAGAATTTGAATCCAGAGCCCTGGCTAACGCCACCCACAAACCCAAACTATGGTTAAGATACATCGATGACACATTTGTGATTTGGCCCCATGGAAAAGAAAACCTAAACAATTTCCTAACACACCTAAACAGCACACACCCCAAAATCAAGTTCACCATGGAAACGGAAACAAACAAACAACTACCATTCCTAGATGTACTAATCTACAAAAAACAGATGGCACACTAGGACACACCAGATACCAGAAGAAAACACACACCAACTGCTACCTCAACGCCCAATCCCACCACCACCCAGCACAGATAAACTCCGTGGCCAAAACACTAATCGCCAGAACCAAACGCCTGGCAGAAAAGACACACATAAAGACTGAACTATGCACCCTGACTAAAGTACTGACAGCCAACAGCTTCCACAAAAGCAAAATCACTGGCTTGATCCACAAAAACACACTGAGACATAATGGAGACCTAGAAGATGAACAGACCTATGGAACAGCTGTCCTGCCCTACATAAGAGGTACTACAGACAAAATCAGTAAGATACTACACAAAGCTGAATACTATATATATATAGTATAAATATAAATATAAATGTGTGTGTGTGTGTGTGTGTGTGTTTTCTTAAGTTTTTGTGGGTACTTACATGTATGGTATTCAGCTTTGTTCGAGTATTTTCCCACGTCATTATAGTTGTGCTTTAAAAGTTGTAGCAACGTTTCAGAAGCCTGATGATGGCAGATGAGATTCTGCCAAAACGTTGCTACAACTTTAAAAGCACAACTATAATGACGTGAGAAAATACCCAAACAAAGCTGAATACCATACATACATACATATTTGTATGTGGATCTTTGGGTATTTGTATGCGGATCTTTGTTTATTTGGGTTTTCTCCCACATAAAATTGGAAGTATCTTGGCAACATTTCGACGAAATCTCATTCGTCATCTTCAGGCTTGTGTCTTCAGCTTTGTGCTTCTCAGAGTAATGTGTGAGCTTGCAGCTGCTTCTTCCTTTTAACTGCTAGTGGGGATGTAACTTGATTGGGTGGGGGCTTGGCTGTGTTCTGATTGGGTGGGGGCTAGCTTTCAGATGTCTGGTAGGTGGAAGGTATCGTCCAAATTAATTAACCAAATTAATATCCAACACTGAACACTACAGCAAGAGAATAATCAGGGAAGCCATCAAGATAGAGAAGCACC